>NC_045426.1:443804483-444546150 GCF_902635505.1 Sarcophilus harrisii
ATAAGAGAAGCAAGAGATAATATGAGCAAGGAATAACCAACAGACAAAATCCATGTTTCATTGCTATCTACACAAAATCAAGCAAATTAGAAGACAATTCATAGCACATTGGAATGATTTCAAGAAAACACATACAAATTTTACATAGGATAAGAAGTGTACAAATGAGTTTTGAGCTATATCTTTAGAAGGAGTATGTCCATAACTTTATAACAGATATGATTACAAAATCATTACATATATATATATATATATATATATATATATATATGTATATATGTATATGTGTGTATACCTTTACATACATATATAAATGTATTATACATATATAACTTAAAAATAAGTAATGCTTTATATTTAAATAAGTTGTAATATATTAATGTTAACATATATGTTTATAAAGATAGGCAATATTATGATATAGAGAAAAGTCTTTTATTTTATAACTGAAAACTCATAATTGGTAGGTGACTCTTTTTCTCTGTTGGGACAAGGTACATACTTAGTTAAGCAAAGGATTCTTGTAAAATTCATCTCATGTAATACTATGTTCAAAATAATGACATATGTTATATATAATGAAATTATATAAAATAAAATAAATAAATAACAATTAAAAATAAAATGAATATCTGGTAACTTCTTCTAATTTTTACTAAAATAAATACTTTAACATATGCCATAATAATTATAGAGAAAAACTATTGAATTTTCAAAACATATTTGATATGTAGTTACTACTGTCCTGTACAGGAATAAAATAAAACAATTACTTTTAGGAAATATGGTATTAAAATTCATTTAGAATGAAATAGTTTTTGTTACTAATAACTCTCTATTCAATTGATGAAACATTTGATGAAGAGCAGAAAAATAAACTCTAGTTTGAAATGATGCATATATGTGATTTTATTATATTAAAGAAAGATATTCAGTCAACAAATTTAATCCAAACAGATAAAATGTGATCTTGGTCTACACTTTCTTTCATGGCTTTGTGTTGATCTTGTCACTGTTGAAGAGGCTTGCCTGGCAGCTGTTAACTCTCAATGAACAATATGGTCTAATAAGCAAAGGGGATGTCATCTGTCAATGGACCATATGCAGATGATGAGCAAAGTGACAGACTGAAGAAAAGATTTATTAACCTCTATACTGTACCCTCAGGTATGGTTTCAAGACAGATTGTTAAACATAACACAATATGTTGAGTATCTGAGTGTCCATCAATCCACCATCAAATTTTAAGAAATTAGTAAGAAATTGTTGCTTAGGATGAGTTTTTAAAAGAAACATTTATCTTTCCATTTTAATCCAATTCAATCCAACAAGTATCTATTAAGTATCTAATATATGCAAAGCACTACGTTGGGTACTGGTAATCATGAAAATTAAACAAAAAGAAGTTCTTGCATCCATGTACCTTATGTTTTATTGCAGGGTCAGAAATACAAAATTTAAATAGATAATTATTCAAATCATAATTTGGAGAAAACATAACATCTATTAAAATCAGGAAAGGCATATTGTAAGAAATGATTTATGAGTTGACACTTGAAGAAATCTAGGTGTTCTGAGAAGTATAGATATGGAGAGTGTCAATTACAGTCATGAAGGATCAATGCTGAAAAAGCACAAATATTGAGAAGAGATGTCAAACACAGCTATCTGTGGGTTTCATGTACCTATAGAGCCTCAACCAGTTTAAAATGTGATTGGGAAATATTTAACAAAGTAAACATACAATAAAAATGGATAACAATAGATTTTAAATCTAATTCAATCCATGCACTCTTTAGGGAATCCTTATGTACAGTTTGGTGGCCACTCTTTCTAGCTGAATTTGAACTTCAGATATTGATTTTAGAATTGCCAATATGGATAAGAAGTGTAATGGAATTTGTAGTGCATGAGAGAAAACCTTCAAGAATTGGGTACTCTATATTGCTATATTGCTCTTTAAAAATCTCATCCTTAACCAAAATTTATAGAAGAGTTGAAGCAATTATTTATTTTAAAAAGGCCTATTTTAGTTCCAAAAAATGATAGTGTAAGAGAAAAGTAAAAAATAAATTAGTACTATAAAAATATTGGAAGGAAATTAATAGATTGAGCAAATAGATAAAAAAATATTGCAGAAGTTCAAAGTTTCTGAAAATTAGAATGAACAAAATAAAAATCAATAGTCCCAAGAAAAAAGAGAAATATTTTTTAAAAGTAGTATATTAAAAAAAAATAATCCTAAAGTACATAGACCTAGAAAATATATTGAAAAGAAAAAAATAAATAAATAAGAATCATGACATATAATGTCCGGGCTAGCTCCCTGGAGGGCCTCAGGATCAGTCAGAGTCAAGATCAGTCAAAGTCCCTGGTCTAGGAAGAGAAGTGAAGGAGGCAGGCAAACTGCCACATGGGAGACTGAAGTCTTCTCTCCTCAGCCTGCTGTGGCAGAGAGAATCTGACCCTCCAATCCTTGCCTCTGATTACCTCACCACACCACATTCAGCAAGTGCCAATCATGAGAAGAGCCATTACATCACCATATCATCTAAATGAATGCTTATAGAACCATTATTTCGCAATGAGTAGGTAATTACCCTTAAGTGCTCTACTGTCTTAGATTTAAATACACCTTTTCAGAGTTCCAGCCCTCTACAATGACACAACCTGAAAATTACATCCAAAAATAGAATGTAATAACATTAATCTAGTGTTTGAAAAATCCAAAGAATCCAGTTTCAGAGATAAGGATTCACTATTTGACAAAGTTTTCTAAAAAAAATTGGAAAATAGTATAGCAAAATCTAGGTACTGACCAATATCTACCACCCTATATGTAAACTTATCTTGTTAAGGTCAAAATAGAATCCTGATTTAGACATAAATGGTGATACTATAAACCAATTAGGAGAACAAAAAATAATTTACTTCTCATATCTGTGGAGAAGGGAGAAATTTATGGCCAAAGAAGAACTAGGGAATATTATAAAATGCAAAAAGGATATTATTGATTTTATTAAATAAAAAAGGTTTTGCAAAAACAAAATCAGTATAGCCATGATTAAAAGAGAAACAGAAAGCTGGGAAACAAATTTTACAGCTAGTGTTTCTGATAAAGTTTTATTTCTAAAATATTTTGACAACTGAGTCAAAATTTTAAGAATAAAAGTCATTCCCCACCTGTTAAACAGTCAAAGGATATGAACAGACCATTTTCAGATGAAGAAATTAAAGCCATCTATACTCAGATAAAAAAAAAAATGCTCTAAATCACTATTGATAATAGAAATGCAAATCAAAACAATTCTGATGTTCCCTCTCATATCTCTTAGATTGCCTAAATTGACAGAAAAAGAGAATGGTGAATGTTGAAGGGGATGTAGGAAAACAAGGACACTAATTCATTGTTGGTGGTATTGTGAACTGATCCAACTATTCTGAAAAGCAAGTTTGAATTATGTCCAAAGGGCTATAAAACATGCATACCTGTTCATAGCAGTTCTTTTTATAGTGACAAGGAATTGGACACTGAGTGGTTGCCCATTAATTGGAGAATTGCTGAATAAGTTTGAATTAATAAGAATATAATGGAGTATTATTGTTCTATAAGAAATGCTGAGCAGGTTTTTTTTTTTTTTTTTTTTTTTTTTTTTTTTTTCAGAAAAGCCTGCGGACAGCTAATGTTTCAGTGGATAGAGTACTGGCTCTGCAGTCACAAGGACCTGACTTCAAATTTGGCCTCAGACTTTTAATCATTTGTAGCTGTGTGATCCTGGGCAAGTCACTTAACCCCAACTGCCTCACAAAGAAAAAAAAAGAAAAAGAAAAGAAAATTCTGAAAAGACATGAACTGATACTGAGTGAAGTGAGCAGAACCAAGAGAACATTGTTCATAGTAACAGTAATACTTTATGATGATGGACTTAGCTCTTCTCAGAAGTAGAGTTATTCAAGACAATTCTAATAGACTTGGGATGGAAAATGTCATCTGCATCCAGAGAGAGAGATTGGGGATCAAATTATAGTATTTTCACTTTTTTTGTTTGCTTGATTTTTCTTCTTGTTTTTCTCCTTTTGGTCTGATTTTTCAAATGGAAAAAAGTAATGAAGGTAGGAAAGAAGGAAGGAAGGAACAAAGGAATGAAGATAGAAAAGAAGGAAGGAAAAGAGAGTGTAAAGAAAAGAATAAAGAAAGAAAAACAAAGAAATCAAGAAAGTTTATATTCAAAAAATATCAGTTTTTTCTCTGTATATGGATAGCACTCACCTTGTGAGTCCTTGGAATGTTTTTTTATCACTATATTGCTGAGAATAGCTAAGTTATTGCAGTTGATCACTTTACAGAATTGCTGTTACTATGTACAGCGATTTCCTGTTTCTGATCCCTTCATTTTGCATCACTTCACAGAAGCCTTTCCAGATTATTTTTTTAAATCATTCTGATGGTCATTTCTTACAGTACTATACTGATGGGAATCCTTTCCATTTGTAATTCTTAGCCATCATAAAAACAACTGATATATATATATATATATATATATATATATATATATATATATTTCCTCCTGAGGCAATTGAGGTTAAGCGACTTGCCCAGGGTCACATAGCTAGGAAATGTTAAGTGTGAAAACAGATTTGAACTCAAGTCCTCCTGACTTCAGGGCTGGTGCTCTATCTACTGCCCCTACTAGCTTCCCCTGCTATAAATATTTTTATACAAGTAGGTCCTTTCCCCTTTTTTGATCTGTTTAGCATATAGATCTAACAGTGATTTTGCTGGATCAAAAGGTATGCACATATTTATAGCCCTTTGGGCATATTTCCAAATTGCTCTTCAGAATGGTTGGATCATATCACAACTCTACCAACAAGGCATTGGTGTTCCAGTTTTCCCACATCTCTTTCAACATTGTTTTCCATTTTTGTTTGTCATATTAGCCAAGCTGAGACATATGAGGCAGTACCTCATATTAATTTTGATGTGCATTTTCTAAAACACTTTGATATGTCATTTTTTACATTACTACACAGAACTTTAATTTCATTGTTTTAAAATTGCCTGTTTATATTTTGTTGACCATTTATCAATTAGAAAATAAATTAGATCCTTATAACTTTGACTTGATTCTCCATGTTTGAGAAATGATTCTTATGACAAATACTTTTCACAAGTACCCTCCAGTTTTCTGCATTTCCTTCTCATCTATTTTATTGCTTTTGTTTGTACAAAAATTTTCAATGTTGTATATTCAAAATTATTTATTTTACACTTCATAATGTCTTTAAATCTTTTTGGTCTTACATTATTCATTTATTCACAGATGTGAAAGTTAAATTATTCCACACTTTCTTGCCTTGCTTAGAGTATCACACTTTATGTGTAAATGATGTGTTGATTTTGACCTTATCTTAAGTTAGAAGTCTTAATTATGTTATTTTTTTATTATAGCTTTTTATTTACAAGACATATGCATAGGTAATTTTTCAGTGTTGACAATTGCAAAACCTTTTGTTCCAGCTTTTCCACTCCTTCCCCCCACCCCCTCCCCCAGATGGCAGGTTGACCAATACATGTTAAACATGTTAAAGTATAAGTTAAACACAATATATGCATACATGTCCATACAGTTATTTTGCTGTACAAAAAGTTGACTATGTTCTTATCCCAGCCTATTACATTAGAGACTTTGGGGAACTTCCCTTGGGTGAGATCTAAGACCCCCACTTGATTGAATTGAGGCATCTCATTCCCAATGGAAAAACTCCTTTACTCTGTATTATCTGGTATATAATCTTCTAGGTATACTTACTCTGATTTTTGTTTTGCTATCACCTTGGATAAATGGGTTTCTTTGCTCATTACTTTGAGTGCTCATTGTGGAACTAACATCTGGGAAATAAGCCTTAGCTATAAAGTTTGGGACCCTCATTATCCCATTAAGAAACAACAATCAAAAGTTTAGCTTAAATCTAGTGCTCACATCTTCTTTCCACTAGAACTGCCACCACTCTAATTGAGATACTCATTTTTTCAGTTCATAAATTTAAAACATATGCAAAAGACAAATTGATCTCTGAAATTTCTGAGAGCATACAGTCTTTTTTTTTTTTTTTGGTTTAAAATTAAAGCTTTTTATTTACAAAGTATATGCAAGGGTAATTTTTTCCAACATTGATCCTTGCAAAACCTTTTGTTCCTAATCTTCCCCTCCTTCCCCCCACTCCCTCCCCTAGCTGGCAGGTAACCCAATACATGTTAATATTTGATAATAGAAGAGGTCATAACCAGAAATAATTTCTTTTTTCAGGTTTGTGGAACATAATTTGTATACTTATATATCTTTGTATCATCAGTTTTTCTACTATTCATTTAATTGTTTTATTTCTGAAGCTTTAAGACTTCAAAAGATAATTTATTGTAAATGAATTTAATTGTATTTAAAATGCATTTAAAACAAAAATAAATTATTTATGTGCAATTTTCTTTCTAGTGCCATGTGGTCCATGGAGAGAATATTCTAAACTATTTCAATAAAAATATTTTAAGTACTATATTACTTTACAGATTAATGACTACCCCTTAATAAATTACATATTAAAATGCTTTTGAAGTGTGATTTACCTTCTAAAGGCTAGATATTGCTAATGTTAATATAGTTAAAAGAATATCATTCAATATTTAGTTTTAATATGACTAGGGAATATATTAATTATATTAATAGAGTATTAATTTTATCATCTTGGAGTAAAGGGAAAAAAACATACACTGCATTTTTTTGCTGAGACATTTGGGGTTAACTGACTTGCCCAAGAGCACAGCTAGGAAGTGTTGTTAAAAGTTTGAGGTCAGATTTGAACTCACGTCCTCCTGACTTCAGGGCTGGTGTTCTATCCATTGCACCACCTTACTGCCCCCTAGTCTGTATATTTTAAATGTTTTGTTGCAGTAACATAGAACAAATGTTTAATGCCCAGTTTAAAATAAGGAATAAAAGCTAACCTTATGTTGTTAGCCAACTAAGTTCTATTTGTATTTAGGGCAAGGAAGATTTAGAGAAATAAGAATCAAGTGATTTCTTAAAGGTCATTTTTTTAAATGAAAAATATTTTCTAAGGACAAATAAAATTATTTTTAAAAGCATATCAAAACAGTCCTTTATAATATATTAGAAAAAAACTTCCTTGAAAATTCAGTACATTCAGAAAAATGCTCTTAATGACTGTAGTTTATAATCCTCTTCACTAATTTACCTCACCTCAAACATATCCAAATAGGAAAACTGAAATTCTCTGCAGCTTGCAATCTGTTCCAAATAACATTTATTTATATTCTAAGAGTAAATTTTGGGACAGAGCAAAGATGGCAGAAAAAAACCAGGAAGTTGTTTGAGTTCTCCTTATTTTCCCTCAGAAACATTAAATCAAAATTTTGAACAGATTCTGGAGCAACAGAACTTACAAAGAAAAAAGAAAAAGTAAAAATAGTATGCTTTCATCTGTAATCAAACATCCTAGTTCTTTCCTTAAATGTGCATAACATTTTCAATTATGAGGCTTTTGAAAAAGAGAAAAGTCTACTATGTAAAATATTCTACTGGTTCTTCACTCTTCATATAGCATCAGTTCATGAAAGTCTTTCCAGTTTTTCCTGAAATCTGCTTGCTCACTATTTCTTATAGCATATTAGTACTATATTACATTTGTATACCATGCTTTGCCCCACCATTCCCCAACTGATGGACATCATCTTGTTTGTCAATTCTTTGCCACCACAAAGAGAGCTTATATAAATATTTTTGTATATGTGTATCCTTTCCATGTTTTTGTGATTTCTATATGATACTGATCTAGTAGTGGTACCATTAGATCATAGGGTATGAACAGTTTTGGTCACAGTTCAAAATTATTCTCCAAAATGATTGGATCTGTTCACAACTCCACCAACAATTCATTAATATTCCAATTTTCCCAATCCTTTCTAACATTTATCATTTTCCTTTTTTGTTATTTTAGCCAAACTGATTCATGTGAAGTGGTACCACAGAATTGTAGAAAACAACTTCTTAAAATATTCAATTGAGTAAAGGGAGGAAAAATCCACTGAAGAAAACTCTTTTTAAAGTAAAATTAGCCAAATGGAAAAGGAGATAGCAAAAAATGAAAAAAATCATTATTTAAAAAGTAGAATAAGGAAAATGGAAATTAGTGATGCCTATGTTAAATATCAAAAATCAGTCAGAAAATAAAATCAATGAAAAACATAGAAGAAAATGTAAATGGCCCCTTGGGAAAAAACATTGACTGGTTTCTGCACATAGAAAAAGTACTATGGAGTTTGAATGCTAATTAATATATGCTATGTTAACTTCTTTTTTCTGTTTTTTTTTCCATTCCCATGCTTTTTCCCTTTTATTCTGATTTTTGTCTCCCAGCATGATTCATAAAGCAATGTGTATTAAAATAAATACATTAAAAATGAAAAAAATAATTAGAAGCTCTTTTGGCTAACTTTATGCCAATAAATCTGATAATGTAAGTGAAATGGATGACAACTTACAAAAATATAAGTTTTTATTTTATTTTCTTCAATTTTTCAAATTAATCTTCAGATTAGCTGGAGAGGAAATGAAATACTTAAATAACCCTATTTTATAAAAAGAAATAGAAGTCATCAATGAACTTCCTAAGAAAAAATCTCCAGGGTGAAGTATATTTACAAGTTAATTCTACCAAATTTTAATTTAAAGAGCTTAAAGAACTTTTATTTAAAGTTAAAGAATTTAAAACTGATGACAATAAAATTTGCACAATATTCATCTCCCTTCCTTCTTTCCCTCAATTGCAATAGTCTTTTTTGCCTCCTTAAAGAACAGTTATTTCATCAAGATGCCAGAGAGAAGATATGGCTTTTTGTTACCTCCTCCAAGCTTTCCTCAAATTAACAACAGATTAAACATCTAAATTGGTTTTGAAGTGACAGAACCCACAAATACTTGGAGTACAACAAATTTCCAAAAAAAGATACTGTGAAAGAACTTAAAAAAGAGTCTGTTTCAACTGGGCAGGAAAGGCTGCCAAGCCTAAACCTCAGTGCATGGAGCCTAGAGTAGGGAGCCAGGGACAGGGAGCCAGGGCATCCACCCACTGGAAATCTACTACAGGTGCTTAGGTTACTCTGTCCTGGTTTCAAGCCAGTGGTTAAGCAGATTTGCTATAAGACACCTAAAGGAGATACAGAAGGCAAATTGTGCCTGGAAGAGTTCAGGAACTGGCTGTGCTTACCCAGCCCTGGAAGTCAGTCACCAGAAATGCCCCAGGGCAAACTAAGATGACAATTGTCTCTTTGCCTTAAGAGCAGAGCTCAATCTTTCAAAAGTGAGCAAAAAAAAGCAAAGAGAACTCTGACCTTGATAGCTTTTATGGAGAAAGAAGAACAGACCTCAAATCCTGAGGGACCTAAAGGCAAGCCAGCTCTAAATGAAGCCCCAAAGGGTGCTTTGAGTTGACCCCTATTTCACAAGACTCTCTTGGAAGAATTCAAAAAGATCTTTTAAAAAATGGGGAAAGTAAATGATATCTTTGCAAGAGGATATGGAAAAGAAAAACCAGAAATTATCTGAAGAAAACACTTTAAAAAATAGATTTGATGAAATGGAAAAAGCATATAACTCCTTACAAAATAAATATCAAAAAGAAACCAATTTATTGGAAAACAAAATCTATGAAATGGAAAAAATGCAATGAACAAAACACTTCACCATAAGAGTTCAATTGGCCAAATACAAAAGGAGACAAAAAAGCTAACTCAAGAAAATAATTTACTAAAAATTAAGAACTGAACAAATGGAAATGATTCAATGAGACTTCAAGAATCTGTCAAACAAAACCAAAAACATGGAAAAAATAGAAGAAAATGTAAAATAATTTATTGGGAAAAAAACTGATCTAAAATAGATTTAAGAGAGACAATCTAAGAGTTATCGGAGTTCCTGAAAACCATGATTTTAAAAAAGAGGTTAGACATCATCTTTCAGGAAATCATCAAGGAAAATGGCCCAGATGTCCTAGAGCTAGAGGGCAAAATAGCCATTTAAAGAATTCATGGATCACCTCCTGAAACAGACCCCAAAATGAAGGAACTTTGTAGCTAAATTTCAGAAATATAATATAAAGGAGAAATTGTTGCAAGCAGCTAGAAGAAAACAATTCAAATATCAAGGAACCACAATCAGGATTATCCAGGGCCAACAGCTTCCATTTTAAAAGACTGAAGTACAAGAAATCTGATATTCTGAAAGACAAAGGAACTTGGATTGCAGCAAAGAATCAATTATCCAGCAAAATTGAGCATCATCTTTCAGGGGAAAAGATGGACACTCAATGAAACAGGTGAATTTCATCTATTTCTGATGAGAAGACCAGAGCTGAATAGAAATTTTGATCTTGAAATACAGAACTTAAGAGAAGCATAAAAAGGTGAAAAGGAAAGAAAAAAATTTCTTTTAAAAGTTAAAAAGCTTACATTTCTATTTGGGAAGATATGTTTAATTGTTGAGATCTGTATCTCTATTATGGATATATTTAGAGGGTATAGATTTAATTTGATTTTACTGTGATGATTTAAAAAGGAAATTAGAGGAGAAACAGTGATTACTGGAAGAAGAGGGAAATAGAATTAAAACGGGCTAAATTATATCTCATGAGGAGGCAAAAAAGCCTATTGCAATTGAGGGAAAGAAGAAAGGGGGATGAGCATTGTGCAGATTTTACTTTCATCAGATTTGGTTCAAAGAGAGATTATCAGACACATTTAGCTTCACAGAGAAGCTCATTTGACCTTATAGGAAAGTAGGACAAAATGAAAGAGGGAGGTTAATAGAAGGGGGAAGAAAAGTAGAACAAAAAAGATATAAAAAAGGGATGGGCTGCAAAAGGGGAGGGCTGTTTGAGGGAGGGGATGTTGAGTGACAAAATACTGGGGAGGAGGAAAAGGAGGGAAGTGAAATGAGCAGAATCAGGATATCATTGTACATGGCAACAGCAAGATTATTCAGAGATCAAATCTGAAGAATTTGGCACTTGATAATTAGATGATTGAGACCATTTTCAATGATCTTTTGATGAAGAGAGCCATCTACACCTAGAGAGAGGACATGAAGTCTATTTTTTAAATGTGGGAACCACGTATGGATCACAACATAGCAATTTCACTGTTTGTGTTCTTTGCTTGCATTTTATTTTCTCATTTTTTTCCTTTTTGATTTGATTTTTCTTGTGCAGCAAGAAAATCATATAAATATGTATACATATATTGGATTTAACATAAATTTTTGCCAAATTAAAAAGAAAGAACAATTAATTCCAATACTATGTAAGCTGGAAAAAATAGGCAAAGCAGGAGTCTTACTAAATTATTTTTATAACCAAATATGGTGGGATACTTAAACCAATAATGGCCAAAACAAAGGAAAATTATAGATCAATCTCCCTAATGAATACTGATAAAAATTTTTAATAAAACATTAGCAAAGAAATTGACAATCATCAAAATTATTTTATACTCATGAAGAAATAGAATAGTGGATTAGCAGAATAGGTCAGGTACAATGACTATAATTCAAACCCAAAGATTCAAACTTCTGGGATAAGAATTCACTATTTGGGGAGGCAGAGCCAAGATGGCGGAGAAGACACACTCGACTTTCTAAGCTCTTCTCTTACCCTCTTTATCAATATTATATCGAGCCTCAAAAATAGTCTTGACTGCTACAATTCGTAAAGATAAGAAGTAGAACAACTCACCGGCCGAAGAAAATCTTCAGTCTCGCCAAAAAAGGTTGGTTCCGGGGCCAGGGGGGAGATTGGCGCAGACAGGGAGAGAAATTAGGTTCCGAGGAGAGTCTCAAATGGAGGGTGAAAGCACAGATCTCAGCACAAGCGAGCAGCCCCAACCCGCAGTAAGGGCTTTTTCTTGGGGCAGTTGTGATCCTGCACGGCAGGAGGACACAGCCCGGGTTAGCCTCCAAACTGCGCAGTGGGGAGCTCAGCTTGGGGCCATAGAGCTTTTCCAGGGCCGATTTGCATTGAGCAGAGACACTGGGGCAGAGTTCCAGGCGGTCTGAGGTCTGCAGTCACCTGCTAATACTCACAGTCCCACAAGAGGCTCCGGCCTGGGGCAGTGACACTTTCACCTCTTAGTCTCTAGCCAAAGGCAATCGCTAATCCACTCAGCCCTACTAAGCCGTTTGATAGCTCTGCCAGTGCTGAATCCACTCCTGTTGGGGGAAGGGAAAACTCCTCACCAGAGCACTCCCATACCCTGGAGCGGAAATCGGTTTAAATCTTTCCCTGCTCTGCAGAGGAAGCTGGTAACCCCTTGCCTAGGAGACCCACCCTAAAGGCTTTAAAACATGAATAAAAAGATGAAAAGAACGATCGACAGCTTCTATGCAGAAAAGAGCAGGTCAGCAAACCTGAAGAGACCCTCAAACAGCAAAATGCATCAGACTGTCCTCCTTTACATAATGCTCTCATAGAAGAGACCATTAAAAGTCTCAAAAGAGAGTTAGAAGATAAATGGGGAAAGGAAAGAGAAGCCTTATAAGAGAGCAACAACTTCCTGAAATACGAATTGAAAAGTTAAAAATTCCCAGGAAGTGCAAATTGGTGAATTGGAAAAATAAAAAATCACAGGAAAGTAAGAATTGTGAATTGAAAAATAAAGAATCTACTAGAAAGTAGGATCCGTGAACTGGAAAAGACAAAGAACACGCAAGAAAGTAGGATCTGTGAATTGAAAAAGAAAATAATCACTAAAAAAAATTAGTGAAATGGAAAAAAAATTCACAGACCAAAACAATACATCAAAACCTAATTGGACATATACAGAAAGAAGTAAAAAGCTAATGAAGAAAATAATTTTTAAAAATTAGAACTGAACAAATTGAAACTAATGATGCATTGAGACAGCAAGAATCAGTCAAGCAAAACAAAAAATGACAAACTGAAAAACCATGAATTATCTACTTCTAAAACGACAGACTTGAAAATAGATCTAGAGAGATAATCTGAGGATTATTGACTTCCTGAAAACTATGATGAAAAAAGAGCCTAGATACTATTTTACAAGAAATCATCAAAGAGAACTGCCCAGATGTAATAGAATCAGAAGGTAAAATAGGCATTGAAAGAATTCATCGAACACCTTCTGAAAGAAACCCTAAAATAAAAACCCCAAGGAATATTGTGGCAAAATTTCAGAATTATCAGATTAAGGAAAAAAATTTTACAAGCAGCCAAAAACCATTTAAATACGAGGTGCCACAATAAGGATCACCCAAGATCTGGCTGCATCTACATTAAAGGAAAGAAGGGCCTGGAATATGATATTCCGAAAGGCACAAGAACTTGGGATGCAGCCAAGAATAAACTACCCAGCTAACCTGAGCATTTTCTTCCAGGGAAGAAGATGGACATTTAATGAAACAAATGAATTCCATTTGTTTCTGAAGAAAAAACCAGAATTAAACAAAAAATTTGATCTCCAAGAATAGAACTCAAGAGATGCAGAAAAGGTAAAAATAACTCTTGAGAATTGTATTTCTGTTGTGGATATACAAAAAAAATACATGTAAAATTTGATTGTACTGATATAACATAAAAAAGGGAAGTAGATATGGAAAAGGGATGATGGCAGAATAAGGTGGGAAGGAGGGATAAAAAGAGGGAAACCACATCCCACAAAGAGGCTAAGGAAACTTATCATATCTGAGGGAATTTAGAGAGGGGAGGAACATTGTGTGAATCTTACTCTCATCAGAGTTGGCTCAAAGAAAAATAATTGACATTTGTTTTAGAGAAAATTCTCTCTGCCTCATTAAAACGGGGAGAGGAAAAGTGAAAAGAAAAAGAGTAATAAGGGAAGGAAGGGGAAAGACACAAAGGGGGAGGGAGGGATTATAAAGAGGATTAGTATCGTGATACAAGAGGGGTACATAAGTTTAAAAGGGGAAAGAGGGTTGGGGAGGCAAGAATAAGAAAGCACAATCTGGGGTTATTAGGATGGCAGGAAATACAGATTTAGTAATTCTAACTGTAAATGTGAATGGGATGAACTCCCCATAAAGAGGAGGCAGATAGCAGACTGGATCAAAGTCAGAACCCTACAACATGTTGTTTACAAGAAACACATTTAAAGCAGGGGGATACATATAGAGTAAAGGTAAAAGGCTGAATCTATTATGCTTCAGGTGAAGTCAAAAAGTTAGGTAGCCATCCTTATCTCAGATCAAGCAAAAGTAAAAATTGATCTAATTAAAAGAGATAAGGAAGGAAACTACATCCTGCTAAAGGGTAGCATAAACAACGAAGCAATATCAATATTAAACATATATGCACCAAGTGGTATGGCACTCAGCTTCCTAAAGGAGAAGTTAAGAGAGTTGCAAGAAGAAATAGACAACAAAACTGTAATAGTAGGAGATCCTCAACCTTGCACTCTCAGAATTAGACAAATCAAACCACAAACAAATAAGAAAGAAATTAAAGAAGTAAATAGAATATTAGAAAAATTAGGTATGTTGGATCTTGGAGAAAATTGAATGGAGATAGAAGGAATATACTTTCTTCTCAGCAGTTCATGGAACCTATTCAAAATTGACCATATATTAGGACATAAAGACCTCAAAATTAAATGCAAGAAAGCAGAAATAGTCAATGCTTTCTTTTCAGATCATGATGCAATAAAAACTACATTCAATAAAAAGTTAGGGGAAATAGACCAAAAAGTAATTGGAAACTAACAATCTCATCTTAAAGAATGATTGGATGAAGCAGCAAATTATAGATGCAATTAATAATTTCACTCAAGATAATGACAATGATGAGACATCATACCAAAATTTGTGGGATGCAGCCAAAGCGGTAATAAGAGGGAATTTTATATCCTTAGAGGCATTACTTGAATAAAACAGAGAAAGAAAAGATGAATGAATTGGGCTTGCAACTAAAAACTAAAAAGACCAAATTAAAACCCCCAATCAAATACTAAATTGGAAATTCTAAAATTAAAAGGAGAAATTAAAAATATTGAAAGTACAAAATCTATTGAACTAATTAATAAAACTAAGAGTTGGTTCTATGAAAAAGCCAATAAAATAGATAAGCCTTTGGTAAATCTGATTAGAAAAAGGAGGGAGGAAAATGAAATTAGTAGTTTAAAAATGAAAAGGGAGAACTTTCCACCAATGAAGAGGAAATTAGAGAAATAATGAGTTATTTTGCTCAACTTTATGCCAATAAATTTGATAACCTAAGTGAAATGGATGACTACCTCCAAAAATATAGGCTTCCCAGACTAACAGAGGAGGAAGTAAATTGCTTGAATAGTCCCATTTCAGAAAAAGAAATAGAACAGGCAATTAAACAACTCCCTAAGAAAAAATCCCCAGGACCAGATGGATTTATATGTGAATTTTACCAAACATTTAAAGAACAATTGGCCCCAATGCTATATAAATTATTTGATAAAATAGGGAATGAAGGAGTCCTACCAAATTCCTTCTATGACACAGACATGGTACTGATACCTAAACCAGGTAGGCTGAAAACAGAGAAAGAAAATTATAGACCAATCTCCCTAATGAATATTGATGCTAAAATCTTAAATAGGATATTAGCAAAAGACTACAGAAAATCATCTCCAAGATAATACACTATGATCAAGTAGGATTTATACCAGGAATGCAGGGCTGGTCTCAATATTAGAAAACTATCAATATAATTGGCCATGTTAATAACCAAATTAACAAAAACCATAGGATCATCTCAATAGATGCAGAAAAGCATTTGATAAAATCCAACATCCATTCCTATTAAAAAACACTTGAGAGTATAGGAATAAATGGACTTTTCCTTAAAATAATCAGCAGCATCTATTTAAACCATCAGTAAGCATCATATGTAATGGAGACAAACTGCAACCATTCCCAATAAGTTCTGGAGTGAACAAGGTTGCCCACTATCACGTTACTATTTAATATTGTATTAGAAACGCTAGCTATAGCAATAAGAGCTGAGAAAGAGATTAAAGGAATAAGAATAGGCAAATGAGGAAGCCAAATTATCACTCTTTGCCGATGACATGATGGTATACTTAGAGAACCCCAGAGATTCTGCTAAAAGTTATTAGAAATAATCCACAACTTTAGCAAAGTTGTCTGGTTATAAAATAAACCTCACATAAGTCATCAGCATTCTTATATATCACTAACAAAATCCAACAGTCAGAGTTACAAAGAGAAATCTCCATTTAAAGTAACTACTGATAATATAAAATATTTAGGAATCTATCTGCCAAGGGAAAATCAGAAACTTTATGAGCAAAATTACAGACCAACTTTTCACACAAATTAAGTCTGATCTAACCTAATTGAAAATATTAAATGCTCTTGGATAGGGCGAGCAAATATAATAAAGATGACAATATTACCTAAACTAATCTATTTATTTAGCGCTATATCCAATCAGACTCCCAAAAACTATTTTAATGACCTAGAAAAATAACAAACAAAGTTCATATGGAAAACAAAAGGTCAAGAATTTCAAGGAATTAATGAAAAAAAAAATCAAATGATGGTGGCTTAGCTGTACCAGATCTAAAATTATATTATAGAGCAGCAGTTACCAAAACTATTTGGTATTGGCTAATAGATTAGTTGATCAGTGGAATAGATTAGGTTCAAGGGATAAAACAGTCAACAAATATAGCAACCTAGTCTTTGAGAACCCAAAGATCCCAGCTTTTGGGATAAGAACTTACTGTTTGATAAAAATTGCTGGGAAAAATTGGAAACTAATATGGCAGAAACTAGGCACTGATCCATACTTAACGCCATACACCAAGATAAGGTCAAATGGGTTCATGACCTCAGGCATAAAGAATGAAATCATTAATAAATTAGAGGAACATACGATAGTTTACTCTCAGACCTGTGGAAGGGGAAGGTCTTATGACAAAGCAGAACTAGAGATCATTACTGATCACAAAATAGAAAATTTTGATTATACTAAACTGAAAAGTTTTTGTACAAACAAAACTAATGCAGACAAGATTAGAAGGAAGCAATAAACTGGGAAAATATTTTTACAGTCAAAGGTTCTGATAAAGGTCCTATTTCCAAAATATATAGAGAATTAACTCTAATTTATAAAAAATCAAGCTCATTCTCCAATTGAAAATGGTCAAAGGATATGAACAGACAATTCTCAGATGAAGAAATTGAAACTATTTCTAGTCATATGAAAAGATGCTCCAAGTCATTATTAATCAGAGAAATGCAAATTAAGACAACTCTAAGATACTACTACACACCTGTCAGATTGGCTAAGATGACAGGAAAAATAATGATGATTGTTGAGGGGATGGGAAAACTGGACATTGATTCATTGTTGGTGGAGTTGTGAACGAATCCAACCATTTTGGAGAGCAGTTTGGAACTATGCTCAAAAAGTTATCAAACTGTGCATACCCTTTGATCCAGCAGTGTTACTACTTGGATTATATCCCAAAGAGACTATAAAGAAGGGAAAGGGACCTGTATGTGCACGAATGTTTGTGGCAGCCCTTTTGTAGTGGCTAGAAACTGAAACTGAATGGATGTCCACTCAGTTGGAGAATGGCTGAATAAATTGTGGTATATGAAAATTATGGAATATTACTGTTCTGTAAGAAATGACCAACAGGATGATTTCTAGAAAGGCCTGAGAGACTTACACGAACTGATGCTGAATGAAATGAGTAGGACCAGGAGATCATTATATACTTACAATAATACTAGATGATGACCAGTTCTGATGGATCAGGCCATCCTCAGCAACAAGATCAACCAAATCATTTCTAATGGAGCAGTAATGAACTGAACTAGCTATACCCAGAAAAAGAACTCTGGGAGATGACTAAAACCATTACATTGAATTCCCTATCCCTATATTTATGCACACCTGCATTTTTGATTTCCTTCACAAGCTAATTGTACAATAATTCAGAGTCTGATTCTTTTGTACAGCAAAATAATGTTTATGGTCATGTATACTTATTGTGTATCTAAGTTATATTTTAATATATTTAACATCTACTGGTCATCCTGCCATTTAGGAGGGGCGGGGTAAGAGGTGAAAAATTGGAACAAGAGGTTTGGCAATTGTTAATGCTGTAAAGTTACCCATGTATATATCCTGTAAATAAAAGGCTATTAAATAAAAAAAAATTAAAATTAAAATTAAAAAAAAAAAGAATTCACTATTTGACAAAAACTGATGTGAAAACTAGAAAATAGTTTGGCAGAAACTAAGCACTGACCAATGGATCACACCATATACCAAAGTAAGGTCAAAATGTATATAAGATGTATACATAAAAATTGATACTATAAACTGTAACATGCTCTCATAGCATTTACTATTGCCAGTCTCTCCTGATTCCTAGGCCCTCAGAGTACCTCTGGTCACTGACCTTTGCAGTGTCCTCTAATTCTACCAACGTGCCTCCTCTGAGGCCTTCAGAGGCCTCTGGCCACGATTTCTTGAATTGTAGTTTAACAACTGATAGCGGGCTCAAGAACAGCCAGCCACGTGCAAACTTAAAGCCTTTATTATACCTACTCACATAATCCTCTGACTTGCTAACTCCCTAGTGAACACCTGGTCCAAAGACCCATGTGTTCACAATTAACCGTCTTACATCTCTTGGCTATCTCTCCATTCTGCTCGGCTACCCCAGGATAAAGAGCAGGACTTGATGGCCACAGTGGGCTTAAAGAGGGTCTGTGAGGTCACACACACAGCCAATCAGAAAGAGAGCTTTCTCCCATTAAGAAGCTATCTCAATATGTACAGGATCCCACCCAAGGAGCAGTCCTATATCCAAAGAGATTACTTCTGGGCCACTCAAATCTCCTGTTGCACTGTGGCCGCCCATTTAAAGGACCCTTACAATAAATAAATTAGGAAATGAGAAATAGTTTACCTTTCTGATTTACGGAGAATGGAAAATTTTAGGACCAAGCAAGAGTTAGAAAATATTATGAAATAGAAAATGGATAATTTTAATTGTATTGAATCAAGATGGTTTTGCATAAACAGAACTAATACAACAAAGATTAGAAGGGAAGCAGAAAGCTGGGGAACAATTTTTTGCCACAAGTGTTTCTGGTAAAGATTTTAATTGTAAAATAGAGAACTGTGTCAAATTTATAAAAATAAAGTCATTACACAATAAATATTAAAGGATATGAAATGGCATTTACAGGTGAAGAAAATGAAGCTATCTATATTCAAATGAAAAATATTCTAAATTACTCTTGATTAGAGAAATTAAAATTAAAACAACTCTGAGGTCCTGATGCTTATCTGATTGGATTGATTGGATGATATGACAGAAAAGAAAAATAAGAAATATTGGAGTGGATGTGGGAAAATTGGAACATTAATGTATTGTTTGTGGAGTTGTGAAGTGATCCCACCATTCCATAGAATAATTTGGAACTGTGTCCAAAGGATTGTAAAGCTGTGAATACCCCAATTCAGCAATATTAGGTCTGTATCCCATAGAGAAATAAAAAAGGGGAGAAATCCACACGTACAAAAATGTTTACAGTAGCTCTCTTTATGGTGGTATAAATTTGGATATCAAAGAGATGCCCATAATTTGAGAAATATCTGGACAGATGGTGATGTAAAAATGTAATGGAATACTATTGCTCAGTATTGTTCAATAAAAAATGAGTGAGCAGATTTCAGAAAAAAAAAAAAACATAAAAGAATTATATGAATTCTGAATGAAATTTGCAGAACCAGAACATTTTACATAGTAACAGCAACATAATATGATGATCTTTTTGGGAGATTTTGCTTTTTTCAGCCATACAATGACTTAAGACAATTCTAAAAACCTCATGAATGAAAATACTAACCACATCCAGAAAAAGAACTCTGTGGTCAGAATGTAAATCAAAGCATATTATTTCTACTTTCTTCATTAATTTTTTTCTTTCTTGTTTTTCTTTTTGTTCTGATTCTTCTTTACATCACAACTAATGTGGAAACATGTTTAATATGATTGTACATGCATAACCTATATTAGATTGCTTGTTATCTTTAATAGGGGGCAAGGAAGAGAGGGAAAATGGAAGTCAAAATCTTATAAAAGTAAATGCTGAAAACTTTATGTAACTGGAAAAAATAAATTTTATTAATAGGGAAGAAGAGTGAGGGAAATATGAATATATTTATATAGAGACCCAATGATACTGAAGACTAATGAGAAACTGGGTATGAAGGACAATCTGCTGGAAAAATGCAATGAAACAGGATCAGTTGTGTATGTATAGGGCTTTGGCTTAGCAAGGAAAAATGGCAATTTTTCATTTGCACTGAGACACCAAAGAGATTGTGGTAGAAAATAACTGAGTAATGTGAAATGAGGAAAGAGGATTAAGGGAGACTTCTCTGCAAATCATCTCATTTTTCCCCACTAAAATGTAAGGCTAGTTTCTTAGTTTTGATGGTAGGTAGAAAAGTATATTGAGAGGATAGAGGAATTATAATTTTTTTTTAAATCTAGAGAAGTTTCTTCCCCAGTCTGATATATAGTTGAATATACTGAAAATACAATCAATAGATCTGGATCATCTGGAGGTATAGTTTTGATGCATTCTGACAATAGCCAATGTTGTGGATTAGAATTGAAGAGTAAAAGGAGGAGATTTCTGGCAGTGAAGTCAAGATGGCAGAGTATAATCAGGAGGCTGTTCAAGCTCTCCCAATTTTGCATAAAATCCACATAAAATCAAGTCTTTGAACAGTCTGACAGAACAAAATTACTCTCCAGCTCAAGATAGACTGAAAAAACTTCAAGAAAAGTCAGTTTTACTGGGGTGTAAAGCATGTTCAGTCAAGATCAGAAAGACACTGGTGAGAGGGTCTTAATCATGGCAAATTAGCAACTAAGACCTTTAGTCCTGGATCAATAGAGGAGCAAATCAGTGGGCAGCTTCCAATCCCAGCTCAGAAGGCAAACTCTGGGAAACCAGGCTATTTCCTGAACAGAGAAAGCAAAGCTACTCCCTACAAACACAAGATGCCCCTGTGCTGAAAGCCAAGGTGCAGAGTTATACAGAAAGCTTAGGACAGTGCCACCTGTTCCCAGGAGTGAAGGTCCACCTTAAAAGTTAAAAAAAAAAAAGGGGGGGAATACTAAAATAAAAAGGAAAAAAAATGAGCAAGAAACAGGAAAGAATTTCATCATAGAAAGCTACATGGTGAAAGACTAGACCAAAACACTAACTCAGGGGAGGACAGAATGTCCACAGAAGAAATCTCAAAGAGCAAGATAAATTGGTCTCAAAGTCAAAGAGACTTCTTAGAAATGCTCAAAAGGCAAATAAAAGAAGTAGAAAAAAATGAGAAAAGAAATGAGAAGTATGTATGTAGAGGGCTGGAACTTTGAAGAAGTATACTTGAAACAAGGTGTTAACTCATGGAATTGATGAGATGATGGTTCTGTAGTTCACATATATACTTAGTACTTAGTATGGTGATGTAATGGTTCTCTAGTTCACACATATTCAGTATGTTGTAATGATGTAATTGTACTAAGGTATATAAGTGCTAAGAAGGACTAGAAATGAGACATTCCATCTTAACCATCCTCCTGGTGGTTCTCCTGCCTCCTGCACTCAAGATTCAGTCAGACTATGATAGACCAACTGTGAAGGAGGCAATAAAGACTCTAGACTCTATTCCTGACCATTCTCTTAGTGTCTATCCTGCTGAGACCAAGGTCTGTCCAAAGGACCACCAAAAAGCTAGCCCAAACATTACATATGCATGAGAGAATCAAGAGTTTGGGAAAAGAAGGAAAAGATTGTCAGAAGAAAACAACTCTTAAACAGTAGAATAGACCAAATAGAAAAAGAAATACAAAAGATAACTGAAGAAAATCACACATTAAAAACTAGAACAGGGCAAATGGAAACCAATGATTTTGTGAAGCAGCAAGAATCAGTCAAACAAACTAAAAAGAGTGAAAAATGGAAGAAAATGTGAAATACCCTATTGGAAAAAGTCAACCTAGAAAATAGATCAAGAAGAGCAATGACCAAAATAAGAGCCTGGGTAGCATTCTACAAGAGATCATTAAGGAAAACTACCTAAATATGCTAGAAACAAAAGGGAAATATTCATTGAAAGAATCTATAACTCACCTCTGGAAATAAATCCCACAAGGAACCCAAAGGAACATTGTTGTGAAACTGCAAAACTACAATCCCAAGGAAAAATACTGCAAGCTGCTGGACAAAAACAATTCAAATATCAAGGAGCAACAATCAGGATTACCCAGGATCTGACATCTTCTACAATAAAGGATCAGAGGGCCTGGAATGCCATATTCTGGAAGGCAAGAGACTTGGGGTTACAACCAAGAATTAACTACCCATGGAGATTCAACATCATTTTTCAGGAGAAGAGATAGATTTTTAAATGAAGTAAGAGACTTTCAATCATTTCTATTGAAAAAATAGAACTAAACAGAAATTTTAATCTACTAACACAAGGCTCAAGAGAACCATAGAAAGGCAAACAAGGGAAAGATATGTATTTAAAAGTTAAATTGTTTACATCCCTAGCTGGGAAAACAATGCCTGTACTGCTTAAGAATTGTATCTGTCACTAGGGCAGACAAAGGGGGGCATCACATGATGGAGGGTGTAATTGTGAATGGACTCTGATATGATAACATTAAAAAAAAAAGACATGAAAGGGCAGAAAAGATCTGTACTGGAAAAATAGGAAGGAGAAGGTATAATGGGACAATTAATTCACATGAAGAGGTACAAAAAACTTATTGCAATTGAGAGAAAGAAAGCTGGGGAATGATTATTCTGATCAGTTTTGACTCTAAGAGGGAATAACTTAATCATTCAGTTGGATATAGAGATTTACTTAATCCTATAAAGAAGTAGAGGGAGAAAGAGGAAAAGAAAAGGGAGGGACAGGATAGAGTGGAGAGCAGAAACACTAGGAAAAAAGGCAAGAGAAAGGGAGAAGGGTTGAGAGAAGATAAAGTAGTGGGTGGAGTAGAAAAAAAGCACATGACTAAGAACAAGGTAGAAAGAGAGAACACGAGTATCTACAGGGGAAAAATAGGATGGTGGGAAATGAAGCTGATAATCAATTATGAAGCAAATAGGATGAATTCTCCCATAAAACAGAAGCAAATAGCAGAAAAGATTAAAAAACATATTTCTAACCAAAAAGAGAAAAAAAAGAAGAGGAAGAGAATGTGAATAGGTTGAATTCTATCTGGCAAATTGGGTAGCAATGTCTTCCTTAATCTCAAATTTCTCCTTGATTGTTTTTTTTTTTTTCTTTCAGTGATGGATTTTGTCTACAAGTCAAAAAAATTTCATTATCCAAAGAATTAAACATAAAGATCACCATTGGGCAATAAGGAAGTTCCCTGTGAGGATAAGCAAGTTGCGATATATTGTCAGGGGAAAGTTGCACTACAATAAAAGAGTAGAAGACAACAACAATTTAAAAAGGACACAGAGCAAAAGGGAAGTTTAGTTGGCCAGATAATGAAAACAGGGAGAAACCAATGGATAAATAATATTCAATGATATACTATCTAGAAGAAGATAACTAATATATTGGCATCTCTGTAGAAAATGGACAAAAGTTAATCATGGTAACAGGGTGTAGAAAGGTTGTAATCTGCACTATTGAAAAGAACTCTCACTTTGATGAATTTTGCATTGAAAGCACTGGTGATTTCTTAGGGTTGAAGGCTCTCAAATCAAATTTTGAATACTTGTAAAAGGACATGAGATTCTAGTTACCCATTATCTATGCATTCTATATCTGGGGTTATAAATCATGCTTTTATATACTTTTCAGAAAATACTGTTACTTTGGTATACCCTTATTGCTCAAATTATTCCTCTGTTTGGGGCATAGGTAAAAAAGAACAAAATAAAACAAATAATGCTTTGAATTTAAAATGCAACTAAATGGGAATCCCAACTAAAAAGTTTATTCCAGTTTCATCTCTAATAATATGTATGAAAAAAATTAAAGCTATGAAATGACAGCATTTAAAAAAGTAAATGTTATCCATTCTGAGCTGCTCACTTCCTATGCTTTTCACTTTTCATCAAGTAATCCTTTTCCTTACTTCCTTTAATTACTTTATTTTGCTAAAACATTTTTAGCAAAGCAAACAAGAGCATAAAACATAATGAAAAGAAGAGTATAGTAAATTTGTTCTGAGCTTGTTGCCTTATTTTCCTTAGGTTCTATGACCATGAGCCAATGTTTTCTTTCATGACTCAGCTAAATATGAATTTCAAGGAATGGAAAATGATCCTTATTTATGAGCTTATGATTAAAATTCACTTTAAGAAAGAGCAATCTTTTAAATTTAAAATATTTATTTTTTATAAATCCCATAGACACCATATACCTGGATTTTATCAAGGCATGTGGCAGTACTGGGTCTCACTATAATATTTAAGAGAAGATGAAAATATACATATTGAATGATGGTACATTTACTTATTTCCATTTCAATGCTAAAACCCAAAGATGAATAACTAATGATTTAATCAGTGTAAATCTTGAAGTCATTCTCTAGTGGAGACCCCAAGGTTTTGTTCTGGTCTCTTAGAGTGAGTAATATTGTCAACTAGAAAATGAGTAAAGACATAAATGAATGTCCAGATGATATAAAACTTAAAGGGAAGACATTTTGAATTGTAAAAATCATCATACAAAAATAAGTCAACAGCCTTTAATTATGACTTTGCTTACATCATGGTATCTATTCCTTATTCTAGATAGCTTTGGATGAACTCTGTTTCCATTATCAAGTTCTTCCATTACTTGCATGCTCTCTTAACATATTTCCATTTTCTTCAACCTTTCTTCATTTGATATGGATTTAAAATCACAATTTAAAAAATTGGATTTTCATCTTTTTTCTCCCTTAGTATATATGTGACTGTTCAATTCCTTTCATTAATCTAAATCCCAAGTCCTTATCTAGAAATTTGGCAGGTTAGACTAAATTGTGTCAAAACTCACTTTTATCTTCACACATTAAATCCTTTTACCTGAGATGTCTATGAATCAAATAAAGGAACTAGGGGTGTGGATCTTATACAAAAGAAAATATAGAGGGCATGTGATAATAATGGTTAAATATTTGAATGGCTATAATGTAGAAGAGAGTATTCCATCTTGTTTTCATTGTCACAGTTACTCAGAGATACAAACAACAAGAAAAAGTTATAGTAAAGTCAGATTTTGACTTAATATAAAGGGGGTGGTGTTAGAAGACTCCTAACAATGCCCAAACTGGTATGGTCAGCTTGTTACCCACTGGTGAGGATTTGCAAAAAGAAGCAAAATGAAAATGTATAAGTTATATTTAATGGAAAATTCCTGCCACTCTGGGATTTGGCCAAAATTGCAACATGAATTGCAAGATTTCAATTCTGAAATTTTATTATATAAGTTTGTTAACCCTGTCCCTATACAAAACAAAAATATTTCCCCACTGGAGACATTCAAAATTTTAAAGAGTTTTGGCTAGGAAAGATGAAAAAGTCTTTTAGAAACAAGAACCACTTGAAATAGTTCAGTAATTTCAATTGTTCTGGAATGGGCAAGCAAAGGACCTCCACTGCTTTCACACTGAAACACTTCATCACATGGGTAATTTTGTACCCTTCTATGCAACTATTTCCAGAACCCCATAATTTCCCACTGAAATGGTTTTAAAAATTTATGAAGTACTCTAGTAATTTTAAATTATCCTTTACAATTTAATTTTCAAACCCTATCACCTTCAAATTTAAGACCTTAAAAAATTTGAAGTGGTTCAATATTTTCAATAACTACGTGTTAAGATTTTAGTTGAGTGCTTTTTCTTTGTGTTTCAATTTTGAAAGCCTAGAACAGTTCATAATATAGTTTGAGATGTACAGTGTAAAACCTGTGAAAAGAGCATCTCATACAGTACCTTTAAGAAGGGTGTCAAAAAACATTAAAATGTCAGAAATTGAGTCATTTTTATCTCTTTAAACTCCCAATAAATACCAACCTGTGAACAATATAATTTTCAAGATTTACTTTAAGGGGAAATAATTGTATTTAAAACTTTACAAACAGCTGGAGCAGGAGTCATTTGTATAGTTTTCTTAGATAATATACAAAGCTAGAAATAGTTTGTAACATATTCGAAAATTGTTCACTTTATACATAGGCTATTTAATATCCAATGAAATAGAGAAAATATTTGAGACTAAATAGACCATTAGATTAGAGATTTCAGTTTTGTTTTTTGAAGAAAAATGTAAAATTATTGACGAAGAAATATAAAATTCTCCTAGCTCTTCCAAAAGCCAGAATGCCTCACTTTTCAATGTTCTATTTTTATTTCAGTTTTTTTTTTAACATTTATCTAAAACAGGTGAAATTTCAAGTTCTCATGACTAAATTTAAAATTTAAAAATCATTTCCCTAGTGAATGCTCTCTCTATTTCCATTTATGCAAAGCTAACTGCCCTATTCATACAAAAATAAACATTTTTGGTTATATGCCTTCTGTTTCATCTAAATGGGGCATTAGTAACTACAACTACGCAAATGTTTAATAGTTGGCAAAATACATTGGGATAAAGATATATTTTTCAATAATAATCTCTAGTCTCTTAGAGTTTTTGCTTTACATGAGCCAGGACATGGAAATGAACTGGGCTATCATACACTATGTTATTAGAGAAACATTTTTAAAGAACATGACAGTACTAAGGCTTATATGTTAATTTTTTAAAAATTGTGAACATTTATACTATGCTTTGGCTTTGCAAATCCTCTGTATACATTATAATATTGGATCCTGAAAACAACCCTATGAAGTCAATGCTGAAATAGATCCCTGATCTTATTTATCTATCTTTTTCCATATGGTACAAATGATAACCAATCTTTAATTGCCCCATCCAATGCCATTTTTCCCCATGTCTTCCTATCAATTTCCCACAGAACAGCACACTCAAACTGCTAAAACTATTCTCCAATTTTTTGAATGTTGTAGGAGCAATAATATTTATATTTTCCAATTATTTGTCATTATTTCTATGAATATTGCTTTATATTTGGATTCATATAATCATTTGGATGTTGGCAGATATGTTTTCTAATATTTAATATATTCTATAAGTGATGCAAGGGGAATTTCTGCATCTTTCTCTCCTGTACTTTATTAACAATATCTGATAGATTTATGTGGGTTTGTTTTATATCTTGTGACTTTCCTGAATTTAATTATTCCACTTATCTTACTTGACTTTTTTAAGGTTCTTTAAGAAAACTATCATATTATCTGCAAAGAATTATATTTTGTTTCCTCTCAGTTTCTGTGCATTTGTTCACTTTATTTTATTTTTCTTATTAAAGCTAGCATTTTTAACATTGTGTCAATTTGCAGTGGTGATAATGACCATCCTTTCTTTGTCCTTAATTTTATTTGAAACTTCACCAGATTTTTGATTATCAATAAAATTCATTCTTTTTTTCATATTTAAGATTCTTTTATTCTTTTGTTTTCTGTTTTTCTTAAGAATTGGTTTTATGTTTTTTGTCCAGTGACACTGGCTTCCTAGCTACTTCAGGAACAAGATATTTCACTTCTGCTCTGGCAATACTCTGTGCCTGGAATTTTCTGCCTCTCAGTTCAATCTTTAGACCGGCCAGACAAAATCTCATCTTCTTGTAAGAAGCCTTTGCAAACCCATCTTAGTTATCTTTTTCCTTAAAATTATTTCCTATTTGTATTTTATATTGTTTGTATTGTTTGCATGTTTTCTCCTCTATTAGATTGAAAGCCTTGACAGGAGGGACTGACTTTTGTCTCTTTTTGTATCCTCACTGCTTAGCACAATGCCTGGTATATGATAAGTGCTTAAGAAATGTTGATTGATCAATTATGTTTTCTTTTTCTGTTTCTCTTGAGTCCTGCTCCTGCTTTCTCCTTATATTGAAATCTGTTTCTCAAAGATTGAGGAAAAATACAGGCTGGAAACCATCAAGCTTTCAAAGCAATAAATTACTTCAAAGCAATGATACTGATAATGGGAGTCTGTTCTCTGTTTGTATGGGTGAAATCTATAGACTCCTGACCTCGGTTTCTATCCAGGAAACACAACTGTTGTTAATATATTCAGTGGACTGCTTCTGGTTTCAACTCCCTGTCAGTTGTCTGAAAGCCTCCACAGTTTCAAAGGAAATAAAACTGCAGGTATCTCCTTCTTCTAAACTCCATACACTGCCAAGGATGAAAACTGAATCCAAGATCTATTCAAGGGATGAAATCACAAAGCTGTTGCTCCCTTCTGTTTTTTTCCTTGCCTTAGGGCCATATTTTTTCCTATCCCAGATGCAGATATAATTTAGTTGCCCTTAGGCAAAAGTTTCCTTCTCAGTGCACATAGGATCTCTGACCCAGATTCATAGTAAGGGTGACAAATATGACAGTTGATGGATGCTCCTGCTCCTTTAACTGTTTCAGGCTTGATCCTGCTAGACTTGAGACTTTTTTGCCCTAATAAACAGCTATAAGCTTTTATTATATTCCTGAGTTCTATAAGGTTCCATACAGTTCCCTTCCAGATAGATCCTGTCCCCAGTTTCTACAGAGCTGTCTCTCTATGATGATCTGAAGTATAAAAATTATTCCTTTGATATCTTAATCTTTATTTGGTCTACTTATTTCTATGGATTTTTTTTGTTAGAGCAGATGTTAAAAAGGGCTAGGCAGCACTGCTTCTTCCTATTCCAGCATCTTAGTTGTTTAAATTATCTCATTTGATTTCAATAATCTGAAATTAATTGAATAAAGTTATTCCTATTATTTCATCTTTCCAAATAAATTGTGTCTTTTTTGGCAAAGACAAAAGGAAATGGTTTTGCTGTCAGAAGATCTGGGTTTGAATGTTGGTTCTTTCTTTTTTTTAATTTCTAGCTCTCAATTTTAAAAAAACGTATGAAATGAAGAAGTTAGAATAGATGATGTAAATGATCCTACTATTCCCTTTAGCTCTATATTCTATGATTCAAATTTTTAATTAAAAACCCATAGTTATTGAACATTATACTAATAAAAAAGCCTATGAAATTGTCATAATTTTACAACAGAAATAAGGGAGAAAAAGGTTCAATGTGTCTCAGTTTGACACATTTGAGGAATGGATTAAACAATAACCTCATTTTTTAATCAGTATTTTCTATTCAATTTGACAGCAAGATTATTCTCCTTCTTCAGTATCTATTCATATAAATGCAAACCATGGTCTGAACAGGAAAGAATCTATCCTGTTCTTTTTTTCACTTTTCTCCTTTTTATTTCTAGTTTTTCTTTCATGGATACAGGTCAAAATGTCTTGAGTAGTTGTGGAGCTCATAAAGGAGTCTCTATAACGTTCTGAGATTTTTTGCTATCCATACAATATCATGTCTAAATAGTACCTCGTCATCTGTTGTCAGTCTCTCTTCTGTTTGGACTCTGGTCAATACATCCTCAATAAGAGGAGTAAAACATTTTGGTAAGCATATGTCTCCCTGTTTTGTGTCCTCCTTAATATTGGCAAACAGGATAAACTTATTTTTGCCTCATTAAAGAATCTATCATGATTGACATGCATGAAAGAAAGATACATCGCTGATGTCACCTTTCATATACCTATAAAAAAGATGTTTGAGAAACAAAATAAGGCATATCTAACATGAATTTGACATTTTATTTATTTATTCATAAGTTAATTATGGAGATATTTTGACACTCTATTTGATAGTATCATAGATAGGGAGACTTCAAGTTAGAAAGGAAAATAAAGGGCATTCAGTCCAAGGCCATCATTTGACAGAGGAGGAAACTGAATCACAGAGCAATTAAGTAATTTGCCCAAGGTCACATAGATAGAAAATATAAAGTAATAGAACTAAGATTTGACCCAACACAATTTAATTTAAGGACCAACACCTTTTTTTTCTGATACAAATTTAAAAATATAAGTGAAGTGTTTCTTCTAGTAAGCAAATTGAATTTAGAAAATTATAAATATACTATTTGAATAAACTGCTTTCCCTTTTATTAAAAATATTATTTCTGAATGTCTTTGGTATCTTTGGACTGATTTAATAAATAATTTTATTTCTGATAAAGAAAGGAATATAGCACTTTTAAACTTGAAGGAATGTTAACATTAGTTTAGATGGATTGTTAGGTAATACACTGTAATTGTACCTGAGATTTGACCTGCAACACCTCTACAATTTTGCTTTTCGGTCTTTTAAGCAAAGGCTGCTTACTGGGGCAAATTATATGCTGGTAACGCAGTAGGGACAAAGGTGGAACCACAACATTCATTTTCCCTGTTACAGGAAGATAGATCAGAACTACCAGGGCTCATTATATTTATCTATCTATCCACATGTAATGTTCAGTAGAATCACAAAGATAGATAGATATTCTTGTTAAATAAAGCACTGGGAGTTTGTTGTAAGGAATGATGGCTTATGAGAGTGGGAGTCAATAATGGGAAATTTGAGTACAGGTAAGATTACTGAAGTCCCTTCTGAATCCTGATTCATTAGTGGGCAAAATCATTGTATATTCAATTTCTGTAGACCTCAGCAGTGAATGTGTACATAATACTTATTCTGGGTCCTGGAGTCAGTGTTGTCAAAAACAAATATAAACGAATGCCTGCAGAAACATATTGACTTAAACAAACACAAATTAACATTATTTATGTTGTATTATATTTTTATGCACTCAAAAGTTTTGCCAGTAACTTGAAGTATGAAAGCATTGAGTTCAATACCTCTGCCTACAGATTATCACTGATTCCTGATGCCTCAATTTCTAAATCTAGGAACCCTCTCTAATTTAGAGAATCTACTGTCAAATCACATCCCAGAGTTCAATGACTTCCAAAGGAATCAGATGGTTTTGGCTTACACAATTTTAATGGGATGTTTGTAATCTACTCCCATTCCTATCGAATAGCTTACATTTCTGTAATCATTATCAAATGACACTGCCCTGGAATCTTTAGAAATTAATTTGGTCTAATTTAGAAATAGAATTTTTGGATATAGTGGGATATTGTTAAAGCCTGATACCTAAGAAACTCCTAAGCTCATCATCCTCCAGAATATCTCAGTATAATTTTACAATTTGTAGAAGGCATTTATCAACTAACATACTTCCTGGTCTAAGGATAGATAGAGCTTCAACTTCTGTAGGAGTCAAAAAAGGGAAATTATAGCTTTAGATGAACTATTTTTTTAAAAAAAAGAATAAAACAGATACATAGATGGAGATCAAGAAACATGAAAGAGTATAAACATAATAAATTCATATTTCTAAGTTCCAGACTTTTAAAAGGAAAAATTCTCATATTAAACCCTAATATTTATATTCTATTTCACAGAGGCCCTTTCTGTAAAATATCCAGCTATTCAGCCAAACATACTACTCTAACATTCACATTTGCACAAACATGCAAACATCATTTTAAGTACATCAGAACACCTTTTTAAATTTATAAATTAATACTTTCTTATAAGCAGTCTTATTGAAAGTGGAGAATATACAAGGGGAAATTTTAGGTGATCTAAAACAATAAAGAATTTATAAATTTATTAAAAACTAATAAATGATATTCATTGATACAATATGCATTTGTTTTACTTCCTTCAGTATTGTGTTTCAGAAAGGAAGGGGGAAATACCTAGATAAATATATATGTAATTCATGCAGGGGCATTTGGCAAATGTTTCAATTGGACTATTAAGTTCTATTCAATCCAAAAAGCTTTTATTGAATGAGTCACATGGGTCACAGTCCATAAGATACCTAGAAAATAAGATATTATATAGTTAATGAAGTTTTCTGTATAGACAAGAGATGAGCATAGAACTATGTAAAGGGATGTTATTCTGGTGGAGGTATAATGAGAACTATTCCTACCTACCTGGTAGTTCAGGTTCACCATTGCAATAAAATAAAACGCTTATACCAGATCCTACAATTAACAGGTATTTTTGTTTGTTTGTTTGTTTGTTTGTTTGTTTTACTAAGCTACAGTAAGGATAGGCTTTTCTAGAAGGATACTCATTGAAGACACTGTGTTGATTCTGCAAGGATTAAGTCCCTTGTCTTGCCCATGGTAATCTTGGGTCAAGCAATAAAGTCCAAGTAGATTTCTTCTGGCTTTCTGTACTCAGGCAAGCATAAAGCCTGTCAATAGCTCTGGACAAAATTCTCTGCATCAGTTAAGTCTGGAATATAATTTCAGTAACTTTTAAGGAAAATCATATATATATGGTATATATGCATATACCTTAACATATTAAAGCCTCATCCCTTTAATCTTAATTTGCCATAAATTTATGAAATTTTATCTCATTCAAAAGTGAGTCTACTGCATTCAAAAGGAAAAAAAAATCTCTGTACTTGTGAATAATTGGTTAATCCAAAGCCTGCCTGAAGCATGCCACACAGTAATAATGATGACAACATCTAGCCCAATAATATAAAATCAATGACAGACATTGAACTTCCATCTGAAGCAAATCTGCAATGTGATTTGGTTGATTATTAATTAAATTGACACATGCCAAACTAAATCCAAACAGCCATCCTTTTGCATGAAAAGTTGAAGTCCCTTTCTTTTATTTTATCAAATAATTAATATCTGATAGTATTAACAAAGAATTCCATCGGGAATATTCTTTAAACACAACCATTTGACATTTTAAAAGACAAAAACAAATCTGATCATCTTTATAAATTCCATAAATAAAGCTTTCACAAATGGTCTTTTAACTCCTATTGATCATGACCTTGGCATTCAAAGTCTAATTATAGTAAAAACTGCCTTGTGTCTCTAGTGAGCAAAAAATCTTTACCTGAAATTAATCAGTACTTCAAACACACCACTCTTAATTACAGTGTGGTTATTGAAATAGCATATAATTTAAAATATATATATGTATGCTATCCTCATTATAAGTACTATTTTCTTATAAATCACAATAGCAACATGAAATGAAATACATGGTATCTTTTCATGTTTTACTTTAGTACAGTATATAAAGTATATAAATCTATACACAATCTGTATACAAATAATACTGTTGTGTTTTTTTCCAAACATTCTGTATAAAGACATACTGTAATCACCAAATTAACCCCACTGCACATCAATGATGCATAGTATTGTTATTTTTCTATGTCTTGGACTCATTTAGTTATGAGCTTAACTATCAAATTACGACGTACACTTTTTTAAGATTGTTTTTTAATGAATGGATAATGTTACTATAGTTATAAATTTTCTATACAGTTGATATTTCTTTCTTTCCACTATTCCATTCTACCTTCCACAAGCTTGAATTTAATATTTGTCTCTTTATCCTTATTGGGCTTAATATCAAATTTAGTGCCGTATTAGAATTCTCTGTTATTCACAAATACCTAAAATTAGAAAGATCTTAGAAATTAAATATTCTCTCACCTCCTACAACTATGAATAGGGAGATTAGGTTGAATCTTAAACTCCAAATCTGAAGATAGAGGTAAAAGCTATTAACAAAGATGCTTAAAGTGGACTCATCAAACTATACAACTAGTAATGATTTTAGAAATCATCTTGCCCAATACTTTCATTTTACACAGAGACCCAAATGAATTAAACTATTCAGAATTTAAAGCTTTTTGCAAGCTGGCCTCAATCTACTTTTCTAGCTTCAATATACATAATCCCCATCTCCTGTTTACCGTGATTCAGCCAAATGTCTTTATTTCTAATACATGACACTCTTTATCTTCCACCTCTATGTGTTTGCATTGGGCACATACTTAGAATGTATTCCTTCTTCACTTTTACCTCTTTTTTTTCAAAATACAACTCAAAACCAACTTCCTATATGATACCTTGCTGATTCCTCAACTATGAGAACCTTTCTTCTCTAACTATATTGTAATCAGCTACTTTGTAATCTCTCTTTATTAAATATAGTGTGAAATAATACTTTTATGTACCATTTCATACTATCATAGAAGTAAGAAAGATTGTTGTTCAAGAATTGCCTCAGACACATACCATTTGTGTATGTCTCAACAAACCCTTTAATTTTTTCATTATTTGATACAACTTTCTAAAATTAAAATTTGCAGAGATGATGAATTAGGAGAGCAATTTTCTTTATCTAGTTATTTTATATATTCAGAGAGATCACAGTTAAAATTCTTATTATTTTAAAATATGCTGTAATTTATGTTATATTATATATGGTCTTATGTGATATATATATAATTATGTTATATATGCAACTTGGAGTAAATATATATTGATTACTGTATGTGTCATTGCATGTATGTGTGTAAGAGAGTGTGTGTGATGTAGCTAGGCATTTTTTAGCTCACTATTAGAATGCAAATTCATTGAAAGGAGGAATCACTTACTTATTTTTATCTCTAGTTTCCAGCATAGTGGCTGGCACATATTAGGTACTTCTTTTTAATTTAATTATTTTAAAACATATGTTAGGGTATTTTAAAATGGAAGAAAATTGAGAAATGTTGTTGTTATTTTGTTATGTCTAACTCTTTGGAACTCTATTGAGGTTTTTCTTGGCAAAGTTACTAGAGTGTTTTGATGTTTCTTTCTCCAAGTCATTTTATAGATAAGGAAACTTAGGCAAACAGCCTGAAGTAACTTGCCCAGGATCACATAGCTAATAAATAGCTAAGGTCAAATTTGAAGTCAGGAAGATTAGTTTTTCTGACTCCAGGTCCAAGGTAATATCTAATGCCTCAAAATAATAAGGGTTAAGTTGTGTGTAGTGATTGGGATTGAACAGGTGATTGCAGGTATTTGAATAAATGGCTATAAATGACTTATCTACTTCAGTTCTGAGTTCTTAAGATTCAGTCTCTATTATCTCATTGGTAACTGCTTTCTGACATCCCTGAGCATTGAAACATAATCTTGATAACCACTTTTAAATCTAAATAGATACTTCTACATTAACCTAAATATATAATTCAAGAAATGTGTTAAGTTCCTAATATATGCAAGGTGATGTTCTGGGCCAAATATACAAAGAAAAATATGATAAGGCTATGATTTCAAGGTTTAGATAAAGCAAGGGCAACTATACAAATAACCATGATCAATGAAATAACTGCAAAGCAAAAGACTATAGAACATGTTTTGAGACACTAAAATAATAACAAATAGCTTTCACCTTGATTGGGAGAAGGTAGTGACAAGTTGTTGAAAGAATCAAGAGGGGATGTGTGAATTGGGCTTTTAAGGAAAGGAAGGACTTTAGTTGAATTCCTAAGATTTAAAGTACATTGAAAGCATGGAGTATTCATAAATAGAAAAGAACAAAATGATGACTATTAATGGGTAGTTTCCACATCTCCTATCTAACATATTCCATGAGCATTCATCTTTTGAAATTAGGAAACTGATTATTTGTCTAATATGAGAAAAGAAAATGTTAGTGCCCTGTTCCTTGATGCTACATGGTGTTCTGTTTTCCTAAAGAAAAACCCTTCTTTAAAGTTTATTACATATTCTGAAACTTCCATATATGGATATCGAGTCCCTAAAACCCTAGGAACCCAATTTTTTTAATTGTATGTTTTATTTTCTGCAATTGTACAAATGTTTACCTTTTTTAAAGTTGATGTTGTTGTTTTTCTTATTGTTGTTTTTCTTTTTTTGTTTTTACTGTGGACATATTTTTGAAGATATTACCATATTGTGAAGCTCTCGGTCACTGAATATATTCAAAACACATTTAGTACATAGGAAAAATATATTGGTTCTCTAAACATGTGATCTTCTAGGTAGTTTTCAAATGCAATAGTTTGCTAATGTTGCATTGTGTAACTACATCTATATTTTCAAAATGTGATTTTTTTATACTAATTAGTTATAAACCTATAGCATAGTTTCCGAAACTGAGATTTAAAGGGGACTTGAAGGTATTGTAGCCTAATCCTTAATTCCCAAATTGGGAAAGTGAGAATCAGGAAGAATAAATGATTTGCCTAACATCAAAAAGGTAATAGCAGTAAATAACACGTTTTCTGTCACCAAATCCAGAGTTTTTTTTATATAGTCACAGATTCAAGGAGATACTAATTACACACACACACACACACACACACACACACACACACATATTGCAAATTTTGCCCTTCTTTCCTACTCTCACTTATTGAGAAGGCAAGAAATATGATATTGATTATATATGTAAAGTCATGGAAAACACATTTTCTATTAAGCATATTGCAAAACAGACACAAACACAAAAAAAAATGAAAAAATATGCTTCCTTGTGTACTCAGACTTCATCAATTCTCTCTCAAGAAGGATAGCATTTGTCATCATGTGTCTTTTGCAATTGGGTTGGATCATTGTTTTGATCAGAATAATGCTACAATTTTTCAATATTTATACATTTTTAGGAAACAGAAATTCCTAGGGCACTAATCCAGTTGAACTGAATGTTTACTAATATTGTTCTAGTCTTGCTATTATTGCTCTAATAATATGCTCTAGTTTTTCCCGTTTTTGAGTGTTATTTTTTAAAGGTTGTACTAAATCAGTCCTAGAATACTGTAGAAGATCCTGGAAGAAATTTATTACCACTTTAAAAATTTTGACCTTACAATCTGTTCAGGAAAATTCAAATAAGTTAAGAATATATATGTGTCAGTTGGAGAAACAACCTATAAAGCAATTCTACAAGTTTGTATACATGAAACAAACTATCAATCCATAAGCATTTATTAAGTGCCACTGTGTGCTGAACTCTATTCTAATTGCTGAGAAAATAAAAATAATAGAGAGGAACTGTGCATGTGTGTGTATACAGAATATATGTATGTATAGTTATTTATATGGATATTCTTGTGTGTTTTTATGTGTGTATTATATATACATCCTCATTTGGAGGAGCAGGGATAAAGTAGATATTTGGGTTATATTTAAGTAGATAGACAATAAACAGATATAAATATATGTGTATACATAGGTGTATATGTAACATAATTATATATATATATAATGTGTATATATGCATACGTGTGTGTGTGTATTATACACAAACATACAATGAGAATAAATATACAATATATGTAAGTTAAATCCAAGACAGGTAAGGAAGAAGGGCACTGACATTTGAATTAAGAAAAGTTTTATGGAAAAACTGATATTTGAGTTGCTTCTCTTTTCTCTTTTCTTTTTAGCTTGCCTATTTCTGAAGAGGATACCACTATCTTTCAAACTACCAACTTTTCACACATTTGGAATCATCTTCCACACCTTATTCTCTCTCAGTTACATATAAGCAGTTATTAAGTATTGTCAATATCTATCACATGAGATCTTTTTCTCTGCATTCACATGTTTATTATTCTAGGTTTTTATTGGGAAAATTATTAGAATTCACTAATTGGTCTCTCTGATTCAAATTTTTCCATATTCTGATTTCTCATCCATTTAATCACTAAGACACAGGTATGATCATATCATTTCTCCAATGACTTTCTATTGCTTCTGGATATAATGCAAAATCTCATTCATCACTGAAAATCCTTCACAGCCTGATTCCAGTAGTCTTTACAGTAGGCATTAGAAACATTACTCCCATTTAAACCACAGTCAGACAAGCCAGTTACCTAATTGCTAATAATCATACATTCTTTACCCATTCCCTTCTCCCAATAATTTTTTAAAAATGTTATATTCAACTTTTATTTTCAGAGATGATAATGACATTTACATAGTGCTTTAATGTTTAAAGTATTTTATGCATATTGTCTTATTTCATCCTTACATCAACAGTGGAAAATATTTTAATTATCATTGGGGAACCATCAGTAATTATCGCTGGTATCAAAAAGTTGTACTAATAGGTTACTGTGATTGTAACTAATCCAAAGATCAGTAATAACAAAAACAAATCATTTACCATGCCCTTTCCCATATTTTTTGGCCTAAGAATATGGACTTCTACCATAATGAAATAAGTTTTGGCAATATATGAGGGAAATGTATTGCCAGCTGTATTACCAGAAAGGCAAAAGGAACTACAAAATCTAGAGAAGCATATTTCAAATCTGCCAGCAATAAACCACTGTCCAGAGGCATAAAATTCAGGTTTATTTGAAGATTTAGCAGAGCATGCCTAATAAGATATCAAAGAGGGATGCCTGGAAGTACCATCCCAGGCAAGAGTAAAAGAATTAAACTAATTCAAGGTCTAGGTATAAAAGAACAGCCCTCTACTGTGGGAATTGAATGTGGATCGCAACATATTATTTTCTTGGGGTTTTTTTGTTGTTGTTTGCTTTTTTGTTCTTTTTCTTATGTTTTTCCTTTTTTATCTGACTTTTCTTGTGCAGCATGATAATTGTGTGTGTATATATATAAATTGTTGTCTAGGGAAGGGGGTGGGGGAAAAGAGGGAGAAAAAATTTGTAACAAAAGGTTTTGCAAGGGTGAATGTTGAAAACTATTCTTGCATATATTTTGAAAATAATTTTATTATTATATTATCCTATATTATTTTATTATATTATATATATTATACTGCATTACAATATATTATATATTATGTTATATTATGTATTTTGAAAATACTTTTATTATTTAAAAAATTTTTATTATTTAAAAATTTATTATATAGGATCTAAAAATCCTATATAATAATAATAAAAACAAGAAGAAACTGGTAGACTTGAAGCCCTTTTGTGATTGTCTTATTAATGTTGTCTAACCTCGAGGCTTTCAAACTCATCAAAGGCTATACATGATATAATATTCAGAGTCTCTCAATATCTTTACAGAGGTTGTCTCCCATGTCTAAATCAGTTCTTTCCTTTTTACTTTTGATTATTCCTAGAAATCTAAGGTACATTTAAAGCTTAAGCCTAGTGCATCCTTTTCTATAAGGGGCTTTCCTGAGTAGCTGCTAGTCTCTGACCCTCTCTCAAATAATCTCTCATCTACTTTGTATATATTTTGTATTAATTTATATGTGCATATTGTTTCTTCAAATAGAAGGTAAGATTTTTGAGATTAGGAACTATTTGGTGCTTATGTGTATCACTAAATGCTTAGTTCTGTGCCTGACACAAAATAGAACCTAAAAAAATTTTTGCTAATTGATTTCTGGATAAAATGGTGAGCATACAAAGGAGATCCATCTAAATGAATCTAAGGAAATCCATAGAACCAAGGAAACTTAGCTCAGAGAATAGAAGACCAGGAGTGGTATATTAGGTAATAAGGGCTGTCCTGGCTAAAAGGGATAAAATTTCTACAGAAATACCTTGGAGATATTGTGTGGTTGGCCAAATCATCACAGTAAGGTTAATATTACAATAAAGGGAGTTGCATGATTTTTTTTTTGTTTTCCCAGTGCACAAAATACTATTTTGTATTCTATTAAGTGTTATAGCATTGGGTCTAAAAATAAAAATAATTATGCCATACTTAAAATGCATTTCTAAAAAATCTTAATTATCATCTAAGCCTTTAACAACTAGTAATTCTTATGCTGATGGAGGGTCTTGCTATGATGTTTTTGGTTGTTGACTGATCAGGACAATGGTTGCTGAAGGTTGGGTTACCATGGCAATTTTGTAAAATAAGACAACATTGAAGTTTGCTGCATAGAATGACTTTTACTTTCACTTGGACACTTAGAGGTCATTGTACCCTTATGAATTGGCCTGATTTAAATATTGTTATATCTTAAGGAATAGGGAGGCCTGAAGCAAGAGAAAGAGACAGGGGATGGAGTTGATTGGTAGAACAGTTAGATCAAACAACATAACATGCTGTTATATAGGCATGTTTTGTGGTGCACCCCCAAAATAATAACATCAAAGATCATTGATCACAGATCACGATAACTGACATAATTACAATGAAGAAGTTTGAAATATTGTGACAATTACCAAAATATGATAAAAAGACTTGATATGACTTGATGCTGTTAGAAAAATAGCACAAATAAACTTGCTGGTCTAGGGTCATTTCAGAGATTCAATTTGTATAACAAACACAAAAACAAAAAACTCTCTCTTGATACCTACAAAGTTAATAAAACCAAAAACAATAAAATCAGGTATACTTGTATTTAGCTGTGACATCAGAACAAAGTCATAGGCAGAAGGATTTCTATTTAAAGAGAGGCCACAGGAAAGTTTTCCTCAGCTTCCCATTTCCCACTGGCTCCTTTGCTTTTTGGATTTCTCCAAACTATCTATCATGCCTTGAAGCCAGTTACTTCCTCCCTGCTCCCTCTTCCTCCTCTTTACAGCTTCCTTTTCTGTCTGTATTATCTGCTCCTACTACATTATAAACTACTTGAGGGCAGAATCTGACTGCTTTTTTTTTTTTTTTTTTGATATTTGAACCCCCTAATGCTTAGCATATTGTAGGCTCATAATAAGTGGCTTATTGACTATTTATCATTGATTATTTGGGCCCAGATGCAGAAGCAGGAAGAGCAGGCAAGAGGTGAAAGTAGCAAAGCGGCAAATTTAAGCTTGATGTCAAAAATAAAAATAAAATTAAAAAACAAACATTTCTTAACTATTAGAGATGATCACAGTAGAAAAGATTAGCATTATATGTTGTCAGATCTACTTCATCTGAAGTCTCAAAGAGGAAACTGAATTATCATTTCTGTGGTTGAATTTGAATTGTGGTTTGGATCAGATGGACAATAATATCCTTTAAATCACTGAATGAGTTGATTCTGCTATTCTCTGATTCTAGAGAGGCTTTTGAGTATTCACAGAGGTTGGTGTTTTTTATCTATTGTCCAAGGACAATCTTAGGTAAGATAGAGATAGCTCATCAGGAGGAAATTGATCTGGTGATAAATTAGTTCAGAACTAAGTAAACCTCTCAAGAACACTGCTTACTAAGACATAATGGGAATGCAATATGCATCAGTGAAAGGATTATGTACACTGAAGAACTCTTTGATATTTTGAAACATTGTTGTGATTATTCTCCAAATCACCGAAGATTCTCCTTTTGCCAAACATATATCTAGATGGATGAAGGATTGAGTTTTGTTTAAATTTGGAGGGGAAATTCTATCTTACATATAAACCTATACTTACTGAATAGATATGTGTGTTTGTTTTAAAAAACATAGGAATCATTTAAGTGTAATATACATTTTAGATCAGTATGGTAGCTAAAATAAAATAATTTTGTAACTATCCACTTTAAATTATATTTAGTTTAATTTTTTTTAAATTTTAGTTTAAGTCTAGTTTAATGACTGATGTGTCTTTAATTACAGAGTTCAGATTATAGATCACTTAAGTCAAAATAAATTGAAGTCCTTATGTTAACCATTTGCAAGCATTAGTCAGATTTTGAGTCATCCATATTGTTTAAAGATTAAGCAGTTAGCTTTTGACACTTAGAGAACAGGGCAATATGGGAATAATTTCACTGTACAGTTTTGCAAATAAAATTATATGATTAAATCAGTGTTCACTGATCAATCTCTTCTCCCCTTCCTTATTTGTATTTCCATCCTTTAAAAACAAGGAGTGTTATTTACTCCAACAACCCAGTATAAAAAGGGTGCTTTCCCCTCTCATTTATGGGCTGTTTAGGATGAAATAATCATTTTGTTTTCAGGGATAATTTTTACATATTTTAAAGCCATCCAAGTAGTTTCTCAGGAATGAAAAAGAAACAAAAACAGTTAACTATTTTTGTAAATGGGAATAGAATCATAGAATGTAAAAAGGAAACAATCATATACTGATATGATGAAATAACTGTTATTTAAGGTGTTTTTAGTGTGTGACAGTTTTCTTGATCATTGCTACATGCTTAAGCCTGGAATGCTTCAACTTTCTCATTTAAATACTCCTTCCCATCAATCACTTGTGCTTTCCTTCCTGGGTCATTGGGAACATAATAATTCATTGTGTCAGTTGAAGGTGCACTGACCTACTTTCCCTAGTTAATTTCAAGGGTAGGATCAGATGTTCCATTGCTTTTTGTAATTGATCTGACGATAGATCTTTACTAGAGGACCCATGACATGGTCTGGGGCATTCCAGGCATCATTGGCTTCAAGGTCATTATTGAAATGAGAAATCTTCAAATCAATTAGCTAACTTGACTGAATAGTCTCCTCCTGGTGACAGTTCTCTCGGCTTTACTGAACTAGAGTGGTGTGCTTTTGAATTTCAAATGCAGAATGTGCTATCCTATATAATATGCTTCCCTGCCAGGAAGTTCTTCCTTAGTCCACCCATGTTGAGAAATCTTAAGTGTCTTATTTCTCCCACCTTTCAAAGAGATAGAGAAATAGATCCTATCCTGTGATGTAGTAAAATATTATAAAATACACATATGCTTTAGTATGCAAATATCTTCATATGGATGTATGTATAAGCACACATGTGGAGATGTTAATATGCAGAATGTTCATTTAGATCCTGATTAGAACAAATGATGAATCTCCTGAAGTGATCACATATATAATTCACTCTTTGATGTTATAATTATGTGATATATGATAAGTTTTAAGTCAATGGAAATATTTCCCCCTACTTTTCTTTGAGAATATTTCTAATTGTATTCAATGGTCCATTTTATTTTGGAAGAAATTTTTTATTGTGCTATTAAAACAAGAATTATTTTTTTTGGTGATTACTCTTCTTTTAATTTAAAAAATATAGAAAAGAAATTCAATATATTTAATTGAAGTTATTTATATTTGTATTTGTGTAAAAAGAACAATTTCAGAATTATAGTAATTATAGAACTAGAAAAAAGGCAAATTTGAATCTGTTTAGTAAACAAGAAAGATGAAATTAAGGAGAAATCATCACATCATAAAGTGAAAAAGAACTTCTGGAAAAATGCCTAGTCCATCTTATCCTTAGGCTTAAAAATGGGAAGACACTTAAGACTTCTAGTTGTCCTGTTTAATCTTTAATGTTCTCATTTATAAAGTATCCATAAACTCACTCAGTTCTACATTTAAATCCTTAATAACTTTGACCAATTTTTGGAAGTTACTCTTTAACTACAGTTTAGATTTTTCCCACTTCATGACAACTTCTTCTTGATTTGTTCTTAAAAAGCACAATGAAAGACTGTTCAATGTACTTCTCACAAAGGCCCTTCATTGACTTGAATGGTAATCAAGCCACCCTTTAGCCTGCTTTTAGATTAAACCAATTGAGTTAATTTAACCCGTTTTCTTATGCCTATTTTCCATGCAATTAACATTATCTTTATGGCCTTTCTCAGAACCCTTTCTAGATTCTTCATATTTTTAAGATAGAGAACAATTACTTCTTTAATCCTTCAAAGTCACTGATTCCAATTTACTATCTTAGTCTCTCTCATTGAAATAGTGTGAAAAATTTACTGAATCAGCATTTTTTATACCAGATTTTTGTCATACAAGCCCTTCATCAGAAAACTCTTGATGATTTAATTTCTTTTTTTTTTCCTTCCTGCTCCCATAGGTATCTCTCCACTTACTCAAATTTTACACAATCAGCATTTATCTTATTACCTTTATTCACTCCCACAACTGTTCCATCAGCCAAGTTATAACTTTTGTCCTTCCACATCAGTTTATTTCATTCTTATTTCTTCTTTTTTTATTAAAGATAATGAAAATTCATTCTGGTATCATACCATTATTATTGCAACAAAGTCTTTATTGATATTTTTCTTTGGCATATCTCTCACTGAATATGTAGATCATTCAATTTATTTCCTTTTACTCCCACTAAATTCATTTTGTCTTGAAGAAAAGAGAAATGTTTCTTAAAAATAAAAAAAAAATTGTCCTTTGTGCAAAAGATATCATTTGTCTTCAATTTTAAGTATCATGTAGTCAGAAGTATGATTAACTTATGAACAGACTCAATTCTTTTTATAAATAGAATAAAAAAATCAATCAACACACATTTATTGAGGAAGTCGTCTTACTCAAATTTTCACCTTTTTAATATAGTTCTTAATGCATGACTTCTTCCATTGATGTTCAGTTGCATAAAAATTGGAAATGAAAAGAGAGATAATGGATGTAGTCCAAAGTCTTATTTTTCTGTGTGACCAGTGGTAGGACAAGAGGACAAAGGTTTGGAAAATAATATATATTTTTCAACTAAATATATAATGAATACATTATTGTTTCAAATCTCATTTTCCTATCAGAATAAACCCAAACTCCTCAGCATGACATTCAAATTCCTTAGGTATATGAGACTGACAATTTTTCCCATTATTTCCTTTGATAAGTACTTGCTCTAAAGAAATCAGTTGAACCAATGTTGATGGCCTATATTTTACCTGTTTTTGTCTTCATTTTTATTCTCATATTCTTTCTTCTGTCTAGAATGGGGCCTCCTCATTCCCATCTATTAAAATTCTTCCAATCCTTCAAATACCATATGAAGCCTCACCTTCCCCCCATTCTATTGCAAATTAATCTATCTCTTTTTAAAATAAACCATTACACAAATATTAATTAGATTTTACTTTATGTTATATTGTAAATTGTCATTTGAAACTTAGAATACATTTTCCATAGCAAATAATGGTATAAGAATGAGGTGAAGTACTCAGGCTAACCCAATAAAGTCCATTCATACAAAATGGAGTTCAAGAATAGTTAAGCATTGCCTCTATGAGAGAATATTCTCTTTCCCTCTTTTGCTCCTGCTGAAGAATGTCGAAGAGACAGGAAGAGAAGCTTGCATAGGGATCTCTAGGTTCTGTAGTATTATAAAGCCAGCTTGTAACTGACTTCAGAAAGCCAAGTATTACATTTTCTATAGAGCATTTCTGTCTCAAAAAATTGGCAAACATTACAAATCAAGATTTTGTTTATTGTCTTGTTGATTGTATAGATTTAAGAAAGCAATGGAGAAAATATCAGTAATAGTACTTTAACTTAAAAGTGTGTCAGGGGCACTTCTCATCCCCCCCCAAAAAAAAAAAAACACAAAACGTTGTTAAGCATTTACTAGTATATTTATGAATAAGTTCCTAGACAATCTCAAAATGGTAGTCATTAAATAGGTGATATCAACCATAGAGGAAAAAAAGAAAGAAAAGATTTCTATAGGCAGTCATGGTGAGGAGGACAGTTTAAAGTGTTTGTGGCAAATAGTGAGTTACTTTCTGGGAAAATCATTTGTATATAAGGGCCATAATAAAGCATGTTAGAAATTCCCTACTATTGCTGCATAAACCAATTCATTTAGTATTTCTTCATATCAGAAGTAATTTGTATTACTAATTGCCTTTTTAATGGATACTCCCTATCTTCTGTTCCAGATTTATAGCTTCTATACAAAAATATTAATGTCTACTTTAGTGTTGTGTATGTGATAAGTATTTGATAATTTTTTTCTTTATTATAGACCTATATATCACATATATGAATATATATATATATTTAATAACTGAAGGCATATACTAGTTCACATGTAGGTCACCTAGTCAATTATATCCATCTTCAAAGTATTCCATTCATTTCTACTCCCAAAATATGTCACAAACCTCCAGTGATATGCTAATCTTTTTGTATTTTTTTGTGATCAAATAGAAGAAAATTAAATCAAGACAAATTTATTTAAATAAATGGCAAATACATGTTTAACCTATATTGGGTTGCTTGCTCTCTAGGGGAGAAGGATGAAAGAAAGGGAAGGAGAAAAATCTGCAAAACAAGGTTTTGCAAGGGTGAATGTTGAAATCATCTACAAATATTTTAAAAAATAAAAACCTATTTTTAAAAAAAGAAATGGCATAGTGAATGTAGCATAAATATTGACACCATTCTCCTGCCACTAAATCTCACTAATAAGTCAGATCCCCATAGCAAAACTAATATGCTATCCCTCATGTTTTAGAGTTAGTCCTGAGACCATGGGGAAGTTCTTCTCTAAAACTCTCAGCTTATGCCATACTGGTATTCCGCTCTCTTTCCTTTCTCATTCTCTGCTCCAATTTTCAATTGATATCATTCAGTTAGCCAGATCAAATTAACTTCTAGAAAATGTTATATATGAAAGTTTTACTGTTAGAAAAGTTGGTATTTCTCTTACTAGTCCACAGAAAACATAAGAAAGTGAACTCAAAGTTACAGAATATCTATTACCAGTTGGATAATTCATATAAATTGAAATTCCTTTTGCTTGACTCCTTAAAATATTTCCCTTCATTATGTAATAATTTTCTATTAGTTTCTTAATAGAATTATGAGTCTTTGTTCAACCTATCCATGGCTACAGATGAAAACTTGGTCTTCATATGTTTCAGGGATGCTATTAAAATGCTAGTGATATAATGAGAAGCTGAAATAGTCTTCTGACCAAGTTCATAAAGTTCTCCTTTGTTCAAAAGTTGGTCTCCTTTGATCAACAAAGTTTGGTCAAACTTTGAGCAAAAAGTTTGGCCAAAAGACCAGAAGGAAAGAGATCTAGGCCACTGTTCTTGCTACCCCCAATCCTTATGGTAGAAAATACTCAAGAGTGTTTAGCTGAAAGAACCACTCATCTCGTGTCTTCAGAGCCTCTCCATTTTGTGCTGGTCTAAAGAAAATCCATGGACCATGATGAACTTTCCTCAGTCAAAAATCTATAAAATATCATACAAGCTCTTCCAGTAGCTTCTTAAAGATACCAAAATTGATTAGGATATTTTCTTATTCAGTTGAAATGCTATTGAGTTATTTGATTCCCTTTATATATGTTCCTGCTTGGACAAAATGTCATATCATTTTAAAACTTACTTTGTGTTCAATGGAGTAAAATGATTGATTTACTTAATGAACATGCTTCCCATACATAAGAAAAGTAGCCATAAAAGTTGCCCCAAAACCTGGATCACAGTTATAGATATGTTGGGAGAATAAACACAAATAGGCAATTTATATGGAAAGTAACATCAGAAATATGTGTATTCAAGATCTGTGCACAGAGGAGGATACACAAAAAGGAGACACTTGTGGTCTAATCAGTGTGCATATGTAGATAGAGAACTCCTTTGTCTGAATCTCTATACTCCTTGCTGACCCTGCATGGCATTCAGTATCTATGAGTAAATATCTATCAAGATATTTTTTAAAAAGTGATTTCTCACCAGATGTTGTTCCCTCCTAGTTTGTAATGGCCATTCAGTGGGATGCTTCATCAGTACAACGATAGCTGACATGGTTGTACTGGATACAATGTTTATGGAATGTCTCTTCACTTATATTGTCTGGCTTCTGTTGGTAGGTTCCATTGGATTATGACTCCTTCATTATGAAAGCATGAGTAGGCTAGTATTCTTTTTGTAATTTAAAACTCATAGATCTTTAAGATAACTTTTATAAAAGCAAATCTCTAATTCACTCATTTATTAGAATAACAGAAAAAAACTAAATCCATAAAGATTTCTCTGTATAAGTAAATCCCCAGGTACCCTGATCTTTGAAATATAGAATTGCATAGCTAGCTACTATCATTTAAGGGTTAAATCCATTTTTGAATATCAGTTTTCTGGTCATTGAAAAGTAAGCTTCATTTTGATTTAGGATTGGAAATTATAGATAGATATTTACACATAGATACTGGAAATTATTTGTGGCTCCCATATTTTTTACTTTAAACTTCTTTTGAATCATATTCCTATGAAAGTATATCTTCAACCATATACAGAAACATAGAAAAAAAAAACTAAACCTTTGGGACAATGTTATTTTATTTCCCTTGCCTAGTAGTATTCCTGATTACATTCCTGATGTAATTTTGTGTATTTGATTTGTGTGTATTAGTATAAATTATATATATATATATATATTACATATAGTATATATACTTTATCTTTTAGTATATATATTGCATGTTTAACATATATTATATATTATATGAGGCAGTTAGGTGATACAGGGTGTCAGGAGAACCCAAATTCAAATGTGACTTCAGGCATTTATTAACTATGAGTCATTTAACTCTGGGCAAGTCATTTAATCTGGATTGCCATCTACAAGGAGGTATATGTATATGTATACACACATATGTATGTGTGTGTGTGTGTGAGAGAGAGAGAGAGAGAGACTCTATGTGTATGTGTATTTGTGTACATTAAGTAAACTAATTAACTCAATAGATAAAGAATAGGGTCCAGAGGAGGAAGACCCGAGTTCAATCTAGCTCAGATACTTACTAGGTGTGTGATCCTGAGTAAATCAATTAATCTCCATTTGCCTTAATACACTGGAAAAGAAAGTGAGAAACTAGTATTCTTGCCAAGAAAACCATGGGCAGTATGGTTCATGAAATCATGAAGAGTCAGACATAATTGAAGCACTAAATGCAAAAATTGTGTATGAATCTTTTTTGTGTATGAGAATATTAATCTATATATTTTTACGTGTGTGTGTATATATGTGTGTGTGTGTGTGTGTATATGTGTGAATATGTGTATATTTCCATAAAGGGACTTAAAATAATAATAAATATAATAAGATAATATAATAAGATAGATTTCACAAACTGTAATTGAAAAATGCCTCAAAATCTAAGTCATAAGATATTCAGTTATCTATATTTAGATAAATTTACCTTGATATTAACACAAAATGACCATTATTCCTGTCTCCTCAATCACATGCTACTAAGTATACATTTGATTATGCAGACTGGGTGAATTTTAATAGTCTGGCCATTAAGCTTATATAGCAGAGTTTTCAAACATATTTGTATTGCCATCAAAAGAGGCAATTATACTTTATTTTCCAAACATTAGTCTGAATTTGGACCTTTGTTTGCTGTTTTCCTAACACAATTTCCAGACATTTTAGTATCATAAAATATGCTGTGGCAGCAATTCTCTAGCTGAAATGCATTGTCTTTAAATAGAAGTTGTTTTCCTTCTATTGTCAATATGCATTAGAACTGTTGAACACAAAATAAAATACTGCATTTGTAATTTTAAGTGAAACTATTTTTGCATAATTATCTTGTTGAGTAGCATTGAATGTACATAGAAGTCTTCCCAAATCACATAAATATTCATGTAATTGGAATGTATGCTGTGCACTTTGTATCAACAGTTTTAAAAAAAGTGACATTTTGTGATTACCATTGTTTCAATGTATCCCTTGAAATGAAAAAAATTTCTGATGTTCATTGAACAGTCAAAATAATATAAATCCAATGTCAGAATGAGAAACTAGCACATTTTATTAAGTTATATTTAATAGTATACAAGTCATTGTCAGGAATACCCATTTTGAAGAAATATCTTTAACTAAGAAAAATTAAACCTTACCTAAAATTTCAGCTTTCACAAAAGGTGCCTTTAAAAGATATTTTCATTAAGGGTCTTAAACAAAAGATTTAAGTTTTTCTTAGTGTAAGTTCTTCCCTACACAAAGCATCACAATCCAACCAGCACCTCAAACATATAGAAATTAAGAGATTAACACAGGTCAATGGAACAAAGACATAATTTGAAACCAAGTCTTCCTCACTCCAAGTTTCACTCACTATCATCTGCATAAACAACCTATTCCATTAAAGCCAACTAAGCCTTTTAAAAACAATAAATTAAATGTCATTATTGAGAGATACTCTGAGGCTTTTAGAAACAAATCATTGTTGTTGTTTCCAAAGAAAATTGGAATTTGATTACTATCAGTTTAGGTTAAAATTTTTAGTTATAAGATCATAGATTAAATTTAGAGTTGCAAGCTACTGTTTTACAAATGTGAAAACTGAGAGTGCAGTGAAACTTTAGTTGACAAGGATCACACAAGTGGAAGTGGAACCTGAATTTAAAATAAATTTCTTTGATTTCACATCTTACTCTTTCCACTGTACCTTCTTTAGCAGGCAGAGAAATAAGGTGAATAAAAGCCTTAATCTCCTTGATTTGGGACTCAAAAAAGACCTGATTTCAAATACACTCTGTGTTCAAATCCTGTATCTATGCTTTTCTAACTTCGAATTTCACATTCCTTCCACTTTTCTAGCCTCTCTAACTTCTTTGACTTTAAAGCTCAAATTATTCCTATAGTACCTTCTTTAGTTATCAAAGAAATAATAAAAATGAAAAAACCTTAATATTAATAATTGCAGAATATCACGAAAACCTAAGTTCAAGTCAAAAAGTTTAAATTCAAACTCAAAAACTTATTAGCAATGACTCTAGACAAGTCCCTTAACTTGTCTGATTTAGTTTTTTCATCCATAAAATAGAGATAATAATAGTCCTTATCTCCCAGAGTTGTTTTAAGAATCAAATAAGATGTCTGTAAAGTTATTAGTATAGTACATTGCATATAGTAAGTGCTATTATAAATGTTAGCTATTGTTAATACTACTTAACTAAGTATCTGAACTGTATTGAGAGCTCTTATTGATCATCCAGAGATAATGCACTTTCAGTTTACAGATGGAGAAACCAAGGCCAATAGAGAAGTGATTTTTTTATTGGTCTTATACTTAGTAATAAATATCTAGAATCACTCAGTTCTCTCAAGGCCTTTGAATACTGTCTGGATTGAATGTGTTTACTTGTTGCTTCTAAGGATGTAATTTTACAATATTCCTTTGTGATATTTAATTTATAATCTATTTCCCCAAATAGCTGATTCTCATTTCTATTCATTTCTCCCAAGAGTTGTGTTAATGGCATTATTCTTTATATTATCTAAAGATAAAATTATCTTCTAATGTCCTTGATTTTATTTGATTCCACTAATCATATAAAAGGGAAGAGTTTTATTCTTTTTTCATTACTATTTTTCTTCTATCTTTATTTTTATTGATTTTAAAAACATTTTTATTTCCACATATATTCTTTCCCCAAGAGATTCATTTCTTGTAGCAACAATAGAAATTCTTTTAAAAGTACTTTCACAAAACTCGCCAACATAGAGTGTCAGAAAGCATATGCTGTAGTCCATATGTATCCTTATCATCTTCAATTTATAGTGTATATATTATGTTTGGATATAGTCGTTTTTATACCATTTTTCCAATTAAGCAGAGCTCATTGAGAACAGGCAAGAACTGTACATTTCATCCTTTTCATTTCCTCTTCATGCTAAAAGTTAGCCATTAAAAGAATAAAGCATTCAATTAGTTTTTTGTTATTTGTTAGGTGATCATTCTATTTATTTTTCATCAGTCCCTATACGTTCTTATGCTCATCTGATTTCTTCACATTCATCATTTCTTATGGCACAGTGTAATCTGCTCAATTATTCTTTAATCAATAAAAATCTTCTTTGCCTATTTAATATCATCCCTTGATAACACATTTTCCTCTTGTTTTCAAGCGGGGCATGGCCATTTTTTTTTCTTTTTTTTTGCTCTCTCTGTGATTTTGTTCATCTTTAGTTCTTATGAGAGAATGGTGTTCCAGATCTGGTATAAATCAAAGTGGAAAAATGCATTGATAAAAGGACTCTTACTATTATTGGAAGTCTGGAGTCAATAAAAGTGTTTTGCAATATTTAGAAAGCCAGTCACTTTACTCTTTTTTCTTTTTAATTCTGGGTCCAACTCATTGACCATTTATAAAGTCTGTTTGAAATACTCATGCTCTCCTTAGGATATCCATTCAGATGCATACCAAAATCTGAACAATAGTCATTTCATTGATCTTTCTTGTGTAGATAGATGAGTGAAATTCATGAGTTGTTACAAATCTCTTCTATCTCCTGTGGTATCTTGGCAATGTACAATCAACACAATGTCATCCTTAATCAGGACCTTCTTGAGGACCTCACCTTATATAGGTGATCCCTGTTCAAAATCAAATTGGAATATATCTCCTCAATCTTCCTGTTTTATGTTTCATATTATGTTTAAAGTATATGTGCAATGAATACAAGATAATATGGGGATGGGGAGACATGACCATAGATAATTTTGTATGGATTCCATCACCATACTGATATACTGCTTCCTGGATATTTTCCAGTTTGTCAATGTCCCCTTTTAAAAGCCACCTTTAAAACTAATACTCTCTAGTTTTTCACCTAGACTATACAAGTATACCTTGGAGATACTGCAGGTTCAGGTATGGACAATTGAAATAAAATATTGAAATAAAGCAATCACAAGAATTTTGAATCAGGCTTTTTCCTCTAAAGATGCTTCTGTGTAACTACCTAGCCTATTAGTAGAACCAGCCTTCAGCAAAGATTTCCATGAACAGTAATTATGCTACCATTCTTTTGAAGCAAAATAAACTATGTATGGCTCTGCACTATATACCTCAAGCACACATTGTCTCTGGGATCTTTTGGCCAAGTACAGTCCAAGAGTAATGATGTTGATTTGCAGAAATCACAATTTTGAAATCTGACTTACTTGATTTTTATCTATTTGTCATAATGCTCAGGAGAATTCCAGTGCAGAGGTAAGCTTCAGAATTAGATAATTATCTGTCCCTTCTGTCTCTGGTTTTTAGTATGAATACCCACACAAATACTACCAATTTATGATGATATGGGAAAACCAAAATAGGAAAAGACTTGGGATTCTTATCTCAGTCTCTTCTAATTTCACTTTCTCTTAAATGTAATGATTGGCAATTCTTATAACTTTTGAAAGTTGAAGAACCTGAAAAATAATACATAGAAGCCTCATACCTAGGTAGTAATGTAATCATACATAAAATAGTTTCACATAATTCTTTATGCTCTTTTTGCTCTTCTGTCTTTCACACTCCGAACTTTTGTACATTAAGTTTTCACAAGGGTTAAAAATATTTCCTTAGATGGTTGCTAATCTTTGGTTAATAAAAATCATGATAAATTTGAAATGTCAAATATACAATGTATTCTTACTTAATACTGTTATAAAGCCTGCAAATGCACTTAGGTAAATTTTCTCTGTACTTCAAGTCACCCTTTGGGGTCAACAGCTACAAAGAGAAACATGTACTAAGGGTTATCTTTGCTTCTTTTCAATCAGACCTGAATTCCCTCCTGAGGCTTTAGTGTGGGTTCACACAACAGCCTGGGATCATCTACTTTATGCCATAATAAGATTGCTCACATAATGCTGGTGCCTTAAGTCTAACGAAGCTTTAATTTTCCTGTATGCCATTATTTTCTCTTGTTCTGACTTTGTGACATGTTCACACAAAACAAACATGATCACTGTTTCAAGGGCTCATGCAAAAGACCAGCAGACAGTAAACTGAATGAAACCCTTATCTCCAAAGGATGATGGCCTGAGCCAGTCCTGCTGGGATTTAAAGTATTGGTTCCAAGGAGTCTAGAAACTTTAAACCAGACGCTTACACAACCCATTTTTCTCTGGCCTTATGACTGAATACACTAATTCATTTACCATCCAAAGTGTCCTTCTATAATTTATGCCACATATGGCCTTGTATTTAACTTCATAAAATGTTCTGAATACCATTTATATCAAGGGCATTATACAAAATAAACCATAATATATTCTTAAAGAGGCATCTTTGAGTGGAAATAAATGTATATGAAACTGGAAGTGGATATTAATAAGGATCTATATGGCACTTCATGTTTACAAAGTGTTTTACAATCACTTTTATTAGTTTAATGTGCTCTGTGCTTTTGTGCTCCAAGTGCAGCTTATACTAAGCAGGGATTGCCCCTAGGAGCCTAGACTTCTAGAGGTCAAAAGCTGGAGAGATTGTCATTCTTGTAAGTTGTATCCCAAAGCTTTTAAAGGGATTATAATGTAATAGATAAACCTTTCTTAGATTCTTGTTTTTGAAGAATTTTTTTTTATTTTTTTGCAGATAATATAGTAAGTGATGGCAATTAGACTGAATATCTCCCATTACAAGAATATTAGCTCACATATGCATGCTTACATGCATGTCTCTATGATGCCATTATCACTGGCATTGTAACCCACTTTGCTACACCAATCCATGGGAACTCATGTGAAAATTTACTGAGTGAATGGGAGATGCCAGTGATGGGTGGTATTGGCACAGTAAGCCTTAGGGAAATAGGTGTCCTATACCTTCTCAAAAAGAATCATCAGAAACTATTTCAGACATTTAGGATATAGTCTAGATCCTGGGGATTCCATGGTCTATCTATTAATGGTCCCTACTATAATGTCTCATTCATAGACTATCAAAATAAAATTTAGGCTTTCAGCAAGGGAAATGTTCACAGAAAGGCATCTTTTGAAACACAACAGAATTAGTAAATTTGAAAAAAAATTGTTAATGATATTCAAAGTGCACAAAATAGAACTATTTTGAGAAATCATACCAATGTTAATTGTTGCTTCATTGAGTCAGGAAAGTGATTTAAGGTCTTTTAAGTTTATATCCCAAAATAAACAAGTTCTGACAAATCTTGTGAAAACAGAAAAATCTCAGCTGATGTTTCATTCAGGACGCTCTTTACCAGAAAACTACCTTTTAGATAATAATATTTAGCCTCTGAAACTCATGAAACTATCTAAGGCATAGAGGGATTGGGATGAAGTACCCATATGGATGAAATAGAGTTTTTGTTTGTTTTGTTTTTTTGTTTTTTTAGGTGAAGTAATGGCATAAGGTGTATAATAACTTTACTCTTACTTTACTCAAAACCCACAGAATTGCCCCAATACAACCTCTGCTTAGGTACAAATTTATCTTCTGAAAACTCAGGTCTGACCTTATCAAAAATTTTCACCACCACACCCTGCATTCAATAACTGCAGCATCTCCCTATTATTTTCTAAGATGAAAGAAAAAAAATGGATATTTGTCTTTTAAAGTCCTGCATAACCTTCTACATTTAGTCTTCTTACACCTTACACCACTCCATGTTATTCAGTGCCACTAGTTACTTTGTTATTTCTCTCACACAACATTCCATTTTTTTTGACTCAGAATTTTTTCATTGTCTGTCCACCATACCTCCCCATCTCTTTCTCTTCACATCCTTGGCTTCATTTAAGCTTCAGCAGAAGTCCTACTTTTAAGAAACCATTCCCAGTTCTCATTAATCTTAGTGCCTTCTTTCTAAGATTATCCACAATTTCTCCTTAGTATATTTTCTTTACTTAATTGTTTTCATGTTGTCTTCCCCATTTGAATGTCAGCATTTTGAGAGCAGTGATGTGTTTTTTGTCTTTCTTTGAATTCCGAGAAATTAGTGCAAGACTTGGAAAATAGTGGTACTTAATAAATACTAGTTGACTGAGTGAAGTTGAGGTCTTCACTGACTTCAAGTTCAATGTTCTATCAAATATTGATATCATTGTGGAAGAAACCACAGATAGACTCTTATAAGAAGTATCTCTGCACATCCACAAATTGTCCTTTTTGTAACTTGCCATTCATTAATCCTGCTTTCTTCCCCAATAACCAAATAGAAAAAAAAATCTGATTTGTTTCTCCACTTTGATAGTCTCTCAAATACTTGAAGGCAGCTAGCATGTTTCTTCTGAATTTTCTCCTTTCAATTTAAATCTGTTTCTTCCATTCAATAAAAATTTTATATAACATGGACTAAAGTTTGTTACCTTCCTTATTGCCTTCCTTTGGATGTCCTCCAGTTTATTAATGTAATTCTTAAACTAGCATGTAAATTCTATAATGAATAGCTTTCTGTGAGATTAGCCTCATGAGATATACAGTATGTACCTGGTACCACATTTGAAGTTTTCTCAGCTGAGTTGTAGGATCATAGAATTTGTATTACATCCTGGTAGAAACTTTGAGCCTATCAAATATTTTATACTATCGACAGTTATTTTACATGAAATTTCTCTTTGTTTCTCTTGTTTTTGGATATTGTTAGTGATATATAAAAATTCTGATAATTTATGTGGATTTATTTTGTATCCTGCAACTCTGCTAAAGTCGTGAATTGTTTCAAGTAATTATTTATTTGATTCTCTTGGATTCTCTAAATATACCATCATATCATCTGCAAAGAGTGATCCTCATTACCTAATCTAATTGCTTTCATCTCTTTTTCTTCTCGTATTGCCAAAGCTAACATTTCTAATATAATATCGAATAATAATGATGATAGTGAGTAACTTTTTTTTATTGAGAATGGTTCTAATTTGTCCCCATTACATATGATGCTTACTGATGGTTTTAAATAGATGCTACTGATCATTTTAAGGAAAATTCATATTTTTTCTATACTCTCTAGGAGTATAGGAATGGATGTAAGATTTTATCAATTTTTTTTTCTGCATCTATTGAGATAATCATATGATTTTCGTTAGTTTGGTTATTGACATAGTCAATTTTGGTAATAGATTTCCTAATATTGATCCAGCCCTGCATTTCTGGTATAAATCCTACTTGGCCATGGTATTTTATATTAGAGATAACTTGCCTTGATCTCTTTGTTAATATTTTCTTTGAGATTTTGACATCAATATCCATTAGGGTAATTGAGCTATACTTTTCTTTCTCTGTTTTGACCCTAACTAGTTTAGGTATCAGTACAATAATAATCAGTAAAAGGAATCAGTAAAAGTAAAAACACTTCTTTCCCTATTTTTCCAACTTGTTTGCATATTATTGGAATTAATTATTCTTTAAATGTTTGATAAAATTCACATGTAAATCCATCTGACCTTGGAGATCTTTTCTTAAGGAACTGATTAATAGCTTTTTCAATTTCTTTTTCTAAAATGAGACTATTAAGTAATTTATTTCCTCTTCTGTTAATCTGGGCTATCTATATTTTTGTAGGTATTCCTCCATTTTTCACTTAGGGTATCAGATTTAATGGCATAAATTTGTGCAAAACAACTCCTAATTATTGATCTAATTTTCTCTTCATGGGTGGAAAGTTTTCCCTTTTCATTTTGAGATTAATAATTTGATTTTCCTCTTTCCTTTTTCTAATCAAATTAACTAAAGTTTTATCTATTTTGCTGGGGGGTTTTCCCCATAAAACAAACTCTTAGTTTTATTTATTAATTGAATAGCTATTTTTTTACTTTCAATTTTATTAATCTCTACTTTTATTTTTAGAAATTCAAGTTTTGTATTTGATTGGGGATTTTTTATTTTTTTTCTAGCTTTTTTAGTTGCAAGCACAATTCAGTCATCTTCACTTTCTCTATTTTATGCAAGTAAACTTCTAGAGATATAAAATTTCCCCTTATTACTGTTTTGGCTGCATCCCATAAATTTTGGTATGTTTGTCTCATTATTGTTATTCTCTTGGATGGAATTATCAATTGCGTCTATGATTTTGTTGTTTTGCCCACTCATTCTTTAGGATTAGATTATTTAGTTTCTAATTAATTTTTGTTTTATTTTCCTCTGGTCTTTTATTGTATGTAATTTTTATTACTTCATGATATGAAAAAACTGCATTTATTATTTCTGCCTTTCTGCATTTGATTTTGAGATTTTTATGCCCTAATATATGGTCAATTTTTATATAAATTCCATGAACCACTGAGAAAAAAATACATTCCTTTCTGTCTCCATTCAATTTTCTCCTCCTTAACTTCTTACCTCCTTACCTTACCTCCTTAACTTCTTTTAATTTATTTTGTGGCTAAATTCTGAGAGAGTAAGGTTGAGATCCCCCACTAGTATGGTTTTGCTGTCTAATTCTTCTTGCAACTCTCTTCACTTCTCCTCTAGAAATTTGGATGCTATACCACTTGGTGATTATATGTTTAGTATTGATATAACTTCCTTATCTATATTATCTTTTAGTAAGATGTAATTTCCTTTCTTATCTCTTTTAATTATATCTATTTTTGCTTTTGCTTCATCTGAGATCACAATTATTATTGCTCCTTTTTTTGGTTTTACTTCATCTGAAGCATGATAGATTCTACTCCAGCCTTTTAATTTTACTCTTATTTAAATGTTTTTTTGTAAACAACTTATTACAGGATTTTAACTTTTAATCCTGTCTGCTATCCACTCCCATTTCATGGGAGAGTTCATCTTATACTTATTCACAGTTAAAATTAATAATTGTGTTTCCCATCATCTTGTTTTCCCCAATTATAGTTTTCTCTTTCCTTCCATCTTTCCCTCCTCCCCACTATTTTGTTTCTGACTACCACCTCCCTCAATAAGCCCTCTTCTTTTACAGCCCTTTCCTTTTTCTTATACTTTTTCCTTCTACTTCTGTTCTCCCTTCTATTAACCTTCCTCTTTCCTTTTCTCTTTTCCCTCCTACTTCCCTATAGGATGAGATGAATTTCTCTATGAAGCTAACTATATCTCATATTCTTTTTTTCAGTCAAATCTGATGAGAGTAAGATTCACACAATGCTCATTCCCTCCATTCTTTCCCTCAATTGTAATAGGTCTTTTTTGCCTCTTCATTAGATACCATTTACCACATTTTAACTCCATTTTCCTCTTCTTCCAGAAGAATCCTCTTTCCTACTCTAGTTTCTTATTTGTATAATCACAATAAAATAAAATTATACCTGCACCCTTTAAGTATACCTATAACAGAGTTACAGATCCCCATCTAGGGATGTAAGATTTTTAACTTTTAAAAGAAAGTTATTTTTTTTCTTTCCCTTTTAATTTTTAATGTTTCTTTTGAGTTCTACATTGAAAATCAAATTTTCTGTTCAGCTCTGGTCTTTTCATAAAAAATAAATGAAATCAATCTGTTTTATTGAATGTCCATCTTTTCCCCTGAAAGATAATCTTAGTTTTGTTAGATAGTTGATTCTTGACTATAATCCAAGTATCTTTGCCTTTTGGAGTATCAGATTCCAGGTTCTTCAATCCTTTAAAGTGGATCTGCTAGGTCCTGGGTAATTCTGATTGTGATTCCATGATATTTGAATTGTTTCTTTCTGGCTTTCTGGCTTGCAATATTTTTCTCCTTGACCTGATAGTTCTGGAATTTGTCTACAATATTCCTTGGAGTTTTCATTTTGGTGTCTTATTCAGAAGATGATGGATGAAGTCTTTCAATGGCTACTTTATCTTATGTTTCTAGGACATTAGGGCAGTTTTCCTTGATAATTTCTTGAATGATGATGCCTAGGTTCTTTTTTTTTTTTTCATCATGGTTTTCAGGAAGTCCATTAATTCTTAGATTGTCTCTCCTAGATCTGTTTTCCTGGACAGTTGTTTTTCCAATGACATATTTTTATATTTCTTCTATTTTTTCTTTTTCTTGGGTTTTATTTGTCTGATTCTTGAAGTCTCATTGAGCCACTCACTTCCATTTTTTCAATTCTACTTTTTAGTGAATTATTTTCTTCAGTTAGCTTTTTTATCCCCTTTTGCATTTGGCCAATTGAACTTTGGAATGAGGTGTTTTGTTCACTGGATTTTTTTCCACTTCCCAAATTCTATTATTCAATGAACTGGTTTCTTTTTCAAAACTATTTTGGAAAGAGTTATATGCTTTTTTCATTTTGTCAGATTTACTTTGTAATGAGTTATGTGATTTTTTCACTTCACTAAATCCATGTTAGGTTTTCTTCAGATCATTTCTATGTTTCCTTTTCCAAATTTTCTTGCTAAATTCTCATTTCTTTTCCCCATTTTTCTTCTAAGTTTCTTTTAAGATCCTTTTTTTAATTCTTCCAAGAAATCTGGGTGAGATGGGGACCAATTTATATCATCCTTTGTGGCTTCATCTAGAGATGATTTGCCTTTAGTATCCTCAGGGTTTGAGATCGGTACTCTATCTCTATAAAAGCTATCTATGGTCAGAATTCTTTTGCTTTTTGCTATTTTTTTTTAAAGCTTGAGGTCTACTCTTCAGACAAAGGGCCAAATTTCCTTTATAAGTAACAGAAGCTTTGCTTGATGGATGTGGCCAAGTCCCATGTTATTCTGGGGTTTAGAGGCTCACTATTTACCTTTTGTATTTTCATTGGATGTCTCACAATTAATCTGCTTATCCATTAGTTTCTAACCCCGATAGAATAGCCAATGCTGCTTTATTTTAGGTTAGAGCCTCCCAGGAGAATCCTTGGCTGCTTTGTCCCTGTGCTATCCCTGCAGTTGGATACTTCCCTTGTGCCAGATTTAAACAGAACTTTTCTGAAGTTCTTCCAAAATATCTGCAGCTGGAAATTTGTTACATTCCATATATTTGTGGGTTCTGTCACTCCAAAACTAGTTCTGAGGCTTGATCTGGTATTGATTTGAGGGGTGCCAGGAAAAGCTCAGATAAAGACTTGTCTACTCCAGGTTATATTGGCTCCACCCCACAATTTTTGAAAAAAGACATGAATAAGATCTTCCCTCACTAAGAGTTGGGAAGGATCAAGTGTGGCCAGAGGTGTCAAACATATCACTGTGGGCTACATATGGTCCACAACACTTTCTAATATTACCCAAACAGATTAAAATGTAATTGAGAAATATTTTTAAAAATAAGTCAATTATAAATAATTTTAATATATGTTTCAAAGTCAATATGTACTTATAGGAATATTTCTGTATGTTTTACAGGTCCCTGTTTCTATCAGAGTTTGATACCAGTGTCGTAGAACATACAGACTTAGCCTGAGCTGAGTCTTTAGGAAAATGAAGGATTTTGAGAGCAAATTTCAGATTTGTTTAATCAGTGCAAAGGCCCAGTACAAATGTTCTATCTTTGCATTTGGTATTGCCAGTCTTTCCTAATTCCAGGGCTTCAGAAAAATCTCTGGCAAGTGTCTATACCAAGTTTACTTCTTTCTGAGGTCATCAGAGACCTCTCTAATAGGGAACACAACAAAGCACTTGAGAGCAGTTGCATGCAAGCTCAGGATCTTTATTCACGTGGTTACATCCTACTCTATGACCTTCTGCACTCTCTTAGTTCCTACTCTTAGCAGAGCTCCAGGTGAAAAAGAGTTGAGCTCCTCCCTCATAGAGCTTATATAGGGTCTATGAGGTCACATGCAGAGCCAATCAGAGACAGAGACACTTCCCATTCACAATGCAATTTCTATGTGTTCAGAGTTCCTACCCACAAAGGTGGTCCATGTTTACTCACAGCAAATTGCGTTTGGGATCTCAGAGTTTCAAAGCCTCGGTTTACATCCTGATTGTACTGGCTTGACCTTTCTTTGACCCTTACAGCCCAGAAACCAAGAATAAAGTCCTTTGCATAAGAAATAGTAACAAAGAGAGTTTCATTGAATCACATAACAAGAAAGGGGAAATAATTTCCAAAGATACATAGATGGGTTAGGGCCAAATTGTGAAGGGATATAAAATTAAATAGGAGTATGTGTTTTATCGTAAAGGCAATCAACCATCTCTGACGTTTATTTAATGCAACATTGAACTGGTTAACTTTTCACTTAAGTAAAATCGTGTTTGTAGCTATATAGAGTGTACCATGGAGTGGAGAGAGATTTTGAATGTATTCGGAATGACTAGATTAGAGATGATAAGGACCAAAATGTGTGAAGAGAAAAAACTGATTCTAAGTAATAAAAATTGTAGAAGTATTAATGGAAAGATTTGTCAAGGGATTGAATATCTAAAGTAAGACATAATAAAGTCTCAAGATTAATACTGAGATTGTAAAACTATGAAAATGGAGCAATGGAGTACTTCACCAGAAAAAGTCAAGTCCATTGAAGGGGAAAATTTGGGAGGGGGTATTTAAAGATTTCTACTTTGAACATAATGTGTTTGAGATTTTTCTGGGATTTTCAATTGAAAATCCCTAATAGTCAGGGTCATGTTATACTAGGACTCAAGAGAATGAGAGATGATATATTATCTGCTGTCTAAAGATAATTTTTAATCCAAGAGAAATAATGAGATCACCAATAATGAAATAGTTTGGAGAGAAAAGAAAAAAGGACTCAAGATAAAGCTTTGAGGCACAGCCCTGCTAGGAGACAACAGAAAATCAAATTATATACCTAGGTAGCCTTCATCCAGAAAAGTGCTCAGGCCAACTTTAATCTTGTGTGAGTTATTCTTAAATTTTGTGTGTGAAAAATTACAAATCAGAATTTGGCAAGTATTATAATTCAGGCTTGTATTATCATTATCATTATATAGAATTCCAAAAATGTTAATGATGAAGATTAGTTAAAAGTGTATTCCATATATAAGAAATTGGGAATTCAAATAACAAAAATGTGGAACAAGAAATTGGCAGCTCAAGGAGTACATTGACACTAGAAATATCATTATATTCTGAGGATGATCTCCAGTATATCAGACATACTTTATATAAAACAATTTTGGAAAGACATACATAAGATTCACATAGAAAGAGAAGGAATAAGGGGTGTTTGTGTGTTGCCCTAGTGGAAAGAGCACCCATACTCAATTTTTTCCCATATACTGAGAAAAACATCTCATTCTGCTTATAGCCCAGAATACATATTACACAATAATATATAATCAAAGCGTGTGATTTTGGAGTTAGAAGATTCTGTAGTCTAATCTTGCCTCTCTCACTAATGTCTCTTGTTCTATGTGAGAAAAGTTGTAGCAGTATTAATGGAAAGATTTGTCAAGGGATTGAATATCTAGAGTAAGAAGTAATGAAGACTCAAGACTAATAATGAGCTTTTGAAATTATGAAAATGGAACAATGAGTACTTCACCAAAATAAGTCAAATTCATTAGAGGGGTCTCTAAATTATTCACAGAGTGAGTCACAAAATTTCCTACCTCCTATTTCTCAATTCATGAAGCTGGATTAGTATTGGCTAGTGATAACTCCTGCTTCACAGATTTGCCATATGAAAATTGCTTTGTTAAATGTAATGCACAACATAAATGTTATTCACTGTATTTTATTAATATAAATGATGATGATTAGGAAGAGGAGGATGAAAAACATGGGTTTGTATTATTGTCACTGGTCTTCATGCTCTCACTTTAATGATTTTTTTTCTGTCATTACTTTACATATTCTCACTTCATGTATTATATAGCCCATGGCCTCTGTTAAAAATGGAATACACAATTAGAGCAGTAAGTAAAAATTAAATTGATACTAATACTATCTGACATTTACTTTTAATAGAAATGCCACTATATTTTGGAGCTTGCTTTCAAATACATATAAACATGATACCATGTACATGTGTTAATAAAAAGTATCAGTATGATAGACAATTACTCTTCTGCATGCTTTATTTCTACATACATAATATTTACTATGAGGGCAAGATTCTATTCACGAGTAAAGAAAAGTTAATAGATGACATGTTACATTCTTGTGGTCCTGACAATGTCTTTTTGGCCAATTTAGTGCCACAAGGAGTTCTTTAAGAGGATTGATGGCTATGGTGGGGGAGGAGCACCTCTCCTCCCCTGGAACAACTCCCAAGAGGCAGCTACTACAACTTCTAACACTTTATTATTGGTTAATTTGGGGCTTCTTTCACTCAGATGACATTGCTAGAAGGATGTCACTGAGCAAATCAATACCCACTGCCTTACCATTGATGTGTCTGCTACCTTAAACAACAACAGCTGTGTCTACAACCATCTCTTGAGTTGTGCAGGATACTAATTATTGTGAGCCCACTCTACTTGGAACCTGACTATCCAGGAAAATTCTGGCCCCTCATGCAAAACGGACTGCTGCACACTCAGCAGCAGTCATTGTGGTTTCTGTCCCTGACAACCCCGAATTTCTCTCTTGGCTGTCAGGGCTATGCAAATGAGTCCATTCACAATGAAATTAAAATGCGTGTGTACTTGCAGCTTTAAGCAATAAGAACAGATGATGAATTCATTAAAAGTAGATGATGCTTGCAATTCTGATGATTTTTAATTCTGTCTATATTACCTTGTATAACAAAGATTTCCATTTCTTTTACAGGACTTGCTCTAATAATCCAGTTTGTGGGTGTTGTTTTTTTTTTAATGTCCCAAGCTATAATTGAAGCAAATATATCATAATTTTCTTAAATTGTTCTCTGAATGTCAAGTTAAAGAATATTGCTTTTTTTCTAATTTTTTTTTCTAATTTATAAGAATGCAAAGAATTGGACTCTATAGAATGGTGCCAGACTGCTGATATATCTTTTTTTTTTCCCTATTACAATCATTTTTGTACTACAGACTCATAAGAAAAATTGTGATTTTTTGACATTCTCTTCTAAACTTGATATATACTTAAAATTGTGAATTATACTTAAACACCAATATATTGAACAATATAATTGGACTGAACATCTTGGGGAAGGGAACCAGACTCATTAACCTTGCTATTTGCATCATAGAACATTTTGGTGTTTTTGAGATCCAAGATTATAGCAAACATGGAGATTCACCTTAAAAATTTGCCAAATTGTGAAATATTCAGGTCTGTGGGAAAAACTGACATATTAATAACCATGAAAAAAAGTTTCTATTTCTGAGTATAAGCTATGTTTCCTTGATCTACTTCTGGTCTAACCCTTACCCAAACCTAGCTTATTTTTTTTTTTTTTTTTTTTACTAAAGAAGAACTCCTATTGACCTTCCAGTTGAATTCGCTCCTATTTCCTGAGCCCTCTTTTGGGGTCTTATTTTGAAAATAAAGTGTATTTGGAAAGATTGCTTAATCTCTTATGTCTAATAATTTTTTTTATTTGGAACAAATGAGAATTGGAACACAATACTGGCAAGGTGGGAGTGGATGTCAATAAAGGAGAATAGGCTGCATATTTTTTTTTCTGACTCAGTCTACCCCATTTGTAGAAGATGTTTATTTGCAATATTTTTGACAATACTACTTTCTTTCCCTCAGCAATTATTAAGGCTAACAAACTTTATTTTGAAGAAGCTTACAAACTATAGCCACTAACCAAAGAATATCTATGACCAAAAATCCTAGAAATAAGTTTCTCCCCAGATTATCAGTCCTGTTTCCAGATAGACAGACAGATAGATAGCTAGAGATAGACATATAGAGACAGGGAGATGGACAGAAAGATAAATGGGTAGATACATATGATAAATATGTAGATATGGATATGGAGGTCAATATAGATATGGATATAATAAATTGGTTCACTGAGATACAGCAAATGACCTTGATATCTTCAATGTCTATCTAAGCTTGACGTGCTCCACAGTACTGCTGTTATCCACTGTTATCCACAAGTCAAGTGAATGAGACATGATATTTTTAAGGAAATGACTGTTCACAACTTTAGCAAAGTTGCAGGATACAAAATAAATCCAAACAAATCATTATCATTTTTATATATTACCAACAAAGTCCAGCAGCCAGAGATACAAAGAGAAATTCCATTTAAAAATAACTGAAGATAATATAAAATATTTGGGAGGCTACCTGACAAGACAAATTCAGGAACACAATTTCAAAATACTTTCCTCACAAGTGAAGTCAGATCTAATCATTTGGAAAAATAATAAGTGTTCTTAGGTAGGCTGAGTTAATATAATAAAATGGCAATACTACCTAAATGAACCTACTTATTCAGTAGCATACTAATCAAATGACCATGAAATTATTTTGCAGACTTAGGGGGAAAAAAAAAAAAACAATAACAGAGTTCATCTGGAAGAACAAAGATCAAAAATTTCAAGGGAATTAATGAAAAACATACAAATGAAGGTGGCCTAGCTACACCAGACATAAAACTATATAAAGCAGTGTTCATCAAATTCATTTAGTACTGGCTAAGAAATAAAAATAGTAGATCAGTGGAATAGGTTAGGTTCATAGGACAAAATAGTCAATAACTGTAATAATCTAGTGTTTGACAATGACAAAGACCCCAGCTTTTTGGATAAGAACTCACTATTTGACAAAAAAAAAAAAAAAAACCTGGAAAAATTGGAAACTATATGGAAGAAAGTAGGCATTGACCCAAACTTAACACTGTATACAAAGATAAGGTCAAAATGGGTTCATGATTTAGACATAAAGAGAAATATTATAAGCAAATTAGAAGAACAAAGGATAGTTTATCTCTCAGATTAGTGTATAACAAAGAAATTTGTGGCCAATGAATTAGAGTACATTATTGGACACACAATAGACAATTTTGATTATATTAAGTTAAAAAGTTTTTGTACAAACAAAAGCAATGCAGACAAGATTAGAAGGGAAACAATAAACTGTAAAAAAATTTATATTAAAGGGTTCTGATGACTCAAATTTATAAGAATTCAACTCATCACTTCCGGCCAAGATGGCAGAGAGGAGCCACACATCTCCTTAAGCTCCACGTTTTTTTCTCAGAATTTATTTCATGACAAGCTTTGGAATCAGTGCTTGACTAAAAAAAAAAAAAAAAAAAAAACACAAATAATTACCAAGAGAAGACATCCTTGAAATTCGCCAGAAAAGGTCTGTTTGTGCTCAAGAGCAGGGATGGTTTTAGATTAGGTGCAGGCTGAGGGCAGGCAGCATCAGCGAGAGCATGGCAGGCAGCTCACAGCTGAGCAGAACAGAGAGGAGTGGGGTGTGATCTCAGCCGTCTCTGTGGGGAGAGCTTTACCACAGTAATGGATACTTTGCCCTGGCAGCAAGACAATAGACCAGCAGAGAAGCTAAAAACACAGTGGGTGAAGACTATAACCCAAAAAACTAGGGTCTCTTGGGATCTGGCCACACCCACCCATAGTGTCTTAGCACACTCTCAGAGTCTCAGAGCTAAGGCACAACATAGCCATTGCTGTCCTGCTAGTGCCTCGCTGCTGCCCCCTGCGGTCTGTAGAGGAAGCTTGGTAATATCAGCCCCCTCCTCCTCCACCCCCCTCCAAAAAAAGCAGAACATTTGTTTTTCTTGTTAGTTTGTTTTAACTCTTCTTCGACAAAATGAGCAAAAAATTTTAACGGACTCTAACTATTGATAGCTTCTATATGGATAGAGAGCAGACTTTAAACCCTGAGGAGACTAAAAACAGACTGTTTCCAGATGAATACCTAAAGGGGGATATGATCTGGTCCTTAACACAGATGACTCTCTTAGGAGAAATTAAAAAGGCTCTCACAAGAGAGCTAGAAGAAAAGTGGGAAAAGGAAAGGGAAGCTTGGCAAGAGAGTCTGGATATGTCATCCCATTAATTTAAAGACAGAGTGGATAAAGAAATCAAATCCTTGAAAAATAGAATTAGTGAACTAGAAAAAGAAAATAGCTCTCTAAAAAATAAAATTGGCTAAATGGAAAAAAAAAATTCCATAGAACAAAACAACTCACTTAAAAACTCAATTGGACAATTAGAAAAAGATATAAAAAAAGTAAGTGAAGAAAGATTGAAAATCAGAGTTGAACAAATGGAATTGAATGACTTGAAGAGACACCAAGAATTAGTGAAGCAAAACCAAAAAACATGAAACAATGGGAAAAAATGTCAAATACAGTCTTGGTAAAACAACAAACCTGGAAAATAGATCTAGGAGAGACAATCTGAGAATTATTGGACTCCCTGAAAAATATGATGAAAAAAAGAGCCTGGACACTATTTTCTAAGAAATTATCAAAGAAAACTGTCCAGAAATTATAGAAACAGAGGGTAAAATAGAAATTGAAAGAATTCATTGATCACCTACTGAAAGTTCAGGACCCTAAAATCAAAACATCAGGGAATATAATGGCCAAAGTCCAGAACTATCAGATGAAGGAAAAAATACTGCAAGCTGCTAGAAAAAATCAATTCAAATATAGAGGAGCCACAATAAGGATTACTCAAGACCTAGCAGCATCCACATTAAAGAATTGAAGGGCCTGGAATATGATATTCCGAAAGGCTAAGGAACTTGGTATGCAACCAAAAATAACTTACCCAGACAAAATGAGAAATCCTAATTAAGACAACTCTGAGGTACACCCCTCACAGATCGACTAAGATAACAGGAAAAGATAATGACAAATGTTGGAAGGGATGTGGGCAAACTGGGACACTAATACATTGTTGGTGGAGTTGTGAACTGATCCAACCATTCTGTGGAGCAATTTGCAACTATGCCCAATGGACTACAAAATGTACATATCCTTTGATCTAGCTATGTTTCTACTGGGTTCATATCCCAAAGACGTCTTAAAGGAGGGAAAGGGACCCATATATGCAAAAATGTTTGTGGCAGCCCTCTGAAAATTGAGTGCATGCCAATCAGTTGGCTGAATAATTTATGGTATAAGCATGTTTTAAAATACTATTGTTCTATAAGCAACAATCAATAAGATGATTTCAGAGAAGCCTGGAGAGACTTATGTGAATTGATGCTAAGTGAAATAAGTAATACCAGGAGATCATTGTATACAGCAACAAGATTATACAAAGATCAATTCTGATGGACGTGGCTTTTTTCAACAACAAGATGATTGAGGCCAGTTCCAATGATCTTGTGATAAAGAGGGCCATCTACACCTAGAGAAAGGACTAAGAACTGAGTGTGGATCATAGCATTTTCACACTTTTTATTGTTGTTCGCTTGTACTTTGTTTTCTTTCTCATTTTTTTTCCCTTTTTGATTTGGGTTTTCGTGAGCAGCATAATAAATGTATAAATATATATGCACATATTGGATTTAACATATTTTAACATGTTTAAAATATATTGGATTGCTTGACATCTAGAGGAGGGGAGAAGGGAAGGGAAAAATTTGGAACACAAGGTTTTTCAAGGTTCAATGTAGAAAAATTATCCATGCATACATTTTGAAAATAAAAAAAAAAACTTTAATAAAAAAGAAAGAACAAAAGAAAGTGACTGAGTTCTTGAGAAACGTCCCTATTAACATCCATTTTGCATGTTATTATTTCTTTATTTATTCCTATCCCTCAATTTTCATGACAAACTATATATCAAGTCCTATTCATATTGTAATTTTTGATTTGATTTGAAATTTGATGTAACCAGAGAGATAATATGATATAACCTGTTTATTTTACAAACAAGGAAACCAAGACCCTTGAAATTTGACTTCCTTAAATCACACAGATAGCAAATGAAAGAGACAGGATTTAAATGTGAATATTCTAATACTAATTCTACTATATTTTCACTATATTATAGGAACAGTAACCAGTAGGTCTAAAATCTATCAATGAGTTAGAGGGGTATCTACCCCAAGCAAAGGAAGAAAAACACAATGGAATGGGAAGATGAGAAAAATTGTTCCCAATGACCATGAAGGCAACTGAAGCAGGTGCTGAATTTGGACAGACATTGAAGGTTCCAAGGTCATCCAGTGCATCCCAGGCTATCACCAGTCTGCTTGACTTTTTTCTTGGCACTGAAATTAGCTGATTCTATAAAAGAGCGGTTAATGGCTTTGTGCAATTCTGTTTCTTTAACCAACAACTATAGAAGCCTCATGATCTCATTGGTTATCTTTGAAAACAAGACCTGAACAATATTTCCTCTATAGTTCACTTTCATATATTCTGTTGCCAATACCTACTACATCCTATTACAAATCCACATTATCACCAATGAGGATTATTCTAATAGTCTCCCAGTTATTTTTCCATTTCTGTTTTCCTTCCTTTCCAAACTACAGATGTAATTTTGTAACTCTTCTCAAAACTTTTCAATATCCCACTATTATATGGCCCGCTAAAAAGAGTTCAGTCTCCATTCTCCACAGCCTGATCTTCTACATCTAGCACCAGTTTATTTTTTTGTTTCTTTTATGCTTTTCCCATTATTGTTCCAATTTAGTCAATCTGGCTTCCTTGCACTCTCCCATATATATTCCATACTTTTTTGCCTCAATTTTTAGTTCATGCTATTTTAATACCTGAAGAGTCTTCTTTCTCTTACTGAATTCATATCTCGTTTATGATATCCAATCCAAATGACAAATCTTCTACAAAATCAGCAACAAACATTTCCTCTTGTGTCATCACCACTTTGTTTATACTTCTCTTATGTACATATCATTTATTATTTTGAACTATATATTTGATGTATTTCTTATGCCTTTCCACTAAATTTTAAACTACTTAAAAGCATTATATTCATAAGATCTAATCTTGTGTTGCCACTAGTGTCTACTACAACTTTTGGTATGTGTTCTGTGTTAATTAAATTAATTAATTAAACACACACACACACACACACACACACACACTATGTTTAATGTTAATTATCTTAATAGTTATCTTTTAGAAAAGATGGCTCTCACCAAACAAAGTAAACCTTGCTTTTTGTGTTTAAATTTCTAAAACTATTATTTTAGGGAATGTCTTTCTTTGGTCTCTATTGTAAGTTCTTGGCTTCTTCTATAATTTTAGGAGGGTTTTTTTTTTTTTATCCAATTATACCTCTCTTTTTTTTTTCTTTTTGAGTAGTTTCATAGCTACTTTACATATTAGTTTAGAACTATAGTTTTTTTTAAAAAAAAAAAACCTTTAAAAGAGAAAATACAAAAATAGGTTTTTTTTTTACAAGTGATTCATAATTTTTTAGTTTTTCCCTCTCTTACAGCATTTCTTAGCTCTTCTTTCTCCTGTGTGATAAAGGTGATATTAAGTCATGAAATAGTTTAATGGAAATCAAGAGATAAGTATGAAAGAAGCATTAAGAGTTTTCAATTTTGAGATAATTGAGTTTATTGTACATAGAGAGAGGAATGGGATGCTCTTGAGAATAAAATTCTGATTATTCTAATTAGGAAAGACAAGATGGTAGTTGTTTAAAGAAGCCAATCAACTCATGTTTTTAAAAGATACATAATAAATATGTGTATAACAAGCAGGCAATAAAAAGTCACATGCTGCACTGATATGCTTGAAATTTTGGATAATGTGCACAGAGTTTGTTATAAGTTGGGTGGACCTACTGGGGCAAAGTTTTGGAAGGAAATGGATGAGAGATACCAGGGATAGATAGAATCACTGGTCTTGTAATGTGCATTGCTGGAAGAAATTTTCAAATCAATGGGATCATAATTAAATGTGAGTATTTAAATGTGATGTACATACAAATGATAAAAGGATAAAATAATTAATGGTAATGAAGGGTGAATATTAAAGAGAGGCTCCTCAGGTAAGAATAACAAGAATATGAAATATGTGTAATTAATATTGAGGATTTTTTTCTATTTAACTCTTTTATTTTATTTTCTATTTAACTCTTTTAGGGGCAAGTGTAAGATCACAAAAAAGGAAATATTTGAGAGCAGTTCAAATACAAAAGTATGATATAGTCTCTTAATAATAATATCATGGGTCCTAATGAACTGAATATGAGCCACAGAACTGAGAATTCAAATGATATGAGAGGGCTTTATTAAAACATGAAGAGGAATCCAGTCTATAAAATCTTTGACAAATTGTCAATGAACTGTTTTTTGAAAATCTTTTTCAGCAAGGAACCCACTGTCTCATGAAGCATACTATTCCACTTTTAGATAGCCTTACTTCTTAGAAGTTTGCCCTAATATAAAACCAATTTTCTTGCTATATAACTTGGATTTGTAGGGTCATACAATAGCTTTTTGTAAGATCAGCATTTATTTTATACTGATTCACATGATTCGCCTCTAAAGAGGCAAGAAGGCAGGACTTGAGTGGTATATAAGACTATGGATGTAAAATCTTCAGCTTATGTGGAGTCAAAATTCAGAAGTTTTAGATCAATCTCCATTGTCCTGTGTGGATAGTTTCTGATCCATCACTATTGCCTTAGTAAATGCAGAGATGCAGGAGACTGGAATTTTATATTATTTAGCAATTAAAAATTGTATCCCTTTAAATCTTTTCATATATAAAGTTATTCTTATTTTATGATGCAAGAATATTTTATTGTATTTCATCCTGATCCTCGTTCAGTTGGTTGAATAAGTTCTCATCTGCACTAGAAGTCATCTGTTACCTACTTTTTATATGGCTAGAAGCTGATACCCAGATAAATTATCTTGACCAAGGTCACAGATAGTTAATAGCAGAGAAATTATTTGAATTTCTACTTAATGTGCCTAGTTTTTCCCTCTGAGAAGAATTACTCAAATCTAATCCTTCTTCTATATTATAGCTTCAAGACTTCACTAAGCCTTCTCTTCTCCAGCTTAGAAATTCATAAATTCTATTAGACAATCTTTATAAACTATGGTCTCCAGCTCTCTAAATTCTGCAATGCTCTACTTTTTCTTTCCTTTCCTAAAATTTGTTAGACATTACAATTATTCTTATTAATTTCCATCATATTAAATCTGATCTACTGACATCTTGACTGTCATATGAAAATTAGCTCATACTACATAACCAAGCAATTACAGATATTGCCATGACTACCTTAAGGACATTTTTCAAATGTGATCCCTTCTCTCCACTCACATAAGCATTCTCTTAGGGCAAACTTTCATCACCTCTAATCTGATGATTTTGCAATGGCATTCTAACTGGTTTTTCTGCCTTACATCTCTCTCACTTGACTCCAGACTCTTTGGGGTTACCAAAGTGATTTTTCTTTAGGTATAGATCTGACAATTTTATCTCATGACTCCCTATTACCTCTAAGATAAATCATAAACTCCTTTATTTAACCTTTGAAAGCTTGATAGCCTTGCCCTAAATTATCTTTTGTTGATCATGAGATGAGACATTACTCACTCCTCCTAGATTCTCTGATTCTGCCTAATTAGCCCTCTTTCTCTAACTCACACATAGCAATCCATCTTTCAAATCCATACCTTTACAATGGTTGTCACCATATTTGGAATTAACTCTCTCCCTACTTCAATCTCATTGAATTCATTCATCATTTCCAAATTAGCTAATATTGACTGATGATGATAAAGCTAACTATAACTTATATAATACTTAACTAACTTATTTAGTAACATATTACTTACTATGTTCCTTTAATTTTCTAATTATTATCTCACTTATAATGATCTTGTGAAGTAGATACTATTCTTAACCCCATTTTCCAGATGAAAATGTTGAGGCAAAGAGGGGGTAAGCAACTTGCCCAGGGTCACACAGGTTGTAAATATGTGAGGATGAATTTTAAATCATGCCTTCTGATTTCAGATTTTCTACCACTTAGCTGCATGATTTAACAATTTAACAATAATTTCTAAATGAAGCCTTTACTGATTCTCTTTCCTCCAAATATACTCTTCAACTACCTAATGTTACTGTACTTATCAACTATGTGCTTATTTGCATTTATCTTCATACTTATTTCATATATCCTTATATATACATTTACTGTCTCTCTTTATTAGGTTCATTTTTTGTATGTCACTCAGTATCTAAAACCCTAATTACCACAGAGAAGGCACTACCTGTTAATTAACAATTCTTTAGAATTTTGTAACAGCTGCAATTGGTTGCTTGCTATTTATGCCTTTACCTTAGTCACTAATAAAAATTTTGACTAGCAGCCCAGTGCTTCATTCGATCTACACCAAGATGAAGGCAAGGAATCTTAGTATATTATTTTGCCCTTAGAAGTCAGAGCTGGACTTTATTGTCTGACCCCTAGGTATACCTTAGCCTGGATTTCGTATTTGGTAATTCAATAGTTTATGTACAGTGATGAGCTACAGGGAGCCAGGAGGACTCCCTATACAAGTAAAGATCTAGAGATAAAAGTCCATCTAATCCTCCCATTATTTTACAGATATGGAAACTAAAGTCTGCAGAATCTACCCTAAACGACTTACCTAAGGTTGCATAGATAGTAAGTAACAAAGACAGTATTTGAATCAAGATCCTCTGAATCCAGAAAGGGTACTGGAGTTTTACTTTACTTTACTTTACTTCTTTTCTTTTCTCTACTTTACTTTACTTTACTTTACTTTACTTTACTTTACTTTACTTTACTCCAGAACCACATCTCTGCCTGCCTGGAAACTGGGTACTTATCTCCCATTTGTGTGAGCTCCATGACCATCTTTTTACCTACTCTTTCATACTACATTGTCCTATAATCCATCAAGGGGGAACCTAGTTCTAGTTATGGAGAAAAAGAAACTGTCTCCTGTTAGCAGCTTTTTTTCTAATCAACTCGAGACCCTCTCCACTCATACAATAAGGTAAGGATGGGGAAATTGACTACCACTGTCTTATATCTGTATCTGTTTTCCCTTCCTTTTCATCCCCTAGCTGGCATAATTGTCATTTATTTATTAAATTTAGTTCTTTCTTGCAGAGCTCCCAGAGCTGATACTACAATAACTGGAAGTGAAGATGTTGGGAATTTTTATACCTTAAGAAGTATAGAATTGTAAGTAAAAAAAAATTACCAGTTTATTTAGTCTTTGGCCTAGATTGACTTGGGATATTTGACATGGAAATTCCATCCACAGAATGTTTTAATATATTCAAATTCAATTAGTCTTTGCTAAGGAAGTCATTATGTTTAGAACATAAGAACTGAGCACACTCAGCCAACCAAGGGGGAAAGGTAGATTTTTAAAATTCTATACCACAATATTAGGCTGTGTAATTATTGCTTAGATCTGCCCTGGAAGTGAGATCTATAATGAATGTTTGAGAAGACAATCTTTTTGTTTGATACTGACAGGCATTCAATACCATTTCTCACTACAGTTTCAAGCACGGCTGCAGAACTTGGGAAAGCATCATTGACAAGATAAAATGGTTGTCCAAAGTTTCTAATAAAAGAAATCATGGAGGAACTGGCTATTGATTTACAACATTTAACTACAAAGAAAGGGTGACTGCTAATATATTGAGATGAAGATGTCATTCCCTTGTGGGAAAAAATGCCCTTTTTGTAATGCTAAAAAGTTGTTGCCCCATTTATATATGTTAATTTATCAATAAATTACTTGTCAAAATTAATATAAATAAAATCTATTTTTGGATGGAGTGAAGAATTTATACCAAGAATTAAAAAGAAAGATGTATCATTCAGGGAAAACAATGATAAACTGCTCACTGAAATTTTAATCTAATGTTTTATCATGGCTTGGTGGTAGCTTCAGTTCTCATAGCTCATGTTCAATAGAACATTTTAACTTCCAACAAAGTTCAGTGCAAGTGCCCCCTCAAAATGAAATCTTTCCTAAATCCCTCATTTTGTTAGCATCCCATATCCCCAAACATCTTATGTTTATTTTATGTCGATTATCTTTGTAGGTATATGTAGGTTTACAAACCAAAGTGGTACAGTGGATAAAGAATCTCAGGATCAGGAAAATTTGGATTCAAGTCCAAACTCTTACAGAAATTGACTATGTAATCTTAGACAAGTGAGTCCTAAATTCCTATCTAAGACTATATAAGTTAATAATCAGCAATTCTGATCAGTGTTTTGAACATCAATAAAATCATAGCTCCTGATGCTATGCACTTAGTTATATGTTTACATATCTTTACCCCCTAACAGAATATAAGCTTTTTGGTGACATGAACAGTTTCATTTTTCAACATATACAACATATACCTGTTGTAAGCACAGTGCCATACAGAGTACATACAGCTTAGGAAATGTTTGATCTATTGATTTATTGACTTATTGACAAGTCAGCTAAAGATCTAAGATTTAGTGCTAGAAAGGTCCTTGAGGATCATCTAGTCCAATCATTTTATTTTACAGATAAGGAAGATGAAGTCCAAAGAAATTGTTTTCCTAAGATCATGGAGACAGTAAGCAACAGAGTTGGAATTTATTGTAAAGTTCTCTGCCTCCACCGAACTACTATAGAAAAGTTTCAAATATGTCCATCAGTTGATAATATACCTGTTTTTTGAAGACTAACCCTTAATGAAGAAGACCAGGACCAAAGGTTTATCACTGGTCAAATTTTTCATTTCTGCTAAGGCATGAAGGCTTTCAATCTGAATCTTTATAGAAATAACCATACCAGTAAAATCACAGAACTTCAAAATACTGAATTAGAAATGTTCAAGTTATTTGTAAGGGATAAAAATTATAACCTATAGTATATACTCTCAATTAGCTGCAATTTAGTTTTTTTTTTTTTTTTTCCATGTAGCCATTCATCAGGAAACCAAGTTCCAACTATCTCAGTCATTTTGCCACATTTTCTTCTGTTTTTTCCCTTTCTCCACTGGAAATAAAGACTCAATAGACCTGAGAAAAGTATATCTCCCCCTATATATCCATTTGTACCCTGAGGAAGTTTAACCAACTTAATGTCACACTTATTCTGGGTCTGTTATCATTATTGGGGAATGAATGAGTGGACAATTACCTAAGTATATCTGAGTTTTCCCAGGCCATGTTTCATATATCCAGCATAGAAATCCACCTAGATACTAAGGTCTATAGTAGGTTTCTTGCTATCCTCTCTATTATTGCAAATATTTATATGTTCCCCTTAAAATAAATGACATATCTTCCTTTTTATTTGGAACAATATTAAATTCAATATTACCATTGCTACTGGACTTTACTATTGGTACAATGGAGCATTACTGTTGCTCCATGACTCCATTCACAATGCTTGAGACAACCCTTTCTTGATTCTCATTCCCTTATTGCTATTGTATCTAACTGTTATAAAATAAATATTGGGAGGATAAGGACTTTCTCAGTTTTCTAGTTTTATGACCAGAATCTAGCATAATTCATGGTTCATAGTAAGTACATTTCCTTATTCCTTAATTCATTTATTTATGGCATATGAAAATAACTAATACATAAAAACTCTTTGGGTCCTACCAAAGTTTCCTTCATTTTTGCACTTTCCTCCTTCCTTCCTTTCTTCCTGTTGTATTTTATTTTAAATTATTTTATTTATTTATTTGAGACAATCTTATTTTTTTCTTATCCAGGCTAGAATCATAGTAACTATTAAGGAACTTGATCCTATTGCCAATGAGTATGGAAGCTTCAATTTGCTCAATTTCCAATTAGTTTACAGTCTGTAGATGTAGACCACCACTCTTGATGGGAATTTAGTTTCAAAACATTAAATGTACCATATACCACTATTATAGTCATATAAATTGTACTAGAATTTGGCAAATGTTTCCAGAAGAATGTAAACCTTGGGAAAGAAATGCATACAATTAAAGTATGTGGTGGAGCATGAACAAATGACTATAAAAATACTACAACTGCTAATAATTCAGAATCTGAGGGAGTTTCAAATTCTAACAATTCTGGCCACAGATTGTCAGGTCACAACCTAAACAATAATTTTTATAATTCTTCAGGTCAATGTAGGTTAGTGAAAATTTTAAATGTATGCATCATAATATTATGTTAAATACAAAATCCACTACTGAAAACCAAGTCAATATTAAGCTATGACTTACCTCTGAGAGTCAGAATAAAAAAAAGAAATTTGATAAAGATAAGAAAGTTCTAAAAAGTTATAGCAACAGACAAATAGATCAGAAAATTATCTCACTCAGATGTTTTAAAAATTGCATGCAACCTACAGAATTCCACATTTTCCCAGTTCTTGAGTGACCAAACTCAGAAGGTGGTGACTTCCTCCTGCCTAGTTGTTGGTTGCTTTTATTTTCATTTCCTGTGTAAGAGTAAGATTGCTGTTTGGGGAGAGTTAAATCTACTTCAAGCATAAGAATCATTTGTCCCTTGAGGTGCCGAGTTTCAATGAATAGCTTTTCGTTCCTTCTTATTCATCCTCTCTTTCCAATTTGTGCTGAGTAGCACTACAGGGTTTCATTTAGTTTCTCCCGCTTCATATAGCTTTGTTTCTGGCTCCATAGTTCTTGGGTCCAATTTCCAAAGGCAAAGCTTCAGATGTCATTTTCTTGGGATCGTCCTCTTCAACATGGGTTCATCTGCTCATGCTGTGCTGAAATATTATGTTCTGGTTGCTGAGTACTTTACCATTCCTGTCAAGTGAGGAAAAAAATCATGCCAGGGATGTTAAGTAATTGCTATATCTTTTCCCTCTATTGGTCAGACAATAAAAAATTGAGGAATCTAATAGTTAAATTAGAATGAGACAAATTAATACAGTTTCCTCTTTATCTATATGATGCCCCTTTATGCTATTACTGAGAATTGGTGTGAATAGCTTCCTGTAATGTACTTTATTGGCATAGCGGAACACTTTTATAAATAAATATTAAAGTTTGGATTTTTTTTTCTTTTGACTTGAGATAAAAACTACCATTCAAAAAAAACCTGAATAAAATTGAGTTTTAATCTTAAAATGTTGAAGTTTATATAAACCATTAACCAGATATTTTATCTACTTCTCTATGTTGCTGAGGTGAGATCTTAATATGCTATTGCCAATCTCTGACTTGAGGATACAATACCCTTATTTCTAAATACTGTATATTTTCATCTTGTATACTCTTCTGGTTGAAGACTATATCTCACTGATTCTTATACTCTATTCCAATGAAATGTCTGTCATATTACACAATGGAACTTTTCAAAGATTTAATTCTCATCTGATATAACCCACTCTGCTCATTCTTCATATTGCCTCTATCTATTCATAAACAATTGGAAGAGATGTATTCTGATTTCAGTAAAATGGCTGACTCCATCTAACATAATTTCTTTAACTCATACCTTAAAAGTTCCACATTCTTGCTGTCTCAGATTATAAAATATTCCTACTTTCTAGCTACCCATGAACTATTTGTCCTTTACCCATGATCTTGATCCTACTGGTCTTTTAACATCGTTTGAAATCTTGGTGGAACTACAACACTGCTTTGTTCTCACTCAACTTTAATTTCTCTCATTTTGTTGTTTCATTTCCATTGCTTAAATATCCCTTCAGTTCTCTGGAATTCAGAATCTTGCTTTGATCTTTTACTTCATCTAATTCCCATTCTATCTCTCATCTTCTTAATGCATATAATTATATATATATATATATATATATATATTTTTTTTTTTTTTTTTTTTGAGCCATGTATATAATTTCCTCTTGTGAGGAAATCCTTCTCTATCAGGGCAAATCAGAAATTGTTTTGCAACTGATCTTCTTAGATCTTTCTTAGAAAGTGGTTTGTAGGCACTGAGGCTATTAAAAGGATCATTTGAGCTAAGGCCTTCCAATGCACTGTAGATACAGTGCCTATTCATGCAGTCTTATAAACTTGAGATCTTCATTTCATCACCACTCATTTTCTTCATAATCCTTTGCAATATCACTACTTAATCTCTAATTTCCTATCTGCTACAGCCATTTTGAACCTCTCTTCCACAATACTCATTTTGGATATTTTTTGTTTCTCCACCACTCTTTACACTTGGTATCTTATCTCTACTCCTCTCCCAAAAAGCACCTCCTTTTCAGCTTTCTCTTAAATAGTCTTCCTCCACCAAATTGTAAATTTCTCGAAGGTAGGGACTCCTTTTTTGCATTTATATTCCCAGAAATTAATACAGTGTCTGGCACATAGTAGGAGCTTTTTTTCCCCTCCCAATCTTTACTCTCCTTGATGTCTCAGTAGTCTTTAATATTAATGATTAATATTCTTCTAAATGTCTTCTCTTTCCTTGATTTTAGAGGTAATATTCTTATTTCTCTTCTACTTCTTCTCCTTTCAAAATTATTCCTCTTTTTTTCTTATATATCCCTTTAAAGTAGGAATCCCCCAAATTTCAAGCCATGGTAATCCATAGAGATAAACACAGAGACTGGAAATAATTTCAGTTGAATAAGAAACTTCAAGAAGGGGAAACTTCCTTTAACAATATATTCTGGCATGTTCTATGAAAATCATACTTTTAGAGAATGGCCTAGGGCACAGAGAGATTAAATGATATGCCCAGGATCACATAGCTAGTATTTGTCAGAAAAAAGATGTAAACCCTGGTCTTCCTGGTTTGTTTATTTCATATCCATAAAATTGGAATAGATTATTAGAGATAGAAGGAAATCATGTTGAACTGTCTAAAATGGCAGATAAATCAGTAATTATCTATGAGCACAATATTGTTCTACCTACTCTATAAAATAATTTGTAATTATGTAAAAAGACCAAGGTCATATACTTACACACAACAATTTAATCCATTCATATTTAGAGCTATAATTTTAATTTTAAATCAATATTTCTTCCATAAAATGTTACATATATATACATATATGTGTGTGCATGTGTATGTATAGGTGTATATGTATGTATGTATGTATGTATTTACCTGTATGTGCCTCTGTATATAATCACGTATGCATTTCTTGTATATTATATATTATATATAAATACATATATCTCTGTAGTTTGTTTTGTTTTCTCCAACTTAATCCTTTTTACAACCTTTCAAATCCTCACTTTTCCAGATAACCTTCATCAATAATAATTCTTTGAGATTTTCTCATTGTACTCCCCTCTATTTTGTTTCTTTGACTTCTTTTCTCATGTTATATAAAATTAAAAATTCAGTGTGTTTCATTTTGCTCTCTAGCCTCTAAACCATTTTCTTAATTTTAGTGTCCTTAATTCCTTATATCTCATTCTCATATTGTCTTTTTCTTTCATTCTACTGCCTTTTTTTAATTCTCTTTCCTTTCTGGATATCTGTTCCTAAGTATTTTAATTCTGCACAGAGAAAGGAAGTGACAATGGGATTTGTTCCACAATGCAGTTGCAGTGGCCATGATACCTTCTTCTGAATTAATGTTCCTTGGACTCCCAATCACTTCGCTACTCACAGTAGAAGCTAATACTGAGAAATATAATTTTGGTTTACAGAAGCTATTCTACTAAATTACTCATTTCCCCATCATAAAAGTAAAGGTTTCTGTAAAGTCTTGCGTTCTTCCTCTCCAGCCTCTATAAAATTGTTTCAAATTATTGCCAGAATATTCTCTGTTTTAAGGTATTATCAATCTCATGGTCATGTCTGTGTGATCTGTCCATCTCTCTCATCTCTTACTCTCCCATCACCCCAAAATACTTGAAAAGAAATTGAAAGAAGTTTCTTCAGTCTTGCTCTTAACTTCTGGGCAGTCTATTTTTGGGGCCAACTATTAATTATCCCCTTCCTAAAAGAATTACTCTCTATTATAGTACTATTTACTTACTAATTAAAGTAAGGGTTTTTTTTTTTTTTTTAATCTTGATATATTAAACTATTTCTTCCTCCTACTGTCCTCCTGGTTATTCCCTTTATGTCTCATGTTCACCATTTCTACTTTCTTTTTCAATATCTCAAACAGGCAAGTTATGAGTTTGTTTTGTTTTGGTTTGGTTTTAAGCATTCCCCAATGAACTAGAATTCATTTATTATTTCTTCAATAAACACCTTCTACTGGCATATTTTATGTATGCTTTGCTTCATTTTCATTGTCCTGGGTTGTTGGTTTTTTTTGTTTGTTTTGTTTTATTTTGTTTTGTTGTTGCTTATTTAAGCGCTCTTGGTTACCACTCACTTCATAATTTTCTCAAATTCTCTTCTTTTACTTTCTATATCAAACATAAGTATTTCTCTTGGGTTTTATATCTTTCTATTTGGCAACGTATTTACATTTGTTAACTGAAATGGTTTCTAAGCTCTTCTGTTTAGTTGTGATAATTGATTTGTATACATTAAAACTTATGAAATGGTGATGTTTGTGTTAATGTTTGGTATCAATTTTTTTGGTGTCAATACCCTATTTAAATGTGCCAAATTGGAATGACTTCAATTGTAGGACATATCATCTCACTTTTACACTGTCTTCTAATTTGGTGTTGATTTTTTAATTTTTTCTAATAATACATTCTACTAGCTACATGCAGACAGATGATTTAGAAATGATTCTCATATAAGTAACCATACTTAGCCCCTGTCCATAAGTAAAGTCAATTTATTGGGTTTTGGGGGTATTGTTGGTCATCATTTGCCATATCCAGCACCTCCTAACTCTTTTCTTTGATTTATTCACTGTGTACATTTATTTGTATTATTCTTAGCCCTTTTGCTTTAGTGCTTCTGATTGAGCTACATGCTAGTTTATGTTTTGGAACATAGGTTTTTGCGATGTTTCTCATAATAAGAACATCATATTAATTGATTCAGTTAATTTTTGTCAACAAAAAGATTAGTTTACTTGTGAATAAGGTGAACCATGGTTATAGGCTCAGAGGACCTCGCTTCCAATTTTCCCTTTGTCATTTCCTATCTGTAAAATGTTAACCAACTTTTTTGCCTAATTCCTCAGTTTTCTAAGATGTAGTTGAGTAGGTTAGACTAAATTATATCAAAGCCCTAGTCAGCACAAAATTTGTGACCTTCCATAATGTAATATTTTGTTGGTTTGGGGTGGGGGGTAGTAATTGTGAGAGTAATTTATTTACTGAAATATATTTGCATGGTAGGTTAATCAAAAGAGCACTGGACTCTATACAGAAAATTTGAGGTCAAATATCTGTCTACCACTTAATTTAATCAATCACCTTGGGTAAGTCATAGCTTCTCAAGGATTATTTTTTTTCATCTACAAAGTGGAAACCAAAAGACTAGATATTTCTAGATCATTGAATTACTGTATGGGGAATTAAATTAAGTCCTCCAATCTCATATTATCCTCATACTTACAGCCTTCTAAAATTATACCATGTACCCTGGCTGAAAGGTGTTTTCTATTGCTATCCCTATTTCTGAGGCAAAGTTATGTGGCTTGCCCAGAATAACACTACTGGTAAATATTTGAGGCCAGATTAAACTCAAGTTTTCTTGACTACAGATTCAGTATTTATCCATTTCATTACCTAGCTGCCACTTACAGATGAAAAAGCTAAGGCTCAGAATGATTAAATGATTTGTCTATGATCACACAATAAAAAAGTGTTATAGCTAAGAATCAAGTCTAGATCTTTTAAAGTCTAAAGGTCTAATACCTTTGCACCTTAGGGAGAAAAAAAATCCTATAAGGTTAAAAAAAAAAACTTAATTTACAAAGTACATTAAGGAAAAAGTCCAATTCAATTCCATGTCACAACATTTAAATACTTGCAGCTCATTAACATTCATTCCCCTAAAGGTTTTCCTTTCCTCTCCAATGTAAATATCTACAAGTTCTTCACAACTGATGAATATTTACTGAGACTCTTTACTGTTCTTGCCTTATTTTGGACCTGCTCAAACTTTTCAATATTCTTTTAAAATTGACATGCTCAGAATTAAACATATTAAACATAAACGTCCCCATGTGATCAATGGGGAGATGGAGAATAACTGCTCTTTCCCTGGACCTGGAAGTCTGTGCTTCCAATAAGGAGCCATAAGGTTGATTTGAATTTTTTTTGTTGTTGCTCTATCCCACTATGCATATGTTGGTTTGTTATACAATGAAATCCTTGAAATTTTTTCAGATAAACTGCTTTCTAGCTATATCTCTCCCATATCTTACCACATCTCTGTCTATGCATGATAGATTTTTAAAGCACTAAAATGAAATTACTACCTGTTGAACTTGAATCCATAAGGTGCAAACTTGAATCCCCAGTCTTCCATATGCTAAATACGATACAAATCACTTCCTATATCTGAACAGTTTCCTGAACTGTCAAATGGTGTCCAGCATTATTGCTACATTAAGCTTGTGGTCATCTTGCTTCTTATGAGGATCAAAGGAGATGATGTACATTTTGTTAAAGATCATGCAAATGAAATATACTTCTTAAGAGTGGATACTGCCTTATTCCTCTTTGTTTCTCCAGCTCTTAACATGATGTCTGACACATAATAGATATAAAACAAATATTTATTGGACTGAAATGATATATGTGATTATTAATGAAAATGAATTTTATTTTTACATTTATCATTTAATTATAAATAGTAGGACATTTCAATATTAGAAAACATATATGGTAGTGCTGTCTTTCAGTAAATAGAAGCTGTTACCAGATGTACTTTTTCCTGTCTAAAATAATATCTTTCATTATGAAAGGAACATCTATCCATGTGCTAATTATTGTCTTCTGACTCCAACAAATAGTGTATTTGCAGTAAGTGGTAGCATGCACCATGTTTTTCAAGTGTAAAATGTTGTGATTGTTCCCAGGACTTTCTAAGCAGATATGGCTTCAGATTATTTACTTTGATTTTTTTTTTTTTATGGATCCTGTGGATGAATTTTCTATAATTTCTTTTGTCTGAACGTGGTTTTTTTTTTCCCATCAACATATTGTTTTAGCACTATGGCATATGCAATAGCTTTTAAATATATAATGATTGCTACAATGCCATATAAGCTGACAAGAATTACATAAGTTGTTGAATTCAGACAATCTGAACTTGGACTGTTAGTTATCAGAGCAAGAGATTAAATAATTTTTCCAATGGTACTATACTCCTTAATTCTATAGTGACAGATCAACCTTGATGATAGGACAGCAAAGAAAGGACAATGAAACTGGTTCCATTACCTGAGAATTTAACGGTTTCTTGTGTATAAAGTTCAATAATGAAAGTTCCAACAAAGATTCCACCAAACCTAAACTTCTTACATTTACTTCCCTTATCCTAGCGGTATTTTTTCATCATTTCCCAAAGAACCAAGAAAATGGGGTTTCATTGTAAATCCAAAAGTAGTTTAAGGAACAGAGGATATTCATATAGATAAAAAACATGAAAGATAAAAAAATGAGAGTGATAAATTTGGACTGTGACTTAGATCTTCCACATACTTAAATGGAAAGGTAGCAAGAGGGAGGAAGAAAGAAAAAAAGAGATAGAGAGAAAGAGGGAGGGGAGAATACCAAATGGAAAGGAAAGGGGGGAAAGTGGAAAGACTTTTAGAAAGGGTAAATGAAATGTTCTGTAAAGTAAATTGATGTCTATTCAAGGGTTATGCCTGTCATCTAGAAATAAATATGCTGTAGTAGGAGTAAAAAAGTCAATGTGGATGAGTGAGAGAAGTCCCAAAACTAATCAAAGCTAAAGAAAAAGGAAATGTACAGTATAAAACACGAGGTAAAGAAAAGCACTGGCAAGATTATAGAATGAAGTAAAAAGTCTAAAAAAATGATAAGAAAATTAAGGGTAGAAATGAAAGGAAGATTGCACAAGAGTTTGAGATAAATCAGAATTCTTTCAAGTACATAGGTAAGAAGAGGTCAGTGAGGGAGATAATAGGGCCTCTATGAAATGGAAGTGTAATTTATTCACTGAAAAGTAGATATTGCTATCAATTTTAATGACTTCTTTGCATCAGTTTTCAGAAAAGAGGATAGAGAAAAGATATTGGCAAACAGACATAAATTTGCATATCTCAGGCAAGGCAGATGAAACACATATCAAACCAGAGCAGGTGATTAAGTTATTAAACTATTTAATTACAGGCAAACCAGAGGACAAATTGAAAACCAACCTGGAATGCTGAAGTTCATATCAACACAGAAGGAGTTTGAGCTGATGAATTTTAAAAGCATTTGTCAGGTGTTAAGTAGAGAAAACCAATATCTAGAGCAACACACTGGTTTTGCTGAGAGCTCCAAAGGCTTGAAATTCTTGATAGGGTCGTGGTCTGGTAGGGAACATGTAAATGTGGTGGATGATAGAATACTTAGTTAACTTTTCACTAGCATTGTGGTTGGGGAAAGGGCACTAAAATAGTGCTGAGTTTTTCAAACTATTTTCCTCAATTTTACAGAAGCATACCTCTTATCTTCCAGGAAACCTCTCACCAGACTCTAAGCATTCATGAAGAAAACTGAGTCATTTCTCCACAGGCTTCTATCAATAGGATGGAATCAAGCATCAAGAAACAAGCAAAGCTCTATCAACTTGGCACCACCAATGTTTCATATTGCCAGATACCTTGAAGAAGGGAGCATTCACACAGCATTTTATACCAATTGAGACCCCATGTGTCTGTGCATTTTAATTATCATGCAGAATTGGAAATTTTTATACCATTCTCTAATTTTAAGCAATGGACAAATAAGCAATGTTCAAAAAGAGAATTAATAGACATAAAACCAGAGCATATATGAGGACACTGCTTATAAGATCTATGTATTTCAAAAAGTCCTTAGAACGTATCCATACATGTAATTTCCCCCTGATACTTCTTGTGGACATCTTAACCAATGAGGGTTTCCCAAAATGGCAAAGATGAAAACAAGTTAACTCTTGATTTCTTTTTATTTCAGAAAATATTAGAGCTTTATAGGAAATATTATTTTCAAGGTTCACTAGGACAGTTTCTGATAGGCACCTCATCTGGAGATCTACTGATGTATCCTTCCCCTAATCTTAGTACTTTGACTTCCCTATATTCAAACACTACTTCTTATCATAGTATTATGTTTTTTGGACATTAGGGGACTTGAATAAATAAAAATAGAGAAACAACGTGGTATAGTAGAAAAGCCCTCTTGGGAGTTCCACAATTTGGTATCTGAATTTGTTGCTATCATTAAAAAGTTATGTAATTTTAGCAATTCACTCCTAACTTGTAAAACAAAGGAATTCTAGAGTTCGCATCAGCAGAGATGTATTTTTCTCTTTAGTGAATTGATATAAAAATCATTTAGCAGGAAGAAAGCAGAGGAAATCACCAGTGAAATTAATACTCTGGTTCTACTGACCTGTCTGAAGCCATTGGATCCATGCTCTGTGAAAGACTAATTAAATGTAGTAAGTTACAAAATTTTTACTTAAATTCCTAACAATAGCATGGTATGGGGAAACAAGAGACACACAGTTTGGGATATATGTTAAGACTGAGGAGGCAATAAAGAAGTCTACCATGGATACTTTCACTTTCTCCTTTAGTTGTTATTTGAAATTACTTTGTATTTATAAGTGTATGTGTTGCATTTCTTTCTATGTGTAAATATTGTTTTGTAAGCTTTTTGAGGGCAGGAACTATGTGATTTTTGTCTCTGTTTCTCTGGGGCTTATCATAATGGCCCTCATGTAAATGTAGTAGACACTTAATAAATACTTAATAAATGAATGAATGACATTGCCAAGTGGATATCATTCCAGATGTGGGACAATGGTGGCAATGAATTGAAGGCGATGTTAGTTTGAAAAAAATAAGTTTGAAATGCCTCTAAGAACTATTAATAGAATTGTAAATGTAGGGTAGACATTTGGGAGTGCTAGTTTAAAGCTTGAAATAGAGGTTGAGTTCAATTATGTTATGTTAGGCAGTCACTAACATAAAATGTCTATTGAAGACAGAGTAGAGAAGATATCTAATGATGTGTATATAAAGAAGATATAATAGAAACATAGACAGCCATTTGAGGGAATCCCATACTTGGGGTTATCAAAGAGGTGTTTTTGAAGAAGACACAGGAAAAGTATAAGGAAGTTAAAAAAAAAAACAATGTAACAATAAAGTTTATATCAAAAACTTACGATATGATTAGTTTTGTGTAAAGTGCTGAGGATACAAATGCAACAGTCAAGCACTCCCTGTTGCTTAGGGAAGCTCTGTAGAATTCAAAGGATACTTTCAAGTGTCAAATGCTGAAACTGTTTCAAAAAGGATGTGAGATGAGAATATTTGAATTTAACAATTAGGGACACCATTGGGGTTTGAGAGAGTAGTTTTGGTAGCATTTTAAAAGACAGAAGTCATATTACAAGAAGTTAAAAATGAAGTAGTGTTAAGTATAGACAATATATGCTAATTCTTTTAAAAATGAAGAGGTAAAAAAATAAAGATATGGTGTTTTACTCAAAGGATTAGGATAATTTAGGATTCATGGATAGTCTTAAATTGTTTTGGTTTTTTTTAAGTATTGAAAACACTTGAATTTTACTGTATGCTACAGGAAAGGAGTCAGTAGAAAAGGACTGATTAAAGATGCAAGTGATAGGGGATGATAACAACTAAGAGGAGAAAGGATTAAAATCACAAATGTAAACCTTGGAGAAGCAGAGAATAAAAAGATAAATCTGTCTGGATTGAAAGAATTATGCAAGGAACAGAAGGAAAATGGTTGGAAAAGTAAATTAGACAAAGTGCTTATGATATTTTAAAATCCCAAAATAGTTAGATTGTATTTAGTAAACACAGAAAACAATGGAAATTGCTGAGTAGCATAGTAACAACATAAGACAATGCTGTAAGTCTATCAATTTTTGTTTCTGGAGAAGAAATAAAAATAGGAGAAAAATTGTAGAAAGACTAGATAAGAACTTATTCTGATAGTCTGCATGTGAAATAATGAGTTCCTGTAGACTAAGTAATGAAAGTAGCAAGATTGGAGAGTATGAGGGTTATTATGAAACAAAATTCCACAAGATGTTGCAACTAGCTGGATCTGGGAAGAGAGACAGTAATGAGTCTAATAGAGCACCAATGTATTCAAGCTAAGTCGCTAAAAGAATTTCCATAAATGGAAATAGGGAAGTCAGAAAATAAATTTACATTTCAATTTTAAACAATTTAAGTTTATAATGCCAACAAAACATCCAAGGATAAGTGGCATGCAATTTCCTGCTCCTGGTCCTCAAAAATTCTTTGTACTTTTATGATTAGTGTCAGTAGTAATAATAGCAAACATTCAATCATTCAACATGAACAAATTAACTAATTTTTACACAGTGCCTATAGCACTTAGCATGATTCTTAGAATACAGTAGGGGCTTAATAAATGCTGTTGACTTGGTTTGACTTTTACAAGCAAAATACTTTGCTGAGGAGAAAAATAAATTTAGCTAAGGCATGGTGCCTGTTCTTATATATCATACATTCTAATAAGAAGATAGGACACAAATAATGACAACTATTATATATTAAATCACATAAAAAGTGCATTAGTGAGTTACAAAATAAAATTCTGTATGAGATCTGACACTGAAGGTCATTACTGAAAAGGGGTTGAGGGAAGCATCATAAAAGAGAAAGTAACATTTAAGATAGTCTTTAGAGAATTGTAAGAATTTAACAGTGAGAGAGAGGTGGCAACAGAGAAGACTGACAAAGAGAAACAGAGACAGAGAGAGACACAGATATAGACTGACAAAGAGGATGGTCTTTATATATGAAAGAATGTGAGCAAAAATTCACATATGGAAAAGACATAAGACTTCTAGAAAAATGTAAGATAAGGTTGTAAAGGTAAATTGAAATCAAAACCTTGAATGCTAGGCAGATGAATTCGAAATTTTCAAAATAGGCAATAGGGAAGAACCACTGAAGACTTTTGAGGAGTGATGTGACACACTAGATCTTTGCTGAAAGAGGATTATCTTTAACAGAAGATGAATTGATTGAAGGAGAGAGCAAGGAAATCCTTAGTATCCTTCAAGGCTCAATTCATATGCTAATCCCACTTCCCTCCCCACCAAGCCATATCTGATACCCTCAGTTATTTCCACTAAAATTACTTTCTTTATTTTTGCATATGTGTGTGTGTGTGTGTGTGTGTGTGTGTGTATGGGTGTGGGAGTGGGTGTATGTGCATCCATATCTACATACCTACTATATTGCATTGTTTTCTTATCTGTGTATGCACTATTGGACCCCAAATGATATAAACATGATAAAGATAGATTCTGTATTGTTGTTGCTACTGTCTTTGTCTATTTGTTGGAGATATTTCCCCATATCATTAAATAGACATAGGTGCTTAGGACAGAACTCACCTTCATATTTAATTGATTAAAAAAAAAATTTTTTTTTTAAATAACTACAATAGTCCATAAGAATGATAATCAAAGACTGTGCTATGGTAGTAGTTGGAGGATAGAGTGGGGCTTTAAACAGAGAAAAGTGGAAAGAAAGAGTACATGTTGCCAAAGTATAATTGATACAACTTGCAAATGATTCATTATTAGAGATAGGGGAAGAATTGACTCAAGCTTTCAATATAAGAGATCAGCTGAATAAGAATAATGCAAAAATAATTGAAATCTGAAATCTGAACTATATAATATTAAATAGTCTGTTGGAATAAATCAAGTCAAACAAGAATTAAAAATGAATCAAATTATGTTATTTGATGATCTTGATCAAACATATTGATAAAGAAAACTACTAAATTTCAACATCATCAACAACAGAAGCCATCTGAGACAAAAAGAAAAGAATTAGTCTCATTCACAATATGATACAAATTGGGCATTTTAGGAAGTAATCAAAAAGCAATAAAGTTCCTGACACACATATTTGGGGAGTATACAGTAGTAATTTCTTTGGAATGAGATTCTGGAAAAAATTACTTCCCTCTCAACTCTGATCTAACCCCTCCCATATCTATTTGTTTTCTGAGTAATGTAACTACATCTTTGAAAAATTCCAGACCTGAATGAAAACAGTTCTTCAGAGTGGTTTTGGCTGCAAAAGTGCTTCTATTCATCAATTTAGAAGACCAACAACATTAATGAAGGAATCAACTCTATTCTGGAATAGAAAAGTCTAAAAAAATTACTTTTCCAAGAGTCAGCAAATAATATGTGTACAAGCAAATCTGGCTGCCGTTCTAGTCCTATGTGCATGCTGACATAAGTAGTTCCATGTTGAGAGATAACTACTATTTTTGGAGATTGTCGTCTAGAATTCTATTCTATGTTTCTCCATGTCATTGGTCTTTTAACTATCATTTATCTTTAACATCTTATAATCAATCGTTCAACCAACAAGTATTTCAATTATTAAAATTCCTAATATGTTCAGGACATATTAAGTTTTGGGAATGAAAAAAAAAATGGTCTCAAAGAGTTTAAATTAACCACTAATTTACTGTTATTAAAAAATACACATTTTGCTTATATATGTATGTATTCATATATATTCATATAAACACAGGTGTTTAATATAATATATAATGCTTTTATATAACATGTGCATATGTGTATTTATATATGTACATAATGTGTACATCAGTATATCAGCATATATAACTATATATATATATTCATTGTATGAATATGTGAATGTTTTTAGTGAGTTTTAGTCATATCCAACTCTATGACTCATTTGGGCAGGGGTTCTAAGCATTTTAGAATAGTTTGTCATTTTCTTCTTTAATTTACTTTACAGCTAAGGCAACTGAAGTTAGCAGAGTTAAGTGATTTGCCCAGGAAGATAGAATAAATAAGTATCTGAAATCAGATTCGAACTCAGGAAAAGTAGTCTTTCTCACTCCAAGCCTAGCACTCTATCAACTGCACAACCTAAGTGCCCCACATACATCTATACATATCTTTATCGATCTATCTACCTATCTATATATACACTGTCAGACACATATATACAGACATACATACATGCATATACATCCATATTCAAAGTGAACACAAAGTAACTGTGAATAAGTTCACTTGAAGTTATACTAACTGGACAGAGAAAAATTCCAAATAAAAGATGGATTCTAGTAGATAGAGGTGACAAAGAAGTACATTTTAGGCATGAGGGACAATCAATACAAAGATACAAAGGAAGGAAATAGATTACATTGTGTGGAATGGTAAGTAAACTCTAATGCTTAAACAGAATACAGAGACTATTAATGGTTTAAAAAGATAGTAAAGTTGGAAGGGGCAGATTGTGAATCTAAGGATTTTCTATTTCATTTTTGAAGTAATAGAGAGCTACTGGAGCTTATTAAGGTGTGGGGAGGGGGGAGGGTGTGGGTGTGGGTGTGGGTGTGAGTGTGAGTATATGTGTGTATGTTCTCAAGAGTGATAGAGGATGATGGCTGAAATCTTTTACTTTAGGAAAATCAGGCTGCCAACTATATGGAGATTAGATTGGAGTAGGAAGAACCTGACTGTGTAATTAAAATTTCATATTACAATTAACGTATAGAATGCAATTTAATTTTTTTTTTGCCTACATTATTTTCTTCTCCATTAAGGAGAGTTCCTAAAAGTGATATCTTCTTTACTACCATGAACATTATTTTGCTTTGACAAATTTTTAAGATTTCTATACCTAGCAAAATAAGCAATAATTATCTTTATTTTTAATATAAGCAAAATCAAAGTTCCTTAAGTCATTTTAGTATCCACAGCAACTAATAATCAAGTTGTTTATCAAAGTAACAAATGGTTGAAAGTGAGCAATTCAGTCGTTATCCATGAATTTATCCATCCTTTCTTCTAACTGTTTAAGCTGTTCATGAATACCAACTCTTTATGTTCTCTCTCCAGGGGAACAGATATTAGTTTTTGTGTTATCTTGAGCACTTTCTAGGTTAAAGGGGAAATCCATCCTTATTGTATTCTAGAATATGAGGAATGGTACCCTGAATGTAATCTTTATTATTTAAGAGTTTTGACTACCAAGGCTTTATTTTTAGATAGGTCTAATGTTCCTAGTGAGAATCTTATAACAGTCTTTCCAAAATCATCATAGGTCATTGATTGATTAATTGGCTGATCAGTGTATATTCATTCTTTTTCTAAATATTTATTTAAAACTAAATGTAAAATAAGAAAAAAGTAAAATAGAAAAAAGAAAAGGAAAATAAAAACAAAACAAAATATTGTCCTGAGTTCATCAGAACATATAACAATAAATTTCTCTTTCAAAAAAGCATATATAACAACAGAAGAGATTATATACATGAGTGTCCATCTTTGCTTTTTTTAAAGATTATTCTTTGTTCTCTATTATGCACTATTTACTTTATTCTTTTATCAGCCCTACCTACCCCAAGCAGGCTATAGTTAAGGATAGATATATTTATATATACATATCTGTACATATATTCACACACATAAATACATATAGATACACCTACATGCATGCGCACATGCACATATATATACCAATTCATTTACATATATGTAACAGTAAAAACATATATGGCTGAATTATATTGTAGATTTCTGTGTTAATTTAATCTTTGACTTTAAGTTTGAGATCAATGATACTAGCTTTACTTTTTAAAAATTTCTAATAAGTTCTACTCCTGATCCTTGTTGTACTTCACTTCTACTGCTAAATTCATCTTGCTATTACTTAACCTCCCACCCCCCATGGTTTACTCCCTTATCTTCTCCCCACCTCTTTCTTTACAACTTTATCTCTTCCTGTTAATCAACAAATCTTATCCCACTCCCATTAATCTAAACACACTTCTGTAGCCACCCTGTCCTCTGCCACCCCCCCCCATCCCCAATTTTCATCCCTTTCCCATTAATCTACACATCTTGTCCCACTCCATAACTCTATACATCCTTCTATTCTGCATATGTATATCCTATTTTGGGATATATATATATATATATATATATATATATCCTCCTCACTAGAGTGATATATATCTATATATATATATATATCTATATATATATAGATATATATATATATGGATGGGATATTTATCCTATCACCCCATCCCACTTATTTCTTTGTATATTTCAGAGGGTGAGAGGGTGCTGTATCTTTCATGTGTGTGTGTGTGTGTGTGTGTAATTTATTTATTTCTTTAGATGTAGTGTTCCCTATTTAACTATTCCTGATGTAAGTAGGTTTTCAGAACTAACAACCTTCCTCCCTCTCTAATTCTTCTGTGTCTGTGTCTATTCTTCTTTTGAACATTAGTCATATAACATAATTACTATTCTTCCCTTTTCCTAGACAATTTTGCTTTGTAAAGTCAGATTACACTTAACTTTACCCTAATCTTTCTTTTGAACTAGCCAATCACTTACGTCACTCTTAAATATATGGTATACATTTCCATGCAAAAATAGTAAAACAATTTGTCCATGTTGAGTCCTTTGCAATTAATTTTTGATATTGGCTCTTATATGTTAAATTTTCTATTAAGTTTGGATTTGGTTGAGACAAAATACTAAAAATCTGTGATTTCTTGGAATATCCCTTTTTTCCCCATTCAGTATTATAATCAGTTTTTTTAGGTATGACATTTTGGGCCATAGGCCTAATTCTTTTGATTATCTATCTATCTATCTATCTATTTATCTATATCTATATCTATCTATATCTATAGATATAGATATAATTGGTATAGATCTAGATATAGATATAGATAACTCCAGGACCTGCAGTCTTTTATTGTAGCTGCTGATAAATCCTGTACAATTCTACTTGTAGCTCCAACATATTTAAATTATGTTTGTTTTTTTTTTTTGTAGGATTTTTTGTTTGTTTGCTTCTTGAAAAGTTTTCATTTTGATCTGGAAGTTTTAGAATTTGGTCACGATATCCCTTTGTGTTTTCCTTTTGTGATCTCTTTGAGGTAGTGATTGATAGATATTTTCCATTTCTACTTTCTCCTTATGTTCAAACACTCCAGTATGATTTTCTTGGATTATTTCTTGCTTTATTGTGTGAAGGCTCTTATTTTGATCACAGATTTCAGGTAATTCAATTATTTTTATTATGGTCTTTTCTTGATCTGTTCTCCAGATATATATACATATGTGTATATATATATATATATATATATATATATATATATATATGTATTTTTAAAAGATATTTCACATTTTATTCTATTTTTTCATTCCTTATATTTCTTTTTTGATTATTTCTTGGTCTCTTATAGCTTTGCTGCCTTCCCCTTGCCCAATTCTACTTAAAAAAATATATTTTCTGCTTTAAGATTTTGCATATCCTTTTCTAGTTGGTTAATTTTTGTGTACTTTTTCTTGATTTTTTTGTTTATTTTTATTTTTTCTTCAATCTCATTTAATTTTTGAAATCTTTTTTAAACTCTAGAAATTTTTCTTGGGCAGATATCCATTTAACATTTTGTGGGAGAAGAGGCTTTTCTTATGTTACTGTCCTCTTTTGAATATGAACCCTGGTCTTCCCTGTTACCATAGTAAATTTATATGATTGAGTTCTTTCTTCTTTTCCTCCTCTTGCTTCTCCTCTTCTTCCTCCTCTTCCTGCTCTTCCTACTCCTTCTCTTCCTGCTCCTCTTCTTCTGCTACCTTCTCCTCCTCTTCCTCCTCCTCACTAGAGTGATTATATCATTATATCAAACTAGAGTAATTATATCATTGTATCATACTAGAGTGATTACATCATTATATCATACTAAGTTTATGTGAAATAGAGAATCATTGTCTTATCAATCACAATTAGTAAACATCCTGCTATAAGTATACTTGCTTCAAGTATACCTTTCCTGGAGTTCTCCCACTATCTGTGGTCCTCTACATCGACATATAAGTTTTTTTTTTCTTCTAATTGTGTGGTACAGCAAGTCCTAACTCAAAATGACTATTCAGAGATTTCTCAAAGTAAAGAATCAGAAGTTTTATTAGAATCTTGTGAGAAGTGAAAGGTCCACTCACTGGAGTTCTCCAAAGAGAGGAGGTCGAGGTCACAGAAATTAAGACTGATCATATAGTCATAACCCACAAGAATTCATAATCCTGCTTCCACTTATCCAGTTAATTTTCACTGCCTACTTAGATGGAAATAGCACAGGTTTATTAAGTTCAAGCCAAGTCTATATAGTTGGCTTATTGCAGATATGTTTACCTAATTTTATGGTGGTCAGTTTCACAAAGTTTACAAATGCTTGCATGTGTGTTTGCCTAAGTTTATGGGTTTATGATGGTCAGCCTTACAAAGTTTTAAAATGCTTAGTATGAGCATTCTATTATAAGATTTGTACAAAGAATTTCCAAACCCATCAGATCTTCCTAAACTAAATTTACATTACAGGTTCAATCTACCTTAGTTAATAATTTTATGAGAAACCATATAATCTCTCACAGCAAGGAGATTTATTTAGAGGTAAGTAATCCATTAAGCAAAAATAACCAAAGAAACATAGTTTACCTCAGGCTTCCTCAACCAACAAAATAGAGATAGCTAGTTTGGAGACTCCTTGAATATCTCCAGGCCATTAAATAATTAGTCATGTTTTTCTCTAAGCACGTAAGTAAAGGTCCAGAAGGTTATCTCAGGTATTTCTGCTAGAAGAGCAAGTCTTTTATTCTTCTTCCCAGAGTCTTAATGACTAAAAAGACTTGGTGCCAAATCTTGAATTTCCTGCATTTATTATTCTGAGAAGTCCTCAGTTTCTCATTTCACTCATAATCATCTTTGGAAACAGACCTCATACTGATATTGCTGGGTCAAAGATTATAGGCAATTCAAGAACTTTTCGGACATTATTCCATATTATTATACAAAATGGTTGGATAAATTTATAATTGCTACAACAATGAATTAGTACTCCAGTTTTTTTATATCCCCTCCAACATTTATTGCTTTCCCCTTCAATCATTTTAGTGGACCTGATAGATAAAAAATGATATCCCTTTTGTTGTAAATCGTTAAATAGTTATATATGCTGATACACTGATATACACATTTACATGGCAGAGATGAGGAAGAAAAGAATTCCAGGCATAGGTATAGCCAGTCAAATTATCTGGTGGTGGAAGGTGGAGTACTTTGTGAGAGGAACACGAAGGAGCACCCGTGTCACTGGCTCAAAGACTCTTATCCACGAATTATGAATTATTCACTTGAATAGATAAACAGTGACCAGGTTGTGAAGGACTTTGAATGGCAAACTATTTTATGTTTTTAAAGTCAAGAGGAGGGATTTTATCTTCAAATAGCAAAATGAAGATAATTAGATGAGAAGCTACATTGTACATTTTAAAAATAATGAAAAGATAAATTATCAGGATTAGTCTAAAATTCACTCTGACCGTCTCTTAGCTATTGATATCAGGGATTCTAGCCACATTTTAATTTAAATAGATTTTCTTTCATTCAATTCAGGGCATTTGATATTAAAAACAATAGATCCTCTCTTCATTATTTAATCATCATTATTCTTCTCCAATTTATTCCCCTAATATTTTAATGCTAGGACCAGTCCTTCCACCCCTAATTTAATGCAAGATTTTTACATTTGGCATAATAGCAAAAATGTTAATGGAATCTGTGGTTGTGCCTTGACATCAGTCTCCCACTAACAAAAAGTGATGCTGAGGCTTCAGTTCAATATTGAACTGCCACTTTGGTGGCAGGCTATTGCTGAGTCAAAACTCAGATTTCATTAACATCACATAAATGAAGTTCATGGTCAAATAAGTCTAAGAAATAGGAGTGGCAAGAAACATGTCACTCATTTCAAATGTATCCACAGAAGTTTCAGGAAAGTTTCTTATGAGAATGCAAAATGGGGACCCTCAAAACAATGGTAATTTTACAATTAAACCTATGTAAATGTGATTCTGAAGTTCAAGGGAACCATAACTTACTAGCTGCTTTCAATTGATCCTCACTGGACACAGCCATGATTGTAGTATAAAGAATGTGCTCATAAAATTGAGTGAAGACACATACAGCAAATGAGTGGAAACTTGTTATCAGCACCTGCAGGAGCTTCTGAATCACATGAGAGTGTCCACTGTGATTGCCTCAGTCTCTGTCATACTCCCAAAGAATATGTGGAGAAATGGATGTTTCAAGAACATTTTGAGGGTTTGTCAAAGGTGGCAACTTAATATTAATGAATATCCTAAACAAGGAATATAATAAATGGTTAGGAAAAATAGTTCTGAAAAAAATCTCTTCAGTAATTGAGTAGCCTTCTCAATAGAGTTTTACAGTCTCAAGATACTTTGAAGGCTATTTTTCTTTCCTATCAACAAGAAAGGGTAAACAAAGAGACATGACTCTCTCTCTCTTCTCAGACTTTCTTTTTAAAAATGACTCTTTGAAGAATAGAATCTATTAATCATTTTTTTTTTAATTTTGCCTTACAACAGAAATTCTTGTGTAATGATTCTAATTTTAGGGATGGATATATCTTCATTTGTTGACAGGCATATGTATGTGCTACTCTGAATCTGAAAAAGAATCTTAACTAATATAACTGTAGTACTTCAGTAAGCCACCTAACAATTGTCTAGATCTATAAACCCAGGAAAGAGGTTTCAAATCATTATTTCATTCTATTATATCAAATATACTAAATAAGATATAATGAACTAAACTTCATATATAATTTGAAATTCTTAAATTTGTAATTGGAATAATTATTTTTTCTCTTTCTAAGCTGCTTAAAACTTTTTTTTTTTTAATTTTCATTTGTGAAAGATTAAACGTCTGGCTACCCAAATATAGCTTCCACAGGCCTTGTTACTCAATCTTTTGTTTATTAATCATCTTCTGCTCATAATCTAAATGATGATTAGTTTTGTCTCAGTGATTTCTTACTCCCCTAACATGCATTTGAGTAATCCAGGATTTTGATTTGCTATCATGTTAGCTGGGGATATATTCAGTTTTTGTTTTAAGCAATTAAAGGGAAAAAACAAATTTAATATATATGAAATTTAATATTTTAAGAAAATGCCAGCTTTCATACACAATAGAGGAATGCTCATATATTTCACAAATGCATTAGTATGGAAAATATGTTTATTTTGAAAGTATAATTAAGTGCACTTTTTTTTCAATTTGAGAATTAATCTGCTCAATAATAAATTTACACAAATGCTATCAGAACAGCAAACACTAGTTAAATTATTTTGATACTAGATACTTGATACTAGGACATGTTAAACCTTATAAGAAAGTTGGGGGAGAGAAGATATGGAAGAAGAGATGCCTAGGAAATATCTTCAATAAAACATTTTAGATATTTGCTATTGCCTATAAAATGGATTGCAGAGATTTACTTTCACAGAGGACTAACTTTTACATGTTGTACATATCTTCTTTGAATTAGTTTTTGATACCTTATTTTCCAGCTGAGATTATTGTTTCTTTACTAGAAATCACTTGCTCCTCATTCCAACTATTTATTATCTTCCTTCTTCTGAAGATGTTTGGTATGCATGTTGCAGTGGAGGTATTTTGGAGCTGGGGGGAGGGGGCGGTGTATGCCTATATATATATATATATATATACCTATATACTAGGTCATCTGTAAGATCCCTTCAGACCATGAAATTCTAAGGTTTCATGTTTCTAATCATATAGGTTATCATCTGTCTTTCTATTTTTCTATTTTAAGATTATTCTTTCTTTTCACAAAATACCTTTCATAAAATTAAATTTCCCAGCAATCCAGTAAAGGCCATTCTGAAAAGTTAAGACATAAGAAACAAAGATGAAGAGTAGAAAAATAAAACCAAATATCAATGTTCAGGAATCTTCAGCCCTTATGGCTAACCACCTGCTTGACTGATGCAATTGTGCTTATCTAATTTAATTTGTAAGCCTCCAGGGCAGGGACCATGTCCTTCAATATGTCTTATAAAGAGTTGAACTCAACAGGCACTCAACAAATAGCAATAGTAATGATGATGGCCTTGACCTTTTGAAGTCTTTTCATCAGCAGTATTTACCAGAATTATTTCTATTGCTAGTATTTGTTTGAATGATTTCACTGACTTAGAAATTAAAGCTTCAGCTGACATAAATGAGCATGGTCAACACAGTTAAATCTTAAACCTGAAAAATAAAATGTTTCTTTTGCAGTCTTTCAGAGTCCAGTAAAAATCATTCTGGTAAACTATAACAAGTGAAAAAATCTTGGGAAATTCCTTTGAAGATATAATTAGTTTTCTGGTTGTTCAGAGCTATAGATATAATATAAGTATTATGAAAGTCATGGCATTTCTTCCAACTGTGCCAACTGGCATCTCTTTGTTTCTGACCAGGAATTATTTCCTGAAGAACAGCTGTTTAGAAATGTATGCCATTTATCAAAAAAGAAATTGGCCAAAAGGATATGGATAAAATAGCATAAATTTGCCTTTGTTGGAAAAGAACTAAAGATGCTTTTTTTGATGGTGAACTTTCTTGGTCAATAAAAAACTGCATGCTTCTTCAATTTTATTTGCACATTAGCCAGAAAATTGTGAACATTCTGGACTTAACAAACATGAAAATTTTGGTAAAGCTTTACTGTGAAGAATGTTTTAAAAGGCACATTTGTATACCTGCATATACATAACTGTCATAAAAATATTTCACATAAGGAAATAATTAGTCTTTGGAATAATTAATGAAAGAATTAGTCACTGTGCTGCTTTTTTAAATAATAATGCCCAGTATTTATATGGTACTTTAACGTTCACAGAAAAACTTTACAATTATTATCTCATTTGATCCTAAAAACAATCCTGAAAAGTAAGTGTACTTATTATTCCATTTTTATAGATGAAGAAAATGAGATAGAAGTTAATTCTTTCCGTCAATAAACATTAATTAAGTGCCTACTACATGTTGGGCCCTATGTTAAGTGAAAATACACAAAAAAAGATAAAAGATTCTAAAGATAGTTCAAGGGATCTATTCTGGAAGATTGGGCAAACTATGAGCTTAGTCAAAAAACCAACAAAAACAGACAAACAACAAAAACCTTTTTATTCATCATTGCTAGAAGACTGGAATGTTTTTGATTTACTCTGTAAACTAAGATCTTTTTGCTGAAGCTAGTCAGAAGACTTATTTTTAGTTAGGTTCTGGGTTCTGGAAACTCACTACCCTTCATATCTCAGAAACTTGCCTGACTACAATAATTTTGTGGTCAGATTTTCCATAATGATTTCAAACCTCCTGGACCTGTCAAACTTTATCCTTAAGGAAAAGATTCAACTCCTCCAATAGTAAAACTAAGGTATCAAAATGCATCAAACCAATGGCCATTCATAATTGTTAATTGTTAATAATTGTTAAATGGAACAAAATGGGAATGTACAATAATCATATATGTTGGATACTTTGTAGAAAAAATATTATCTAAATATAAATTTAAAGCCAGATTTTTATGAAGTATGGGTTGCATGGTTGACAAATTGCTAGATCTGGAATCAGATAATTCTGGGTTCAAATCCAGCTTCAGACTCTTATTAACTATTGATCTTAGAGAAACTTTATCTTCTGATTGTATTTCCAATCACTGTACCCCATTCCTGGGATTCTCTCCTTCCCTGTTAACACTTCCTAGTTTTCCTGGAATCTTTCAAATCACACTTAAAATTCTATCTTTTAAAGAAGCCTTTGCAATTTTCCCATAGTTCTAGTGCCTTCCTTTTTATATATTCCACCTAATTTATGCTGCATGTACCTTGTTCATATATAGTTGTTTTCTCATTGTCTTCTCCATTAGACTGTGAATTTCCTCAGTGGACAACAAACAATGTCTCTTTTGGCTCCAACATTTCAACTATTTCTAGCAATCCTGTTATAATAATGGAAGCTTTTTTACAATCACAACCGACCTCCACAGATACATCTCTGAGGATACTGGTTGCCCCAGAATTAATTTTATCAGTGTACAAAATAAGTTCCCATAAACTTAAGTGAAACCCTGATTGTTTTTTTTCAATGGTATATAGAGTCTTCTGACCCCAAACCTAACAAAAGTTTATCCTTTCTCAGTGACGAAGTTTAAACAATCAATGTTAAACTGTGAAATGATTTTGTGATTTATGATTCTTTTCTTTATAATTATTTTTAAACCATTTCAGAGAAGAGATTAAAAATGACTATCAAAAAGAAAGGAAGACTTAAAACATACCATTGACCAAATACAAAAAAGATGTTTATATGTAAACCTTTCAAATACTGAAAAAAAAAAAATATTGTAGTCAAATGTTAACAGAAATGGGAAAAGGAGGAGGGTTTGGATAGAAAACGAAAAGGGGGGACAAATTGAACAACATTTATACAGGAAATTCTATAAAAAGATACATTGATAGCCAGCTCTGTAGTAAGTATTCAGAGAACATGACTCAAGTCAGTTTGCCTGTGGCAAAAGTAGATTTATACAGTCAGTGACAGAAAAGATAAGATTACTCAGAGAGCTGGTGAGGAGCCTGTTTTGGTCATTAGACATTAGAAATAGAAGGTCAGAGGATTTATTTTGAAGAAGAGGTTTAGGGAATCGGCAATGAGGCTCAATACTACGAGATATATTGTCAACAATAGGAGTAGGAGAGAAAAGTACAGGATTGTTAGAAATAGTTGAAATGCTGGAGCCAAAAGAAGTGTTTTAGTTATGGGACTAGGAAAGTCTTATATAGTCCCAATGCCTGCACATAAATCAGAGGTAAAGCAATACAAACAGAAGCCAGTGAAGGGATTTAAAAGGACTCTCTCAAAGTTGTCAAGTCTAAAAAAAATAGTCTGTTCTGACAATTCTTTAATTTAAAAATTCTTTTTTTGACATTCAGAATATTATTTTTTCTATAGTCCTCTGGTATAATGAAAAATATTTATTTGAAAAATTACAAGAATGAACATCTCTTCTTACCAAACAAATAATTTTATTTTTTAATAATGGAACAATTAGAACTAATTTTAAAGAAAATTCCTTAAAACATTAAACAAAATTTATTTGGTAATTAATAAACTAGATCATATTGGGTGAGAAATAAACATGACTAAATTATGTACAATTAATATAAACTGAGGAAAATAGAGAATTATTCAAATAATGGAATTCCAAAGAAGTGTTTGAATGGGGAAAACAAGTGTTATGATCAATATTAAATGTCTCTTCAAAGAACCCAGGTTCCCTACTAACTATTTCCATCTTCTTGGGCATGACATGTTTCTTGTATGAGCTTTAATTTCCTCATCTTTAAAATAAAAGTGTTACCCTGTTTAATTGGTTTCTCTTATCCTTTTAAGCTTTAGATTCTATGATTCTAAAATATAAATAAATAATATTCAGATTAAATGAAAAGTTTAGACTTTAGTAATTTAATTAATTTTCACTTGAATTTGTCTGTGATAGTCCTCACATAGTAATAATTTCACTGATCTTCATCTATGTTCCCCTTACACCAAATTTGTATTTAAATGCCTTAAATGTATTAAATGTATTTTGTATATGTATACAATGTATAAATGTAAAAAAATGTATTAAAAGGCCTTAAAAATGATTTTATTCTTTCAGCAAAATTTGGTTTATATTCTTTACAAGAATTTTTGTTTTTGATAAATTGTTTGATTTGATACCTTGCAGTTCCAAAGGAAGCTGCCAACTCTTCAGTTAAAAAAATCTCAAATAACACCATCATCATTATCACATTCATAGATTGCTAACTAAATGTCAGGCAATATTATAAGTGTTTAAAGATTATTATCTCATTTTAGTCTCATAATAACCCTGGGAGGTAGGTGATAATATTATCTCATCTTATAGACTAGGAAACTGAGGCAAATAGAAATTAAGGTATTTAGCTAAGGTCACACATTTAGTAAATAGCATTCCATCCTCATACCAAAATGACAGTTTCTATATGCATTTATTATGACACACATTCTTCCTCTTAGAACATACTCAAGTTCAGCTCTTTGACCTAATCTAATACTGTCATTACCCCCTCCCACATTCCCACAGAGGCCTGGGGAAATCCACAGAGATTTTTTTTTATGGCAGTCTATGTCCAATTAATATGTGTGTGTATGTCAAGGAACATGTATGTATATAAGTATATTGTATGCACTCATGCTTTTGTAGATTTATGTGTGCATATACACATGTAACATATACTAAAGTGTGTTCACACAATAATATGCATGTGTTCATAGATTTATGTTATGACCATATGTTTGTGAAAACATTTTGAAAAGCTAAAATTATAAAACTTCAATCAAAAACTAAAATGCCATTACTATTAATAATAGATAAGAACTAAGTTGCTTGATCAAATATATACTTGATCATTTTAGCACTTAATAGCTACATTTAACTTCATCATATTTGACAAGAATGAAAACAATCCATAGTCTATGTATGTATATGTGCTCCTGTGTATGTGTGTGTGTGTGTGTATCTGTATAACTAAGGTACAGTATAAGAAGAATTTAATATACCCAGGCACCTAAAAGGCCATTTGACTAAATAATTATTCAGTGTAGTTGACAGCTTTCTCAAAATTCTCAACCTAAAAATTGCAATCAAATTGTAAATTTCCCTTTCTTTTTAAATAAACAGTTGAATATTCTTCATTTTAGACATCAACTAAAAATGTCTTAGTAAAATATACATTAGGTTTAACAATATGTTTTTAAAATCTCACTATTTTTACATTGCCTAATTGTGATAGATCCCAAGTTAGGTTTTCTAACTATGAAAAATCTCTAAATATATTCACTTTAAAATATCAAGTAAAAGGCACATTACACTTCTGCTAAAGCCACATGGAACCAATGGTGTTATGTTTCACTTTATAACAACTGCAATGAGGTCCTTGACAAGTTGCCAAATTGAACTGAATTTTCAAAGACTTGGATCCATATCATGCCACAGGATAGTTAATTAAAACACCCTTACTTTGTAGATGTCCTAAATTTAAAACTGAATAAAATGTTTGAAAAAAATTCAAAAAAGTACTCTCAGAAGTATTAAATACTAAAACAGAGTATTTTAGTAAAAAAACCCAAACCAACCAACAATAGTATGTAATTTTTTGCCCAATTCTAGTAATTTGTCTTTTATTGTGGTATTATAATTCCTTCCCTTTAGTTGTTTGGGATCATTTTTTTTTAATTCCTTCTATAAATGATAACCTTTAAGAACAACTTGATTTGTGGAAAAAAGTAGATTTGCAATCTTATTTTAATGGTACAAGAGTGACACCTAATGACTACTTAGGCAAATCCCATTCAGTTTCCTTTGAGTACTTTCACAGATGCATCTATATTTACTTCTTATAATATAAAATTATATATTTCATTGGTTCAAGGCCATTAAGAAATAAGCGGAAGAAGGGGGCACTTGTTGGGAAGCCTTTTCTTCTGATAAAAATTTTTCTCTGTTTCTTTTACACCTCAACTGCAAAAACCAATATTTCCATAGTAGCAAACTTCTTTATGAACATATAATGAGGAAAGAAAAAGGGAGTTCAGTGAAATGTCAAATTGACAATGAAATCTTAATTTGAAGAATTATGAAGAGTTTTGCATGTAAAAGAAATGTACAGAGAGCTCACGGTAGGACTATATAAAACCAAGATTTCTGTAGTTCTGTATTTTTAGAGCTCAATTATAAGCAGTGACTTCCTTTCACAATTTTTCTGTTTTAATGGGCATTAAAAGTTAATAGCCATCTTGGCTGTAGATAATAAAGGTTTCTGTCATTTGTTGAAGTGGTACAATCGATATTAAAGCAAGTGACTAGAGTCATAACAAAGGCCTCAGTATGGGGCTACCAAGAAAGATATCTTGGATTTTCAGAACAAGAAAAAAAATGGCATGTTTTATAAAAGAGCCTGCTCTTTGAACTGCTAGGAGTCCATTCTACCTTTTAGATAATGTGCTTTAATTGGATTTTTTTTTTTAAAAATCATACCCTAGAGACTGAGAATTTTTGGAAATTACTGTTGGTCTAAGTAATATGTCACATTGAAGTTTATTAAACTTAGAATACTTTATAAGTATTTTTTAATTCTCCACAAATGAGTTACAATGAAAATAGATGGCCTGTATTTTTACAGCATTTACCTAGAAATTTAAACTCCAAAATTGATAAGAGCTAAATGGTAACATAGATTAATTATACTAGCCCAAATATGAGTTCATGCATTCTAACTTTTGTTTAGGATAACTATCTTGATACAAAAGCAATTGTCAGACAAACTTAGATGACTGATTAGATAGAACCAAAGACTTTGGGTTCTACAAGGCAAAAAAATGCTGCAGACAAAAGCTTATTGGTCATGAGACCCAACATTTCATACTGACTTCCATAAATAGGGTTGGCTTGGCTTGTCATCATTTGGGAACATGGTCAACCATGCAACTAGGGCTTTGCCCAAGGGTGTTTAGGTTTAATAGGTGTTGACAGCACTTAGACTCCTTCAGCAGTTGTAGAAATAACTGAACTTAAGACCTAGTTAAAAAGAATAATTATTACAAATAGGAAGCTACCAGAGCCCCCACCCCAACAATCATGCCTTCTTCCTAATTGACTATACTCTGACTTTACCCTCTTCTATTCTTCCTGTAGTGACCTATTGGTGTCCTCAGGTCTTTATTATTTATGCCGTCCATCTGTCCCATTCCTCCTGTCTGATCTTGTCCCCATTTATGAACTTTTAAAATTGTTCATTTGAGGGCTCTGGGTTCACTTTGTTCCTCTAACCATAGGTTCAGTTATTGTTAGTTATGACTGTACACATCCCTAGCCCATTCTTTTTTCATCTCAGGCCACATTTTGTCCTGATGATTATGGTAAATTCAGCATACTGTTCCAATGAGTCCGTTCCAACATGATCAGTACTAAATTGAATATTTTGAAGAGTAGAAAGAACAAGGCTTTAAGGAAAAAAGTGACAGAGGTAGTGAAATACTGAAGGGCAATGATATTAATGTACTCTCAATTACTGTTACTAAATGCATTTTTCAGGATGCTTTATTTGGTTTCTGCTTAAATTATATTGATTGCAATAAATATGATATTGTGCAATTCCTTTTCTTCTTACCATCACTAAATAATTTAAAGACTGTCATAAAGGAAAATGCCAACTCTTCAATTTCAGAATTGCTTTGATTGTACACCAATAAATAAAATTAAAATAACTTTTCACTTTAAAATAGATATTTTATGTAGATGTCCTCCAGAATACTATAATATTATTTCATAAAATTTATCAGACTGTGGTATTAAAATTCAAACCTATAAAAAGAAGCTTTTGGGGGGGGGAAGACTGCACTTGGTCTCATTGTAAACTTTAGTAAAAGACAAAATAATTTCCCATAGACAATATACCATCTGTCTCTTAAACCATGTGAAAAGAAAAGCTTTTAAAATCCAAACCGCTGCTAATGTGACATGTTGAAACATTAATCACCCCCTAAGGCCAATATAATTGTAGCTCCATGTTAATTACCTAACAATTAACAGTAGTAATTTCCAAGGGGCAATCAATGAATTAGTTTGTGATTTTCCCACAGACTTAAGTCCCACACTGCCAATCTGAATGCATTTCAAACTCTTCACTATGGCTCATCAATGACACTTCTGGTGTATGAAATAAAAATTCATTTGCACCCTTGCTAATTAGGCTTGAATATATCCCTATGTGTATTACAAACTCTATTCACTTGCACAGGATCTCTGCCACAGGCATTTTTCCCCATTTAAAAATTCATTTTCTATTAAATTAGAAGGTCACCTAGTAGGAAAATGTACTAATCAAGATTTTATCACTAACGAATTAAAGGTTTTTAATAAGCAAGTTTAATTAAGTTATCCTAACAAGTGATAACAGCTATTTACAACCTATTGAGATGTGCCTTTGTGCAAGTGTGTGCACAACACACACATGTGCATGTGCATATGTACATGCACACATACGCACACACACCAGAGTATAATGTATATAAAATTACATTCTATTTCATATAAAAGAAGTATATACTCTATACCATAGTGGATGCCAAATAAATGAATGAATCTGGAATAGTTTTAATATCATCTTATTGGGGTTTTTTATTGTTTGCTTTTTAAATTGTTAAATATCTCTTTTTTTTGTAATTTGGGATTTTTGTAAGAAGAGAAAAATGCAAAATATTACTTTATCTCAATATATGTAATTGTTAAAAATAGAATTTTTCAAGCATTCTAATTGTGACATAGTAAAACATCATAAGCTTTGGCTGCCTGAGGGTCTGGGTACAAATCCAATTTGTGATGATAAGAACCTTGTAATCTTGGGTACATCCCATCACTTCCCTAAATGTTGGTATGCCAACTGAGAGATTTGGATTAGATGGCCTCTAAGGTCCTTTCTGGCTTTAATTCTTAATATTATGTCAATATATATGATCAATTCAATTCTTGATTATTATGATGTTTTTATGTATTTAATTTTAACATAAGAAGATATCACTTGGCTGATAATTTATTTTTCTAAAATGTATTATCATTTAATAACCTAAAATGAACTTAAAATCATCTAGTCTAATCTGTTATTTTTAAAATGAGGAAACTGAGACCAAGAAAAAAATGATTTGCCTAAAGTCATACTGAGAGTAAAGAGAGAAAGAAGGCTTTGATTCTAAGTCTAGTTCTTCACTGTAATAGACTAATAACTAATCATTTCTACTTATTAAAATGAAAACAACATTTCTATCCTTTGAGGGAAATTCAAAAGAAAAAAATAATATTGTAATATATTTATTACTTTGACTTTCTGAGCCTCTATTTTCTCATCCATAAAATGAATATAATAATACGCAACTATTTTCCAAGTAGTTTGATTTTCATTTGAAAGTTATCATCCATGTGATACAGCAATAAATGACCTATTCATTAGTTCATTTATGAATTTTTCAAATTTTAATTTTTTAAAATTTAAGACAAGTACAAAAATCCTTATTAAAAACTAATTTTATAATAACTAGATTTATTATGACCATATTAAGAAAGGTGGCATGGATCAGTGGGAGCCAGTGAGCTGTCACAATAGTTAGAATGCTTGGTCTGGAATCAGGAAGATTCATTTTCCTGAATTCAAAGCTGGCTTCACACTCTTAGTAGCTGTGTGTGATTCTAGATATGTCACTTAACTTTCTTTTCCTCAGGGTGCTCAAATGTAAAATGAGCTAAAGAAGAAAATGACTAAAGTATCTTTGCCAAGAAAATCCCAAAAGGGATCAGAAAGAGTTGGGATATGACTAGAAAATGACAAAGCAACAAAAATGGACCTGTGCAATTGACTTCAAACCCAGGAAAATCTCTCATTGTGATCTTTGCCCTATTATTGAATATAGTAGGTTGTATTCTGAGGGCTTTAAACAACTCTATAAGACAAGTAACCAAAAAGTTATTGACTTTTGTTAATTAAAAAAAAGGAGTTTAATCAGCAAGGATGTGATGTCCCCTGTAATCATGGTATTATTCCCCAAAGTCAAGAATATTGAATAGAGCTCTTATGGCAGATATATGGAAAGCCATCAAGAATGTCATAGGACTAACACATGGGAAAAGCTAACCATATAATGAGATAAACTCATAAAAATATATCAAATTAATCACCCAAAGGAATGTATAATAATATAATTGAACACTGTATAAGACCTTTTCCAGTGCCTCTAACTGTAAATATCCATAAAAATTACACATACACACACACACACACACACACACACACACAGAAAAAGAGAGAGAGAGAGAGAGAGAGAGAGAGAGAGAGAGAAAGAGAGAGAGAGAAGGAGAGAGAGAGAGAGATTTACCTATATCTATAAATATAGGTACAAATATGTGCATATATATATATATATGTAAATGTTATCCCACTGCATAAAAAATAAGAACTTTTAAGTCTTGGACTATTAATTTGTTGTCTTTGTAAGCCCCATCTTAGACACAGTCCCTAGAACATTGTAGAGACTAAATAAATGTTTACTGCTTGATTAATGTATTTACTTTACAAAGCTCATTTTTTAATTTTAAAATTTAGTTTTATTTTGATTGATAAAGATCAACAAAGATGAACATTTCAATCCTGAATAGTAGAAAAATGTTTTAGGTAAAGCTGCATTTCCATTATCAACAGTTTTTTAAGTGACTATTTTCTTTAACTATATTACTTCTCTGTGTTCTCTTTAGACTTCTTGGTGTTCTTTTCAGTCTATTTTAAGTACTGATTGTCATTTCCTTTTTGTGTTTTTTTTTTGTTGTTGTTGTTATTGTTTTCAATTTTTATCACTTCACTTACATAACTCCTCCATTACGAAATAAAATAAGTCTTTCCTTATAACAAATATAGGTAGTCAAATCAAAAACAAACAAATACATTTAGAAAATATCTCAGAAAATATTATAACCTCTCTACTAATATCTGAGAACTAGACCACATTATCAATCTTCACTGTATCCTTAGGTTTTTCAGTCTTTTTCTACCTTTGTATTTTGTAGTCATTGCATAAATTCTTCTAGTTCTGGTCACTTTACTATGCATTTGTCCATACAGCTCTTCTTAATTCTCTTTGAATCTACTATTTCCATTATTAATTCTAGCACAATAGCATTCCATTATTTTCATTTCCATAATTTACTTAGCAATTTCTCAATTGTTGGACAGCCACTTTAATTCCAGTACTTTGCAAGTACAAAAAAGTTATATATTTTTTAACAAATATAAATGATTCCCCTCTATATTTAACCTCTTTACAATATGTATTTTGTAGCATTATCTCCATGTCAGATGGTATACATTGAATAGTAACTGAATAATAAAGGAATAGCATCAGTCCACACTATTTTCTAAATAACTTTAATAGGAGAAAGCTTTGCTGATTCTCATAACAGGGGTGCATAGCAACATAGATATGGAGAAAGAAAGTTGAGGAAATAGCTATCTATCTGAATCATAGAATGCAAAGACATACATACAAGAATTTGCTGCAGAAAAACATGGAGCAGAAAAGAAGGGAGGTACAATGAAGAAATGATCTGTCATAGTTTCAAGAGACTAGAGTTAGAAAGAGCATAATTGCCAAGGAAAATATGCAAACTATTAAGAGACAATCATAAAAAACAGATTTAAAAGAATTACTGGAAATATAAGAACAAGTGATCATAGTCTGGCCTAGAATCACACCATGTAAAATATAAATTATTATTTATTTTATTTTATTTTTATTATACCTTTGTATACATATTTATATAGTTATTGCACAGGAAAGATCAGATTTAGAAAGAAGGTAAAAATAACATTAGAAAAAACAAAAAACAAAAATGCAAGCAAACATTAACAGAAAGAGTGGAAATGTTATGTTGTAGTCCATTCTCATTTCCCAGTGTTCTTTCTCTGGGTGTAGCTGGTTCTGTTCATTACAGATCAATTGGAACTGATTTGGATCCTCTCATTGTTGAAGAGAGCCATATCCACCAGAACTGATCATTATGTAGTATTGTTGCTGAAGTGTTTTATGATCTCCTGGTTCTGCTCATTTTGCTTAGCATCAGTTCATGTATGTCTCTCCAAGCTTCTCTGTATTTATTCTGCTGGTCATTTCTTATAGAACAATAATATTCTATAATATTCATACACCACAATTTATTCAGCCATTCTCTAATTGGTGGGCATACCTTCAATTTCCGGTTTCTAGCCACTACAAAAAGGGCTGCCACAAACATAAAATATAAATTATTAATATTCACAATATTTTCTTTTCTCACCACATTCTTTATAAAAAGAAGGGTCAGGAGACAAAGAAAAGCAAAGAATTATGATAAAAAAATTAGTAATTATTATCAATTGCCATCAATATGAATGAGAATTTACCTATAAAAGTAAAGGATGATATGCAAATGGTTTACAAAGCAAAATTAAATAATATGTAGTTTATTAAAAAAAAAAAAACACTGCTTGAAATATAAAGATTCACAAAGATTTAAATAAAAAGGTGGAATCACACTTCACATAAATGTGCCTCAATCAGATTCTTAGAACAAAGTAGCTTGCTGCATTAGGATTGAAGTTACCATAGAAAAAGAAATTCAATATGCACTAAATGAAATTCCACATATGGCAAGTCTAGCAAACTAAAAGGAAAATAAAGAAAGAAAATAGATAAGGAATATAATATTCCCCTTTCTGAACTAGATAAATCTTACCAAATGATTTTAAAAAGTAATAAGAACCTAAGGAGAATTTTAGATATATTAAATATTATAGATCTCTGGAGAATATTGAAAGGTAACTGGACATCATTTGAATTTTTTCTCATCTTTGCATTGCATTTTCCAAATTATTGATTTTTTTTAGATCATAAAAATACCATAGACAACTACAGAAAAACAAATATACAAAATATTTGCTTTTTAACATAATATGATAGCAATTATATCCAATAAAAATATTAAAGGAAGACTCCAAGCTTAAAGTCAGTTACATAATATTGGGAAAATATATATTTCAAAGAACAAAACATAGAACAATTGAAAATTTTATTAAATAAATGATATCAATGAAACGACATGCCAAAATATCAGTGATGTAGTCAAAGGAGGCATTAGGGTAAATTGAACATGCACTTTAAAAATTCTAGAAAGGTAATAAATAAGAATATTCAATTGAATAAAAAAGAATTTCTAAAAATTAAAGGAAAGATAAAACTGAAAATTTTTATGATAAAATTACGATAATTTTATGAAAGTTAAAAACTAATAAAATAGAAAAACTTATCAATCAAAAAAGAAGGAAATCAAAATGCTAAAATAAGTCTCACAAAAGAAAAAGAAGAAATGTAATAAGGTACTTAAATGTTAGTCTCTTTTATTATTTATTAATTTAGTATCAATACTAATAACAATAACAATAAGTAACATTTATGTAATGTTTACTCTGAAACTAAACTGGAGAAATTTTTCTAAATGCTAGAAAAAAAATCTTGTTTGAAATAATCTCAATATTTCAAGATATATGAATATATATATCTAGGTAATAGTTTAATCTTTTTAATTGTACAAAATCCTAAATTTTGTTCACCTGAAAATATTTTATTTCTTCCTTGGTTTTATTCTTTTAGTGCCTGTATTTTGATTTCATGCAAATAGTTAACCATTGTTTTAAGTTTGGGGTCTAAAAGATTTTAATTTATTAAAGCCATATGAAATCTGAGTGTCTAGTTTTGTTTTGGAATTAAATATGAGATGCAAAATCATCATATGTATATTTAAAATAGAACAATTTAAATAATAATAATATAGTATTATAGAATGCAAATGTCATGGAATATGTAAAAGTATGTATCATTCATAGGAAGAGACTTCAGAGACTATCAAATTCATCCTACTCAACCACTTTACACATGAGATTCAAGGAGGTTAAAAGTAGTGTTGTTCTGGAGCAAGTTCATACTGACTCTCAAGAGTCAACTGTTATATTTTCAGATGAAGGTTTACACCTAAGATACCAGGAAGTACTACAAATTAGAAGGTGATTTTGTTGTTGTTGTTGATTTCTAGGCTTAAGAATGAAGACTGTACACCAAGATAAGGTCAAAATGGGTTCATGACCTAGGCATAAAGAATGAAATTATTAATAAATTAGAGGAACATAGGATAGTTTACCTCTCAGACCTGTGGAAGGGGAAGGTCTTTATGACCAAAGCAGAACTAGAGATCATTACTGATCACAAAATAGAAAATTTCGATTATACCAAACTGAAAAGTTTTTGTACAAACAAAACTAATGCAGACAAGATTAGAAGGGAAGCAATAAACTGGGAAAATATTTTTACAGTCAAAGGTTCTGATAAAGGCCTCATTTCCAAAATATATAGAGAATTAACTCTAATTTATAAAAAATCAAACCATTCTCCAATTGAAAAATGGTCAAAGGATATGAACAGACAATTCTCAGATGAAGAAATTGAAACTATTTCTAGTCATATGAAAAGATGCTCCAAGTCATTATTAATCAGAGAAATGCAAATTAAGACAACTCTAAGATACACTACACACCTGTCAGATTGGCTAAGATGACAGGAAAAATAATGATGATTGTTGGAGGGATGTGGGAAAACTGGGACATTGATGCATTGTTGGTGGAGTTGTGAACGAATCCAACCATTTTGGAGAGTAGTTTGGAACTATGCTCAAAAAGTTATCAAACTGTGCATACCCTTTGATCCAGCAGTGTTACTACTGGGATTATATCCCAAAGAGATTATAAAGAAGGGAAAGGGACCTGTATGTGCACGAATGTTTGTGGCAGCCCTTTTGTAGTGGCTAGAAACTGGAAACTGAATGGATGTCCATCAGTTTGGAGAATGGCTGAATAAATTGTGGTATATGAAAATTATGGAATATTACTGTTCTGTAAGAAATGACCAACAGGATGATTTCAGAAAGGCCTGGAGAGACTTACACGAACTGATGCTGATGAAATGAGCAGAACCAGCAGATCATTATATACTTCAACAACAACATTATATGATGACCAGTTCTGATGGATCAGGCCATCCTCAGCAACGAGATCAACCAAATCATTTCTAATGGACAGTAATGAACTGAACTAGCTATACCCAGAAAAGAACTCTGGGAGATGACTAAAACCATTACATTGAATTCCTAATCCCTATATTTATGCACACATGCATTTTGATTTCCTTCACAAGCTAATTGTACAATAATTCAGAGTCTGATTCTTTTTGTACAGCAAAATAATGTTTTGGTCATGTATACTTATTGTGTATCTAAGTTATATTTTAATATATTTAACATCTACTGGTCATCCTGCCATTTAGGGGAGGGAGTGGGGGGAGGTAAGAGGTGAAAAATTGGAACAAGAGGTTTGGCAATTGTTAATGCTGTAAAGTTACCCATGTATATATCCTGTAAATAAAAGGCTATTAAATAATAAAAAAAAAAGAATGAAGACTGGGCATGAAAGTGTGTCCTTTGTACCCTTCCCTCCACACCATCCCACTCCCACCTCCACCCCTGCCTCCAGAGAACCAATTGTTAGACATTTTATCAGTTCAACCCTATTACATGACTTACACAAAGTAACATAACTTTAAAAGTGTCAGTAGTATCATTTGATCATAAGTCTTCTGATTCCACTTTCAGTTCTATTCCTGGAACACAGACTTCAAAACAATGTTCCTCATCATACAACTTCCCTCCTCTCTGGAGCCTTTATATCTTGGAGCATCCAATGATTCCCAACATCTCTGTCTGAAACATGCCTTTATAAGCTAGACTGGTCTCTATTCTCCTCCATGTCCTTTCCTTAACCCATGCCTTTAATATCTTCCATAACCTTTTCAGCTCCCTTTTGTGTGCTTAATGCAATGGCTAGAATATCGCAGACATTATATATAAATACATATCTCCCTTCTCCCTATCATTGTATAGACCAAATTTGGATAAATGTTCTTGAGAAATATTAATGTATACCTTGAAAAATAATAGTTTATTTCTCTTCCTAGAAGCAAGGAAAAACAATTCCTTAGTCAGGAATGTTTTGGAAGAGAATTTGATTCAGATTCAAGTAGAACTATATGACTTCTATGCTCTCTTCCAACTTTGAGAATCTATTGAAATATGATTTTTTTAAAGTTACACAGGACCTTATCTTTCATTTGACATTATATAAGATTAAAAAAACTGCAAATAAATTCCTGGACTACCATATGGAGAAGGCATACTATTCCCATGTCTTGATCATTTAAAGCTAGCAGAATATTTGGCCTTACCATTCTGGCAGCATTTTATGTCCTTTATGAATTAAATATTCTTCAGATTGAAATTTTGTTATTTTACCTCAAGTGAGGTTTAGAATTTTTGAAAAACTTTCTTTAATGAAAAATTCATTAAATATTCCTTAAAACAAATGAGCATAAATATCAAAGAAATAACTTTTCAAGGTCCTCCATCTCCAAAAGATCTTTTGGCATCCTCATTTAATGCTCTTTTTTAGCAATTGAAATTCATGAATAATTTGATTACTTGATACAATAGAATAAACTTCTGAATTATAGGTTTTTCAAAATACACGTATATAACTATTGGAATAACTTTTAAAATATTTTGCATATTCAAATATATATTCTTCAGTTACAATCTTAATAGAGATCACTCTAAAGCAAAAGAAGATTTTAGAATCCCATTCAAGTTAATGCTTAATTAATGCTTAAAATTAATGCTTAAAAAGAGTGCCAAATCATTGACCCACACTCAATACCATATACCAAGATAAGGTTGAAATGGGTTCATATTCTAGACATGAGGAATGATATTATAAACAAATTAGAAGAACATAGGACAGTTACCCTCTCAGATCTGTGGAGGAGGAAGGAATTTGTGACCAAAGAAGAAATGGAGATCATTACTGATCACAAAATAGATAATTTTGATTATATTAAGTTAAAAAGGTTTTGTACAAACAAAACTAATGAAAAGAAGATTAGAAGGGAAGCAATAAATTGAGAAAACATTTTTACATTCAAATATTCTGATAAAGGCCTCATTTCTAAAATATATAGACAATTAATTCATATTTGTAACAATTCAAGCCATTCTCCAATTGATAAACTTCAAAGGATATGAACAGACAATTTTCAGATGAAGAAATTGAAACAATATTTAGTCATATGAAAAAGTGCTCTAATCACTATTGATCAGAGAAGTGCAAACTGACAACTCTGAGATACTACTACACACTTCTCAGATTGGCTAAGATGACAGTAAAAGATAATGATGAATATTGGAGGAGATATGGGAAAACTGGGACACTGATACAATATTGGTGGAACTGTGAATGGATCCAACCATTCTGGAGAGCAATTTGGAACTATGCTAAAAAAAAATTTCAAACTGTGCATACTCTTTGATCCAGCAGTGTTTCTGCTGGGCTTGTATCCCAAAGAGATCTTAAAGGAATGAAAGGAACCCACATGTCCAAAACTGTTTGTGGCAGCCCTTTATGTGCTAGCAAGAAACTGGAAACTGTATGCATGCCCATCAATAGGAAAATGGCTAAATAAATTGTGGTATATGAATGTTATGGAATATTATTTTTCTATAAGAAATGATCAACAGGAGGAATACAGGGAGGCATGGAGAGACTTACATGAACTGATGCTAAGGGAAATGTTCAGAACCAGGAGATCACTATACAGGACAACAACAAGATTATATGATGGACATGGCTCTCTTCAACAATGAGATGATCTGAACAAATTACAAGTGTTCAGTGATGAAGAGAGCCATCTACACCCAAAGAGAGGACTGTGGGGACTGAGTGTGGACCACAACATAGCATTTTTACTCTTTTTGTTGTTATTTCCTTGCATTCTGTGTTGCTTCACTTTTTCTCTTGTGCAGCACAATAATTGTATAAATATGTATGCATATATTGGATTTTATATATATATTTCTACCATGTTTAACATATATTGGACTATTTGCCATATAGGGGAGAATGTGGGGGAAGGGAGGGGAAATTGGAACACAGGGTTTTGCAAGAACTAATGTTGAAGAATTATCCACACATATGTTTTGAAAAATAAAAAAAAAAGCTTTAATAAAAATAACGGGAAAAATAGAGTGCCAAATAATGGAAGGGAATCAGAAGACTGGACTCGTGCTCATTTCCTTTTTAAATGGAGGATACTGAGAAAGGAACAAGACACAGATCTTTAAGGGCTGACTACAAAAATGAATCTTACATAAGTCATTTTCTTCAAATTGAATGAAAAATAATGATTCAAAAAAGAATATTACTTTACTGAGAATACAATGGAATCTCTCTTCTATATGCACATTAAAATACATCCTTTTCTCCAGAAGTTGCTAGATGATCTACCATTTTTTCCCATTTCCCATGGCAAGAATTCATGCTAACTATAGAATTATATAGTGAATTCAGAACAAAGGACTAGAGAGATGAGACAAAGACAAACCTGTTAATTCTGTCTAATTCTATATAGGAAAATAAAATCAGACATTTTGGCTTATTTGCATATATATATATATACACTCACATATATGGATATACATCAATATTATATATATAAAATATAATACTATAATTGCATGTTTATGTAATCATCTAGATAGTGATGTCATAGATTCATGGATACACTATTACATAGCATCTATTATAGGATATATATTTTCTCCCATAATTTAAGTGAAAGATACAATCTAGTCCAAAATAACCCATCTTCTAACTTTTTATCATCTAATAAAACATTTAAGACTAGCACAACTACCTAGAAATGATGAAGAAATTTTGAAAAATAAAGGTGAAATTGCTATTTTTCCATAATAAATGCTACTCTATTTTTTCATAGTTTTTCAGGAACCAAAATAAATGCTAAAAGACTGTTAAGTAGAAGAAAATAGGATTCAGATAAATTGGGAGAGTAAGAAAACAAAAGGGAAAAAAGAAAATTGAAAAACTTATGAAGGGTGAAGGGGGCTTAAAATATTATGTTCTCCAAATACTACACTTCTGGCTGATGAGTCAAATTTCCAAATCATGAGTTATTGAAATTTGAAAATAATAATAGCTCAAAATTTGATAAAGTTGTGAAAAGCTGTCAATTTTACTTTATGATTTTGTGAGTGCAAAAACTGATGCAGTCTCAAGTATTGACTTGAAAAATTTTATCCTCCACATAAATTTCCTTTTTATGCCATTGTAGCAATTTCTCTTATCAGAAACCTAAATTATGAAATTCTGCAACTAGCAGCTTGCCATTTGGAAAGAATCTCTTTTAAGGGGAAATGACAGTTTCATGATAGTAAAATTAGATTGAATTTTGCTTTAAACTTTTAAAAGTAAACAAGGCTGCTCTTCTCCAAATGGAGAAATGTTTTTCTGCCAGTTTTAATCTTTATCAATTTTTTTTTGCCTGTGTGCTAGATTAGCCTAATAAAAGAAACAAGTTATAAACAAAGCTTGAATGGTTTAAAATATTCACAAGAAAGAGAAAAAATGCATCAACAGCAGATTCATATTTTTTTTAAGGTCAAAGAATATAAGATTAGAAGTGGCCTTAAGGATATTTACATCACTCTCTACAAAGATATGATTGTAAATGCCTATGATATGTATTACTCCAAAATATGTTGAACTTAACATATTTTAATTCTATGCTAAATTCATATGCTAAAAAGATGTAAAAGTAGACATTTTCCCATTTTTATTTTATTGTTTATTTTTCTGTATCAGAATATTACTCAAAGTTATAAGAACCTCAGAGTGGAGGAAAAGATGACTTTTGTAGAATCTGGTTATGACATAAACTAGAAGAATAGTGTCTTGCATAGACCAATGCCCAGCTTCATTCTGAACTACATACTTCTTTCCCTTTTAGGTCAGTGATAACAATCCAGATATTCCAATTCCTTTGAAAATAGTATATTCAGTAACAGAGATGAAACCTGGTTAGGTAGGCTGTCAAAACATCTTTATTACCCTGTGCTTTAGTTTCTTGAATAGTCTCATGAGAAACAGACATCTTCTCTACATTTCAGTTCCAAAGAGAATATAATTCTCTCTGATTGCCTCAATTGTATAGCTATAAAGACCTTTTTGAACAGTTTGACATTGTGTCACTGAAGTCATAGTTATCTCTTCAAGTTTGCTGATGGCTTTTGAAATAACTACTTAAAAAAAACCTGTTTTATTGAAATGATACTTGCATTTGTTTCCCTTTTGTAAATTTTCAGTGAATTTTATTTGTCAGTCCTCTATTAGAAAATTCAGCATATTTTCCAATTTTATAAGTCTTAACACTCATAAAACAGAGATAACATTACTTAGTATAAGAGCATGCAACATGTACACACTTGCCATTTACCGTAATTTTCTTATCAAGGAACTTATTTTTTTTCCTTCTCCATGGATATCCAAGAGTTATTTTTGCCTTGAATGTAACACTAATAATCATCTCAAGCTTATCTCAGGAGGTTTCCATTGCTATTTCAGTGACATTGACAGATTCAAACTTTTTCCTTTCAACTTACACTTCTTTTTTTAAAAAATGATTATTTTTAATACATATTATATTATGAATCATCTTAGGAGAGAAAAAATCAGAGCAAAAGGGAAAAACAATGAGAGAGAAAAAAATTAAAAAGAAGTGAATGTAGAATGTGTTGATTTACATTCAATCTCCATAATTTTTTTTCTGGATATACATGGCATTTTCTATCCAAAGTCTATTGGGATTGCTTTGCATCATTGAATCATGAAAAGGACCAGGCATTTCATAGTTAGTCATCACATATTCTTGCTGTTTTTATTTACAATACATTCCTGTTTCTGCTCATTTCACTCAGGATCAGTTGATATAAATTTTTCCAGGTCTTTCTAAAACCAGCTTCTTAATCATTTTTAATAGAATTATAATATCCCATTATCTTCACAAAGCATAATTTATTCAACCATTCCCTGATTAATAGGCATCTACTCATATTTCAAGTCTTTGCTAACACAAAAAGAGCTGCTACCAAAATTTTTGCACATGTGGATCCTTTTCCTTTCTTTAGGATTTTCTTGGGATAAACACAGTAGTGGCACTGCTGTGTAAAAAAAAAAAAGGTGGGGTATACACAGTTTTATAGCCTTTTTGGCTTAGTTCCAGATTGTTTTGCAGAATGGTTGAATCATTTCACAAACCCAGTAACAATGCATTACTGTCTAGTTTTTTTCACATGCTCTCCAACATTTAGCATTATTTCCTGTCATATTAGCCAACCTGAGAGATGTGAGATAGTACCTCAGAGTTGATTGAATTTGCATTTCTCTAATTGATACTGATTTAGAGAATTTTTTTCATATGATAATAGATGGATTTAATTTCATCATCTGAAAATTTTCTGTTCATATGCTTTAATCATTTATCAGTTGGGGAATAACTTGTATTCTTGTAAATTTAACACAGTTCTTTATATATATATTTAAATGAGATTTTTATCAGAATCACTGCCCATAAAGAATTTTCCCCAGCTTTGAAATTCCCTTTTAATCTTTTTTCCTTTTGCTTTTGTTTGTATAAAACCTTTTTAATTTAATGTGATCAAAATTGTCCATTTTGCTTTTAATAATGTACTCTAGTTCTTCTTTGGTCATAAATTCTTCCATTCTCCCAAAATCTGATAAGTAAATTATCCCTTGCACTCCTAATTGCTTATGGTATCATCATTTATGCCCAAATCATGTACACATTTGATCTTATTTTGATATGTGGTGTAAAATGTAGGTCTATGCTGAGTTTCTGACATATTACTTTCCAATTTTCCCAGCAATTTCTGTCAAATAGCAAGTTCTTATTCCAAAAGTTATAGTTTGGGAGATTATCAAATATTAGATTACAAGTGACCTTGATTATTGTGTTGTGTGTATCTAATCTATTCCACTGATTCATCACTCTATTGTACAGCCAATACCAAAGGGTTTTGAAGATTGCTGCTTTATAATATAGTTTTAGTTTGGTACTGCTAAGCCAACATCCTTCGTATTTCTTTCCATCATTTTCTTAACATTCTTGACCTTTTGTACTCCGAGAGGACTTTTGTTATTATTTGTTTTGGTTCTATAACAATTTTTTATTAGTTTGATTGGTACGATATTGAAAGGGTAGAAGAATTTAGGTAGAAGTGCCATTTTTATTATATGTTAGTTCCGCCTAAACATGAACAATTGATGTTTTTCCAATTGGACTTTCTAATCTGACTTTATTTGTGTGATAAGTGCTTCGTAATTGTATTCACATAGTCCTTATGTTTGTCTTGGCAGATAGAAGCACAAATATTTTATTTTGTTTATTTATTTTAAATGAAATTTCTCTTTCTATTTCTTACTGATGGGCTTTATTAGTAATATATAGAAATTCTGATGATTTGTGTGCATTTATTTTATAGCCTGTAATTTTGCTAAAGCTGTGAGCTCTTTCTGACAGGATTTTGGATGGCTTTCTAGGATTGTCTAAGTATATCATCATATCATCTTTAAAGAGTGATAGTTTAATTTCCTCATTGCCTATTCTAATTTCTTTTGTTTTTCTTATTGCTAAAGCCAACAATTTTAGCACAATATTAAGTAAGAGTGATGATAATGGACATCCTTGTTTCAAACCTGATCTTAATGGGAATGTGTCCAGCTTCTCTCCATTATAAATAATGCTTGCTATTGATTTTAAAGAGATACTGCTTATTATTTTAAGGAGAATTCCCATTAATCCTGTTCTCTACTGTTTTTAATAGGAATGATTGCTATATCCTGTTAAAAGTTTTTTCTGTCCCTTATGAGATTTTTACATAGTATCTGTTAGTTTGTTATTGATATGGCTAATTATGGTAATAGTTTTCCTTATATTCAACCAGCACTGCATTTCTGGTATAAAGCCCACTTACTCATAGTGCATTATCCTGCCGATAAGTTGCTATAATCTTTTTGCTAATATTTTATTTAAAATTTTTGGATCAATATTCATTAAGGAGATTGATCTGTAATTTTTTTTTTCTTTCTGTTTGGGCTCTTCCTGGTTTAGGTATCAGTACCATATTTCTGTCACAGAAGGAATTTGGCAGAACTTATTTTTTGCCTGTTTTTCCAGATACTTTACATAGTATTGTAATTAATTGTTCTTTAAATGGTAGAATTTATTTGTGAATCCATTTGGCCCTAGGGATTTTTTCTTAAGAAGTTCATTAATGGCTTGTTCAATTTTTTTTTTCTAAAATGGGACTGTTTCAGTAATTTACTTCCTCTTCTGTTAATCTAGGCAATTTATATTTTTATATACATTCTTCCATTTCAATTCTATTGTCACACTTGCTGCCATACATTTGGGCAAAATAGCTCCTAATTATTGTTTTAATTTCTTTTTCATTGATGGTGAGTTTACAATTTTCATTTTTGATGCTGGTGATTTGGTTTTTTTCTTTCCTTTTCTATTCAAATTAACCAAAGGTTTATCTATTTTGTTAAGCTTTTTAAAAATAAAACCAATTCTTAATTTTATTTATAAGTTTAATAGTTTTCTTAGTTTCAATTTTCTTTTTTTTCTTTTTTGAGCTTCAGAATTTCTAATGTGGTATTTCATTGGAGATTTTTAATTTTTTTCCCCTAGCTTTTTAGTTGTGTGCCCAATTCGTTGATCTCCTATTTCTCTATTTTATTTATGTAGCTATTTCTATTTAGAGATATACAATTTCCCTAAGAACTACTTTGATTGCTTCCCATAAGTTTGAGTATGTTATTTCATTATTGTCATTCTCTTGGATGAAATCATAGATTATTTCTGTGATTTGTTGTTGAGGTTTTCAGGGACATTGAAAAAAGTTTGGAAAGCAAGTTTGCTAACTTGAAGGCCTGTAATACATACCAAAAACAAGTTCAACAATTTCATTCTATAATAAACTCTTTTTTTAAAATTGGATTATTTAATTTTCAATTGATTTTTAGTCTATCTTTTCCTGCTCCTTTATTGAGTATAATTTTATTGAATTGTGGTCTGAAAAGCAAGTATTTACTGTTTCTAAATTTCTACATTTGATTGTGAGATTTTTGTACTGTAATACATACATAGTCAATATTTGTGCAGCTGCCTTGTATTGCTAGAAAAAAAGATGTATTCCTTTATAACTCTATTTAGTTTCCTCAAGAGATCTATCTAAGTTTTGTAGGATTCTATTAACCTCCTTAGCGTCTTGTTTATTTTGCAGTTAGATTTGTCTAATTCTGAGAGGGGAAATTTAAGCCCGCCTCCCCCCTTAGGATAGTTTTTCTCTTTCTTCCTGTAACTGGCTTTGAATCTTTTCTGGGAATTTGGCTGCTCTACTACTTGGTGCATATACATTTAGTATCATTACTACTTCATTGTTAAAATACCCTTTATCCTTTTAAGGTGGAGTTCTGCTCCTGGGGTAAAGGTGGCACTTTCTCATGCTTCCTGTGCAGCCCTAAGTCTTGGATTTGAGCACAGGGGCCCTTTGTATTTGCAGGGTGTAGCTTTGGCTGCTTTGTTCAGGAAACAGATTGGTTTCCCCAAGTTTGCCTTCTGAATAGAGGTTGGAAGTTGCCCCACTGATTTGTGACTCTACTGATCCAGGACTAAGGGTCTTAGTTGCTGATCAGATATGATTAAGACCCTCTCACTGGCTTTCCCACAGTCTAGCTGAGCTATGCTATACACCCTGTTCACCCCAGTGAGACTAACCTTTCTTGAAGTTTTTTCAGTGTATCTTGAGCTGGAGAGGGCTTTCATTTCATCAGACTCTGTTCAGAGGTTTGGTTTCATGTGATTTTAGAGGGATACTGGGAGAGCTTGAGCAGCTTCCTAGTTTTACTTGGCCATCTTGGCTCCACCCTGGGAAGTTTCAACTTATACTTCTTGAAGTCTATGCATTACTTGGTCAATTATCTTTTTGAGTATAATGTTTTATATTCAAGCAATTAATTATTTGTACATATTTGGCACAAAATCACTTGATATTAAAATCATATCTCTAAATAGTGACTGTGTCCTGGATAGAATTCCTAATTCATCAATTCATTAGGTCTGGTGGTTAAAGAATACCTTTAACCACCACTTTTTCTTTGAGAGAAAAAAAAAGGCAGTTGAAAAGAAAGGGACATTATTCAGGAAACAGACTGGTTTCCCAAAGTTTGCCTTCTGAATAGGGCCTGGAAGTTGCCCCACTGATTTGTGACTCTACTGATCCAACACTGAGGGTCTTAGCTGCTGATGGGATAAGCAAATTTGCTAACTTGAAATCCTGTAATATATACCAAAAACAAGTCCAGGGATTTCATTTTATAATGAGTACAGTAAGAGAAGTCTTTTCATTGTAATGAATTGTGCACATGTGCAGAAATAGAATATGAATTAAGCTTTTTATGGTGCCTAAGCACTAATCTATGTGCATCCAGGATCATCTAAGAAAGAGGGAGCTGTGTGAAGAAAAGTTTTAGAAGATCTACTTCAAATAACTGCAAAATCTTGATAGTCTAATTTACAAGAGTAAGTTAATTAATTTCAGTACCTTTTATGAGAGAGAGAGAGAGAGAGAGAGAGAGAGAGAGAGAGAGAAGAACCTTAACTAAAGAAAGTGACTATGATAACAGGGAAGATCAAAACACTAATTCAGAAGATGACAAACTGCTTACATGCAAAACCTCAAGGGAATATGAATTGGTCTCAAGACCAAAAAAACTTTTTTGGAAGAACTCAAAAGGATTTTTAAAAACAAAGAGGTAGAAAAAAAAACTAGTAAAAGAAATTATATGTATACAAGAGAGATCAACAACTTGGAAAAAGAAAGACAGAAATTAATGAAGCAAATAAAACCTTTAAAAGTAGAATCACCCAAATGGAAAAGAAGGTACAAAGGCTAACTGAAAACATCATACATTAAAAACTATAATTGGGCAGATGGAAACTACTGACTCTATGAAACATCAAGAATCAGTCAAAGAAACTTAAACATTTTTAAAAATGAAAGAAAATGTAAAATACCTCATTGGAAAAAACAACCAACCTAGAAAATAGGTTCAGGACAGACAATTTAAGAACAATTAAATTCCTTGAAAGCCACGATCAGAAAAAGAGCTTAGACAACATCTTCCAAGAAGTCATCAAAGAATGCAGCCCTGATCTATTAGAAGCAAAGGGTAAAATAATCAGCAAAGGATTCCATAAAACTATCCCTGAAAGAAATCCTATAAGGAAAATTACAAAAAACACTGTTGATAAATTTCAGAACCTAAGGTCAAGGAGAAAATAGAAGTGCTTAGAAAAGAAACAAGTCAAGCCTCAAGAAATCACCATCAGCATTATCTAGCACCAAAACAAAAAAACAAAAACAAAAACAAACAAACAAACAAAAAAACTGTAATACCATATTCCAGGGGGCAAGGAAGCTTGGATTACAACCTAGAACCAACTACTCAGCAAGATTGAGCATAATCTTTCAGGGTGATAGATGGCTTTTCAATGAGATAAGGGACTTTCAAACATTTCTAATGAAAATAACAGAACTAAGCACAAAATTTAATCTTTGAATACAAGACTCAAAGGGAGGCATCAAAAGGTAAATAGGTTAAACTATTTACATCCCTACATGGGGAAATAATAATTGTAACTCTTAAGAACTATATATATATATATATATATATATATATATATATATATATATATTAGGGCAGTTAGAAGAGGTAGACATAAAAAGGGAGTATGAGTATAAGTTGATATTGAGGTGATCATATAAGAAGAAAAAGATATTAAACCATGGAAAAATATTATGCTAGGAGAATAGGAAAGGGGGGGTAAAATGATATAAATTATATCCTATTAAGAAGCACAAAAGACCTATCAGAGTAGAGGGAAAGAAAAGAGTGGGATAAGCACTATCTGAATCTTAATCTCATCAGATTTGGCATGCACATTCAGGTGAGTATAGAAATTTATCTTACCCTAAAAGGTACAAAGATGAAATAATAGGGAGAGACTGGATAAAGGGAGGGCAGAAACAGTAGGAGAAAAGGGTGATAGTCAGGAAGAAGGGTGTTTGAAGGCAGATTGAGGGGTGAGGTGTTCAAAAACAAAACACTGATGAGGAGGGACGGGGTGAAAATAGAGGGAAAAAAGTATAAACAAAGGAGAAAATAGGATGAAAGGAAATGCACAGCTAGTAATCCTAACTGAATATGATGAACTCTCCCATAAAATGGAAGCAAATAGAAGAATGGATTAATAATGAAAACCCTACAATATGTTGTTTATATAAAATACATCTGAAAGGGAGAGATACATGCAGAACAAAGATAAAAAGCTGGGACAGAACATATTATGATTTAGTTGAAGTAAAAAAAAAAAAACAGGGGTAGTGATAAAGCAAAAATGAAATTAGATCTAATTAAAAGAAATAAGGAAGAATAATAAATATTTCTAAAAGATACCATGGACAATGAAATAATAGCAGTACTAGACATATATGCAGCAAGTTGCACAACATCCAAATTCTTAAGAGGAAAAATTAAATGAATTACATGAAGAAAAAGAAAATAAGACTATAATAGTGGGAAACCTTTAGCTCACTTTTCATAATCAAATAAATCTAACCACAAAATAAACAAGAAATAAGTTAAAAAGGTGAATAGAATCTTAGAAAAGTTAGATATGGCAAACATCTGGAGAAAATTGAATGGGGATATAAAGGAATATATTATTTTTCTCAGGGTATATAGAACCTATACAAAAATTGAGCATTAAAGCATAAAAACCTCACAATCAAATGCATAAATGCATCCTTTTCAGATCATGTTGCAATAAAAATTACATGCAATAAAAGGTCATGGAAAGATAGACTAAAAACTAATTGGAAATTAAACAATCTAATCCTAAAGAATGAGTATGTTGTGATAAACTCAAACTCCAACTTCTGGAATAAGAACTCACTGTTTGACAAACATTGCAGAGAAACTGGAAAATAATATGTCAGAAACTCAGCACAGACCTATATTTCACACCCCATAACAAAATGAGGTGAAAATTGATAAATAATTTGGGCATAAAGACTGATACCATAAGCAAATTAGAAGTATAAGGGATAATTTTATGTACCCATCAGACCTTTGGAGAATGGAGGAATTTATGACCAAAGAAGAACTAGAGAACATTATCAAAAGCACAATGGACAACTTTGATTTCATTAAATTAAAAAGTAAAAACAAAACCAACAGATAAAAAAGGGAAGTACAAAGCTGGGAAAAAAAATCTTTATAGCCAGTAAGTTCTCATTTCTGAAACATATAAGGAACTGTGTCAAATTTATAGGAATACATGTCATTCCCCAATTGATTGAGTCAAATGATATGAACAGATGATTTTTAGATGATGAAATTAAAGTCATTTATAAGTATAAGAAAAAATGCTCTAAATCACTATTGATTAGTATAGTATACTTTCTAGGACCCCACTTTGGGGTGCCAGAATGTAGTATCTGGACCAGCTATCTGAAGGATCTCAGTACCAGACCAAGTCCTTGATTGTAGAGGAGGAGTGATGAAGCAGGGACCCACATGAATGGTCAAATATGGAGTTCCTTTATTTCAAGTTCTCTCAGCCTTAAATACCTTAGTACATCACCACAGCACATTCTGCATGTACTAACTGTAAGTACCTTGCTATTAATATGTAAATGGATCTTTACTGCAAATATCTCTGCTTCAAGTAGATCACAGTTTGTCATGCCCCAACAAATTTTCAGGAAGGCTAGAGACACCCCCAAGAGGTTGGGTTCTTTTCAGTAGTTCAGTGATTCAAAGCAATCCCAATAGACTTTGGACAGAAAATGCCATCTGCAATGAGAAAAAGAAGTGAAGAGATTGAATGTAAATCAACACATGCTATGTTCACTTCTTTTTTCTGTTTTGTTTTGTTTTTTTAATTTCTCCCATGCTTTTTCTTTTTTGTTCTGATTTTTCTCTCCCAACATGATTCATAAAGTAATGTGTATTCAAAATAAATATACTTACTACAATAAAAATGAATAAATCAAATATCAAATCATAGAAACAATCAATAATTTCATCCCAGAGAAGATAAAATTGAGACAACATACCAAAATTTATGGAATATAGCCAAAGAAGTTCTTAGAGAAACGTTTTTATCTCTAAATGTTTACATGAATAAAGTAGAAAAAGAGAAGATCAATGAATTGGGCATGCAATGAAAAAAACTAGAAAAGGAACAAATTAAAAACCCAGTTGAATTCCAAATTAGAAATTCTACAAATCAAAGGAGAGACTAATAAACTGAAAGTAAGAAAACTATTGAACTAATAAATAAACAAAATTAAATTAATTAAAAATTAAGTTGTTTTTATGAAAAAAATCAGTAAAATATCAATCTTTAATTTGGTTTTAAAAAGAAAAGAACACCAAATTACTAGTATCAAAAATGACAAAGAATAAATTTACTACCAAAGAAGCAGAAATCAAAAGAATAATAGGAGCTGTTTTCCCAAATGTATGCCACCAAATATTGCAATCTAGTCAAAATGGATGAATATTTAAATGTTTCTGTGTTTTCCACTTTAACTGAAGAGAAATAAAATACTCAAATAGAATAATTTGCAAAAAAGAAATTGAACAAGGCATCAATGAACTCCCTGAGATAAAATCTCCAGGGTCAGATAGATTTACAAGTAAATTCTATCTAACATTTAATGAACAATTAATTCTAATACTGGATTTTAGAAGTACTACTTAGAAATACTACTTTGGAAAATTTAGGTTAGGGCTTCTTTGAAAGTACATCTTAGAAAAATTTAACTCCAACTATTTTAGAAAATAATTCTCTATATTTGACATGGAAGCTAAATAAAGATGTTGTTTTACAGATAAAAATTTGAAAGGAAGAACTCATGAGAGGTTGAATAAGTAAAATAAATAAATGCTCTGGAAAAGATAAAGGAACAAGGGATTTAAGACAATGACAGTATAAAAGCCAGATGTCTTCATCAGCAAATAATCAGGAATTTACTACTCCCCTAGAAAGTACACTTTAAAATATCACCACAATCTAATGCTTATATCAAAACTATCTGAGGAAAATACCATTTGAAGCTATTAAAAGACTGAGAATAGAGGAATTGTGTAGCAAAGGCTACCCATATCTGGGATTAATCAGAGGCTAGATTTAAATTCAGGAAGATGAGTCTTCCTGACTCCCAATAGTTTGTGCCCTATCTACTATATGACCTAATTATGTTTTGCAAACTTTAAAGTGCTATATAAATACAAGTTATTATTATATTATTGTCTTATTAATATTCTATATTATTTTATATATTATATAGTGCATATGTTTCCATGCATGTATATATACATGTGCATATATGTATTGTGTGTATTCATCATACTTTCCCCAACATTTTTACTACTCCATGCAATTTGTGGAAAAGCCTACCAGAAGATAAAGGTAAGTAACATCACTGAACATTCCCAAAACACTTGAACTTCAAACCTCAGAATTGAGGTTCAGGATATTTTACTTCAGTCATTTTCCATGACCAGAAGGAAAGACTTGTCCAAAGTAGAAGCAGTGGAAAAGGGGAAAAAATGTTCTTGCTGCATGAGTGCAATATGGGATGTGTGATTTGCAGGAGAGATACATCTGGTTTACCAGTCACTAATGCCTAGAGGAATTGTGAGCATAAGCACAATGTCTTTGATTAATCATGAGGTAGATAAATTCGCTCAAGATGAGTCTTCTGACTCAATAGTTTGGTTCCTATGTACTCCTATGACTAATATGTTTTAAACTAATGCGTGATATATAAATACAAGTTATTATATATATTGTCTTATTAATATTCTATATTATTTTATATATTATATATGTAATACCATGCATGTCATATATACATAATACATATATAGTCATTATGTGTATTATCATACTTTCTACATTTTTACTACATGCAATTTGTGGAAAACCAAATAGATAACTGTGGAAAGTAATTCAAGATCTTACTGAGATTCTAAAACATTGAACTTCAAACAATCAGATTGAGTGTCTCAGGAATTGACTTCAGTCATTTTCCATGACCTAGCAAGGAAAGACTTGTCTAAAGTAGATAGTGGAAAAAGAAACATGTTACTTCTGCATGGCGCATCTGATGTGTGATTTGAGGAGATCTTAGTTTGATTATATGCCCCAAGTCACTAATGCCTAAAAATCATAGCTGGAAAAATGTCTTTAACCTGAAACTATTACCTATAATCCCTTTTAAAAATTGTCTACTGGCGAGCCTTGAAGATGGCAGTTAGAAGACACACTTTGACTATATTATACTATATATATACCCTTTTATAATATTATATTGAGCCTCATATAATAGTCTTGACTGCTACATATGTAATAGATAAAGATACATATGTGCTGTCACAGTTTTAAAAGAACATCTAAAGTACACTGCTGAAAAATTCAAGATTTCTGGACTGTCTGTAGTCAGGGAGATCGCGTTCTCAGCATTAGATTGATTTCATGGCTACTACCAGATTTCTGTTGTAAAAAATAAGAACACATTTACTTATCCATCTATATTTTCTTAGTTTGATTATATGCCCCAAGTACTTATGAAAAAAATAGCTGGAAAAATTAACTACCTGAAACTATTACTCAGTTGAATGAAATACCTTGTCAACTGGGGCAGGAGCCAGATGGCGGAGAAGCACCGGACTTTCAAGCTCTTCAATCTTACGCTGGGATCAATATTCATATTGAGCCTCAAGAATGTCTCGGCCGATTGCACATTGGGTAGAGACATAGGGCAGAACAATCACGGCGAGAATCTGCAGTCTCTCCAAAAGGTTGAGTCTCGGGGCCAGGTGGAGTCGGCCCAGTCACCTGTAGAACCATGAGTTCCAGAGAGTCTCCAGCCGGGAGGTGACACGCACCTAGACTCAAAGCACAAGCGGCAGCCTCTAACCCACCAGACGCTTCTTCTTGGGCAGTTGTGATCCTGCATCGAGGAGGACGCAGCTCGGTGTAGTCCACATCCTGTGAGGGAAGGGACTCCGCTGGGCCATAGACTCTTCCAGGCCATTGCATGGAGCCAGAACATCTGGTGGCGATTCCGAGTGCTCTGCAGAGTACGCTGGTCCCCTGCCAGGAGACCTACACTAAAGGCTTTAAAACATGAATAAAAAGATGAAAAGAACGATCGACAGCTTCTATGCAGAAAAGAGCAGGTCAGCAAACCTGAAGAGACCTCAAACAGCAAAAATGCATCAGACTGTCCTCCTTTACATGATGCTCCTCATAGAAGAGACCATTAAAAGTCTCAAAAGAGAGTTAGAAGATAAATGGGGAAGGAAAGAGAGCCTTCAAGAGAGCAACAACTTCCTGAAATACGAATTGGAAAAGTAAAAATCTCAGGAAAGTAAGAATTGTGAATTGGAAAAAATAAAGAATTCACTAGAAAGTAGGATTTGCTGAATTGGAAAAAGAAAATAATTCACTAAAAAAAAAAATTAGTGAAATGGAAAAAAATTCCACAGACCAAAACAATACATTCAAAAACTCAATTGGACATATACAGAAAGAAGTAAAAAAAGCTAATGAAAATAATTCTTTAAAAATTAGAACTGAACAAATAGAAACTAATGATTCATTGAGACAGCAAGAATCAGTCAAGCAAAACCAAAAAAATGACAAACTGGAAAAAACCATGAATTATTTACTTGCAAAAACTACAGACTTGGAAAATAGATCTAGGAGAGATAATGTGAGGATTATTGGACTTTCTGAAAACTATGATGACAAAAAGAGCCTAGATACTATTTTACAAGAAATCATCAAAGAGAACTGCCCAGATGTTATAGAATCAGAAGGTAAAATAGGCATTGAAAGAATTCATCGAACACCTTCTGAAAGAAACCCTAAAATAAAAACCCTAAGGAATATTGTGGCAAAATTTCAGAACTATCAGATTAAGGAAAAAATTTTACAAGCAGCCAAAAAAAAAACATTTAAATACCGAGGTGCCACAATAAGGATCACCCAAGATCTGGCTTCCTCTACATTAAAGGAAAGAAGGGCCTGGAATATGATAGTCCAAAAGGCACAAGAACTTGAGATGCAGCCAAGAATAAACTACCAGCTAAGCTGGAGCATTTTCTTCCAGGGAAGAAGATGGACATTTAATGAAACAAATGAATTCCATTTGTTTCTGAAGAAAAAACCAGAACTAAACAAAAAATTTGATCTCCAAGAATAGAACTCAAGAGATGCAGAAAAGGTAAAAATAATTCTTGAGAATTGTATTTCTGTTGTGGATATACAAAAAGAATACATGTATAATTTGATTGTACTGATATAACATAAAAAAGGAAGTAGATATGGAAAAGGGATGATGGCAGAATAAGGTGGGAAGGAGGGATAAAAGAGGGAAACCACATCCCACAAAGAGGCTAAGGAAACTTATCATCTGAGGGAATTTAGAGAGGGGAGGAACATTGTGTGAATCTTACTCTCATCAGAGTTGGCTCAAAGAAAAATAATTGACATTTGTTTTAGAGAAAATTCTCTCTCGCCTCATTAAAAACGGGGAGAGGAAAAGTGAAAAGAAAAGAGTAATAAGAGAAGGAAGGGGAAAGACTCAAAGGGGGGAGGGAGGGATTATAAAGAGGATAAGTATCGTGATACAAGACGGACATAAGTTTAAAAGGGGAAAGAGGGTTGGGGAGGCAAGAATAAGTAAAGCACAATCTGGGGTTATTAGGATGTGTAGGAAAACATGATTTAGTAATTCTAACCGTAAATGTGAATGGGATGAACTCCCCATAAAGAGGAGGCAGATAGCAGACTGGATCAAAAGTCAGAACCCTACAATATGTTGTTTACAAGAAAACACATTTAAAGCAGGGGATACATATAGGTAAAGGTAAAAGGCTGGAGCAAAATCTATTATGCTTCAGGTGAAGTCAAAAGGGGGAGCCATCCTTATCTCAGATCAAGCAAAAGTAAAAATTGATCTAATTAAAAGAGATAAGGAAGGAAACTACCTCCTGCTAAAGGGTCGCATAAACAATGAAGCAATATCAATATTGAACATATATGCACCAAGTGATATGGCACTCAACTTCCTAAAGGAGAAGTTAAGAGAGTTGCAAGAAGAAATAGACAACAAAACTGTAATAGTAGGAGATCTCAACCTTGCACTCTCAGAATTAGACAAATCAAACCACAAGACAAATAAGAAAGAAATTAAAGAAGTAAATGAATATAGAAAAATTAGGTCATGTTGGATCTTTGAGAAAATTGAATGGAGATAGAAGGAATATACTTCCTTCTAAGCAGTTCATGGAACCTATTCAAAAATTGACCATATATTAGGACATAAAGACCTCAAAATTAAATGCAAGAAAGCAGAAATAGTAAATGCTTTCTTTTCAGATCATGATGCAATAAAACTACATTCAACAAAAAGTTAGGGAAATAGACCAAAAAGTAATTGAAACTAAACAACTCTCATCTTAAAGAATGATTGGGTGAAGAGCAAATTATAGATACAATTAATAATTTCACTCCAAGATAATGACAATGATGAGACATCATACCAAAATTGTGGGATGCAGCCAAAGCGTAATAAGGGGGAATTTTATATCCTTAGAGGCTTACTTGAATAAAACAGAGAAAGAAAGGATTAATGAATTGGGCTTGCAACTAAAAAACTAAAAAGACCAAATTAAAACCCCTAATCAATACTAAATTGGAAATTCTAAAATTAAAAGGAGAAATTAAAAATATTGAAAGTAAAAAAAAAAACTATTGAACTAATTAATAAAACTAAGAGTTGGTTCTATGAAAAAGCCAATAAAATAGATAAGCCTTTGGTAAATCTGATTAGAAAAAGGAGGGAGGAAAATGAAATTAGTAGTCTTAAAATGAAAAGGAGAACTTTCCACCAATGAAGAGGAAATTAGAGAAATAATAAGGAGTTATTTTGCTCAACTTTATGCCAATAAATTTGATAACCTAAGTGAAATGGATGACTACCTCCAAAAATACAGACTTCCCAGACTAACAGAGGAGGAAGTAAATTGCTTTGGAATAGTCCCATTTCAGAAAAAAGAAATAGAACAGGCAATTAAACAACTCCCTAAGAAAAATCCCAGGACCAGATGGATTTACATGTGAATTTTACCAAACATTTAAAGAACAATTGGCCCCAATGCTATATAAATTATTTGATAAAATAGGGAATGAAGGAGTCCTACCAAATTCCTTCTATGTACACTAGACATGGTACTGATACCTAAACCAGGTAGGCTGAAAACAGAGAAGAAAATTATAGACCAATCTCCCTAATGAATATTGATGCTAAAATCTTAAATAAGATATTAGAAAAAAGACTACAGAAAATCATCTCCAAGATAATACACTATGATCAAGTAGGATTTATACCAGGAATGCAGGGCTGGTTCAATATTAGGAAAACTATCAATATAATTGGCCATGTTAATAACCAAATTAACAAAAACCATATGATCATCTCAATAGATGCAGAAAAAGCATTTGATAAAATCCAACATCCATTCCTATTAAAAACACTTGAGAGTATAGGAATAAATGGACTTTTCCTTAAAATAATCAGCAGCATCTATTTAAAACCATCAGTAAGCATCATATGTAATGGAGACAAACTGCAACCATTCCCAATAAGATCTGGAGTGAAACAAGGTTGCCCACTATCACCGTTACTATTTAATATTGTATAGAAACGCTAGCTATAGCAATAAGAGCTGAGAAAGAGATTAAAGGAATAAGAATAGGCAATGAGGAAGCCAAATTATCACTCTTTGCCGATGATATGATGGTATACTTAGAGAACCCAGAGATTCTGCTAAAAAGTTATTAGAAATAATCCACAACTTTAGCAAAGCTGCTGGTTATAAAATAAACCCACATAAGTCATCAGCATTCTTATATATCACTAACAAAATCCAACAGTCAGAGTTACAAAGAGAAATTCCATTTAAAGTAACTACTGATAATATAAAATATTTAGGAATCTATCTGCCAAGGGAAAATCAGAAACTTTATGAGCAAAATTACAGACCACTTTTCACACAAATTAAGTCTGATCTAACCAATTGGAAAATATTAAATGCTCTTGGATAGGGCGAGCAAATATAATAAAGATGACAATATTACCTAAACGAATCATTTATTTAGCGCTATACCAATCAGACTCCCAAAAACTATTTTAATGACCTAGAAAAATAACAACAAAGTTCATATGGAAAACAAAAGGTCAAGAATTTCAAGGGAATTAATGAAAAAAAATCAAATGAAGTGGCTTAGCTGTACCAGATCTAAAATTATATTATAGAGCAGCAGTTACCAAAACTATTTGGTATTGGCTAAGGAAAAGATTAGTCGATCAGTGGAATAGATTAGGTTCAAGGGATAAAACAGTCAACAAATATAGCAACTCAGTCTTTGACAAACCCAAAGATCCCAGATTTTGGGATAAGAACTTACTGTTTGATAAAAATTGCTGGGAAAATTGGAAACCTAATATGGCAGAAACTAGGCATTGATCCATACTTAACGCCGTACACCAAGATAAGGTCAAAATGGGTTCATGACCTAGGCAAAGAATGAAATTATTAATAAATTAGAGGAACATAGGATAGTTTACCCTCTCAGACCTGTGGAAGGGAAGGTCTTTATGACCTAAAGCAGAACTAGAGATCATTACTGATCACAAAATAGAAAATTTCTGATTATACCAAACTGAAAAGTTTTTGTACAAACAAAACTAATGCAGACAAAATTAGAAGGGAAGCAATAAACTGGGAAAATATTTTTACAGTCAAAGGTTCTGATAAAGGCCTCATTTCCAAAATATATAGAGAATTAACTCTAATTTATAAAAATCAAGCCATTCTCCAATTGAAAAATGGTCAAAGGATATGAACAGACAATTCTCAGATGAAGAAATTGAAACTATTTCTAGTCATATGAAAGATGCTCCAAGTCATTATTAATCAGAGAAATGCAAATTAAGACAACTCTAAGATACCTCACTACACCTGTCAGATTGGCTAAGATGATCAGGAAAAATAATGATGATTGTTGGAGGGATGCGGGAAAACTGGGACATTGATGCATTGTTGGTGGAGTTGTGAACGAATCCAACCATTTTGGAGAGTAGTTTGGAACTATGCTCAAAAAGTTATCAAACTGTGCATACCCTTTGATCCAGCAGTGTTACTACTGGGATTATATCCCAAAGAGATTATAAAGAAGGGAAAGGGACCTGTATGTGCACAAATGTTTGTGGCAGCCCTTTTTGTAGTGGCTAAAAACTGGAAACTGAATGGATGTCCATCAGTTGGAGAATGGTTGAATAAATTGTGGTATATGAAATTTATGGAATATTACTGTTCTGTAAGAAATGACCAACAGGATGATTTCAGAAAGGCCTAGAGAGACTTACATGAACTGATGCTGAGTGAAATGAGCAGGACCAGGGAGATCATTATATACTTCAACAACAATACTATATGATGACCAGTTCTGATGGATCAGGCCAATCTCAGCAACGAGATCAACCAAATCATTTCTAACGGAGCAGTAATGAACTGAACTAGCTATGCCCAGAAAAAGAACTCTGAGAGATGACTAAAAACCATTACATTGAATTCCCAATCCCTATATTTATGCACACCTGCATTTTTGATTTCCTTCACAAGCTAATTGTACAATATTTCAGAGTCTGATTCTTTTTCTACAGCAAAATAACGTTTTGGTCGGGTATACTTTATTGTGTATCTAATTTATATTTTAATATATTTAACATCTACTGGTCATCCTGCCATCTAGGGAGGGTGGGGGTAAGAGGTGAAAAATTGGAACAAGAGGTTTGGCAATTGTTAATGCTGTAAAGTTACCCATGTATATATCCTGTAAATAAAAGGCTATTAAATAAAAAAAATAAAATAAAATAAAAATAAAAAAAAAAGAAAGAAATAAATGTCAACTGATAATAGGAAAAAAATTGACAATGGAACAATATGAGGAGGTACTGATAAAACTATTGACTAAACACTACAGGAAGATGATCTAAAGCTGTAAGGTGACAAATATCAAGTCTATAGAGCCCCTGATATACCTTGGTCATGTGGTGTCACAGAACAGTGTGAGCACAGACCCAAAGATGAGAATACTCCAAAACAGGACATGTCTAGAATATCTTAGGTGTCTATCTCTGGATAATAATAATCTCTGGATTATTTAAATTTTTGAGATAATTCAAATTCAGAAGTGCAAAAATTTCAAATTTCCTTGAAATTCACATAAATTCAGTGTCAGACAAATGGAAAAGAGATGCCTCATGTAGGCATTATTGTTGCACTATACAAACCTAAGCAAGATAATTGTCAGCACAGAAATGTCAGCATGAAGTATTTCTGAGTAATACTATATGTAAAATGGGGCAGCTAGATGTCTCACTATATCAAATACTAGTTCTAGAGCCAACAAGATCAAATTCAAATTCAACCTCACAATTTTCTATTTCCTAGATGCCATGTATGTTTTTTTTTTTTTGTGTCTGCCTCAGTTTTCTCAACTTTATTTTGATTTTTTTATTTTGTTTTTTTTTTAAGTTTTCTCTATTTTAAAATGGTGTTAATAATGGTATCTGTCTCCAAGGATTATTATGAGGACAAATGAGATATCTGTAAAGTGTTTAGCATAGTTCCCATCACATAACAGGTGTTTATTAAATATTTGTTTCCTTCGATTCCCATAATTAAATTAAATAACACTGGCAAAATATTAAAAAAAACATATTAACATTTTTGTTATTTCCAAGTTCACAGTCATGATCTTTAACAAAGAGATAGTGTTCTTCTGAAAAGTTAGTATTCAAGGGACAATCAGATTTGCAATTTAATGAATTCCTTCTCCATAACTAGTTGTGCACAGACTAAATAATTTGCCTGTTTACAAAATAATCCCAGAGAGTGTTTGGTATTCTTTATTATAATCACATACTTCACATAGGAACATACATTGAATTTCTGTATAAGCATATGGAGTTTTGTTGTACCTCTACTTGCACATTTATAAATTCCAAATGAAAAAAACCATCCAGGAGTCTATTATGCCCTATATTCAGAGCTTTTTAATATAGTTCTATTTGCTTCATTATGACTTTTCTATGCCCTGAAGAACAGATGGAAAAGTAGCAGATTCTTCCAAACTGTAAGGATTGGAGTATGTTTCTCTCACCCAAGGAGAGGCTAATTTTATAGAGATCTGTCACATATTCTCCAGCAAGAGATGAATACTTGTGGTAGTAGTAATACTTCATGGAAATCCCAACTGGTAAAAAATGAAGGGGATTCATTCTAAATGTGTAGGAGGTTACCTTAACAAGCTAGATTTTTGAGTTGACTATAATTGCATAAAATATCATTGAAGCAAATGTAACATTTTATGTTTCTATTCAAAATTTCAACTTCATCAACATAATACAGAAAACATGATGACAGAAAATTGTTAAAAAAAGAAAAAAAAATCAAAGCATTTTATATAACTGTAAATTCAATATGAGCTAATAATGTAATACTGCATTAAGAAAAATGACTGCAATCTTGGGCTACATTGAAGAGAGCATGATATCCAATCATAATAATCCTTCTATATCTTATCCTGATTGGATTGAGTCTAAAACATTCTTTTCAGAACTTGATATGTATTGGTTTTAAAATATGATATTGGTTTTAAAAACAAAATAAATATATATCTTGTTTTGTTTACTCATCCATTATTTTACTTTGTAAATAATGTATCTCCCTCCCTTTCATGGGTGTATTCTCCCAACCATTTAGGAGGCAATATATCTGTTATCAATTATACATGTGAAATCATACAAAGCATATTTCCATTTTAGCCATGTCACAAAAAAGAAAAACAACAAAAACAAGGTGAAAAAATATGCTTCAGTCCATACTCAGAGTTCATCGGTTTTCTCCCTGGAGAAAGATAGCATTTTAAATTGTAAGTCCTTCAGAATTGTCTTGTATTGTGTCTTGTGTTGATCAGAATGACTGTCATTCATAGTTGATCATCATTACAAAAAGATATAATGTCTGTTTATGGAAGATTAATATGTGTTATATGATGGCTACTGAGTCCTCTTCAGGGCTGCTTTCCACCTTTGGTATTCCTTTGATGCACCCACTTCTTACCTATGACTTCAGAAAAACTTATGCTATAGCATGTACAACCACCAGACCTTAATAAATCATTTAAACAAATGTAATAAACCAGGTTGAAGATAACCAAAGAGTCTCAAACCCTTCAATGAGTTAAAGGCATGTCCATCCAAAACTTGTGAAAACTTCTCATAATGGAGTAGATAGATGAGAACAATTTGTTCCAGTGTCCATGAAAGCAGCTGAAATGGGCACTGTGGAGCACTTAGGGCTTAATTAGACATCAAAGAATCCAAGATCATTTATTGCATCTCAAGCCATTACCAGTCATCTTTACTCTGTTCTGCCACTGGAAAGTGATGACTCTGGAAGAGTAAGTAAGACCAATGACTTTATGCAGCTGTGCTTCAGTGAAATCCAATTTCCAGATGAATCAAAAGACATTACTCATACCATTTTAACATTTCTACCTAACAAAGTCCTGTGGCAACAGGCAAGCAACAAAGCAGCAGATGTAGATACCCTGGAAGCTATAATCACAACACCAGACACAAATGGCCCAGGCCATATGGTCATCTTCCCACTGGAAGCAGTAGTGGCATTTGGCAGGCTATTGCATGCCTCAGCAGAATTTTTGAAAAATTGCATTGTTCACCTCCTGGTATAAGTACGGAGATAGAAAAGGTGCCCTAAAAATTGTCAGCATCTTCCAATCTTGTCCTGCTTACCAAAACAGTTGGGGATTGAACCTTAGTTCTCAGTGTATCAGTGATCCAAAGCAATCCCAATAGACTTTGGATAGAAAATGCCATCTTCATCCAGAAAAAAAGATCTAAGGAAACTGAATATAAATTGACACATGCAATGTACACTTCTTTCTGTTTTTATTTCTTCCCATGTTTTTCCTCTTTTGCTCTGATTTTTCTCTCCAATGTGATTCATAAAGCAATGTGTATTAAAAATAAACTTACTACAATTTTTCTAAAAAAACATACAAAAAAAGGTATAAAAACTTTTGCAACGTTGATGCTACTTACTGTTGTTATGTTGAATGAGTCTGTACTTGTGAACAAAAACTCCAGTATACCTGAAAAATGATTGGTCTTGTTGAGAAAGAACTCTGCAAGTATTGCATCCCAGTAGCAGTCCTGCATGGAACAAAGGTGGCTAATGAAGGCCAGCTTTTCAAAGTAAGAACAGGATATACATTTTCCCAAAGTGACCGCAATGACCAGGAGTACTATGAACCTGGTTTTGCATTCAAAACTAAACTTGTCAAAAAGCATATAAGCCTTCAAAAGAAATGAATGAACATGCTCTCACCATGAAGTTGAAATTTTATGAAGGCCTAGAAAACCTCATGATCAATGTTCCAAAAGCTACAAGTTTATGATTCTTGGTTACTTTGATGCAAGAGTAGATACAGACTGCCAATCATGGCAGGGAGTGTTGGGAGGACTGGAATCAAAATTAGCAGTAAGTATGATCACTTGTTACTGAAGTGGTAACAATTTTTTTTTTCAGTACCACTGAAGTGGTAATGTCTTATGACATTATCATCAACACTTTCTTCTATTTACCTACATGCAATAAAACTTCATAGATATACCATTGTAATGAAAAGAGACAGATAGGATATGAGAGTGACAAAAATAATGTTTGGTACAAAGTGCTAAACTAAGCACAGACTTATCTTCTCTAAGATGAATATTCATATTTAACAAAAGCAGTGTCTCCAAGGCAAAACTGCCAAGACCATGTAAATAGATTAGTGTTTCCCCAAGTGAGAACAGTTCATTGCTAACTTGGAGGGAAAGCTGAGCTAACATAAGGTGAATAACAATGGAGCAGAAAAAAAGTGAGCATATTTCAGAGATTTGGTATAGAGCACTTCATTTATTTCCCTGTATCACAACTTACAAAATCAAGTTTAGATTAATGAAAATAATAAGGAAATTCAGAATTTGCTAAAAAAAAAAAAAAGAAGAAGAAGAATACCACAGCATTTACCAATAGAGTAGTTTGTCTATTATTAAACTCCATAAAAAAGTAAAGTGCAAGTTACGGTTTGTGAGATATAGAATCCTTGACTCAGTAAGAAGGTAGATAAAATTCAGTTTTGTGCTGATAGTAACAACCGAAAGTGTTTTTATGATGCTCTTAAGGACATTTATTTTTAGGCCAAAGGTATGTTGTGCATTTCATCTTTTCCTTGCTTATGGAGTCACATGGATTAAGGACATGATCCTAGAGAGATGGGCTGAACAATTCTATAGTGTCCTCAACAGGCCATCATTAGTCAATATTTAAGCCATTGAACATGTATCTTACATTGGAATTAATCTTCTCTAGCCAAACTTCAAAATGAAGAATGTTTGAATGCCATAAGTTTCACCTCATATTTTAAAATGCCTGGTGTTGATTCTATTCCATCTGAGATGTGCAATTCAGGAGTTCAACTGCATATAGAAAAAAGTTGATTGAAATTTTCTGACTTATATGGCAAAATTAGCACTCAGTAGTCAAAGAGGACTCCATGGGCTATAGATTCAGCTGGAATCAAACCATTATGGCCTATGTCACAGTTTCCCATCCTTCTATTATTAAATAATGGTTTAATAAATAGCATATTATCAATCTTGTCACTGACCCGTCAATTTACATTAATCCCTAAGTGATCTATAAGGTCCCTTCCAATTCTAAATTTCTATGATTCCCTTAGACTTAGATCATTTGGGATTGACAGGAGTATGCATGTGTGTATGTATGTTTATATATCTGTATTGTGTTTGCATGTGTATATACGGGTGTGCAGATTTATTATTTATGAATATATAGTTATGATGTAATGGGAATAAAGAAACAATTTATCTAATATCACTAAGGTACTCAGTTTTTTTTTTTAGAAAGAGCCACTGCATTTCTCTTTTGCTGTTTTATATATTATTTACCTAATAGGAAAAAAATAGTTTTAACAAGATCTAAATTTTAAGAAATTTCACTTTTGCCCAAAATCAAAGATTCAAAATATCAAATAGTCAATAATTACGAAGCTAAATGATGCAGTGGATATGAGGTTGCACTTGGCATTGGGAAAATGTGTGTTGAAAATTCAACTCTGATATTTAATAATTCTGGAACTTATATACCTTCTTTGAATCTAAGGTTCTTTATGATGAAAATAAAGATCATCATAACTATATTGCTTTCCTCAGTTTTGTGAGGCTCAAATGAGACAAATAAAGTAAAATGTTTTGCAAAAGTTAAAGCACTAGATATAGTTCAAACATAATTATTTGATAATATTTTAAAAATATTTTAAAAATCAATATTTAGTATCATTCATACAATTGTGATAAATGAAAATCATAAAATGGGGTTACAGTTGAACAAGAGGATGATAATTTGATTAATTTCTAGTTCTCTTTTAGTATTATATGTTGTTATAGATACACAAAGAGATTTAAAGAAAAAAACTACACTGACTTTTATGTTAAATTTCATATATATATATATATATATATATATATATGTCAACAAATATGTATGTAAATAACCACTGTTCATGATGGATATAATATTATCAATTTTTTTCTTTTTCTACTTTTAAAGGATACATGACTATGAAAACTCAATTTATTAAAATATATAAAAGTACATATAACTTTGCCACAGTTTATGGTAATAGGAATGATACTGTTTGACATGTATAGTTTGACATGGCATCAAACTTCAGAAGTTTCCAATTTCAGACCTGAAATTACCCAGACCTGCAAAGATCTCTTTCCACTGGTTCCATCTTCCATAAAATGTATATGTTTTGCTTTAAAGAGACAGGTGTATGTAATTTTAATGTCAACCCCAGAATCACCAAAAAGTACCCTGGCAATCAGTGGAAAGGTTTAATAGGTTTCCTGTCTTGTTCTTAATTTGCTGAAATTACAAAATCAATACTTTCAGTTGTAGCTGCAGCTACCCGTTTTACTGCTTTAAGATAAAGTCTACAAGAAAGTAACCTTCACTTTCAATTTGTAGCATAGAACATCAGGGTGTTCTTGGTCACTAAATAAGTAGCTTGTTTTCTGTTATCCAATATAAGACATTCCAAATGTGCTATGTTTCCTTTTTAAAGGAGATACATGTTGATAAGAATAGTGATTAATAGTGAACAAAACAGGAGCTTTGGGGGTTTAACATCTCTTCTCACCTTTTAACGTCCCTTCCATGCATATTATCTCTTTATTTCTCTAGACTAGGAAGTTTATCCTGTCATTTTACAGTTTGTACTTGGAACTGGAAATGAGCATGAACCACACATGTAATATCTAAATATACTTTTCATGTTATTTGAATTGATTTCTCCCTCTATAATGCATACAATACAAGACTTTCTGGGGAAATTTTCCTGAGGTTATACTTTAAATTAGTATAGTCTCATTCATAGTCTTGAACTCAGATGAATACAAAAGCAATAGCTTGTTCTTTTCTCTTTCTTTTCAGAGATATGCTTTCTGACAGATTTTCTCAGAGTTCAATGTAAGCCCTGAAATGCTAAAGGTATCTCAAATGTTATTGGGACTTGAGCCTCATTCTTCAGTATTCTTCTTATATTTATAAGCCAGTAATTAATATTTCTGATGCATTCAGCCAATTTATATTGATTAGCTTTTACAGAGAGATATTTCAACTTTGAAGATATAACAAGAAACTCTGAAGCGTTAAACATCCTCCAAATATCTGAGAGAGGGTGGTATCTCTTTAACACCATCTTGATATCTAGGTAATACAGTCTTAACTATAAAGTGTCTCCAGTGTAGCATTAAGGATTACTAAACCCATGTCCAAATGCAGGATCTTTGCTGGATCTCTACTTCCAGATACTGTTGAACTGTGTCTTGAAGATCATTCCTCAGGTCTTCAGTGCTGACTGACCAGAAAAAACCTGTATGGATTCCACTCTAGATCTTCCAGTGGTTTGATCACCTGACCTTTTTAAGCACAAGAAGACTTAATCATTTCTTTTCTCCTTTATCTATAAGCAGGAAAGAATAAATTCAACAAACACAGAATCATGAGCAAGGCTGTGCATTCTCCATGGAGTTTCCATGTGAAAGAGAACTCAAGATCCCTGACATAAGCAGCACATCCTCCTCAAATGAGACCAAGTATGAAAAAACAAAACAAAACAAAGCAAGAGAACTGATCCTGATTAATTAATGCCATTTTGAATGTATCTAAGACCTAATCAATTGCAAAATTCAAGAGGCTTCTTTTTACCATTTGGTAACTAGCATACCACAACTAGGCATAAAATGTTTTATATGTTCCAATGCTCTCCAAGTCACGTCCATAACTCATTAATCCCAAAAAAGACATTTCTGATTATTCTATCTGGGGTATTCCATCAGTACTTCTAATTATACAAGGAGTTTCCTGATATTTGAATTTGGAAGACTGAGGAGAAATTTCCATGTCACTTCAAATCTCACCCAAGATATTGGGGAAAAATGAAGAGGATCTGTATACATCATTTAAATGTCTCCAGTCAATAAAATTTATGTCCAAGTCCTGCTTACAAAGTTCTCCATGTATAAATCTCATTGTTTACTTGATAACCAAGTGATGTTATTGAAATTTGTATGGGTTTTATTTTGTCTACAGAGAACAAGTAGGCAGGAATTGGAAACAACTGTACCAATTTATAAGTCGTACTTGGAATAATCCCTGGAACTTAATAGGTGTTTGATAAATATTGATTGATGACAATTGGAAAATCCTTTTTTGTTGTTTTATAAGATTTATCAGTTCATGCTGTGAATGTATGAAAAGAGTCATAGAGATAGACTGATCCACCCTCATCTATTGAAATATAACACAGATGTGAATTGAAGTTACCATAAATCAAAGAGATATATTGGTTTTAGATATGAGAATCAATTATCAATATTATTGTCTTTAGGAGTTATTTGAGACGTGAATCAACCAAAATCCATCTTAGTTGATTTGCCTCATCATAAGATGTAAAAGAATCTTTGAATTCTTATAATGATATCAGTATTGAAGATAGAGTGACAGAGCTAGAGCCAAAGGGTTATAAGACAGTTGACACAGCACAAAGGAAATCAGTCCTACAAAACTTTGTTTCTGAAGGCTCTGAAAATAGATGAAACATATTGAAAAGTTCATTGCATAACTCTGTTGGTCACAAGATAGTCACAGGTAGGGAGCTAGGGTGATCTAAATCCCAACTTCTTAAACTGTGGTTCAGGACCCCATATGGGGTCTCATAACTGAATATGGAGGTAATGAAATTATAACTTATTATTGGCAAATGTTTCATTTGTATACCTATTTTACATACTTACATGCCCAGGATCACGTAAAAATTTCTTGAGTGAAAAGGAGTTATGAGTAGAAAAAGCTTAAGAAACCCTGATCTAAAGGATTTACTTTTGTGTACTTTAACTCAGAAGAATATGATAAAATTACAAAAGTGATCATGAAAGATGGTAAGATTAATGGAAACAAAATAATTTTGGACTAAAGCCAGTGGCTTTAGAGGCTGTGGCATTAACCATGGCAATGACTGTCATAGAGGTTAAAGAGAAAGTAGAGGAGACTGAAGGAGCTTTGGGGGCAGAAGCTGGGGAAGCTTTGGAGATCTGCATGGTTTCTGAGAAGGCCAAGAAAAAGGAGGAGACAATAAACCACAGGGAAAGAAAATAAAGTTTGAATCCTTCTCCCCAGTTCTTCCTCCCCCCTCTTGCTATTTCAACAGACTTGTGGGGGGAAAGTGTTATACTGTTATGTAACCATTGACAGACACTTCTAAGGATTTTTCAATACAAACATGTGGGCTCCAAAGGTCTTCTTGTAAAAACCTGGATTAAATTTTAATGGAAAGATTATATTAGTTTTGACATAATGGATGTTTTATGTAAACATTTTGCAGTTGGATGATAAATTTGTGAATTAAGTTTTTTGTCTGTGGGTTGTCATGAATTTATAATGCTATACCTGAAGTACAAAACTACCAAAACAACAACAACAACAACAATAATAATAATAATAACTTGCCCAAGTTCATGAAAGTAGAATAAACTTAGACTGGGATCTAAATCCAAGTCGTCTGATACTAAATCCATATTCTATATATTTTACTCAAACAAAAGACTAGTGAGTAACTGAAACTATCCATGTTGCCTCATATAAATTTGTTTGTTTTTGTTTTTGTTTTTTTTTAATAGCCTTTTATTTACAAGTTATATGTATGGGTAACTTTACAGCATTGATAATTGCCAAACCTCTTGTTCCAATTTTTCCCCTCCTTCCCCCCACCCCCTCCCCCAGATGGCAGGATGGCCAGGAGATGTTAAATATATTAAAATATAAATTAGATACACAATAAGAATACATGACCAAAACGTTATTTTGCTGTACAAAAAGAATTGGACTCTGAAATATTGTACAATTAGCCTGTGAAGAAAATCAAAAATGCAGGTGGTTATATATAGGGATTGGGAATTCAATGTAATGGTTCTTAGTCATCTCCCAGAGTTCTTTCACTGGGTATAGCTGGTTCAGTTCATTACTACTCCATTGGAACTGATTTGGTTCAACTTATTGCTGAGGATGGCCAGGTCCATCAGAACTGGTCATCATATAGTATTGTTGAAGTATATAATGATCTCCTGGTCCTGTTCATTTCACTCAGCATCAGTTCGTGTAAGTTTCTCCCGGCCTTTCTGAAATCATCCTGTTTGTTGGTCATTTCTTACTGAACAATAATATTCCATAATATTCATATACCACAATTTGCCTCATATAAATTTGAATGAGAACTTAGAAATTATTAAGTCTAGCTGCTTCCTTTTATAGATCAGGAAAATGAGGCTGAAAAAGAATGAGTTTTGCCCAAAGCCAACCATCAGTAAGTGGTAGAACTAAAATTCCAGCTCACATCCTATGACTCATTCATTCCTATAGGTCTTCTGCTATTCTTTGTAGTATGTAGTAATAATGTTTACCTTTCTCACCCATGTGATCTGCTCCACATTCTCTCTTTGTTTTGTTCCTTTTAGAGCTCCCAATTGGTGGAAGGATTCAGATCATTCTTGCCTTTATTCTTCAGGCCACTCTTCTAATTTTTAGACTTCAAAATCATGATCTCAGACTAGGTAATAATCTCTTCTTCCTCCAGTCAACTTTTACACTCTGTTTTGTGTGATGTCTTTAAATTTCTTGAAAATAGGGACTATTTTTATTTTTATTGTGTTTTTTATCCCTAGCACTTAGCACAGAGGAAGGAAACAGTAAGTATTTTAAAATATATATTTTTACCTTCCTTTAGGGCAGCTAGATGGTAATGTGTCTAGAATGCCAGTCCTGCGATCAAAAAATACTTATCTTCCTAAGTTCAAATCTGGCCTTAAATACTTATTAGATATATGACCCTAAGCAATACAATATAAGTTTCCTCGTCTGTAAAATGATCTGTACAAGGAAATTACAAAATATTCCAGTGTCTTTTCTAAGAATGCCCCAAATGGAATCAAGAATAGTTGAACATTACTGAAAATGACTGAACAAAATTCCATCTCTCAACTCCCATTCTTCTCCATTCCTTCATACTGAAGGACTTCTAATCCCTGATCATCACTAATAATTGAATATATCATAGCAGGATCAGCTATATAATCTCTGTAAAAAGTTTCTGTATTTGAAATGTGAAAATGGAATATGAAAATATACATAATACATAATACATCTGTCATCAAGAAGCCAAATGTGTAGATAAGACATATATAATCACAAACTGAATAACATTAGAGAATCGATAATGCAATGTATGACTAAATTGCCAAGAAAATTGAATACAATAAATGCTATGAGTATAAGAGAGGATGACATTACCATGGACTCCATAAACCCTTTGGTAATGCACAGCCATGCAATTATACCTCAACTTAGTATATCATCAAAGCATTCCTTTTCTGCTGATCATAGAACACAAAATGATATCTGTAGCTCCTAGACACACATCCAAGACAATATGCAAATGACTGGGGAGCATTTTATAGTTCTATGGATTGACAATTGTGGTTCAATTTATACTTATGGAGTTATTGGAACATAACTTGATATGGAGCAGATTCACAGAAGCAAAATTTAATGACAATCAACCTACCCTCCCCCCAAACCCATGCCACATTGTAACTTTAATTCAATCTGAAAATTTCCTTCCTTTAAATATAAAATCTGACAGTCATAGATTGATCTTTACAAAACTAAAGTCATCATGTTAAAGACAGAGAAAGTCAAATTGTTTATCTACAAAATAACCAAGTGCCAACCAAGTCAATGACCATTCTTTATGTTTGTTTTGATTGGTCCTATCATGCTTTCAGCACTCCCAACTCAGCAGGCTCAGAACCTCAAATCTATATTTAATTTAAAACATTGCACCATCACTCGGAAACCTTTCAGCAAACTCACTGTCAATTAAAGGAAAATGGCAGAGACTGCAATTTACCAGAAGCTCTTTTTTATTTTCAGACAATTAAATAATATCCTTAAGCAAACATCTTCTTAAAAATTATAGGACATAATTTAAGAAAATACTCCTTTTTTCTGTCCCATCATTACAAAGTGACCTGTGGGAAGTTGTTTAAAAGAATAACTTAATTTTTAGTTCTAATACAATTTGAATTTCACATTTACTTCTAGCAAATACAACCAAATGAAATTTTTTTTAAAAACCAGTCAAACATGACATGTGCTTAAAATAAGTAAATCCCTCCAAAAAACCCATCAACATCATTTATTATATAACATATTTCTGCCATTGTTTATTTGAGGATTTTGTTTTGTTGAGTGGAATCCTTTTGGGGGAATATTTTGAGTACTTCATCTAATTAGACACTTAAACTTACTTTATTCAAGGGAAAAAAATCTTTTTATGATAATCAGTCCAGTAAAGCATCCAAAATAATTTAGATAGAAAGAAACTCAAATAGTAACATGTCATCTAAATTCTCAGCAGGTGCATTGCTATTTGTTTTAATGATCTTTAATGTTTAATATCACTGATTGCCAAGAAAGATGTCCTTGATGGCTACCATGGGTCTATTTTCTAGACTCATGTTCTCAGCAGATAGAATAAACAGTTGCTTATATTAACTTTTATGCTGACCCTTCATGTAGCTGGAGACAGTTATCATGTCAACATAAAATTTAGAATCACATAATCAGAACTATAAGGTGAAGGGTGACCTCAGAAGTTTATTCATGCAACCAACCTTGTTCAAAACATATCAAACAAATGAACATTCATTCAAACTCTGCCTGAAAACACTTGATGATGAGAAATTCAATGGTCTACTTCATTATAAATTTTAATTTTGTAATATTTTGTAAATTATATAATTTACAATTTTTTTTCTGGAAGTCACTTCTAATCATATTTTTCTTTATGGCCTCTCCAGGTTCTCCAAATTCTTGATATGATCTGTTCCACATTTTCCCTTTAATGTGTTCTTCCTGAAGTTTCAAAGTGGTGGAAGGGTTCAGGTTATTCCTGCCTTTATTATTCAGACCATTTCCCTACTTTTTGGATTTCAAAATCATGATCTCAAACCAGGAACAAACCTGAACAGAACCAAGAAAGAGGACATTAAGAAAAACAAACAAGAATGTTTTAATCCTTGAAGAGATCAACTTGAGACACATGGATCTGGAGCCAATATGGTAACATAAGCAGTAAACAACCATAACTCTCCTATATTTACCTCCAAACAAACATAAATAGCATCCCAAAACAATTCCTGAAACAGCTGATCCAGCAAAAAGAAGAGTGAAACAGTCCTTGAGCCCAAAAAACTTGGAAGATCAGCAAGAAAAGTCTGTCTCACTCATGAAAAGGGCAAGCAAAGTTCAAGATAGAAATCATTCCAGAAAGCCCCAACTCAACAAACCGGTGGGAGATCCTGAGTCTCAATGCAGTGGAGGAGTCAAATACCAACACCAGTACTCACTACAAGCCTCAACATAGCCAGCTGAATCAGCTCTGAGAACCACCAAGCTCCAAACAAACAAGAGGCTACTACTAGCTGCCAGACTATCATGTGCTTCAGTGTATCCCCAGGGAAATTCAGAGACATCCGACCCACCAAAGGACATGCCAGATACCACTCCTAGAATCCCAAATCAACACCAGGTAAACTGCCAGACTCCCATTTACTCTAGCAGGACTACCCACCCCAACTCCACTCTCTCTCAATGCAGCACCAAGTAAACAGCCAGGGCTGGCACAAGAAGTCTGAGAAAATGCTCTTTCCACTCTTGGATGCAGAACTCAAATTTAAAAGAAGATTTAAAGGCCAAAAGTGATAAGCAAAAAAGAGCACACATGCCAACACACACACACACACACGCAGAAGCTGACTATAGAAAGTGATTATGTCGACAGGGAAGATTGAGACACAAACTTAGAAGATTACAACAATGTCAAAATATCCATGGGCAAAATCCCAAAGATAAATGGGAAGTAGTCTCAAGCACAAAAAGAATTCATGGAGAACTTCAAAACTGATTTTTAAAATCATATAAAAGAAGTACAAAAAAATTTGGGGAAAGAAATAAGATTGATACAAGAGATGGGGGGGAAATGAGTCAAGACCTTGGAAAAAGAAAACAGTTGTTTAAAAAGTAGAATTGGCCAAATGGATAAGGAGATACAAAAATCTACCTGGGAAGCAATCTTTACAGAAAGTGTCTTATAAAAACTACATTTCTCAAATACATAGACTGTCAAATGTATAAGAGGAATTGACCTAAAGACCTCTGAATCAGCATTAGTACTGGTGGCTCCCAGACCTCTTGGACTAAAGACATCAAAGATAACTTGGAAGATCAGCAGGAAAAATCTGGAGAACTAAGGTGGGAAGCCAGAACATAATCCCAACACAGAATTTGCCAGTACAATCCTAGCTTCAACCTCTGCCCCAGCCCCTACTAATACTAGCAAAACAGGAACAGATCTGAAAATCAGCAGCAGCACTAGTGGTTTCTAGACCTCACAGTCCAGAAACACCTAAGATAACTTGGAAGTTCAGCAGGAAAAGGCAAAAAATTGGAAACTGAGGGGCTGTCCATCAATTGGGAAATGGCTGAATAAACTGTCATATATGATTATGATGGGATATTATTATTCTATGGGAAATGATGAGCAGGATACTCTCAAGAAAACTTGGAAAGATACACATAAAATGTACTATATACAAAGTAAGAGCAATGTTCTGGGATGATCAACTGTGAATGACTTTGCTTTCTCAGTAATACAATGATCCATGATTACTCTGAAGGACTTATGAGGAAATATCCTAACTGCACCCAGAAAAAGAATTGATTGTGCCTGAATTAATATTGAAGCATCTTCTCTCTTTCTGTCTCTCTGTCTGTGTCTGTCTTTCTTTGTCGCTGTCTCTCCCTTTCCCTCTCTGTCTCTGTCTCTTTCTGTGTCTGTCTGTCTCTGTCTCTCTATGTCTCTCTGTCTCTGTCTGTCTGTCTCTGTATGTGTTTCTCTCTCTCTCTCTCTCTCTCTCTCTCTCTCTCTCTCTCTCTCTCCATCTCTCTCTCCTCTTGTTTCTCTCAACTTTATTTTTCTTGAGGGGTTTTCGGGGATAGATTTATATCTTTCACAACATGACTTTTATGGAAATATTTGCATAGCTTCACATGTGCTTTTTAAATGGGGGCTTAGGATGGGGATAAGGGAGAGAATCTAGAACTCAAAGTTTTAAAAACAAATGTAAAAATGTTTTAAATGTAATTGGGGGAATATATATGCTCTTAATAAGTTTTTCTTGACTTGAAAAAAAATTGACTTGATATTCAATAAGAAAAAAGAAATAAAGTACTATGAGGAAGAAAGAATGGAAAGGAGAGGGGGGGCGTGGAGGGAGAGGAGGGAAAGGAGACGGGGGGGGGCGGTGGGGAGGGGAGAAGGAGAAAGGGAAAGAGAGCAAGTTATCTTCGAATATTTTTATGTCATTAATCTTAAGGAGCCTCAGAAGAATTTAAACATGTGTTAAGGGCCTGGAAGGTTAAATCACATAACATAGAGGAATACAGGAAGTAGAAATAAATGAATTTGTTGAAGCTAGCTACCTTGTAGGTCAGAGACTTTCCCAAAGAGGATGAATAAAGTCTGCTTTATGAGAAATATGTAACATATAATACTTTCTTGGCATAATTAGAAAAATTCATAGGCCTCATACTGTTAAAAAATATCTCATCACTAGGAAGAAGATAAGTTACTCTACTCCTTTTTTCTGTTGAGGAACATAAGGATGGTTGCATTTGGATATGATATCCTGACATAACTAGTCAAGAGATGCTCTATTTTACTAAGCTATGTATCCGGAACCTGTCAGAGATTCCCCTGAGACTTTTCTCACCTGCCAAGTACTAACCCACGTCTGATGATTCATGTGAAGAGTAATGATACCACCAGAAGAAACCTAGGGAGGGGAAAAGGTGATGAGGAAAGCCCAAGGGATTGAAAAGTCCCAGGCAAGAAATTAAATGACGTCAGGGCACAGGTGGTATTGTCATTAATATTTACATACAAAGGCATATAATGTAGAAAAGAGAAGGATATTGCAAACAAACTGTTTGCCAAGAAGATGGCATTGGGGAATGGCAATTAGATTGCTGAACCATGATGAAATATACAATGAGCCCTCATTCAAAGATGGATTTCATCTAACTAGGACCAGGACACTTGCTCTTCTGAAAACCAAGGATTTAAACTGATAGTTAAAATTAAGATATTAAAAAAAATGTTCAAATATATCTATTAAATCAGAAAATATGGAATAGTAGGTATTACACTGGAAAAGGTTGCCAGTTTTTTTTTTAACTAAAAAAAAAACATAAAATAGGTCACATTGTTATACAGTGACATGCAGAATACTGGATAATGATTATGATGATTAAAATAATGTGCAAAATGTTCATAGAAGCACAGCTTTTAAAGCATCTTTCTAGTTTTCCAATATCATATTGTCAATATTGTAATTTTCACTCTCCCTTGTCAACATTTTGTAAATCTTATAATTTCTAATTTCATGACATGTCTTAACAACCAAATCCTTTTCTTGTCTCACATATTTATTACCTTCATTAAGACCTTATCACCACTTCAATAATTTCAACAACTCCCCCCCACCATTTGATCTCCTTGCTTCATATTATTCCATGTAGGTCCAACCTAAACATTGCTGCCAAAGTAATTTTCCCTAAATGCAAATCTGACCATGAAACCAATGACTTCATATTGATTCTGGGGTAAATATAAAAAAAAAATTTAACTTTAAAATCCCTATACATTTTGCTCCTAACATATTCATCCGGTCTAAGTAGACATTTTCCCTTCTACCATACTTTGTGATAGAGCCAAACTAATCTTCTCTCTGTTCCTCATACATGACAGTTCATCTTATGTATCTATCTCTACTTCTGTGCCTTTGAATTATTCATTGGAAATTCCTAGAAAGAATTCTCCCCTTGCATCCAATCCATAAGGTCAACTCTTCTTCTAAGATGTAGTTTAAGAATGAAAGCATGAAACTTTTGCTGATTACCCTTAATATCAGTCAATCTGTTAATTAATCAATCAGTCAACTTGAATTTATTAAACTCCTATTATGTTTCAGTGCTAAGTACTTAGGAGACAAAGAAAATCAAAATATATCTCAGTGTCTTTCCTCATATACTAACTCATATTTAACTATTTTGTTTATATTTCTATTCATTTTATATGTCCCCCAAAATAAAATGTAAATTTTTTATCAGTAGGGATTTTTTCATTCTTTATTTATCTCTAGTGGTTAATACAACAGTGTAACCATGCCTGTAAATAAATTGTAAAGACATGGGAAAGAACTATATAATATTATGAAAATAAATAGAATGATTTTGTTATTACCTTGTTAAATTATACATGTATAGATAGATAGACACACACATATATGTATATATACTTATTCATATACATATATACATATATGAATACACTTTTATTAAAATGCACTTTCCAAGTGAGAATTCTTCATAAAACTTATTTCTTATATACCGAAGGTTATTAAAATACATATTGATAAATATTTTGGTTATTAAATTTATAATAAACAAATGCTTGTTGATTAGACTGTCTATAAACTTCAAGTTGCCTTTTCACATTTAGAATGTGATCTTCTTATTTAGTAAAAATTGAGTAGATATACAACTGGATTATATTAATTTCTAAATTCTTTCTATAAAGGATACCCCCTGAAAAACAATGTTGCAGCTAAATAGAAACATGGTTGACAGGTATTTCATGAAGAGAAACCTAAATGTATTGGCAGTATCAGTTTCATCTTGCACCTAAAGGTAGCAAAGACTACAATTAGTAAAAAGCTAAAATAAAGAATAAAAATGAAAAAAGGCATTTATTCAATTGAAACATCTCAATTATGATCAAGTAAAATAATTATTGATTTTGGAAATAAGGAATATAAGGAAATGATTTTTGTATTGATTATACTAATTTCATAGAGCTATTTAACAGCTATAAATTATTTGGCACAAAAAGAGATCAAAAGGGTCTAAAAACATCTCATTCAATCAACTGTTGACTTACTTATGAAGAAAAGAAAAGTTGCATCTAAAAGCATGATTTATTTACATGGGAATATTTGTAAAATTTTAATACAAAAAGACATTTGAAAATTATAAGTAGCTTTGTTTCATCAAAACAGATAAAAGTAGTGTTTAAGCACAGGTAACAACATGAAGACTTCCTGGCAAGAAGCCAAAATAAATAATTTTATCCTAGAATTATTTAAGAATAAAAAATGGAAGCAAAAATCAAGAAAAATAATCTGCAAGTATTTTTTTAAAATAACAAACATTCATCATAGAGGACTTAGGGGTATCATAGTTACACTTTAACATCACACTCCCATATGTGTTTACAGAGATGGAAAAAATAGCACTAAGAAGAACAATGATAAGAATAATATTGGACATTTCTCATACCAAGAATAGTAAGTCTATAGGTTCTATCAGCAAAACAGAGTGGAGGTAAAACTATTTTTGCATTCATAACTCCAGGTTTTTGCACACCATATAAATATGGACCAGTCTTTACTAATGATGGCTTCCTGAAGAACATTTTTTGATGACCAAAAACAGTTGAGATTGGTCTAAAAATCCCAAAACATTAGGAGGAAATTCCAGAATAGTTCAAGAAACACCCTCCCTCCAAAAGAGAAAACTTTAAAAATAAATTAGGAATAAAATACAGAAATCAAAACTCTCATCATAGAATTAAAACACATACACACTACAGAAGAAGGGAAAATGAAGATGTGATGGAAAATCACTTCAACAATTAAAGATAGCAGAACAGATTCATGGGAAAAGAGTTATGCTTCCCCTAAGATATAGAGATATTATAATGCTTTGGCAATAAGAAATTTAACAATATTAAAAAAAAATTTGACAAGGGTTGTAACACTTCACATTTTCCATTACCCCCAAAAATAGATGCTTCAATCCCTGAAGGGAACTAACACAAAGACTGAGAAAAAACATCTAACTAAAGATAAGTTAACAATCTTAACAACAGAGCCTATGGGGACAGAGTACTTATTTAAAAGAAGACAAAGATTAAAATTAATACAGAATATGTCAAAAGAGAAATTTTAATCTTAGCAATCGAGATTTTAAAGGTGAATGCATTGAAGGATACAATAAAATGAAAAGTATTAAATTAAAAGCTCAACCATCTTCTGTAAACAAGAAACACGTTTTAAAAAAGGCAATAAAAAAAGGCTGGAAAAAAAAAAAAAGTACTAACTGTCCATGAGGGGACTCCAAAAAAAAAAAAAAAAATGTGTATTCATTTATTCATTTCATTGTTCACTTATTTTTAGTTGACTCTTTATCAATCCATTTGAGTTTTTCTTGACAAAGATACTAGAGTGTTTTGCAGTTTACTTCTCCAGCTCATATTTACAGATAAGTAACTAAGGAAAACCAAGTTATGTAATTTGACCAATATAAAATAACTAAAAAATTTCTGAAACCAGATTTGAACTCAGAAAAATGACTCTTCCTAATTCTAGGTCCATACTCCCTCTACTAAGCTACATATCTACCCTAATTGTCCTCATGGAACCAAACAAAACAGTAATTAACAATTTTTAAAATGTGAATAAATCAGATTTTTAAAGTTTTAGAGGATCATAAAATTCAACTGATCCAACCCCTTTATTTTACCTGCAAGGAAATTGAGGACCAACTAGATTGAGTGACTGGACCAAGTTTACATAGGTAGAAAATAACAGAACCAGGAATTGAAATCAGTTTCTCTCGCTAAAAAACAACATTCTTTCTTCCACGCATAAAATAGGGGAACCATAATTTGCTCAAAGAAATGAAATAAAAGGAATCTTTACTAATACTAAATATGTGTACCAAATGACAAGGTCAATACACAAAAATAAGTTTGCAAAAATGCACATACATGATAATAATACAAGAATTATAAGATCATTTAATGTTCCTTTCTTTGAGATACATAAATTTAAAAGAAAGATTAATCTTTTTTAAAAAAAAAAAGAATGTTGAGAATTATTCAGGAGCCACAATAAAAGACCAAATGTCTTGCAATAATATATCCTGGCAATCAAAAGAACTAATCTTGCAGCCAAAAATACTAGATTCAGAAAAAAAAAAAATTTACATTATATTGAATGAAAAAAATGGACAAACTTGCAGATTTTCAAGACTTTGCCTCAACCGTACCTGAATTTAATAGACAATTTAATATAGAAAGGACAACATCAAAGATTAATTTCAATAAATTCGATATGGACAAATTGTTTATGTTGTTTTTACATGGAAAATATATACTATATGTTTAAGATTGACATCAGTAAATAGCTCAAAAGACAGATTCAGGCAGAGTTAAGTATGATCTGATTCTAAAAAGCAAAATTGTCTAGGAAAAGAAAGAGATACAGAGGAAGAACTGATTCTGAGGTATTGCTGGGTAGGACTTGTAGTTCTGAAAACTTATTCATATCAGAAATGGATTAAATAGGGAATTATACACACACACACACACACACACACACACATACACACACACACACACCATGAAAGGTATAAAATTTAATTTTTGTTTAATTTATAAAGGAGTTTGTAAAGGAATAAAGGAGGGAAGAGGATAAAGTGGAGTACAGAAGCATATGTAGATAATGTCAGTGGAATTAAGTGTGCAGATTAATGAGAACAAGATAAAGATAAAGCAAAGGATTGGGGGAGAAGATAAGGGAGGGATCTATGGGTGAGGAGAGTTTAAGTAATAGCAAGCCCAGTTAAGAAGCAGAATTAAAATAGAAGAGTTAGTAGGAATTATAAATAAGTGATATACACAAACACTGCAACAAGGATCAGGAATAGAATTTATTAGGAAAAAAAGTGGGGCTAATAACTATTAATCTTAGACAAAGTCAAACTTAAAGATTCAATCACAAGAGAAATTAACATATCAACCATGTTAATATTGTTTTAGATGTATGTTTACATAAGGATAAATGTGTATGTATGTGTCTGTGAGTATATAATGTCTACATATGTAGGTATGTAGACATTAGGTGTATGTATTTGTGTATAGTGACACATGTGGGTATATGTGAGTAGGAATGAATGTATGTTTATATATATAGTTAATATGTGTGTATGTATCTATACATACTATATATATATATATATATATATATATATTATATATATATTTGCTTAACTGTCTCCTACTTGGGGAATTTGGGAGGGATAAAAAAAGAAAAAACAAATAAAATAAAAGCACACAGCAAAACAAAATAAACAAACAAACAAACAAACAAATAGACTACAAGGAAGCAAAAATGGACATTTGTGAATATAATTTCCTTTATTAATATTATTATTATTTATATATGCTTTCTTGATATGGAAATTTATTATTATATTTGAATTCTTACTGGGGTTTTTAAATTTTCCTTTTCTATTTTTTTTCCTATTTTTTCTTAATTTGTAATTAGTTCAATGAAAATATAAAATAGCAAACAAAAAATAAACAAAAGAATGTTGATAAGTGAATGAACATTTTTGCAGATAAGATCTGAAAGGTTTATTATGAATGAGAAAATTAAAGTACATATGAACACACACACATATATATGTATGTATGTGTACATGTGTGATTCACCATTTAATAAAAAAAGCTGAAGAGATCTCTAGACAAAGTAAAGTTTATTATACATTCTAGAGAGAAAGGTGTCCCACCCCCAAAGATCTAAGGGAGGAAGCACTTCCTGTGGGCAGGCTTAACACTTTAATCCTTAATGCAAATACCCCCTCCCACAACTGACCCTCATCCTCATTGGCTGAGGGTCTCACATTCTAAATGCAGGAACTACCCAAAAAATTGAACTTGCCAATAAGTGCATAGCTGCCCATATTTGATTGAAATAAGGAGAAAATGATGTCATGGGAGGATAGCAGGAAGGAGACTTAAGGTATGCCCTTGGATCAATGCTCAAAGTCCTTCAGGCCTACTCAAACTCTGAAATAGTTGAAGCCTTCTTTGATTTTCACAACTGTCTTGAAAGATCTCACCTCATCTCATTCATACACACACATTCTTCAACAATTGAACATATGCCAGAGAACAGATAAATCTAAATAAGTATTAAAATGTTGAAGTGTTAGACTTATTCTTTCTTATTAGACTATAATATAGTATATATAAAAGTTATTTTATATCATTCAATAATTCCTTAAATATCACTAATGTAATCATCAAGAAAATGCAATTATGTTCAGAATAAATAATTTTTAAGTGATAAAAATATAATATGTGTGTATGTTTAGTAGAAGTAATTTTAAAAAGAGTAGAAAATTAAAATATCAAATTAGGAAATGACAAGGCCGATTACAGCAAAGAAGCATGACCAAAATTATCAGCAATTGCTTTACACAATTATATGCTAGTAATTTAAGAGAAATAGAGGAAATGTGCAAAAAAGCATGGCACATTAACAGATCATGAAATAGATGTATTAATCTAATCTTAAAAATTAAATTGAAAAAGATATAGAGAACCTAACAAAACTGGAAGCAAACATGGGAGTAGGAGTGATGGAACTTTGGTCTATACATACATACATACATACATATATACATAACATACATATATGTGTGTATGTGTATATATATGTATATATATATATATATATATATATAAAGACAGAGACAGAGAGGTAAGGAGAGACAAAAAGATAGAGTGGTAGAGACAGAGAGAGAGAGAAACTAAATAAATCAAACTACTAAAGATCAATTCATAAGTATGCTAAAAATGATAAAGTACCAAATTAAAATTATTTCATGAAACAGATATAATCTTATATATAAACCAGTCAAGGATAAAGGAAAAAAAATATTCTAGAGCAATATCAATCAAAAAAATGTGTAAGTTTTTAGTAAACATTCATAAATTTATATAAAAAACCCCACATAGAATCAAAAAGTATTCAACATGACCAATTTATATGCAATACAAAGAAAAAAATTAACATAATGCATAATATTGAGAAAAAGCACCAAGAAATATATAATCATATTAAGAAAAGAAAAAAAACTTTGACAAATAACATGCATCTGAACTAAAACTATACAAAGTAAAAACATAGAACCATTATAATATAATAACAATATGATAAAAATGTATAGTTTATAACTAAATGGAGACAAAGACCCATCTGTTTAATGTCAATATACTACAAGTATTTCTATAAGATTGCAAGTATAAAATACACATTGTTCAAAGATTTTTAAATGAATATAAAACAGATGACAAGGAAAGGATTTGTGACTTAAATATGAAGAAATTTATTTATAGAAATTATAGAAGAACAAAGTCACATACCTCTCACAGCTATGACTAGATGGAAAAGTTATAGCTGAGCAATAGGAAAGCAGATAACAAAAGGGAAAAAAAAGATCATCTCATTTACACAAAATTGAAAGGATTTTGAATGAACAAAATCAATGAAACTAAGTCTAGAAGAGAAACTGCAATGATTGGGCAAAACCAATTGATTCAAATATGTCTAATCAAGGTCTTATATTCAAGATGTATGGGTAATAAACACAAATATGCATAACTAAGAACCATCACCAATGGATGTGCTCCACTCAAAAATTAACAATTAGTTCTCAAAAGAATTGCAAATTGTAATTAACTAGGAATAATCACATCAGTTCATGAATAATAAGAGAAATCCAAATCAAGACAATTCTGCTATTCATGTCAGACCCAGAAAATAGAGAAAAGATGATAAAAATAGAAATAGTTAATGTGGGAGAATTTGTAGAAAAACATATTCTATTAGGATGTTGGCTGAACTGTGAATTAGGTCAAACTTTCAAAGCAAAAAGCAGTGCCATGGATGGATGGATGGATGGATGGATAGATAGATAGAAATAGATAGGTTGATAAATGGCTAATTAGGTAGATAGACTAATTGGTCAATAAATAAATCAGAGCACTTATTGTTTTCAAAGCTGAGGTAATACACTGTCTAGGATACAAATAAAAATAAGCAAGACATTTCCCATTATTAAAGAGCTTATATTGGAATGATAAAAGAGGAAAACTAAAAAAGGAAAGCAGCTCCAATTTTGGAATCATGGTATAAATATGTCTGGACAGTAGCTGAAAAAGATGCATGGTCCTGGAAAAGAAAAGGGGGGGAAAAATAACATCAAAGCCTGGGAGCCTAGAAACTGATTTCATCCGAATATTTATAATAGATACTTTTTGTTTTTAAATTTTAGGAAATTACTAGAAAAAAATGTACATGCCTATCAATTAAAGAATTACTTTAAAATGGTACGACAATGTATCAGGATAGCTCTGTACTATAAAAGATTATGAATATGAAGGTTTCAAAGAAGGTTGGGAACATGTATATGAACTGAAACAGAGTGAAGTAAGGAGAATCAGTCAAATATACACAACAATTACACTATATGGAAAACAACAAAATACATTGAACATTATATTGTCATGGTAAAGAAACTTAACCCTAGAGGAACAAAAAAACTGAGAAACCAGACATTTGTCCATTAGTTTTTATTTGATATTTTTATTTCTATTTTAAACTATTCAAGAGCACCCTGTTGTGATTCCATACTTCCTTTCTTATCAGATGTTGATTCATTTCTCTTCATATCATAATATTTATTTATTTATTTATAATAGTCTGGACTTATTTGGCTGATCTAAAAGACATGTTTTATTATTGATATTTCCCTTGGTTGTTACCTGCTTATAGTGAATACTTCAAACTGGAGTTTCTACCTTATGAGATCCTTGGTAATTTCAGTCTTTTTTCTTCTTCTCATTCATTTTTGGCCTCCTTTCTATTTGAGTCTGACATCTGTAGAGGCTCCTGAAAAGTCATTCTATCCTCCTCCTACATTTAGAGATTCACAATTCCCTAATTTCAGTCTCTACAACTGACTTTGGGGGATGGAATACGAGAACTGTCCCCAATGAAATACTGAACTCTTTTCTCTAGGCTAAATGGAGTGTCACACAGACAATGGATTCTATTTTCATGTTCTCTCTATTTTCTGGTTGAACTGTGTTGTGACACAGAGCATTGTATGGTTAGTCTTAGCAATCTTCTTCCTTTCATTTTTTTGTCTACAATGAAAAGAAGGTGGTGGAATGGAGGCAGTTAATGACAATGAATCATGTTTTAAGTCCCAGGATTTGCCTTTGTAGCCATGTAACAAAAACCATGGTGGATGCTAGTGATGACTATTAATTTGAGAAATGCAAATTAAAACAATTCTGAGTCTTAAATAGGCTAAAATTACAGGAAAAGATGCTTGGATGGAAATGTGGGAAAATTGGGACTCTAATGCATTGTTGCTGCAGTTGTGAACTTATCCAACCATTCTGGAGAGCAATTTAGAATTATGTCCAAAGGGCTATAAAATTGTTTATGCCCTTTGACCCACCAGTGTCACTAGTGGGTTTGTGTCCCAGAGAAATCATAAAAGAAGGGAAAGGATCTGCATGTACAAAAAATGTTTGTAGCATCTCTTTTCTAATAGCTGGTAGCAAAGAACTGGAAAATGAGTAGGAAAATAATTTCCATCAATTTGGAAATGACTGAATAAGTTTTGTTTTATGAAAGTAATAAAATATTATTGTTCTATTAAAAAAATCATGAATAGGCTGATTTTAGAGGTCTGTAAAGCTTTACATGAACTGACACTGAGTGAAATAAACAGAGCCAGAAAAACATTGTACACAGCAACAAGACTGCATGATGATCAACTATGATAGATTTGGTTTTTCCCAACAATTTAGTGATCCAAGAAATCCCATTAAATTTTGAATGGAAAACCCCACCTGAGAGACCTATGAAGACTGAATGTGGGTCAACATACATTATTTTCACTTTTTTATTTTTTACTTCTTTTCATGTTTGTGATTTTTTCCCTCATGTTCTGATTTTCTCTCCCAACATGACTCATATGAAAATATGTAAAAAAATGTACATATATAACCTAAAAAATTAAAACAAATAATTTTTTTAAAAATTTAGTGATGAGCTTTTTCTCCTGATCATTTTTTGAATTGATTTTTCTTTTAGTGATTTTTCTAGACCATGGGAATCATTTATATTGTATTTTAAGCAAAATTTTTATCATTTGCACATAATTTTTATTTTGAAGAGATCCAAGAAATCCTGGGGATTGGAAAAAAGTGTAATCCTGCATTTGATTGGTCGTGTGACCCAGGAGTACCTCTGAAATAATATAGGTTTCTGCAATAGTCCATGAAAGTAAATACCTATGAGAGATGGCAGTGAGGATAGTTATATGCTAGAAATGACATGGGGACACAGTGGAATGATTTAAGAAGCATGAAGACAATTCTCATATTTAGTATTCATCAAGGCATGGAAACTCATCTTAAGTATATCAAATTACCCAAGGGAAAAGAGAGGAAGGAGTATGATTTATGAGAAGCAAGTCAAGATAGAGCTTAAAAAGAGGATGGAGAATAGTACTACGAAGAACACTCAGTTCCAACAAGAGTTTTTAAGTCACAGAAGAGAATGAGTTCTAAGGCAAATATGAAACTAGACACACCTTAATTGTGAACCAGACAGATCCTTACCTAAGAAGTATTATGCATAAGAGTTTGGGACTTCCTGCTCCTTCAACAAATATACATCCTAGAAGAGAAATGGTGGAAGGTTGGTCAGCAGGTAACAGAAATCTCACATAGTAACAACTGGAATTATAATTTTTTTCAGTATTTCTTTAAATCTCAAATTTGAGAAGAAACTAAGGGATGGTTAGAGTAAAAGGCTTCATTAATCTTTGGGACTATCACTTGGATGACTCTAATCTTAATCCCTGGAACATAATTATATCACTAACCCCAATTCTGGAGTGGGTACAACTTATTTTTCCTGATAAAATTCATACTTCTGCCTTCCAAAGTAAATCTTTATCTCTGTTTATTCTTATTTTAATTCTACCCTAGTGAACTTTCACTTACTGACTTTGTCTTTGCTTTCAAAGCATGAACACCATGAAAGCACATGACAAGGTGACTGTGCAGAGGCAAAATAAATAGTATTTTGATAAAATTTGAGGAATGTACAACCATAGCTATAAATTCGTCTCCCCAACTCAGAGTTGAGTTAATAATTAGACAAAACATCATTATCATATAGGCCCACATAAGTTAGAAAATTTGAAGGGCCTGCTATTGGGACAAGATATTCCCAAGATGTATTCAATCTTTTAAAAGGAGTATATTGTGTGAGATCAGCAGTCTCATGTACATGACATGAGTGCTTATCCCAGACTCAGAGAGTATGGCAGCAAGTACAATGTAAATATCACCATGAATAATATGTATTTAAATTCCTTCTTTTTGTTCAATGTCTCCAGTTTAATATTAATGATAAGAACAAGAATAATAATGATGCATGTGCAGTAGTTAAAGGTACATTATCTCATTTGATTCTTAAAACAAACTAATGAAGTAGGGAATATTATTATTCTCATTTGATAGATGTGGAAAATAAAACTGAAATAATAAATCAATTGTGCAGGATCATATAGCTATGAAATATAGAAATTTCTGAATCAATATTCAAATTCAGGTGTTCCTAATTCTTGAACTCAATGTTCTCCCACACCACCACCCATTTGCTGATGTCTAGAGGTCTAGAATCATAGATACAAAACATAGTGCTTGGGATGGTAATGGAGAAGTTCTTCCAGGGCTTCTTTAAAATCAGTGTCTTGAAGGAATAATGAGCATTCTACTCACTTTTGGTACTCTCTCATACTTATCTGAATGGGCTCTTTATTTATATTATTTATTTATTTATATTCTTTATTACCTCTGAAGTACTAACACAGCAATGGGTTTTGGATTTCCTCAAGTTCCCATTTCTTATTGGTTGCTGTTGTTCAGTCAGTTACTCTTGTCTAATTCTTGGTGACCCATGGACCATATATAGCAATACCAATACAGTCCATGAGATTTTCTAAACAAAACTACTGGAGTGATTTGCCATTTTCTCCTCTAACTCTTTTCACAGATGAGAAACTGAGGTAAACTGAGATTAAGTGATTTGTTAAAGGTCAAACACCTAGTAAGTTTCTAAGGTCATATTTGAACTCAGGTCTTCCTGATCTCAGGTCAGGTCTAGCACTCTATCCACTGAATCATCTAGCTATCTGAATATGGTAAATTCACAATTTACCAAACAGTAAAAACAAGCACCCATACTTTTTTTTTGTTTGTTTGTTTGTTTATTTGTTTTTTTACACTGTGGGTTTATCAACAGTTCTATGAATAGTGCAGCCATGATATTCAACAGTTAAAGTCTGTTGTATCCAATAGTGATCTGACCAATCTGATGAAACATATATATACTGCCATATTATTTATGTGTCCTAAGGAAATAAATCTATCCACATGTCTTTCGTAGCCAAGGGTGTGCTGATAAATGTTTCATAACTGGCTCTAATATATATATATATATATATATATATATATATATTTATATATATACACACATACATACATACACATGATACACATTTAAACTTAGTATTCATTCTTAACATTTTCTCTATCATTTTCTCAATTCTAGACTTTCAGCAATAACAACCAATAAAGTAGCCCCTAGTTTGCAGCTTTTGCCAATTTCTAAAGTATAAATTTTATAGCAAAATTTTAACAATTTTGCAAATCAATATGATTTAATTTCACTACACCACTGCATTCCAACACATATAGAAAATGCTATTTATTTCCTGAGAAATTCTAATAGAAAAGAAAATAGAATCTACTATTTACTTTAGTGTATACTTTTGTATCTAAGACTGATCATTTTTTAAGTTGGGTATAACTGATGTTAATTTTGTATATGTTAGCCAAAAGGTGACAAAATTATTGGAGAGACATTTAAATTTTCAAAATTAAAATGGGGCCAGTGAATACGCATTCCATCATACCAGATGATACAGCTAATATTCTTGGAGAGCACCGTGACAGGAGCTTGTGCTTGCTGTGAATGTCTGTTTCTGGTGACAATAAAGTCTCTACCTCTCACTCCAACTTTGTCAGAAACCATCATTTCACCAATGTTGCAAAAAGTGAGGAATCTATAATGTGCTTAATACTCATCTAATCCTTATTGGCCCATTGATATTTGAGTCTTTTGTTCAAATCATTAGGGTCTTTGAGTCTTTGATTTGGGTACATAGGGTCTTTGATCCACCCATAGTCTACATGCCCAAATTCTTCCAGAGCAAGTCAAGGCCTTAAGGGCAACAGCTACACAATAAAAAATAATGAGAATGAAAAATTAATAAAAACATGGAAATATCTGTAGGAATTGATACTGAGGAAAACAATGAAACAATTCAAATCAAAACCAAAAACAACTGGATCGAATATATTTTAAATATGTAGAAAACAATTCATTTACCCTCACAAATTCATATTTATTTTTACTTAGAAGTATACAATATTATCCAAGAAATTGACTTTCTTAAAAACTCAACAAAATTACTCAGATATTATTTACTTTTTACCAAACCAAGAATGACTCTCCAGTCTATAATTGCAATTGAATGTTGCTCTGAAACTTGCACTAATTCCATGGAGAACTGAGAGATTGAGATTTGCTCAGGTCAACACTGTCAGCATATGACACAGATAAAACTAGAACACAGATCCTCCTGAGTCAAAATCTGGCTATCATCTACATCTTCCTGTCTCTCATGGTGTTAATTTAAGTACCTTTCTTTTCTTTTCTTTTCCTTTCTTTTTTTTTTTTTAATTTTATTTATTTTTTTTTTTGCTAAGGTAATTGGGGTTAAGTGACTTTCCCAGAGTCACAATGCTTGCGACTAGATTTGAACTCAGGTCCTTCTGACTCCAGGGCCAGTGCTCTATCCAGTGTTCCACCTAGCTGCCCCAATTTAAGTACCTTTCTAGGAAATGTAATTTGATATGTAACACTAACCTGGCTGTGGGTGGGGAATAGGGTAACAAAAAAACAAAATAAATGATTTTTAATTCTCTTTCAGTAATCAGCTATGGGGTTATTATGAAGTCATTTTTCCTTTTGTGACCTTAGTTTCTCCATTTTTAAGATAAGGGGTTTGAAAACTAGATATTCTCTAATTTTTCTCTCAATCCTGAAATTTTGTGACTCTATTAACATAGACCCCCAAAATATGTTCTTTAGACTCCCTCAAAATTTTGATTCTGAGACAACTACTTTGGTTATGGCATTAAAAGACAAATTGTCCAATCTTTCTTTCACTTTGTGTTCTGAATTAGTAGTCATAATATTAAAATATAACTAAATATTAAAGAAAGGGTATAAAGAAAAATATTTTTAAAATATAGATCTATTTTGAAAGTAGATTGTACAATTCACCATTAGTACATCATGATGCTTAATACAAAACTAATTTTCTTCTTCTAGATCAGTCACTATCATAATGTACTTGCTAAATGGATGCATTTGATATAAGAAAATTATGGTAATGTGACATTCCTACTACATAATGGAATATTTCTTTTGATAGTGCAACATGTTAATAACACACATGATAGAATCCTTTTTGGTTTCTTGACATTTAAATCAGTATATTCCAAGGTTGTCCTTGTTCTGGCCACTTAGAAAGTGTGCAAGTAACTCACAAAATGGCAAGCCTTACGGCTAACATGACCCTCATCCTAGACAGAACTTGCTAGTGATAAAATAGGGTTTTGTACAAGTCATAGATGTGCACAGTTTCTTAAAACTCTGAAATTGTAGACTTAAAGTAAAACAAATTGAAACATTTCTCTAATGAAATTATATAATTTGATTGAGACTTAGAAGATAAGCCAGTTATGTTTCTTGCATAAAATTATCATTCAGTTATTCTAGCATTCTCTTCTATTAAAGTTCTCTGCTTAAATGAAAGTTAAGGATATCCTTAAAATATACCACTAATTCTATGCTACACTGAAGATGTACAAACAGTTTTTAGATAGATTACCTCCTTTCTTAATCAACTGATCCCGTTATGATAACGTAATTTTACCAATTTTTTTTCTCACAAATGTTTCTACTTTGCAATCAATTCCATTGCATTTGCATCTATTCTTCTCCAAATATTTTGGCTGTGGATATTGGACTCATTTTTATTTGTCATATGCTAATTTTATTATTTAATTTATTGATTGAAGAGGAACCTGATGAGGAACTTTATACAGTAACTTAAGTAGACAGAGTCTCAATTGTTAAGAGAGTTGCCTTTAGCATTTGGAAATTAAGTGACTGACCAAGATCACATAAAAGGTATGTGGCAGAAGCAAGACTAGAACCTTAGCCTTTTTTTTGCTCAAGCTACTTCTCATTTTGTGGCAATATGCTTCTATGGAATATGAAGAAGGCAAAGTAATAGAGAAAATTTTGCTTTACATATACCATGTTCAGGCAGTAAAGTGCCATAGTGAATAGAGTGACAATCCTGGATTCTGAAAAGATTCATTTTCATGAGTTCAATTTTATCTTTCTTCACTTATTAGCCATGTAACCCCTGGCAAGTCTTTTAACCCTATTTGCCTCCATTTCCTCATCTGTAAAATGAGCCAGAGAAGGAAATGGCAAACTATAGTATCTTTGCAAAATAAATAAATAAATAAATAAAAATAAAAATAAAAAAATAAACCAAAAAAAAAATGTGATGGAAAAAAAAAAATTGGGACACAACTGAAAAAATGACTAAACTGCAACAAAACCATGTTCATTACCACAGACCTTAAGCATATAGGTAGATAACTATTTGGTTTTATCAGAATAACTATTGACACATTGAGGATTTCTCAAAAAAAAATACTAAGTAGTCAGAGGAAAGGAAGAGAAGGTATTGGTTTTAGATATCCTTCTCTAAAGGTTTAGCTAGAAAAAAAGAAAATGAAGAAAAGATGGTAGCTAGTAGAAATAGATACATCAAGTGAAGGATTTTGTGGATGGCAAAGACAAAGGCCTGTTGTGGGCAGCAGGGAAGCATCCAGTAGAAAAGGAGAGATTAAAGGTAAGAGTGTGGATCATAAAAGGGACAATCTGCTGAAGAAGATGGGAATGGCATCACTTTTGAATGTTGTGGGGTTAGCCTTAACAAGAAGGACCACTTCCTGATATGAAAAGAGAAAATGATAGAAGACTTCTCAGTGATATTAATTAAGTGAAAAGGGAGAAGAGGGAGCTCTTGGCTAAGCCTCATTTTTTCCCAATGAAATATGAAGTTTCTCAGCTGAGAGCATGAAGACAGGGAGGAGTCATGGAGATTTGAGGATCAATGAAAATAATCACAGTGATGAGAAGGTTAGTGAGTCAATTAAGGAGAGTATGGCATTGTCTTGCCACAGTAAAGACTCAATTGAGATTATACATCATAAAATTTTAGTGATTCCAGTTAATGTAATTTTGTGATTTTTTTTCTAGCCTTGTTCAACCTCACGTATTTGGGTAAAGATGGCACATGACAGTAAAACAAGAGTGAGGTTTGGCAGGATAATACTTTTGAAATTAAAAATTAAAAAGAAGAGGAGGATAGAATAAAATTATACTCCTTCACCAAGAGATCAAGAACAAAGTATAGGCAGTGCAAGGATGATGATCCAAGTAAAAGCATAGGGAGGAAGGATCAGAAACCATAGTGAAGATAAAGAAGAAGCTTACATTTTCAAGGCAGAGAAAAAGATGAAAAGGTAACAAATTGTCATTAAATAGAAGAAATCTGGAGTTAATGAACATGATAATATTGTCTTTGGGTGTGATGGCAATATACAGGTATGATTATCTCTGTACCTGAGGTGAATTAGAAGAGTAGATCATAAGAAAAGAATATAAATTGCAGAAGTGAAATGTTAGGGTAGTAGAGAGAATTTCAACACATATGTTGAAGTTCCCTAGTATTGAAACAGGAGTTAGGGAGAAAAGAAATACAGTGAGCCAGTATTGTACTTATTGAAGAAGGAAAGACAGTCTCCTGAAGGTTTATAAACTGTAATTATCAGAATCATGATTGATGAATAAATATGGATTGTCTGAATTTGGAGAAGAATGAGACAGAGGACCTGGAAGTGTCTATGACAGCAAAGATTATCCCAACTTCCCTACTAGGATCAATTAGTTGGAGGTAGAATATGAGAGAAGGTAAAACCAGTAAAGAAAGAATAGCTAGGGACACTGTGTCATCAGGTAACCAGACCTCAGTTAGTACATGAAGATTATTAGAGAGGGAAGGAAAAGGCTTAAATATGGAAACATGTTTGTTACTTATGGAGCAGATATTCCACAATATAGGGAAGAAATGCTTAGCTTTAAAGTGAGACAATGGATGGATAAGGTTGGGAAAAACTGGAATAAGGGAGTGACTTATAGAAGATGACAGCATTTTTTGAATAAGGACAGTGGAATTTCAGAATTTCAGAATTAATAGGATGGGGAAAAACATGTCAGGGTGGAGTCATGTCAGTAGTTATGAATGAGTTTGGGTAGTTTAACAATTACAAATTTTTATTGTTATTATAGTTCCATAGTATAAGACAATTATATGAATTTAGAAACTTAGAAGGGAGGAAGAGCAAAGTTTGCATATTGATAAATTGACCCCTGTGGAGTCTGGGTGGTTGAAGAGAATTCCTGAACCAGGAGGGAGTATCTGTAATTACTTCAGGGCAGAAACTTTATTTGTTATCTGGAGGAACATCCTTTGAAGCCCTCAAGCAAGCTGATTTTCTGAGATTGTGCCTGGAGGGCACTTTCCAGAGAGTAGATTTCCTAATCTTGACAATTACCTCCTTGGTAGTGTTAAAATCAAATGTTCTAGGACTGATCATCTATGGGGAGAAGATTCAATGGGATGATTCTTGGAGCAGGATAAAAGAACTGTCAAAACCAAAATAATATACTTTCAGGATATTCAATTCCTCAGAGTTAATTTGAGATCCTGTTGTTCACACTTTGGGAAATGTAAACGCCAGCTAAATACATTGTATTTATTTTGAAGATATTCCTGCAGCAAAACGTTGGGAGGAATGCACAAAAAAAGGGGACATTTTGGATTTACAGGATCAAATGTGATTTGTTTGAAATTTTGAGAAGACAGATATGACCTGGTCATGGAATAAACTTAAGATATATTTATTGGTTACAGAAATGAAACCATTTCAGAAAAGTGAAGTAAATAACTATGATCAAATGAATAAAATTAAATGCTCAAGGCCAAATTGGAAGTGGTAGAGCAATTTTTTTAACATATTAATTTATTTATTATTAGATTCCTCAAAAAATGAACAAAACTAAATAAAAGCCCTATCATAGGTATGAATAGTTGGATTAAATAAAAGCTCATAATTCCATGTCAGAAAATATTTTCTGCATTTGAAATTTTTTATCTATCCAGTAGGAAGTAAGGGACCTCAAACTTTGAATATGAAAATGCAAATATTTTCATCAATAATAATATTATAAATTTGTTATGACCTATAGCATTGTCTATTTATGTATGGAAATCGAAATATCTATATAGACAATTTTGATGAATGTAAAGAATCTATGTGTTTAGTATTTGACAGGTTTTATTTGGTAAACATGATTTTTAAAACTTTGGAGCTGTTTTATTGAAGTGTCAGTCTGTAGCAATTTGTATGTTTGTATGTGTGTATAATTACATACAAGAAAAGTGTAGTATCATTGTTTTTAATTCAAATCAAAGAGCATTTAGGTAACAGTGCCACCTATTGCTATAAAGCTATACCAACCTGATTTGTGAGGATTCCAGTTCTCTTTAACATGAAAGAGCTATATTTTGAACTTTTCTGATCACTCTATTCAAAGATCTTATGATAAATATTTTAAAACCACAACAAATGTTTAAGGGGTTTAAAGGAAGGGAACTACATTATAATATAAGCTACACATATAAAGTAGAAATGATAAGGAAGCTTCAAGTGTGATAAATTCCAGGAAAAAATCTATTTTTAAGAGAACATGGAAGAGTTTTTATCATTAAACAAATAATAGAAAAATGAAGGAAAATGCTTTACATTCAAATCTAAATGACAGCAATCAACACTTTTTTTTCCAAATATTTAAATTAAGAAATGTGTCTGAAAAACTTTTAAACTAGGTATCAACTGTATGTGTTTGTGTGTGTGTGCACGCACCCATCTAAGTGTGTACACTTAGATTGTTTGGAAAATCCTTTTCTTTTCCTCAAAGACATTCTAATTTCATTTCTTAATTCAAGTAAGAATCATGACAATAGTTGTCATTTATATAATACTCAAAGATCTATTTAATATAGCTCACACTTCTTTGATTCATTGAATATAATCAACTAATAAGTAATATTTTTTTAGAATAATTTTGGTTAAAATAACCCAACCCTTGCCTTCAAGGACCTTGTATTTATTTGGAAGAGATATTATGTACATATATAAAGTAACATTTATGTGAATACTGGTTTTGTGCATTTTACTTTTTGTACCTTTATGTTAAAGGTAACAATAGATCAACTACATGTATTAGATATAGCAATATAAACAAATCTAATATTGAATCCAATTATTTTGTAGGATATTTAAATGTTATATATTCCACTCTTACCTAGCATGTCGATGCCTTCTTTCTATGCAAATATCTGTCATCTATTATCTTTTTATGTGATAAGAATTATTATATTTTTATTTTGAAATATCCACATACCTGGGTATCATGTATTTTAATTTTATCATTTTATCTTCTATTATATTTTAAGTAAGTATATTTCTATGAATTGTGAGAATGTTTAAACAACAACAACAACAATATTATGTGATGATGAACTTTAATAGACATGGGTCTTTTCAACAATGAAGTGATTCAGACCAATTCCAATAAACTTGGATGGTGAGAGCCATCTGCCTCCAGACAGAGGATTATGGGGACTGAAGGTCGATTACAACATGGTATTTTCACCTTTGTTGTTGTTGTTTGCTTGCTTGTTTTTTTTTTTTTCTTTCTCATTTTTCCCCCTTTTTTATCTTTTTTCTTGTGCAACATGATAAATGTGGAAATACGTTTAGAAATATTTTGCACATGTTTAACCTATATTGGATTATTTGCTGCCTGGGAGAGGGTGAAGGGGAAGGGGGGGTGGGGATATGGAATACAAGGTTTTGCAAGGGTGAGTGTTGAAAACTATCTTTACATATATTTTGAAAAATAAAAAGCTATTACAAAAAATTACATTTACTGTAGGTAACTATCACAGTTACAAAGTTACTCAATCTTTCAGGTTCCTTTTATATCCAATTACATTTAACTATTTTGTTGATTTTTATACAGTTTCATGAGAAAAAATACAAACACATCAAAATCACCTACAATTACATTTTTCTCAAACTCAAACAATCCCTAGGGGTTCTACAAATAAATTCCAATCTGTTGAAAGTTTGCATTAACTTAATGACACACAATACCTACATAATTATGGGTATATTTCAGATTGCTTCAAATTTAATAAAAACATAACTGCTGTGTGACATTAGAACAGTCTTTATTTTACTCACTTTTCTGCAACTAGATGGAAAATTCATGGTGAATTTGATTTAGTATGTTGCTGGTTACTTCAAACATAATTTTGCTTAAGTATAAGACCAATTAAAACTCCTTTGGGAATCAAAAAAGTATATTCTCTTCTCCAAAAGAAATCAACACTTATTGGTTACCCTCAAAGCTGCTTTTAAAAACATTTCTGCTTTCAATAGTCTACAAAACAAAAATCCTCTAGGAAAAAGAAATAATCATATTCCTTACTAGTGGATTTCTTTAGTGACCTATAACCCTTTTATTCTTATTCTGAAAGGTATTTACTTATTATGTTCTGCTTGCGATTATAGTATGTTAAGACCTTGAGAAAATAAATATGGTTCAAATAGACAAATCATTTTTAATGTCCAAGCCAAGTCAATATAACATTTAATGGATATACATTTAATTGTAAAAACAGATTTAATGGAACTATACACTATAAAAACAGTATTTTCCAGTTGCTTCTACGTCTTGGATATCATGGACCAGATAGCTTGTGAATTCCTCTTCTTAATAAATAGTGCTTCTTTATATTAATTGAAGTAAATATTTACAAAGGTGGCTCTGCAAATTCACCTCTACAAATCATTTCCTTTATATATATAGTGCTTATAGACCTCTACATTACTCTAATTAAAGCATCTGGACCAAAATACTCAAGAGCTGTTGGTCTTTAGTCTTTGTCTTAGCAAGCCCATGTAATTGGCTAAGAGCATGCCATCAGAGTGCATGTTAGAATGCAAAGAGAAGCTGGTTATACTTGAGCAGCTCCCATCATCATTACTTTTATATCTTGCCTTTACTCGATCATTGCCTTAAATGAGCATCACAAAACCAATGGAGCTTCAGGCTCCACATTGCATTTTCTTCATAATCATTTTCAATTTATTTTTTCTTGCATGTCATCATTTTAATGTAAATCTTTTTTTTCTTTTCAATAAAATGAAATGATTAAGTAATCCTGCTTTTTTGCATGATTAAAGATGACGGATAAGCTTGGGTGGATAAAAATCAGGGCTCCAAACAGAATCTGTGCACCTCACATGTCAGGAGACTTCCAGCTTGCTCATTGCTAATGACAGAAAAAATTAGCATGTCTATGGATAGCCTAGAAAGAAATCAGAAGGCACCTTTTAAGACCCTCTAAAATTTTCATTCCAAATTTTGAATCACTGCTTTCAATATGTGGTGGCAGTGAAACCCTAGCAAATGCTTTGGGGAACTGATTAATAAATAAGATCTTATTTAGATGACAGTGCTGGCTCAGAAAAAAAAAAACACTGATTACAACTGAGTTGTTGTATATGAGTTGATGTATAAGCAAATATAACAGAGAGAAACACTGAAATGTGGAGAATATCTAAGGATTATTGATAGTTCAAGAATAGAAAGCAGGCAGAATTTTGATTATTTAATCAAAGATGATTATTTAAGCATATATTAAAATTATTGACAATTACTAATGTATTTCCTTTAAAAATACTATAAAACATGCATTTATTTTTGTTTGGAGAGGACAAATCCATGTGAAAAGAGATATTACAATATAGTGCATGAAGGTTATTCTATGTCTCCCAAATGATACTAAGAAATCATTTCCTGATCTCTTGCTAACCAGCCCCCGTGATTAATTTACCAGGTCCTTACAAATATTTTCTAGAGATTATACCATTTCTGTTTTTTTTTCCATTTTCATCTTAGAGTTTCTAAAATTCACTAATCATCTCATTTTTTTTTAAAATTAGAAAACCTTTAATCTCAAGACTGGGGTCTACAATATCAGAAAGGGACTAAGTGGCTAAGCACAAGCCAAATAAGACCCTACATACCACAACATCTCCTGACCTAAGTTTTGGAGACATCTGTATCATGGTCACAGTGCATTTTCTTCTTTGACAGATGAAATTACTATACTTTGATTTCTACTCCCTGATTATGTTCTGGATGGCAAAATTTGGGCCACAAAATGCTAATTTCTAACCTAACACCATGACAGCAATCACAGCCATCACAAGGATGGAATAAAGAGAGCAATCTCACATCCAGGGATATGAATTTCTCATCAGTGGCTGGCAGGCTGCCGTGAAAGCTTACAGTAATCCCATTGGACAGCCAGGGTTGATGAAGCCTGGGAACAGGCAGCCACAATGTAGGGAGTTCACAATTGCAAGCATTTGTCCATAATTTAAAGCGATATGAGAAGTGAAGAGTATTCATCTGAACAACAAGCTGTAATTTAACTAGAGTAACATTTACACAGTTTTTAACCCATTAAATCTTTCTTTTCTCAGAGGTACTGGCTTTCTTGTTTTAAGGAACAGGTCTCTAAAACACAGCATGCAAACATGGGAGACATGAGCTTAAGCCAGAAACCTACTATAAGATGAAAAGCTATTTGTTTGGAAGCAGCATCAACAAATGACATGTCCAAAATAGAAAAGATAGGATCATAGATTTTAAGTTGGTGGGGACCTGAGAGGTCACCTAGTACAACCCTCTCATTTTGCAGATTAAAAACATGTGACCCAGAGCAATTAAGTGACTTACCCAAGTTCATATATATTATAAATGACAGAGAAGGGATTCAACCTTAATTCATTGTATTTGGCAGCTAATAGGGATATTCTCTGACTTCATGTTTCCAATATTCACAATTCAGTGAATTGTGGCCAATGTTCAGGCACAAAAAAAGGAACTTAGAAATGTAATTATTTGAAAAAATAGAAGGTACTAAATAATAATGAAGTGCTTACATTCAAAAAAAAAAAAAAAGGAGAAAGTGAGAAATGTCCCTTTAGAGACCTCACCGTCTTCAAGGATCACTGAGGAAATAAAGAGATAAACACATGGTTAAAGTATTGTTTGGTTCTTTTTTTGTGTGTGTATGTGTGGTTTTTAAGAGGAGAGAGAAAAGAGGAAAAATAAGTGTTACTCTAAGGAAGAAAGAAAAAGGAGCTTATGATTTCTGGTTTTATATATATGAAGAAATGTACAAATATGGAGGTGAAAGGTAATATAAACTTTACTGGTCACACTTTCAGTTGATCTTGACAAAGAAGGGTTGGACAAATACACAGAGAGGTTGGTATAGAAATATATTCATTAAACAAGGAAAGAGACAAGGACAGAGAGAAAGTCTATAGGAGAGGATAGAATTAGAGGAAGTATAATCATAATTTTAAAAATTCAGAGAATGAATAATAAAAGGAGGGATAGCTGGGAAAATTATAAGAATGTGTGTTTGGGGGTTGAATTAGATGAAGAATACAGGTCAGATGGCTTCAATTATAAACTAGAAATGTTTATGATATTATTTTATATTCTTCATTTTTTTCTTCTCTGTAAAAACCAGAGAGAAAATGATGAGATGAAATAGATAACAGATATTTTGTAAATAAAAATAATTGTGAATTTGAAAGGGGGAAGAACTCAGCCATAAAATGGAGGATGTTATTTATTGATTGAAAGTAATGCACTTGAAACATAGTTTAATACAAATTTAAAATTAGGGACTGGAGAATAAATTATTATTGCTTAATTTGTAGTAGGAATAATATCCTAACCTCTATCCTATGCAAGGTCAACTATGTTTTCCATAAAAATGTATAATAACCTTGCTCAAGACTTAGTTCACTGAAGGGTCATAACTGTTCACCTCACTTTTGTATTGAGTGAGTACAAAGGAGCAATCAAGTATTCAAGAGCCACTCGTACTTAGGGGTATGATCACAATGGTTAAGTTAATGAATAGAACTTTATTTAGCTAAATTATCTCATGTTATTTCAAATCTCTATCTTCATTAAATAACATCCAGCTAAAACTAGATGAATCTATATTTGTTTAATTGTTGAATGACTTACAACTGTCTCATTTTTCTATGATATCAACTAAACAATGAAGGACTCATCTGAGTCAGAGGAAGTCAAGAAAACAGGTGAATTCATTTTTTTTTTTTTTTTTTTTTTTACCTTTATGCTGCCTTTGGCACTGTTGACTATGGTGTCCTCCTTAATATTGTCTTCTCTATAGATTTTCAGATCAAAATTCTCTTCTTGTTGTTCTCTTACTTATCTGATCTTTCTCTGTCTCATTTTCTGGAGGTATCCCTCAGAATTCTGAAATAGGAATTATTTTCCCTCCATTGTGCTCTATTTAATGATCTCATTAGTTCCCATGGACTTAATTACAAGGTTGATGATTCTTAAATCTGCTTACCCAAACAAACATTCTCTGCTAACCTCAAATTTCACCCTCCAACTGCATTTCAAATATCTAAAACTGGTGTTCAGGAGACTCAATGTATCCAAAAACACAATTCATTATCTTTATCCTTAAACCTTTCCCCGTCCAGATAACTGTAGAGTTTCTACCATCCAGATAACTATAGAGAATATTGTAGAAATATGAGTGGCCCATCTTCCCATACTCTCAAGCTCACAACCTAGGAATTATCCTGAATACTTCAGTATCCTTACCAATATCTAATCTGTTGCCAAACTTGTTATCTTCACCCTGGAAACATCTTGCCTACATATCATCATTTTTTTTTTCTTTGATACTGCCATAACTCTTATACAGAGCATCATAACTTCAGACCTAGATTGGATTATTACTATAGCTTCCTTATGGATCTGCCTAACTCAAGTCTCTCCCCACTCCAATTCATTTCCCTTCAACTACTAAAGTGATTTTTCTAAATCACAGTTCCAATCTTATGACATACACATACACCCACTCAATAAAATCAAATGATTCTCTATTACTTCCAAGATCAAGATCAAATAAATTAAAAAAAAAACATTTCTTTGACACTCAAAGTTCTTCAAAACATGGCACCCTCCTATTTTCCCTGTTTTATGTCTTACTCCTATCACCCCAAATACACCTATCTTCTCCAATCCAGTGACATTGGCTTAGAGTTTATTTCATGAAATAAGTTATTCTATCTCTTGGCTCTAGGCATTTTTTCTGTCTGTCCTCATTGACTGGAATAATGTCCCTCCTCCACTCTGACTCCTGACCTTCCTGACTTCCTTTAAGTTCCAAATAACAATCCCACCACTTTACAGGAAGCTTTCTCCAACCCCTCTTAATTCCAGTGCCTTCCCTCTATTAATTATTTCTTATTTGTCTTGCATATAGCTTGCTTTGTATATACATGTTTGTGTATAAGCCTCTTCTACTACTTTTGTCTTTATTTTTTTCTTATCTTTGTAAATTTGATGAATGTGAGGTAGTAGGTCAGAGTTGTTTTAATTTTCATGCTATTAATTATAAAAATTTGAAGCTTCTTTAAAATGACTATTCCTAGCTTAGATTTCTTCCTTTGAAAGTTTTATTGTTCTTACCGAGTTATCTTTAGTCATATCCAATTTGCTATTACCCTAATTTTTTGGCAAAGATGTTGGATTGGGTTGCCATCTCCTTCTCCAGCTAATTTTACAGATAAGGAAATAGAAATATACAAGGTTTAAATGGCATGCCCAGAATCATAATATATGAGGCTAGATTTGAACTGAGGAAGTTGAGTCTCTCTGATTGCAATCCCAGCACTTCATCTACTACAGCATCTAGTAGACTAAACTTTGAAAATTATGTGTCCTATAACATTTGGCTCCTCATCTATCAAAAAATAATCCATAGTAGTAACGTTTGAAATTTGATACTGTCAGAGTCCTTTCATTCTTGACTTTTTATTCTTAGAGATGAAATTTATTATTTTTTTTCCTAGCTTTAGCAATTTGGTCATCAAACTACTAATCTAACTACAAGCAGCAAGGTGGTACAATGGCATGTCATTTGACCTGTGTCTGCCTTGGTTTCTTAAAAAAGAAAATGGGAATAATAATACCTACTTCTTGAGATTGTAAGAATCAAAAGAGGTAATACTTTAAAGCATCAGCAAAATGCTTCATATCCTCCTTTGTCTGGTATTACCACTGAATAAAAAGTTAGGTAATGTTGTCATTTTTATCATACCATTGTGACCTAACAATAAATAGTTAATTTTTGTCCAATTTTTTCATCTTTATTTATGCAAAAAGTTTTCTAATGGTATTTTTATCATTCTTGTTTGTTGGTTGCAAAAATTTTATGTTATATTGGTATTTTGGGTATAGTTTCTCTCTCTTATTAATCATAAAGAAATACTAATTATTTTTGGAATAAAATATAAATTTTATCATAAAAATAATGTAGCATAGTACTATAACTTAAATACCATATAATATAGTATTATAGTATAATGTCTCAGCTGGGTGGCAGGAGTGGATAAACAGCCAGATCTGGAATCAGGAAGACCTGAGTTCTCTTTCCTCAGAGACACATACTAAGTATGTGACCTTGGGCAAAATACTTAATTCTGTTTGCCTAAGTACCTCATCTGCAAAATGAATAGGAAAAGAAAATGATGAACCATTCCAAATCACTGCCAAAAAAACCCAAATGGAGTCAAAAAGAGTCAGACATAACTACATAGCAACAAATACTGTACTGTGCTATGCTATGTAATACTATACTATGTTCTACTCTACTTACTTATTTTATGTTGTAACTTTACTGAACATTATTTTAATTACTTTTTAATTGACTCTTTTAGGTACTCTAGATATTCTATTATATGCACAAAAGTGATAGTTTTGTTCTTACTTGGCCTCTTTAGTCCTTTCCTCCTTTTTTTTTTTTTAAATAGAGTTGTAATATACAAAAAGATATATCTTTGTTTTACCCCTGGTTTTATTGAAAAGTCCTTTAAATTTTATCTCCTATATGTACTTAATTCTTAATGATTCTTAATATGACTTTTAATATGATTCTTAATTCTAGATAACTACAGCTTAGAATATTAAAAGAGAGGTGAATTCATTCTTATAGTTTCTAGATTTTTAAAAAAATAGATGATTATTATATTCTTTTTCAAAAGCTTTTCTGGAAAAATTATAATACATAAATGTGATGGAATACTACTGTATTGAACTCTTAGCATAATGACAAACCATGATTCCAGAGAATTAAGTAATGAAGAAAAATGTTACTTGTCTGCTAAAAGGGAGATGCAAGATTCAAAATGTAAAATAGTAGAAGTATGTTTTGGATACAGACAATTTGAAAAGTTATTTCAATTCATTATACATGTATTTTTTTCCTTTTCTTTATAATGGATTTTATACTCTCAGTTGATGGGGACAGGAGTGGGGTAGGTCACTAAAAAGATAGATTTTGGCTGATTAAAACAAAAGATCTTTTAAAAAGAGAAAAACTTTCCCAGAATCTATTGCAATAATCATGATTTTATTATATTTATGACTAATATGGTATTTTATATTTACTGTTTTTCTTATGTCAAACAATCCCTGCATTCTTGGTATGAATTTTTGGTTATACTGTATAATCTTTGTAAAATGCTATTGTAGACTTTGTGAAAATTTTTCATTTAATATTTTTGTGTCAGTTTTTAATACAGTTATTGGTCATAAATTTGATTTATCTGTTTTAGTATCTCCAATTTAAAAATTAAGCCCATTTTTTCACAAAAGAATCTAAAAGAATATGTTTATGTTTGTATGAAATTTATTTAATATTAAAATTACTTGATCTTTGAAATTTGATAGAATCATTTATATTTTCACCTTGTATTCTGTTTTTACATTTCCTTTTTGGAGTTTATTTATAGATCATTCAATTGTTTTTTTAAGGCTTCTTAGCTATTTAAATAATGTAGTTCTTATTTTACTAATTTTGTATTTTATATTTCCATAAATATTCATTTTATTACATTATGACTTTTAATTTCATATTATTGAAAAAAGTGTCTGAAAGTTTCCTTTATTTCATTTTAGTTACAATGAATAGTTATCTTTAATATGAACCATTTTATTTCCTCCTTTCTTTTTTAAAAATAAGAGTATTTGTATTTATTTTAACTGGCTTTAAAAAATAATACATTTTTCAATTAGATGATTTTTACTCTGTTTTTCATTTTTATTTTTTGTTGTGATTTTTTATTGTTCATTAAACCTCACCTTATTAATTTTAGCTCAATGATCTTGCCTAATAAGATTTTTTTTTTTGGATCTTGATTTCTCCATCATCCTAATTATTTTTTCCAGTTTTATGTTACCTCCAGATTTGCTAATCATGTGATTGTTGCCATTGACCAAACCAGTAATTTTTAAAAGTAAGGAAAAAAGAAAAGAAGAAAAAAAGAGAGAAAAAAAGAGAAAAGAAAAATACATAAATGAAAGAAAGAAAGAGAAGGAGGAGGGAGGGAGGGAGGAAAGAAGGAAGGAAAGAAGGAAGGAAGGAAGGAAGGAAGGAAGGAAGGAAGGAAGGAAGGAAAAAAGGAAGGGATGTAACCCATATCAGTCATCTTTTCCCTAATAATGAGTCACTTGTAAGATACTTCTTAAAGACTGAATAATTTAATTAGAACTTCTCACACTTTTTCTAATTACAAAGCCTTTTCACCTGAAAAAATTTTTCATGTGATCCCCAGATATATAGTTATAAAATAGGTATACAAATAAAACATTTACTGACAATAAATCATAATTTTGCAAACCTCACATTTAGTTACAAAACTCCATATGGGGTTGTGCACAACAATTTAAGAAGCTGGGATTTAGATTACATTTCCCTGATATACCTTTTTTTTTTTTTTTTGAAAATCCTTTGGTGATGATTATACTTATGGCAAAAAAATTGATAAATTATAATCATCTTTAGCACGAAATTTGTAAAAGAGGGCCTCCATCTCATAAGTAGTGCTTGCTTCATTTCCTTATTTTATTTTTTTTCCCTGAGGCAATTGGGAGTAAGTGACTTGCCCAGGCTCACAGAGCTAGGAAGTGTTAAGTGTTTGAGATCATATTTGAACTCAGGTCCTCCTGACTTCAAGGAGTCCACTATGCCATCTAGCTGAATCCTCATTTTCTTCTTTTATAGGAAACTTTTGTGCAAAATTTTCAATGACAATTTTGTTTCCTGTCATTTTTTTTCAGCAAACAAAATTAGAGGAACCTTTTCTTATAGCATGAACTTGTCTTTTTTTCCCTCATTACTTCTATGTGAATTTTTTTATTTTTTTTAACTGAGTAAATAATATTTACCTAGTTCAAACTGGAATCTACCCTATAACCAAAAAAACATAGTTAGGTATAGGTATGCAGTGTTACATGGACCTTTCTGAAACAAAATTACAAAACCTTATCCTCAATAAAAACACAGGCATTACCTCCCTACTCTACAGAGGATATTGTGAGTGGAATTCTCCCACAAAATGTTATTATAATTTCATTTATAGCAGTTATGGGAGTAGGATATCCATTAACAAGATTGTATAAAAAGGTAGCATTATTGTGAATTGCATTTTTAAAATCTCATCATGTCACCCAGCAGATGACCTTGCTACCTATTTTATATGGAAATGAGTCTATCTCACATGAACTACAAGAATTTACTTCCATTTTGCTACAACATCTCTCTGTATCTCCATTCTCCTTCTCTTACTTCAGAATTAGAAAATGTTTTGGCTCTCCTAAATACCAAGGTTAACTGTTCCATTTATGCTTTCCTCCTCTGAGACTTATTCCATTCAATCTGCTTCTCTGTCACTGTCTCTCTCTGTGTTTCACTCCTTCTTGTCTCTTTTTTTTTTGTTTGTCTTTGTCTCTGTCTTTGTGTGTCTATTTCTGTCACTCTGTCTCTGTGTCTGTCGATTTATCTATGTCTCTCTCACTCTCAGTCTGTCTCTTTCTCTCTTGTACTCCCCCTCTCTGATAAATTTCTTCATGTTCAATTTCTTTCTCTCTAATCATATCTTGCTCTCTGGCTATAAATACATTAAGGTCATTTGATATCATATATATATATATATATATATATATATATATATATATATATATATATATATATATCCTAGGTTCAAATCCTATCTAGAATGCTTCCTCAATGACATTAGACAAATTATTTAATTTCCCCTGGACTCAATTGCTTCATCTATAAGATAAAAAGATTACTTCTGAATTCCTTATCACTTCTTAATCTATGATATTTTCACTTTTATACTACCTACAATAGGTCTCATCCCTTCTTTTCACTGTATAACATCGTAGAACAAGTAGTCCATTCTCACTGCTTAGGAATCCCTTACATTTACTTACAATCCAAACCCCTGCACATGTTCTAGCAAAGGTAATTAATTAAGTGATCATTTGTAGCCCAATTGCTTTTAAAAAGCTATTTTCTTCCTTTTAAAACCACATTTCTTCTTGAATTATTGATGACATTTGACACTATTGATCTATCTGTACTTTAAATTCCCTTTATTTAAAAGAAAAAATATCATCCTGCACAATTTTTTTTTCCTTTTCCTCTTGCTCAAAACTGGGAAAGATGGCCCACTTTTTTTGTTTTTTGTTTTTTGCCAAAAATCTACTTCTTTCTTTCATTTCATGGTGAACTGCTTCTTCTAGGACATTATACTGCCAAAGATCTTTGAATATCTTTGTTTTAATTTTGGTATAAAAGCATATTCATGTTTCCTCTCTCTTTAAAAAAATTTTAATTCCTATTTCCCGCAATTCCCATTTCTTTGTTATGTAGTATCCCATCTCTTTCCATTCAGTGCCATTTAAACAAAATAATCCAGACAATCTTGTTTTCAATTTCAAACAACCAAACTTATTATTCAGCTTCCAAAAATCTGGCCTGGAATCTGTCTTCTGCCCTGACATCTCTATAGAAACTTCTTTGTCAAAATTCATTGATTATTTTCTAACTGCTAAATTCACTTGCCTTTTTCTACTTTTTGCCAAGTAAACAGACCCAATTATCTCTCCCCATTCCATTTCCAGTAGCCTTGCCTACAATGGCTATTTTCTCACTAGTTGGAAACTAACTCACTTCAAATTTTTGCTTAAGTGTCATATTCTCTAACAGACTTTTGTGCACCCCACCAACCACCATGCTTTCTGTCATTTTTTTTTCAAATGATGCAGTTTATGATGTGCTTCCTAATCCTCTGTGACTCTGGCCCATGTCTTCCCATAAATCTGCTATACAGGTTTTACCCAGTATAATAGCAACCTCTCTCTAGGTCATCTGGCATATTCCTACTAGTGAAACATGAACATTTTTTATTGGTTATCTTTTTCTTTCATCACATGATCATCTCTTCTTTTCCAAGCATTCATCTATTATGCCTTCCTTCAAAATCACTGTGTCCCTCCACTATCCCTTCTATGACATTTGATATGAATTCTTACATTCTTAATGAAATCATATAGCCATATAACTATAATAACCAAAAAAGTTAAAATAATATTAAAAACTATAAATCCACATGCTTAATTTGCCATTACTACCAAAATTTATGAACCTGTAATGAAAGCATTAGGAAACCAGATGGATCAGTTGACAATGTCAGACCTAGAGTCAGGAAAACTTGACATATCTTAATTCAAATTTAGCCTCAGATACTTATACTGTGTGATCCTAAGCAAGTCACTTAATCCTGTTTCATTCTTATTCTTCATCAATAAAATTATCTGGAGAAGAAAATGACAAACCACTCCAGTGTCTTTGCCAAGAAAACCTCAAATAGAGTCATGAAAAGCAGTCATCTAGTTTTCTTTCTTTTAGATCCACTGTACTTTGCATGCAAGTTTCTTGCTCCTCTGTATTGAGTCAATATGTGCCATTTTTGATGGATAAGGAAGTTCTAGGTGAGTATTGTGGACACACTTTTCCTGCCACTTAAGAGTTCTCTAATCAAGTTGTGTCTCCAGTATGTTTACTCTCCCAGCGTGTATCTTCATCTTCTACAAAGGGCTGATTAGAGGCTGTCTCAAAAGGATGTTTTAGCTCTCATACCCAAGTTCTCTTTCAGTAGGGGGAGGGACCATACATTTAAAAGTTAATAAGAACTTGAGAAAACATATAGACCTTCCCCTTATTGATTATATGAATAATGCTGGTGAATAAGGAATTACTTTTCAAATATAGATTATAGGGATTCACCTGGATTTCTGATCAACTCTTGGATCTTTGATTCTTTACTCTATAACAGACTTTTTTTTTCTCAACTACCAAGGTAAAAAAATATATATTGTTAGTTTAAGATTCATTTTCATTTCTTTTAAGATGATGGGAGATATTATATTTTGAAAGACAAAAGTTTCAAATCAGCATATTTATATATGTGTATAAATACACATACATAGGTATATATTTGTGTACCCATATACATACACAGATATATGTATATCTATACACGTGTTTGTGTGCATATATCTAGATTCACATGTGCAAATATTTACTATATATACATATGTACATACTATATAAATACACATACATATTATTTGTTTTTTTTTTAATTTTTTTTTAATTTAATAGCCTTTTATTTACAGGTTATATGCATGGGTAACTTTACAGCATTAACAATTGCCAAACCTCTTGTTCCAATTTTTCACCTCTTACCCCCTACCCCCTCCCCCAGATGGCAGGATGACCAGTAGATGTTAAATATATTAAAATATAAATTAGATACACAATAAGTATACATGACCAAACCGTTATTTTGCTGTACAAAAAGAATCAGACTCTGAAATATTGTACAATTAGCTTGGGAAGGAAATCAAAAATGCAGGTGGGCATAAATATAGGAATTGGGAATTCAATGTAATGGTTTTTAGTCATCACCCAGAGTCCTTTCTCTGGGCATAGCTGGTTCAGTTCATTACTGCTCCATTGGAAATGATTTAGTTGATCTCGTTGCTGAGGATGGCCTGGTCCATCAGAACTGGTCATCATATAGTATTGTTGTTGAAGTATATAATGATCTCCTGGTCCTGCTCATTTCACTCAGCATCAGTTCGTGTAAGTCTCTCCAGGCCTTTCTGAAATCATCCTGTTGGTCATTTCTTACAGAACAATAATATTCCATAATATTCATATACTACAATTTATTCCGCCATTCTCCAACTGATGGGCATCCATTCAGTTTCCAGTTTCTCGTCACTACAAAAAGGGCTGCCACAAACATTCGTGCACATACAGGTCCCTTTCTCTTCTTTATAATCTCTTTGGGATATAATCCCAGTAGTAACACTGCTGGATCAAAGGGTATGCACAGTTTGATAACTTTTTGAGCATAGTTCCAAACTACTCTCCAGAATGGTTGGATTCATTCACAACTCCACCAACAATGCATCAATATCCCAGTTTTCCCGCATCCCCTCCAACAATCATCATTATTTTTTCCTGTCATCTTAGCCAATCTGACAGGTGTGTAGTGGTATCTTAGAGTTGTATTAATTTGCATTTCTCTGATTAATAATGACTTGGAGCATCTTTTCATATAACTAGAAATAGTTTCAATTTCTTCATCTGAGAATTGTCTGTTCATATCTTTTGACCATTTTTCAATTGGAGAATGGCTTGATTTTTTATAAATTAGAGTTAATTCTCTATATTTTGGAAATGAGGCCTTTATCAGAACTTTTGACTGTAAAAATATTTTCCCAGTTTATTGCTTCCCTTCTAATCTTGTCTGCATTAGTTTTGTACATACATATTATGTGGAAGAAATGGGAAAAATGTAATATCTTCTTGGAACTTATCTCTAAATATATTTTCTTTGGATTTGTATATATATAATATTCTTCTCTGCTTATGCTATTCCTCCTCTATGGAATACCTCATCTCTACTTCTCCATCTTTCAGAATGTCTTTTCTTTCAAAATGTAGCTCAGAAATCAAGTCAAGTCAACATACACTTATTAGGAACATTATACACAAGATACTGATAAACACTGGGGATACAGATAAAGATAAAAATCATCCCATGGTGTCAAAAAGCTCTTAGTCTAATGGGTAAGATAATATGCAAACAACTAGATACAAATTTTTGCACAGAAATTATATACAAATAAGATCCATATAGAGTAAATTGTAGATGATCTCAGAATGAAGGCATGGGCATTAAAGAGGAACAGTAAAGATTGCTTACAGAAGATAGTCTTTTATCTCTTATTTGCAAGAAGCAGAGGAGTAAAGAGATAGAGATTAAAAAGAAGTGAATCCAAGCATCCAAGACAGCCAGTGAAACTATGCACAGTTGAAAGATGAAGTATCATGTTCAAGAAACAGCAAAGAAGCTCATGTCACAGGATGGCTGAATTCTTAAGAGATCAAAGTGTCTGACTTTTTATGACCCCATTTGGAATTTTATTGGCAAAGGTGGAGTAGTTTGCTACCTTCTTCTCTAGCTCATTTTACAGATCAGAAAACAAATAAATTGTTTTAAAGTGATTTGCCCAGGGTCATGCAGTTAATAAGTATCTGAAGGCTCAATTTGAACTCAGGTCTTCATGACTTCAGGATCAGCGCTCTATCCATTGTGAAAGGATAGAAATGTATAAATATATGTTAGAATAATCTGAGTAGTGGTCATAATTGATGACAAAATCACAAGTCAAAAAAACATAGAGGAAAGAATGAAGAGAATACATAACAGATCCTTAGGGAGTACTCATGGCTAGTAGTAGTCATCTGGTAGAGAAGACTAAATAATAGTTGTCAGAAAAATTGGAGGAAAACTAGAAGGGAATAGCATCATAAGAAAAGGGAGTCAGGAGAAGTGGATGATTTGCCAAAATCAATATTTACAGAGAGGTCCAAATGATAAGGATAGAAAATGGCCATTATATTTGGCCATGAAGAAATTATGATAACTTTGGAGATAGGAATTTCATCTAAATGATGAAATTGGAAGTCAGAATACAGAGAGTTATGAAGAGAGTGAGAGAAAAATAAAACAATGACATTAAATGTAGATGTCTTTCTCAAGGAATTTAATGATAAATGATAGAATAATAGGTTGTAGGAAAAGCCATGGGTAGTTTAAAGAAGTATGAAAGGTTTGGAAAAGCTGCCATGGTGAGATAATTCATTAATTATGGAGGTGTAAAATGATTTTCTTGAAATGATAAATTTCATTGAAAACTATTTAACATAATTTTGTAGTAGACCCATTCTCTACACCTTCATGATTTTTTTAGTATTTATTCAGAAATACATAATTTGGACAAAAGCTGCAGATAGTGAGAGTAATCCAAGGCTTAGATCTGGCAGAAGATTGGCAAAAGGATAAAAGATCAAGGGATTTAAAGATTAGGGTAGTATAGAATTGAACTGGCTTTTCAACTGGCTTTTTCATTTTTCAAAATGGGGGGGGGCACAATATAGCTCATGCAAAGGTGATCACCTAAAAAAGAACTGAGGGGTGGAGGCATTGAAGGGCACCATGAGAATGTAGAGTGGAGTTAGTGGTTGCAAGATGTAGTTAAAAATAGACTTGACAAAAGATTGTGAGGAGATAAAGGAATTTCAGCGCTCAAGGACACAGAAGGAAAACATTTAAATTGAGGTTATCAAAATTTTTGTGTGTAGCTATGAACTGGTATAATATTGGATTATTGGAAATAGGTAAATTGGCAAACTAAGAAGTTATGTTTTCCTAGAAAATATTAATACCTTGAACTCATCTAGTGTGAAGAAAGGAGTTCTGGAGGAAACATTGTGAACAAGGCACCAAACTTGTTGAGGAAGTAAGAAGAATGTCCTAGAGGTCACTAGATAACAGCTACCAGAATCTTGATTGGATTATAAATAAGGATAGAGTGAACCTCAGGAGAGGAAAAGTTACTGAGTAATGGTGGTATAAGAGCCTAGAAGTGGTGGGGGTGGACTAAAGGATATTAAAATTCCCCTATGTGACCCCTGTTCTTTTCTATACCTGGACATTTTTATTTTTACCTATTAAAAGTATGTTCATTCAGCAGGAATATTATAACACACTTGATTATTCTTGTGTTTAAAAAGTGGCATGTGACACTAATTACTACAATTGAATAGTCACATAGAATTTGAATTGTTGCTTGAATGCTACTGCTAAAGAGTGGAGGGCTAATATTGGAAAAGTAGATAGCATCTTGTATAAATGATGATGATGATGACTATTATTATAACTATCACCAATGATAATCATGATGATGTTTGTGGTGGTGATGGTGAGAATAATAATAATAGTAGTAGTAGTGATATGGTTTAACTTTAGGTATGGCACAAGTACTCAGGGACTGCATTTTGTTTTTGATTTATAAAAACACATTGGTCCAATTTGATTTCCTTTAATCCTTGAACTTTTTAAATTATCTATTTAAGAAGCTACACTAAGCCCTATGAAGCATACTAAAATATATATGAGATAAGTCCTGCCCTGATTGAGCTTATAGTCTAGGAGGTGGGGGAAAGATGTGTATATATTTTAGTAATGAAAAGCTGATTAAATAAATAAAAAATAAAATATTATCTGGACTTTCAGAAATATAAATAAAAATCAATGTTCCTAGTTTCAGCCTGCTATATTAAAGGCATTGTGAGGGACACAGATAAAACAATCCCTATACTCAGAGATAGAGGAATTAATGAAAGTGTTAATTTGTTGATAAAGGAGATCAAAAACAACAGCTAAGTATAAGATTTCTATCCTTAAAGATGAGAAAAATTGTGATAATAGGAGGAAAAATTTGAGAAAGAGAGCTAATGTAGGTAGAGGGAATGAAAATTATCTATTGTAAAGCTTCCTTCAAATTTCCAGGCACCCACTAGCTGGGTCTACCTGTACAGAAGTGCATGCTCATCACAATTATGTGAAAGTTCATTTGCCTTTTCAATACTGTGAGTGTTGCCCTATGTGGATCCAAGGGGTGAAAAGGTGGCTAAAGATGAAAATGAACTCATGTAACACTTGCAGCTCTAAGTAATAATTTTCTCATTTTGAAATGACAAGTGAGGCATATTTCATATTTAAGTAAATTTTTGAGAGACTAAATCATTGGTTTAATAGAAATTTCCATAGGAGAAAAAATCAACCCTGTTTGAATATTTTATTTAGAAAAAAAAAAACAAAAAAAACACTGGCACAAATAATCCTTCCGTTAATCAACTTAAGGAACAGCTTGAATCAGACAGAGGCCAGCATGTTCTGTTCCCCCCAAGGTATCACTCCTCCAGGTTGCCTATTCATAGTGAAAGAGTAGCTGATTTATGAACAGTTTGATTTAAAGCATGATCTTGGATAGATTCCAAATAATTTTCATCTTTGCAAAGTTGTCAACCAGAGTTAGCCATGGGGGTGCCAGAATTAAATTATGATATATCTCACCAGAAGACATGACCATTGGGCTTAAGGACATTTTTATCCTCTTCATTTTTATCTTGCATTTTCTCATTTCACATTTATATTCAATCCATTGACTTCCAAGATTTTTTTCTTTCCTTTATTATATTTTCTGTGGGAAATCAAGTAAAAGAAAGGAGAGACAAAGAACAGAGATAAATTAATCTAGTGAAATATATCTTTGTTCTCTTTATTATGATATTCTTTTCTAATAAGCTCCTAGAGGGCTAAATTGTTTTTCTTTGATTTTTTTTTCTTTTTATTCCTGATATCTAGTATGATAAATATATGTATATTATATATATATATATATATAATATACATATATTTATACACATATATACATTACAGAGTAGGTGACTAGACTAATAAAAATTTGTTTGATTTGAATCAAATTTCTTCTGCCCTTCAATTTAGATTCACACCCCTGTTGTTATTCAAGCTGGTTAAATAGCAACTAGCTTGAAAATAATTTAACAACTTCAGCAAAATGAAAATATTTAGGATAGTAATAGTAAATGGACTTTGGAATGGTTACTTTGTGGGTATAGATTAGCATCACATTAATATAAGAATAACTATTCAGAGATAAAGTACTGACTTAAAAAAAGAGGTAAATTCAACACAAAAGGGGAAAAAGTGGCAAATGACAGATTTAAAATTCAACACCTTAAATGTAGAAGGATTGAATAATTTGATTAAATAAATTAGAATGACAAGATAGATAGTCATGTGGGAAGATGGTGAGATTCATAATACACTTATCTCATTTCATTTAATCAAATAAAAAGAAGTTATTTTATTAAATTTTGCAATTATTAAAATCATTAATATAAAATAATATGGTTGGACTTCAACTATATTTTCAATATAAACTCAATTGAAAAATATGAGAATAAAATAAAAACACATTCCATGTCATCATTTAATGACAGTAGTTAAGCTAATGGGGTTCATGAATTGAACTAGTGTTTTATATCACAAGATAGGCATTATGTCATTTTAAAAACACTTTAAGGTGTCTTTAATATGGTACTTCTCTTATAATGGAAAGATCATAATGTTGGAGTAATAATACTTGGATTTCAAACTTGGTTCTGTTTTTTATTATCTATGCGACTTTTATTTAATTTCATAAGGCTTCAGTTTTCTTATCTATAAAATAAAAGTGTTGGAATGAACTTTAAGGTCCATTCTAGTTCTAAATCCTATTTTTACTATGAAATATTTTTAAAATATGTATTAATTTTACTAGCATGTCACAGAAATACACTTGTTGAAGTAAAATGGCCTTGTTTCAATTACCCCCCCCCCTTTGACATTTCGTACCCATGTTACTTTAGGCATATCACTTAACTTGCCAGGCCTTGATTTTTTCATCTATAAAATGTTAGCATTGGACTAAATAGTTTCTGAGGCATTTTCCAGTTCAAATACCATGATCCTATGATCACTACAAATAATTCACTTTGGTGGCTTTTTCTCATGTGTAAAATGAATTTTAAAAGTCCTATATTGCCAGGAAGATGGCAGAGTGGATCACAAATTTTCAAACTTTCCAGATTTCCCCCTTAAACAAGACAAAATAGTGCCTCAAAAATGTAGAATGGTAGGAAAAGTAGGAATTGAGGCAGAGCAAAGGTCCTCCAGAGAAAAAAATCTGAAGAAACAGTCCAGAACAGAGTTTTGGCCACATATCTAGGCTACATTCAATGAAGGAGCAAGAAGTGAACCCTGGGACTATTTGGGTTTTGAAATATCCTTAGGTCCAGCCACAAAAATTTTCACCTCCTGGACAGTGTGAGACCTTGGACATCTAACCAAGGAACAATTGAGAAAACCTCTGCTGATAAGGGACACCAGGCCTAATTATGCTGCTAAAAAGTACCGCTGGGTATGAAGAAATCAGCCCAAGCCTGGTGAGTGCAGAAGCAGTAGAGCAGCGGTGCTGCTGGATTGGGCACTTACAAAAAAACAGAGTTCTTGGTTTTAGTTCCAAAACTCAGAGAAGCACTGATAAAGGACCTGAGACTACAGTCACCAGCCCCTACGTGTGATGACTGCATTAGCACCCTGGATACCTTAGAATCATAAGCAAAAGTCCTTAGTCTTTATTCTTGGTCTTTAAAGGTAGGAGTAAATTGGATGGAAGCAGAATCTCTGAGACCTTCCTTCTCCCTCATCTACTGCCAAAGTGACTCTGGCTAATCTTACTCCCTCCTACAATTCTCTGTATACACCAACCATTGAACCAGGATAGTAGAAAAGGCCATTTTCCAAGCACATGCCCATAGAGTATTGTCCAATCAATAGTTAGCCTTAACTATTGTTGTCCCAACCTCTGTGCATCAACTCAAGATTTCAAGCTCATTATATCTCCCACTTTCTTTTGTTTTAGAACACAGGTGGTCACGCCATCCCTGACTTCTCAAGGAGGTGAGAACCCCCAAAAAGGAGGTGACCACACCCTCCCTGACATCTCAGGAAGGAAGATGAAAAGCACCAAAGGGAAGTGGGGATTGCTAGTGGGTTTCTGGTCTGAAGGGTCTTATCAGAAATAGGTATGCACAAACCCATCAGCATGGGAGGTATTACACAAGCACATGGCAATAACGCACAGGCTATTAGTGATGACTCTCCCCACAACCAGTGCAGACTCAATGTGATGCAACAAACATGAATTGTAAATGCAAGTAGTGATATAACAAACAATATAAATCAACGTGGTGTTGTAAAAGATTTCCAGAAGTCCTAGAAGGAGGGTATGTAAACAACATATGCCTTCTTCAGGACCAAGAGATAGTCCAAACCAATCTATTGTCCATTGCTTCACATGTCAGGGAATCCAATGATCCCCACAAGTTTTTGAAGTCATGCAACAGTCTTTTTATGTGTTAGGGAATCCAATCATTCCTGAGGGTTTTCAAGTCCTACAACAATCTTATCATGTCTCAGAGAATCCAATGATTCCTGAGGGTTTTGAAGTCCAACAATTTTTGATGTCCATGTGTAATGGGATGAGGCTTGAGTTGATGCACTGAGGTCCCAAGCACGTGAGGCTAAATGGTAATTGGACTATACCCTATTAATATACATGATTGGATAAAGAATGGCCCCCGCCCATTCTCTGTGCAAGTCCTGATGTGTTGTATAGGAAATAATGATTTTGGTGGGTGGAGACAGAGAGACAGGAAGAGAAGCTGGGAGAGATTGGCCTGGGTTCCATACTCCTAGATGCTGGTCGTGTGGCTGCTGGTCTAGCTAGCTTCTTGACTCAGCTGCACACATAGCTATTGCCCATTCTCTTCCACCTCAGATCTTTCTTCACTGAGAATAAAAACTGACGATTTTCCCCTAACCCTAACCTGAATTCCTGACTCCGGCTGATTTTAAAATATGCGGTCTTCATATCCATGAGTCAAACGCCATAACTGCCAGGCTCTTTCAGTGGTGGACACAGTCAGCAATGGAATCACTCGATGTTTCTTGGGTCTTCTCCTTTGTTTCAAGGGTCTGCTCCATCTCTCTCCAATGGACAAGGTAAATATGGCTCATTGGCACCTATCTGATTCCTTCTCCACCTGTGGAGATACAAGCAAACCCTCTCCCCCAAGCAGTTAACATATCTGGTCCCTTCCATTCACTACTTTCTGGGGCTCTCCACATCACCTGGTGATTATCTAAAGACAGTGGAGCTACTTGCACTGGACACTGCTCTTCTGGTGGGTTATAAAACCTATCTGCTAGAGCCAGTGCATCTTTGCAAAAAATCAAGAAGTTAATAGTATAAAGGGTTAGATTTAGAAGTTCTCTAGGGTTACCTGTGGCTCCCTCTTTCTTTTGTTTCTGAAGGAGCATCTTAATGTCTCTGTTTCTCCTCTCTACTATTGCCTGTCCTTGAGGATTAAAGGGTATGCCAGTGGTGTGTAAAATCTTATACAGTGCACAAAAGTGTGCAAAATGTTTGGAAGTATATACAGGACCAGTGTCTGTTTTCATTGTTTGTGGCACACCCATAATGGCAAATGCTTATGTGAAGAATTCAGTGACCACTCGGGCTGTCTCTTTCGCTGCTGGTATTGCAAAAGTGAATCCTGAAAAGCTGTCTACCACAACATGGATAAAAGACAGGTGACCCAAAGATTTATAATTGGTCACATCCATTTGCCAAATTTCATTGGGTCTCAAACCATGAGAGTTCTTCCCTAGAGGCAGTGTAGGAGCATGGAAAGGAATGCAAGCTGTACAGGCTTTTACTATGCTCCTAGCTTTCTCTCTTGTTATTCCAAATTGTAAACGTAAAGCTCGAGCAGTCTGATAATATTTCTGAAATAAAAGAGTATTGGCCAATATTGTTAGAAGGCTATCTGGCTTTGAATTATGATCAAAAATAGCACCTGGAAGTCCACTATGAAAGTGTACATGCAAGACATAAATCTTATCTGAATGCTTTCTCACTTGCTCTTGAAGTTGCTTAAAGAGCTAATATATTAGAGGCTACAAATTTTATTTGGGCCGTGGCAATTTTTTGTACCACACCTACTGAATAAGCTGAATCAGATATTATTTTTATATCTTCTGGATAATAAATAAGAGCTAAAATGATTGCATACAATTCATTCTGCTGAGTGGATTGAAAAGGAGTTCTGACTACTCTCTTTATAGTTAAGTCATGAGAGTATACAGCACAAATATTATGTTTGGATGCACCTGTAAAGACAGTTGATCCTTTAAGAGGAATTTTAGAAACCTTTTCTTCAAGAATCCATTGCCAATTATGTAATAGTCTAGTTATCTTTAATGGAGACCCATGTGGAAAATTTGGAGCCATGGCTAATAAAATTTGCCACTCTGGGATGGTCTCACAGCACACATTAATTTGTGCATTAGTATAAAAGGTGTATATCTTGTCAGGTCTTATCCCAAATAATTGTACTGCTCAATTAATGGCCTTTAATAAAATTCTAGCCACAAGCACTGGTTAAGGAGTAAGGCTTTGTTCTGGCTGTGCCAGAAGGTTCACCCACTCTATCACACTCTCTCCTTGATGAAGGACTGCTGTAGGTGCCTCTTGTGTAACAAAAAAATGATATTTCCAAGGGTTTTTGAGTGACTCTTTCAACCACATTGGATAAAGTCAGTTCAACTTCTCTCAAAGTCTCTTGAGTTTCTTTTGTAAGCTGGTATAGTGAGTTTAAAGCACTGTCTCCCCTTAAAATGTCATATAATGGATGTAACTGATAGGTAATCAAGCCTAATACTAGGCACATTCATTGGAAATCTCTTATCAATTTCTGAAAGTCATTTAAGGTGTTTAGCGTCTCTGTTCTTAAGAAAAGTTTTTGTACTGTAAGCACCTTAGGATATACTTCATATCCTAAATATTGAAAAGGAGCATGTCTTTGAATTTTTTCTGGAGCTATGTGCAATTTGTAGTTCCTTAGTGTTTCCATGGTCTTTTGTAGACATGCTTCTAACATTTGTTCCTCAGGTGCACATTCCAATATATCATCCATGTAATGTAATAACATAACTTTTGGAAATGCATTTCTTACTGGAGTAAGAGCAGCAACAACATACATTTGACACATAGTAGGGCTGTTTTCATTCCCTGTGGCAAAACTGTCCATTAATATCTTTTATGAGGTCAGCTAAGTTAATGCTGGGCACTGAAAAGGCAAATTTTTTTCATATCCTTATCTAGAGGGCTAGAATAGAAACAATTCTTAATGTCTACAACCCAAAGAAGGCATTCTCTAGGCAATTGAGTAGGAAATGGAAGCCCAGGCTGAAGAGTTCCCATAGTTTCCATCTGTTCATTTACTTTTCTTAAATCAGTCAACATCGTCCATTTTCCAGATTTCTTTCTTACAACAATTACTGGGGAATTCCAAGGACTTAGAGAAGGCTGGAAGTGTCCTTGGTCAAGTTGCTCCTGTACCATATCTAATAAGGCCTGAATTTTATCACTACCTAAGTGCCATTGTTGTATCAATTTTCCATTGGATAGGAATGGGTGAGTGTTGTCAGGCCTTCAACAACAGCCCTGCCTAAAAAACTGAAGTACTCATTTGTAATCCTAATTGTTGTGAAATGTCTCTTCCCCACAGATTGATGGGGATTTTTTTCAATTATAAAAGGAGTAAAAATTCCTGTTTTACCTTCAAAAGTTCATCTCAAAGGGGTAGCACTAACTTCAACTGCTATTGATCCCCCTGCGCTAGACATGTAGGTGTCTGCCTTAATCTTTGGCCAGTGACTGGGCCAATTAGCACCTCTAATGACTGCATGATCTGCAACAGTGTCTACCAATCCTTCTAATTGTATGCTATTTATATAGATTGTGAGCATAGGTCGGTCAGCTGTCACAGCTGCTGTCCAGTATATTCCTGGATTTTGTTGCTTGGAGATGCTATTACTTCTCCTGGGTGATAAGTCACACATTGTCTACCTCTATTATGACTAGAATATTATCTACACATTTCCCAGTTTCCCACATCAGTGTATGGATGGCCACTGTTTTGTAAGTACTCTCAGGAGGTGAAATGGTCAAGCCTATTGTGCCTAGAGGCAAGGGATCCATAGGCTGGAGAGGAACAGATTTCACCTCTCCAGAGGTTGTCTCAGCTGCACACAACTCTATTCTCCCCAGTTGTATTCCTTTTCTCCCATCAGGTTTCTTTCTGGCTGATTGATTGTATAATCCCTTTCTCCCATCAGATGGCTTCCTGGCTGATTGGTCATATCTGGGTACTGAACTTCTAGACACTCTCTGGGTGTAGCATCGGCTCTCATCATGCCCCAAGTGTTTTTTTCCTGGGGCCCTTGAGCTGAGTCCCTGCTCCCATTTTCCTGAATTAATCTACATTCTGATGCCCAATGAAAGCCTCTATTGCATTTTGGACTTGGGATATTGTGTCTTATTCTCCCATCCTGTTTTCTCACTCTGTCTCTATGCCAACATTGAGCTTTCAGATGTCCTACTTTACAACATTGAAAGCATTGATGAGTTTCTCTGGAAGTCCCTGCTCAAAAGGGACCCTGTATTCCCATGTTCGGATTTTGGGAAGTCTGCATCATAGCCTGGCTATAAAAGGCATTTGTGCCCACTGTGGCACAGCATCTTATGATCTCCTCTAAAAGAGCATCCTTGTGTAGTCCTAGTATAATTCTTCTACAAACCTCATTAGCATTTTCCTTAGCAAGTTACCTTAGCATAATGTCTGTTACTGCATTTTCACCATTAGTTTGTACGACAGCTTTCTGCAGACGATCCCACAAAATCAGCAAAGGGTTCAGTTGGCCCTTGTGTTATTTTTGTGAAAGTTTCACCCTTGTTGTTTTTATTGGGGAGAGAAGCCCATGCTTTGATAGCAGCAGCAGAAGTTTGCTAATATGCTTCTAAAGGGTAATTAATCTGTACTAAAATTTTTGCATAAGAACCTACACCTGTTAGTTGGTCACAGGTGATTGGATGATTAACTCCACTTTGACTATTTTGTTGGGCTTGTATCGTACAGAGCTCACTATATTCAGAACACCATAACAACTTTTGTCCAAGTTCTCAGCATGTCCTTGCTACAGATTTCCAGTCCCTACGGGTTAAGACTTCATAAGCCAAATTCTGTAATAACAGCTTAACATAAGCTGATGTAGCTCCATAAAGAACGCAAGCCTTTTTCAGGTCTTTGAGGATTTCTATATCAAAAGGAGTGTATTTTCCATTTTCTTGACCTGAAGAGTTAAACTATTGAATCACAGGATACATTCCTATTTTCAGATAACCTAAATTCTGCCTTTCTTTGGTGGCTTTAAGTATTGCCTTTTGCAATCTAGTCATAGGAGGGTGTGATTGCTGAAGAGGAGATGCTGGTGGTGTCACTGCCCCTCCCACTACTCCTCCTCCTCCATCCCGGAAAGTGAAGTTGATGGGGGGGTGTCAAGAACCAGTGCCTGTTTAGGCATGGTTGAATCACCACGCCCTTCACCATGCCCTTCATCCTCACTTAACTCCCCATGCCCTCTGGTGATATTGCTTTTAATCCATTCTTTATCCTCCTCTTTTTCCTTACACTTCTCCATCTGGCTGTTCTTCGAATTTTTCTTTTTTCTATAACTTGCAGGATTCTTTAAGGCCAATTGTATTATGTTGTATGTATAGAATGTTTCCTTGGAAATTGAAGGAGGACCTTTATCACTGTGTATTCACATAGTTGCTCTCCTACCAGCTTCCAATTATCTAGTCCTATCTCTTCTTCCTTTAAAAACCAGGGGGACATGCATTCTAATGTACCCAAGAGTCTAGCGATCTGCAACCAAGTTACAATTAAGCCTTGTCCCTTGATCAACTTAAGCATGCTTTCTATAGTGACTCCTTGGGGCAGAGGTGGGTGTGGGTCTGGGGCTGGGGGAGAATCTTTTCCCAATATCTGTCCTATTTCAGCTAGAAAAGGTTACTAGTTTAGCCCTTAACAAAGTAAGTTCCCTATTTGTCTATTAAAATACCCTATTTTCTGGTCACCAGAGACTTCTTCAGTGAAATTAGGGTCTTTGGTCCACATGTTGGGCACCAAATGTGATGACTGCATTAGCATCCTGGATACCTTAGAATCAGCCAGAGTAAGGATAAGCAAAAGTCCTTAGTCTTTATTCTTGGTCTTTAGAGGTAGGATTGAATTGAATGGAAGCAGAATCTCCAGGACTTTCCTTTTTTGTCTCCCACCCAGAAGTGACCCTGGTTAGTCTTACTCCACCCCCTAGTCCCTCCTACAATCCTCTGTATACACCATTCATCAAGCCAGCAAAGGATAGTGGGACGGGCCATTTTGCAAGCATATGCCCATAGATTATTGTCCAATCGGTAGTTAGCCTTAAGTGCTCGGCTGTCCTGAGCTCAGTGCATCGAAGTGTATACACACACACAGATATGTGGGAATATAGAAAACCTGGGTTCATTTTCAGAGGAGAATACAAAAATGTTTTTAAAAAGTATCTTTTACCCCAAAGAGTAATGTCAAATGGTCACCTAAAGAAAAAGAATTTGTAGAAAAATTCAAAAAAAGACTTAAAAATCAAATGAGAAATTGAGGGATAAAAAATTTTAAAAGACTAGGAAAAAGAAGACTATGAAAAGAAAACTAATCAACTAGAAAAGGAGATCCAGAATCCTAAGGAAGAAAAAATTCCTTAAAAATAGAATGGGCAAATTAAAACAAGCAAAGTTATAAAAGATCAGGAAAAATAGGACAACATACAAAGAGTGAATAAGTAGAAGATAATGTGGAACATATCATTAAAAAAAACCAACAGATCTGAAGAACAGATCAAGAGGAAACAGAAGAATAATCAGACTATCTGAAAACTAGAGTTTTAAAAAAAGGTATTTTGACACAATAATAAAAAATAATTAAAGAACATTGTCTTAAGGTGTTAGAACAAAAAGGGAATCTAGAAATAGACAAAATCTACTGATCAACATCTGAAAGAAAACCTACAGGAATTCCATAGCAAAATTCTGAAACCACCGGATTAAGGAGAAAATATTGTGAGCAACTAGAAAACAAATTCAAATACATAGAGAGCCACAAATACAAAATCTAGTAATAGCTACATCAAAAGACTGCAGGTCTTGGAACATTATATACTGAAGAGCAAAACAACTGGAGTTATGGCCAAAAATGTCATTTCCAGCAAAGTTAAGCATAATCCTAAATGAAAAAAAAAAATAGACATTCATTGAATTGCCAGACTTCAGAATTTTGTTGTGAAAAGACCTGAAGTTAACAGAAATTTTGACATACAAGAGCCAAGATAAATATAAGATAAACATTATATTCTAATTACAGGGAATTCTGTAAAGGAAAACTGTTTAGTTTTTATACATGGAAATGCAAACTGTATTTCTAAGATTGTCATTAGTAATTGGGCAGTTTAAAAGAAAGATTGGAGTAGAGCTGAGTATGATGTGTTTCTAAAAAGTAAATCAATGTAGGAAAAGGTAAAAAGAGTAATTATAAAAATGAAGTAAAAGATATAGAACTGACACAGAGGAATTAAATGAGATAGGAGAACAGATAATTCTGGAAGCCTATTCTCATGGGGAATAAGTTAAAGAGGGAAGGGTATGTGAGTATATATGTGTGCATGCACACATATGTGTGTCTGTGTGTGTATATATATATATAAAAGTATGTATTAATATAAATATATGAGAGAGAGAGAGAGAGAGAGAGAGAGAGAGAGAGAGAGACACGGAGAGGAGAAAAGGAGAGGGGGAGGAGGAGGGACAGGGAGAGGGACAGGGAGAGGGAGAAGTAGAGAGAGAGGAAGAGGGAGAGAGAGGGAAGGAGGGAACAGGAGAGAGGAAGAGAGGAAAACAGAGAGCAAAAAGCAGAGGAGAGGGAGAGACAGAGAGAATGAGAGAGGGGGGAGAGGGAGAGAGAGAGAGTAGGAGGGAGAAAGAGAAAGTCTTCTAAATTCAGAAAGAACTAAGAGGCTAAGAGATAGGAGGAGGAGAGGATAAGGGCTGGATTTTTAGGGGAAAAAAACCCTACTTATATCAGATCTGGGCTAAAGAGAAAACATATACATTCAGAAGGCAATAAAAGTCTTCTAAATTTATAAAGGAATAAGAGATTGAAGGAACAGGATGGAGAAATATAGAGATATGTAGATTAATAGGAGTAGGATAAAAGAAAGAACAACATAAATATGGAAAACTATGAAAGTCTTCTGAATTCACATAGAAACAAAAAGACATTGTAAGAGTGGGGGAAGAGGATAAAGGAAGGAACCTTGGGAGGAAAGTTAAATTAAGTAATAGGAAGGAAAGGTAACAAGCAAAAATAAAGCAGACAATTCAGAAGGAATAGGAAATAAGAGATAGAAACATTTTAGATTAGATATAGAATTTATTATGGATAAAAATCTGAGGTGGTAATCATGATCTAAGACAAAACTAAAATATATTTAATCAATAGAGGGCAAAAAAACTATACTATGTCAGCCACATTAATCAATATTGTTTTAGACTCTTTAAAATAACTGGAGGATATAAGAATATTGTAAGAAATGAGGAATTGGTGGAGTTAGAAAAATATGGAAAGACTTGCATTGAAGAAAGAAGATCCAACTTCATAGAACCAGAGGAGAAATAAACATAGTATGGTCTTGCACAGATGGATATGAACATATATTTCCATGTAATTGCAAAATTATAGATATCTATATTTGTGTGTATGTATACATATATGCATATGATATGTTTGTATATGTAGAAATATATGTATATATATTTGTGTGTATATGCATATATACCCATACATATATAATCTCTGGGTGTTTGTGTGTGTATGTATTTATACTTAATAGTAATTTTCTTGAGGAAGAAAGGGAGGAAGGGGAAAAAAGAATAAAGTAAAAAGTGCACAGCCTAGAACAAAAGAAAATGTACAAAGAAGAAAAGAAAAGATGGACATCTCTAAACATCCATGTAGTGTTTTATTTTATTACTTTATATTTTGAATCTTGTTATGCATATGACATTTTTTTCTTATTTTGTATTTAACTTTTAAAAGAACTTTTATAAAAAACCCTATTTTATATCTTGGAGCACTTTAGATGGTACAGTGGTTAGAGTAGCAAGCCTGGAGTCAGGAAGACCTGAGTTCAAATCCACCCTCAAATGCTTATTAGCTTTGTGACTCTGGGATACTCACTTATCTTTGTTTGCTTCAGTTTCCTAATTTGTAAAATGAGAAGGAAATGGTAACTTATTTCAGTATCTATGCCAAGAAAATTCCCAGAAGAGGTCATAAAAATCAAACAGAATTGAAACATATTATGTCTTGACTGAAACGGAAAGCTAAATTGTACTTGTATCTTTGAGTACGCCAGAAATTGAGATTATTTGAGCACATGATGTTGAACTTCTGAGTCTCAATAATTTATTAGAATATGTATTAGTATTATTTTCTTAAAGTTTTTAAAATGTTCATGTTCCTTTCTCTTTCATATTATATTATTTCTGTAGAAGGATGATGGTTTTTTTTTTTTATTAGACTTTCTCTCTAGGTTAGTTACAGTATTGTTAATTAGCATTCTAATAGCATTCTTCATAAGATGTATTTGAGAATGGAAAAAGAATAGAATTCACACTATATTCTAACAATTTGCCACTTAAAATATTCTTCCAGTAATTTAAATATGCCCAACCAAATCATCCACACAATTGAACTGATTCACCATAGTGCCCAAAACATATTACTGTTGTTTTTCAATGAGCATACTCCTCCCATTGATGCAGACATCATTCTCATCTACTTAAGAGATAAATTAAATACAAATTACTTGATAGTTGCTGCATCTTCTTACTGCTAATTTAATGAGGATTCTCTATGACATGACTAGTCTCTTGAATATCAGACATGCAAGTACATCATCCAGTACATACACAAAACCTTCCCCACTTCATAGAACCTACAGAAATTTGGAATTCAGCTGGATAGATTTTGAAAACTCAGAATCACATGAACACATGAACACTGAAATCACAGTGTTGGAAATCTGTGATCCCATCTAATTCAATTGCTCATGATAAGGCTTTGTACAAATAGAATCTTAGAGCATATCAAACCTATAGTAGGTATTTATTAAATGTTGTCTTATTCAATTGATTTCCATGTCCATGTCCCTCAGTTGTTAATTCAATCACCCTCCTCATATTATCTTTTCTTTATCTATAAACCTTGCACATGCATAGTAGAAAATAAAGTGGTACAGTACTCCTTCTCTTGGAAAGCAAAACAACTAGCTTTACGGTCCCTTCTTCTGTCCTCCTCTGGGCAGGAAATTAAGTCTCCTTTGCAGAGACATCATCATTCTTTCAAAGAGAGTTATTCATGCTTGCCAACAAGCCAAATTCAGATAACTCATATGGACATACACATAACCTATATGGGCAGTACAGAATCACTCCACATTAATATCACAAAAATGGGAAAATGATTTCTTCAGATCTTGATTCATAACTCAAGTTCTGTAATAAGCAAAGATCATATTGAACAACCACATTATTTTACAGATGAGGAAACTAAAAAACCAAGAGATTTTCAATATAATTTGTCTCAGAATTAGGACTACGATCAGTTTTCATTCTCAGACCAGTATTTTCCCCCCTCATACTAATCTATTATGATATAGATGTAGAACAACATGCATAACATATTTTTAAGCTTTAAATTATCTTTTGACCAGTATTTTATATTCCAATTAAGTAAATAATAGATAAAAGTACCTTATATGATGTAGACACTCAACATACATATTACTGTGTTCTTATAAACTTTCCCATTCCCTCCCTAACAATTCTCCTCTCTTCCAGCAGTGTCCCAAATCTTCTCATATTTATTACTTCTATTGAACATAGGATTTTATTTTCACTTCATTCTCTACTATGATCCACAAAATGTTTGTTTCTCAATTAAATTGATCAGTGTGTTCTGTGATATTATATTCAGTTATGAATGTCAAATCTCAAAAAGTACATTGATAGGCTAGATAGCACCTAGAGGCTGACAACCATTCTAGTGAAGGGACAGGAGATCATGTCATATGAGGAATGACTAAAGAACTGAAGAAAAGAAAAAAGCTAAAGCAAAAAAAAAAAAACATAACTATCATCAAATAATGAAGAAACTATTACATGGAGAAAAAATTGTATGTTGTTTCTTCATGGCCTCATTTCAGAACTAGAAATAATCAATGGAAATTACTAAAACAAACTAATACATAGAAAGATTTACTTATTACCAAATTGTAATAGGTCAGCTCAGGTTATAACATGTTTCCCTTCATCTCCAGGCTCCAAACAAAGATGGTGGTAGGCTTGTTGAGAGACTTGTAGAGAAAATTTCTATATGGTTATAAATTGGCCTTGATGGCTTTTAAAGTTCTTTTTAGTTCACAGATTTTGTAAGAGATTATCAACTGATTTTTTTAACACTGTCAAATTTGGTTCAAACAGCATCCAGTGTTTGCTGCTGCCAATTCCCTGTTGTGTTAGCTATCTACCTCCCAAACTATGTAACTTCCTATTTAATAGTTTCAGCTTCCTCCATTATTCATTATTACGTTAACTTAAGTCTTCTTTCAGTGGTCATTTTTTCCAATAATTCCTTATAGAAGAAAAAAATCAAATTTAATAAAAATTGATCCTACTAATTAGATAAATATTAACTGGAATAGTTGTAACAGTCAAAATTTCTGACCGTTCAATCAAACAACCACATTTTGAATACTAAGTCTTTCCTTGGATACATTGTGTTAGTGGTAGGGGCAGATGTGGTAGGTTCTTGATTCCTGAGAACTTTGCTGCTATGAATTAGAACCATTAGAAGATTGGTGATCTAACACATTCCCTCCAGAAGACTCAAGTCAAAAGACAAATAGGTAAGTAGAATCCTGTGACTCCACTATACAATCACATCCATATCATTATCACATTAATAGTTTCAGGTTTTTCTTTTCCAATTTGATACTAGTTGGTGATAAGATAAAGGCCATTAGGAGCTAACTGATTAAAGTTCAGGAGGCTAATAATTTGTAAAAGTAGAAACCGATACACAAATGTGTACATAAATAGACAGGGGGAAAAGTTTTTCTTCTTTAACCTTTACTTTCAGGGTCTTATGATACCCTGAAAATATAACACAGTTTCCTTTACTAGCACATCTAAGTTTTAACGAAAGTCTCAGAAGGTATTATCCAGCTATTACTGATCTCATGACAAAGAGTCAGCAATGCCCAATTTCTTTAGTATTACTTTTGCATCTTATAAGGAAGTCTATCATAAAAAGCTTTACCAAAGACATTCAACAAATTAAAAAACAAAACTTTAACACCAGTTGATCCATTCAGGGATTCCTAAAGAATATTGCCAGGGTTTCTTCTTCTCTTTTTTTTTTTTTTTTTTTTTTTTTTTAGAAATTATGTTCTCTGAAAAAAATATATCAATATTGAGAATATAGGATTCAAGTTTAGGGTTCTTTTTTGTTTTCATTTTTAAAAGATTCTCTCAATATTTTTAAATTGTCTAGAGTTGTCTCTATGGCAGTTCTATTACGACTCCCCTGAGAACTACTAGCTAAAACAAACAATTTTTCAAGATAAAAAAAAAAAGGAAGAGAATAGTAATTAGCAAACATCAATACATCTTTTTTTTTTTTAAAAAATCTTGTTACATTCAATATTCTCTCTTTACTTGTATCCTTCTCTGCAAATTAGCAAAGGAGTAGTTTTTTTTTTTCCTTATACTTCTACTTTGGGGTCAAAGTCGTTCTTTATAATTTCACAACATACATTTTGGTTGTTTTACATATTTTTCCTTTCATTTACATTTTTGAAGTCATTATCCATATTGTTTTCCTGACTTTGCTTACTTCATTTTCAATTAATTTGTATAAATCTTTCCATTTTTCTTTGTAGTAATAATGTTTGTAATGAGCAATTTGAGACTAACCTGTTGTCAATATTGTTTTGATTAGACACAGCCCAATACACTATTACTTGATCTTAACATACTAATGTCATTTTGATCCTCTCCAAAAATGAGTAACAACCAACCAACCAATATTTTACATAAAATTCAATTATATTTATTTACTATAATTTCTTAGCCATTCTCCAATTGTTAAAAACATACTGCTTACATTTTTTTGCTACCATGAAGATATTACTATAAATATTTTTAAATGTATAGAGAACCTTTCTTTTTGACAGTGAATTCTTTAGAGTTTATGCTTACCATTAGTATCAGCATTTTAGCCACACTACTTGCAAAACTCCTAATTGCTTCCAAGAATGGGTTTACTTCCAAGAATTCTTAGTACCCCAAGAATGCTTTTATTTTTAAAAGATTTTCTTAATATAATTTATTTTTAAATTGTCTAGATTTGTCTCTATGGCAGTTCTATCATGACTTGCTTATCTTTCTTCTCTCCTTTCTTCACTGATTATTCCTGTCTTTTGTCATTTTTGCCAAATTATCAGATATAAGGTAAAATTTCAGGAATGTTCTGATTTTTCTTATTACTCTTTAATATAATAATCAATAATTTGTCATTGTTCTTTTGAGAATGGTTTGCTCATATTATTTTTCCATTTTTTGATTGGGAAATAGCTTTTGGTCTTATTTATTTATAAATGTTCTAATTTCTTTGATATCAAATTGTTAGTGCTATTCAGAAAAATAATTTTTTCTTGTTTGAGCACTTTCTTTTTAGTTTACATGCCTTTATTTAGCATGTGTATTTCTTTTTCAATTCCAGGGTAAAAATCATCATCTATTTCATATATATATATATAATCTGCTTCAATTCTATTTTTTTTAACAATATGAACTCTAACAATCAAGATATATATATCTTTCTTAATTTATGATGAAATATATCTTGGCTTAAGTCTAATTTCTGCTAGACTGTTTTTCACTTTTGCCAGTAGTTCTTATCAAATAGAGAGTTCTTTTCTAAGCAATTTATATTTTTGGAGTGTATCAAGCACATTGAGTTCTATTATTTCTGATTTCCTTTGTGAAGTCTGTTCCATTGACTTATTTTCCTATTTTTTAAACTAATAACAAATGCTTTTGATCATTGTTGCTTTAGATCTAAAGATGCTGATCCCATTTTATTTTTTTGTTTGTAAAATTATTTCCCCGATATTAAATATTTTTGCTCCTCCAAATTAGTTATTATTTCTTGAACTGAATTCAAAATTCCTTTGGGAGTTTGCATGATATAATGTTAAAGTTGTAAATTAACTTTGGTCTTATTTTCATTTTTATTACCTTAACATGGCCCAATCATGAGCATTGATATTACTCTGAGTTTTTAAGGGTTTTTTTAAAGGAGAATTTTGTTAATAAATATGTACAGGCATTAACTCCCAAACATTTTATACATTTTGTGTGATTTTGGAAGGAACTTCACCTATGTTATTGCTTCTTAGATTTATTAAAATTTTAATAGTATTTTGTTTTTCCTCATACATGCAAAGATAGTTTTCAACATTCACCACCTTTCAAAACCTTGTGTTCCAAATTTTTCTCCCACTTCTTCTCCCTCTTCCTCTCCCAGTGAGAAAACAATCCAATATAGATTAAACATGTGCAGTTCTTGTAAGCATTTTTTTATCATGCTACACAAGAAAAATTGTATTTCATTTTTTTGGGGTAGAAATGTAGATTTGGTAATTTTTGGGGGGTCTATAACTGATAAAGCTATTCATTTTGTTGCTGCTAACCTGGTAATTTCTAAGTAATATCATGTCACAATAAATGGGAAAGGATCATTCTCTATTAGGAAAACAATCAACATAATCATATAAAAAACAAAAAATAAAAGACCACATGGCTATCCATCTGCTTTTATATTGTCCCGGTCAAAAACTTCAGACAAGACTCTTCTTCAAGACTCTAAAGAGAATTTTTCACCTTCCTGTCCCCATAATCAGTAATATTGCCTCCCGGATTGTGTCAACAAGTACAACATAGACCATAGAATCTCCACTATAAATTATTGATGACGATATGTAGAGGGCAGAATTCTGGAAAAATATACTTAAAAGAAGTATACTTGAAACAAGGTGTTAACTCAGTGGAATTGATGAGATAATGGTTCTCTTGTTTACATATACTTAGTCCGTAACATGGTGATGTAATAGTTCTACAATTGACGTAATTGTAATAGGTATTTAAACTGGGAATAAAGTCAGACTCAGAAGTGAGATGGCAGACTGGCATATTGGCATAGGAGGCGGGATCAGACTATGACAGACATAGACTATGAAGGGGACTATAAAGAGTTTGGACTTTATTCCTGACTATTCTCATGGTGATTATTCTGCTGAGACCAAGGCTGGTCCCAAGGCCCTGCAGAAACCTAGCCCAGACATTACAAAGATATTAGAGAAATCTTTTCCTGCCGTAGTATATTTACCTCAAGAGTTCAGATTTTCTATTTTAGCATTAAGTTTATGTTTTGTTTTAGTTTTTTGGTCAGTTAGCAAATACATTATTGAAGTATATACTTGCATTTTCAGCAAAAAAATCCTCAAATTGTGATACCCTTATACTGAAATTCCATTAATATATAATTTGAGAAATGGATATTTTTACAATTATCTCTTTATTATCTCATGTTGTGTGCCTAGCCTACTTTCCCTCTACCTCACCATCATTAATTAGTTTTAAATAACTTGTCAATTCCCCCTGTTATTTGTTGCAATAAATAGATTTGGTTGTGCATATATTGTTCCTTCTAGAATACTTTGAGAGTTTTTTTTTTGTTTTGTTTTGTTTTGTTTAGAAAACTCTGAAAACAAGAAAATTAGATTTTAGATATTTTAGATTGAATGATTTCTGTTGGGGGGGTAGTAATTTGGAACGCTAATAAAACATTTTTAACCCATTCTGGTTCATATTTCTCAAAGGTTGAATCTTATTCAAAAACATTTCACTATTCAGTTCCACATATTGGTTAACAAATCTATGTAGAAAACCTGGTAGCTCATTATTCCTTACTAGACATATTCTACTGACTTATGAAAGTGACATGGGTTTTGAATTAAATCCAAATTTGTTTATTTATTCTGGGGAGACTATCAGGCTTAAGTGACTTGCCCAGGGTCACACAATTAGTAAGGATCAAGTGTCTATGGCCAGATTTAAACTCAGGTCCTCTTGATTCCAGGGCCCCTACTCTATCCACTATACCAGCTGTCCTATAACCCCAAATGATAAAGAGACTTGACAATATTGCTAATATTTGAAAATAATTTTAATTTGTCCTTTTTACATAATGTAATTCAGAAAAAAACACCCTAGCCTAAAAAATAAATACAAACTACTTTTTTTTTTTTTTTAATTTCAAAGCATTAGTCCATACGTGAAGGAAGAAATTATCTAGCCTGCTATTTTTCCTAGTTGTTTTTCAACAGAGAATTACTCAGTGGACAATCATAAAGAAATTGATTGGGAAGTAGTGAATTTCTAGATTTCAACACTAGCAAAGGAGATATTCCTAGAGTGTTATCTTCTCTGTACATATCCAAATGTCCTTTCAACACTGCACTGATACATATCACTACTAATAGAAGTTTGCTGCAGGGAAGGCTGGGCTGAATTCTTGCCTCCTCTACATATTCAATGTTATGTTAAACATTAAAAGATTCTTGAAATTGATGACAGGAGGTGACAAATGGGAGAATGAATGGGAAATGAGGATGATATGAAGCAAACTCTTTCTGTTTTTGAATATTTTGAAATCATGTGAAATGTTAAATAATTTACACACTATGTTTGTGAATCTTGAAACTAAACCATAATTTTGTGTGTGTGTGTGTGTGTGTGTGTGTATTTTAGGTTTAGCGAAGTTCTTTAGAAATTCACGTGTTTTTACACTGTTTTACAGTACTTAGAATGTTATTATGTATTATAATAAACAAAATGCAGGAAGGTCACAGTTGGCTAAATTCCTATCAATTATGAACTTAATTTTTACACACATTTAATACTTATCTCATTTCAGACTTTTCTATACTGAGAAAATTTCTTTTAAAGAAAAATGGTTTATACAGTTCACTTCCTGCCATAATCAAGGTCTTTCTAACCTGATATCTGAAGGTTATGCTTCAGTGAATAATTCAGTAGGTTAGTGAAACTGTGGCAGCAAAGAAAGTGCTAATCTTAGATGGAAGCTGTGAGGGATATTAAGAAACAATTGCAAAAAGTGACATATTTAATAGAGAAAGATTACGCTGTGCTACATCTATTTAATTTGAATTGAATAAATTTTGCCAGTATTTTATGAGATGCAGTCTGCAAATTATATGAAACTTTATAATGGTACTGAATTCTAAGGGAAAGAATAAAAGGCTTCCCCCAACATCACCATCAACCCTTTTATTGAGATTTTGAAGACTTTTCAGTCATTCAAAAGAATTTCAAAGAAACTAAAGAATCATACACTACATGCCTTTATTAATTTGAATTAAGAAAAAAAAGGATAGTAAAAGGTGATTGTATGGAAAGATAAATAATAGGAGGTAATAGTAGATCTCAAGTAATGAGATTTGTTGAAATAACTGAATTTCTCCAAGACTCTGACTCAAGGCCGGATGTGTTCTAAATCTTTCAAAGGAAATTTAGATGATGTGTCTGAGAAAATTCTGAAATTATGAGTGAATGAAAGTGTGAAAAATGATAGGAGGCAATTTGAGGCCTTAACCATTAACTAGATTTTCTAATAATCCTATTTCTGTTGTTCATAATTGAGTTGTTCATAGAATACTACCTCTAAAAAAAAACAAATACTCTGAATGATTATGCTAAATGCCTTAACTAAAGTTCATTAAGATGACATATTTATTCTCTTGATAATTTTAGGAATATTACTCTATGTTTAAGTAATTCTTATCTTATGCAGATGGTGAATTCTGTAATTCAATATACTTAAAGGTTGTTGTTTTTCCTCCTTTTTCTTTTTTATAATATAATATTTTATCTTTTCCCAATTACATATAAAAATAATTTTAAATATTCATTTTTAAAATTGAGTTACCTCCTCATCTGCCTCATTGAGAAGGTAAGCAATCTGATAAAGGTTATACTTATGTAGTCGTGGAGAACATATTTTCATATTAATAATATTATAAAAGAAAACATTAACCCACATAATAATCCAAGAAAACGAAAGTAATTTTTTAAAAAATGTGCTTTGATCTGTATTCAGATTCTATCAGTTATTTCTCTTGTATTGAGTAGTGTTTTTCATCATAAGTCCTTCAGAGTTGTCTTGAATCTCTGTATTAGATTGTTATTCTTATATCTGATGTTATTGTGTACAATGTTCTCCTGGTTTTATCCCTTTATCCTTGCTTAGTTCATATAAGTCTGTCCAGGTTTTTCTGAGAGCATCTACCTCAACATTTCTTATATCACTATAGTATTCCATCACAACCATCTACCACAAATTGTTCAGTCATTTCCCAGTTGATGTGCATCTCTGAATTTATAATTCTTTGCCACCAGAAAAGAACATATTTGGACATCATTCCAAATTGTTCTACTAATAGTTGAATCAGTTCACAACTCCAACAATAGCATATTAAAATCTCAGTGTTCCCATATTCCCTCCAACATTTATCATTATCCTTTTCTGTACTATTAATCAATCTAATAAATATAAGATAGTAATTCAATATTGTTTTAATTTGCATTTGATAAATCAATAGTAACTTAGAACATTTTTTGATATGACTATAGGTAGTTTGGATTACTTCACCAGAAAACTATTCATATTTTAAAAAAAATTGTTAAGTGGGGAATAGTTTTCATTTTTTATAAATTTAGCTTTTATGTATTTGAGAAATAAAATTTTTATTAGAGAAATTTGCCTCAAAATTATTTTCAGTTATAATTACTAATTATATTTCCTTCTATCTCATTTCCCCTCTATTAATTCTTTCTCTTTTGTCCTTCAATCTATTCTTCTTCAAAAGGTGTTTTGCTTCTTAATATTGCCTCCCCCCATCCACCCTTCCTTCTACAAGCTTCCCCATTCTTTTATCCCCTTTTCTTCCTACTTTCTTGTAAAGTAAAATAGATTTCTACACCCAGTTGAATGTGTATGTTATTCCCTGTGAGCCAGTACTGCTGAAAGTAAAGAATTTCGGTCACCTCCTCCATCTTTCCCTCTCTCACTTCTTTTATGTGATATAACTTCTCCCATTCTGCCTCTCCCTTTCCCTTTCTCCCAGGGTATTCAACTGTTTCACACATTCATTTTATTTTTAAAGATATTATATCATCAGGCACCTCTGCCTTCTGTCTGTATATACTCCTTTTAATTGTTCTACTAATGAAAAAGTTCTTATGAGTTACAAGTATCCTCTTCTCATGAATCTTCTTAAATCTCTTATGATTCCCTTTTCCCCTTTACTTTTTTAATGCTTCTGTTAAGTCTTTAGAAGTGAAATTTTCTATTCAACTCTGGTCTTTTCATTGGAAATGCTTGAAATCCTCTAATTTATTGAATATAATTTTCCCTTGAAGGATTAACCGTTTTGCTTGGTTGGTAATTCTTGGTTGTTCCCTAGTTCCTTTGCCCTCAGAGTGTCATATTCCAAGGCCACTGATGCTTTAATGTTAAAGCTACTAAATCTTATGTTATCCTGACTATGGCTTCATGATATTTGAGTTATTTTTTTCTGGCTGCTTGTTAACTTTTCTCCCTGATATAAGAGCTCTTGAATTCAGCTGCTCCATTCCCAGAAATTTTCATTTGGTGAGTTTTTTTTTTCAGGAGGTAAACAGTGAATTATTTCAATTTCTATTTTTTCCTCTGGTTCTAGAATATCAGGGCAGTTTTTCCTTAATAATTTCTTGAAATATGTTATTTAAGCTCTTTTTTTCCCCATGATTTCCAGGAAGTTCAATAATTTTTAAATTATCTTGTTTTTGTAATATATTTTACATTGTGTTCTATTTTTTCACTTTTTTGATTTGCTTTATTATTTCTTGATGTCTGAATGAGTCATTAGCTTTTACTTGATCAATTCTACTTTTTCACTTTTTTGATTTGCTTTATTATTTCTTGATGTCTGAATGAGCCATTAGCTTTTACTTGATCAATTCTAATTTTTAAGCAATTGTGTTCTTTCATGTGTGTTAATACCTCCTTTTCCATTTGTTCAATTCTATGTTTTAATGAGTTCTTTTCTACAGTGGATTTTTGTATTTCTTCCCATTTGTCTAATTCTGCTTTTCAAGGCATTCTTCTCCTCAATGAATTTTTGTACCTCTTTTGTCATTGGGGCTATTCTGTTTTTTAAGGAGTTATTTTCTTCAATATTTTTTGTTCTTCCTTTATCAAGCTTTTAATTTCCTTACATTACTCTCATTTTTCTTCCCATTTTTTTCTTGACCTCTCTTCTTTGATTTTTAAAAATCTTTTTGATCTTTTCCATTTTCTGAGACCAATTCATATTTTTGTTGGAGGCTTCCAATATAAGAATTTTGACTTTGCTATCTTCTGCATGCATGTTGATCTTTCTTGTCACTATAGTAATTTTCTATGATCAGAATTTTTTATTGCTGTTTGCTCATTTTTCAGCCTATTTCTTGCTTTTTAACTCATTGCTAAAATGAGGCTCTCCTTCCAGGCTGGAAAGTATACTGTTCCCAGTTTCAAGGGTTTTATGCAGCTGTTTTCAGATATACTTCTAGGAATTTATAAGTTTTCAGTTTTTTTTTTGGTTGCATGAACTAAGAAGTGTATTTACTACTCTCCTGGCTTATGCTTTGGTCTATGTGTGACCCCAAGTACTCTTCTAATCTATATGATAAGGATTCCTACTCATTTAGTGGCTATAAGTTCTAATGTGGTAATGTTCCTCTTCACCCATGGGCAAAACAACAGAATCCTCTTCCCAGTGCCATCCAAAAGACTCCTGTAATCTCCATCTGATTAGCCATTGTAATTGCTGATTCATTCACATCCTAGACCTGTTTCTTGTTTGCTGTAGTCTTGTCTCAGCTGACATTGAACTGTTCTCCACTCTCACCCTGGTGCAACAGGGTTTGTCTGCCAAACTTTTAAGCTTGTAGAAAGGAGGGTGGATGGGGAAAGGCAAAAACTATAAAGCACTCCTAGCAGCTGGGAGGATAAGGAAGACCTCAAGAGGGAAGAAATACTTAAACTTAGCTCTGAAGTATACAAGATATTCTAAGAAATAGAGGGAAGACCAAACTCATTCCCTCCATAAGAAAAAGCCTATACAAAGATCTAATGAAGAAACTTAGAATATTAAGTGCCACCAAATTCAAAAGGAGTACCCTGTTTATCCTATTGGGCAAAATCAAAAGGTAAGCAGCCTTTGAAAGGTGGGAAATGGGGAGGAAGAAGGAAGTATATACCAACAAATTACTTTCTTAGGAGCAGATGACCCTGTTGAAAAATATCAAGAGAAGAAGATACACAGCAAGCTCTTAAGAGTTGCATTCAAATATTGAAAGGACTTTCTTTTGGTGGAATCATATGATATTTGCCTTTTTCTCCAGGAGGCAGAACTAAAAGCAATGAATAGAGTTTACATAGATAGATAATTAAGCTTAATGCAAGAATATTTTTAATAATGAGAGACCATCATATCTATAGTGGACTGCTTATTAAAAAAAGAGCTCTCCATCACTCAGGTTCTTGGGAAATATTTGCATTACCACTAACTGGAGAGATTGAAGCAGGATTTCTTGTTTATGTTTGTGCTAGAATTGAGAAATTCTTTGATCCTTAATAATTCCCTTATTTAATCTATCAATAACTAGATAGTATAAAGGATGAAACACTAGATATGGAATGAAGAATATGAATGCAAATCCTACCTCAGACTAGCTGTGTGATCCTGAACAAGTTTTTCACTTCTATTCAGTTTTCTCATGTTCAAAATGGAGATAAAAATTATGTTCCATAATTATTGTAAAGATGAAATAAATTTGTAAAGCGCTTTTTAAAACCGTAAAGCCTTCTATAAATATTAATGATAATGATGATGATGATGATGATGATGATGAAGAAGAACAAGCATTTCTTAAGTACCCAATTTATTCTGAGCATTTTAGTAGATCCTTGAGGTTTTTTTTTAAGGAGTTACTGTTCTCAGAGCTGATATCTTAAAATGGGAAAAATGTGTGCACAAATGGATGTAAAATATATACTGATAAATACAATATAGATAATGCTATATATAAAGTAATGTAATAAGATACCAGAATATGTGGAGCAAATGGCGCTTGATCTTGACTTTGAAAGAAGCAAAGAATTTTAAGAAGTGGTAGTGAGTAGGAATTTTATTTTAAGTATAGAAACAAGGATCAGCAAAGCCATATAATAGGAGATGGAATTTTGTGTTTTTAGAACAATTTTGGATGGAAAAGATCATATGAAATCACAAAATGAATAAATAACTATGGAAAGATACATTGACGCCCTTTGTGAGTGACAATGCTAGACAAAGGAATTTCTCTTTCTACAATAGAACCAAAAAGCATTCACAAGAACTTTATGAACAGGTGAGTAACAAGGACATAACTGTGTTTTGGAAATGCAACTTTAGTAGTTGTGTGAGAGGAGACCCCAGGCGCTGAAAGTAATTAGCAAACTATTTTAGTATCAAGTCATCTAGGTGGCTCAGTAGATAGACTGCTGGTTCTATAGTCTGGAAGATTCATCTTCCCAAGTTCAAATCTGGTCACAAACCCTTACAAGCTATGTGACCCTGGACAAGTCATTTAATTTAATATCAATCATAAATCTTTTGATTTTTATAAACAAGGCCACTTGTTAGCCATTTGTTTGATAGGTCTTTCTCAACATATGCGACATGGAGATGCTGCATATAAAACACCTTCAATTCACCTATTAGATCTTTCCCATTTCATATATATTATCCTGAAGCAAATGAATATTGGTTATGTTATAAAACTTCAGTTTTTAGTGCCTATTTTCAGCATTTATCATAGCTATTTTAATCTCTGTCCTATTCTTGAACAATTTCTATAAATTTTGAATATATTAGTCATGGGATTTGAAAATGTTTACCAATTCCCTTCCTCCTTTTTGGTAAGGAATTATTATTTCTATAGCAACCTTAGAGTAATTGATTTGATATTTACTTAATAATTTATATATATTATTATTTGTAGTCCTTTTTATTGTTAGAAAAGAAAACTTAAAACTAGTATCATGATTGGAAATGTTATTATGGTTGCTGTTACTGGGCTTTTTGTCTTTTTTTCAGCTTGTTGGTCATCTTTATCAATGTTAAGATGGAAACAATTATGGTATAAATCATAATTTTGTTATAATATTATTACCTTAAATGTTCTGTAGACTATTATACAGTGGATCATGTAACTGCTTTTTTCAGTTGAATAATAGTAATGGGATAGATTTCCATGTTCTATAGACTCATTTAAAGCTTTTATATCATTTACAAGTCTTTTCTGTAAGTCTAGTTGCAGATTAGACAATAAGGATATTATAGTTGTACTTCATCCTGTTCCCAAGTGATTTTGATTTCTACCTGTTCTTTTCTATATTTGGAGATTATGTAATTCATGCTATGTAATTTCCTTACATTTCGTTCTGTGTAATATTGGGAATGTCAACGTCTAACTAGTTATTTTCAATAATTTTTATCTTTTAATGTTATTTATAAATGTTATCTCATGTCATATAAATTGATATTTCCCCCAAAAAAGCATTTTATTAAGTAAGTTATATAAGCTATTAATTGATAAAATTATTGCTAAATAATAATGATGTCAAGGCAATTTTGACCAATGATTTGTCCTGTGATCATGCTCTATTTCCTGTACAATTCATTTATTGAATTCTCAAGGAAACTTTGATAAAAGTAATTGTAGAATGAGGATTGGTCAAACATTTGTTTATAAAGAAAATGACCTTCTGATTTTTACTTCTAACTATTGGATCCTGTCTTGCGAGATATTGAGCAAATGTTGCATATTTTCTTATGTATACCTATATTGATCACTAAATCTAGATCATTTAAAGGCAACCCTTTTGTGATTTCTGGTGGCAATGACTTTGTCTTAAATTGTCATCATGATCATCTTCATACCTTTAGACAATTCCACGTGAGTATCATTTTTGCTTTATTCCATAAATTCAATGACTTATCCTAATTGTCAGATTCCTCCATTGTTTGATGAAATGAATCTGCTCATTCTAAAAGTATTTCTATTTTTCACTTATCATGTGATCTGAGGATGTTTAACAATCTTCTTCATTTTTTATTAGAAGATATTTATATAGTTGCCTAAAAGTGATGAAGCTCTATTTTTCAACACCTTGTGTATGTGTGTCTGCATATTTTCATTAGAATAGTTCCCAAATTGTTCATTGTTAATTTTGTAGTTCCAAGAGTAGCCTCAAAGACTGGCATTGAATAGGAATCTATTGTTTTTCAAATGTTTTACTGTTGAGCTTTGATTTCTAGATAGGGCTCAGTATAATTAGAGTTGGTTTTTTTTTTTTCCTTGATAGTTTTATGTTTGATGTGACTTTCCTGGCAAAGAGAAGACATTTGATCATCCTTATAAATTTATTTGATTTTATCTTCAAATTAAAATTTAAATTCTCAAGCTTTTTTATTTATGTATTTTAATAATTGTACACTTAGACAATTCAAATGTCTGTTATTGGACAATTGTTCTATGAGATGGAGAAGCTGTTTAACATGATTTTCAGTGGAACCATATGTCTTAATGTCATTCAAGTGCATCAAGCATCATCATCATCATCATCAACATTATCAACACCATCATCATCATCATTTAAAACATGAAGATTTATAGAGTCATAAGATTACAACTAAAAGGAGCCTGAGAAGTCATCCAACCCACCCGTCTTATATCATAAGATCTGCAAATATTTACCAATTCCCTTCCTTCTTTTTGATACAGAATTATTATTCCTATAGCAACCTTAGGATAATTGACTTGATATTTAGTTAATAATTTATAGATTATTATTTATGTTTTTTAATTTTATATTTTACAGATGAAGAAATAAGTCCAAAGAGTTTGAGAGACAGGTAACACAGAAAGTTCAGCGCTTCAGCAAGACAGATCTAAATTCAGTATTTTCCCAGCTCCAACAAGTTGATAGAGGAACACAAATTGATTGCTTAAATGGATATTTAAATCTGAGGAAAATTGCATGAAAATGAAAGTTCCCAGCTTTGACATTTTTTACCTGTGTGACTTTGGTAAAGGCATTCATCTTCTTCCTTCCTAAAAGGAGTAAATTAAATAAATTATCTGCAAGATTCCTTACAGTTCCTAATCCAAGCAGATGAAAATTTTCCATCCACTCTGCAGCCTTTGATTTAGTCCACCAGTCTAAAATAATAGCTCAAAAAAAAAAAAAAAAAAAGAGAGAGAGAGAGAGAGAAAGAGAGAGAGAGAGAGAGAGAGAGAGAGAGAGAGAGAGAGAGAGAGAGAGAGAGAATAGGAGGGAAATACATTCAAAACAAAGTAGCAATCAGAGAAGTAGAGAGTTTAAGATTCATGTAAAATGAACTAAAACATGTTTACCTGAAAAGATCTTTCAGCTCCCTTGTAAAGAGACAAATCATCTGAGTATGCTTTCCCTATAGCTTCTATTCTTTTACCTGGCTGTCTAGAGACTGGAAATGATTGGCAGCTATGTTAAATCTCACTGGAATAAGTCTTTGTAAAGGAAATTATTAGCTATGCAAATATAGTGATTAACCTTAAACACTTTTAAATGCCAAACTATTAACCTTAGGACCCCAGTCTCTTTCCCTGGGATCTGTGTAAGTTGTGGAGATGGGAACTTTGCCTAAGTCATTTTACCTTCTGGGTAGGTCAACCCACCAAAATGTAATTCTATTGTTACTTTATAAATACATGCACCAAAAAAGACCAAGATATTTGAGTCTTGGGCTTTGCTGACTGCATCAAAGAGATGATAGATATTTTTTTCCAAGATAATAAATTTCTGTCCATGATAACTTAATTTGTCATTTACTTTTATGCTCTCAACATTGTTATTCTATCCAATATCAACCTATTTTTCTCCTTTCACAGATCTGCCTTTAAGAGACTTAGTTTAATGTAATGGTAAGAAATCTGGTTATATTGCTTACTGGGAATTGAGCAAAACATTTACTCTCCCTAAACCTAAATTTACTACTGCATGAATTGTGGGCAATACTTGCTCTTCCTCTTGGAGTTGTAAGAATACTCATGAAATCATAAGTGAGAAAGCAGTTTGTAAAATAATAGGTATGTTGGTACTGTGTTTGTAGTTCTAATAATTATATAGTTTTTATTATTTATATAGTATTTGGTATTTAATGATTTCCAGCTTTGTTTTTATTTTATTATATCTAAACTAACATTTTTAGGACTAATACATGCTTTTCTGTCTAAGAACTATGATTTGCTCCCTGAAAAATCAATCAATCAAAAAAATCAATTACAATTAATTATTAGCATGCTGCTAAGGTTGGGGTATAAGAAATGAAAACAATTTGCATTTTAACAATATATCCACTAGGCTGCTATGTAACTCACAGCATAAAGGTCCTAGACTGAAAGACTGGGAATCTGGTTTCAAATTCTGACTGAGGTACTCACATGCTGATGAATCCCAGCAAGCCACTCTGAGCCTCTTTCTTCACCTATAAAATGCAGCTGATAATAATAGTACTAACCCCACAGGATTGTTATGAGGATAAAATGAAATATGTATAAAGTGTTTTGCAACCTAAAGAGCTCTAGATAAATGCCAATTTTTATTATCATTGCTATTTTCATCATTCTAAGAGAAGCAGCTGTGAGCTGAGTAGGAAACTGATTTTGTTACTAAGAATGATGCTACCAAGACTTAGGTGAGGGCTTGAGTTTTTGTTTGTTAGTTTGTTTTTACTTCTGAGTTCCTATGCAAATGACCTAATGCTAAAGAGCTAACCTGAGCTCTTTAGTGCAAAGCATGGTTTTAGGTTCTGGTAAAAAGATCCTATCTATCTTCAAAAATATTGCATTGTATTTTTCCCTAAACACACCTAAAGTTATAGAGGCAGGTTTAGAATCAGAAGAGCCCTTACAGGTCATCTAGTTCAATTACTTCCTTTTATAGATATAGACATTTACTCCTAAAAAGATTAAACAATTTACAATACATTTATGACTAAAGATAGGTAGCCCCAGAGACAGAATTTGAACTCTGTTCATTTAAAAAGCAATGGCTTTTTCATAATCTCTTCTGTTCTAGGAAAATGAGTTGGGATTAATACAAAACTTAATGGAGACAGTGACCTCTAACCGACGGTGGCTCAGTCTATAATACCCAGTGAATTTAATGTCTATATAAGCTTAGATCTATTGAAGACTCTTTGTTGACAACCCTATTCAATTTTGGCCATGCAGACAGGGTGATATAGTAATGAAAACAAATCTTTCCAACCTGCCAGAGATTTTCTTCTCCTCTTTTGTGCCTTCTCTTATATTTTTCTGGCAAAGAATCATTGTTCCATAACCAACAGCCTGCATAGCTGCTAGGTACAATACTTCCCTGCTGCTCTCTAAGAGTAGCACAAAGCACTATTGGAGGAGAGTATGACGGGGCAGTTACTCTTTCTGCTCCTGCTATAACTCATAGGTCTTGTGTGATGAGGGCTCTCCCTCCTCTTCCTTTCCTGTTGTCAAAGAAAAATAAAGAGCTGGTCCTCTTGTGTGTGTATGTGCATCTTTTGACAATTTTTTTTATCTGCAGATCTGAAAACTGGACTGAGTATATAATAAGAATCTTAAGATTTTTTCCTCTATATTCAAATACTCTCAAATTTCAGCAGAAATGGCAAGGTGGGCATAAAACCAGCATTGAACAGCAGGGTTGGGGACTGGCCTCTGAGGTTTAAGAAGAGTGTGATCACTCAATTTCTTATTATTGGAGGTTCCTTTCTTAAACCACAACTTGTTAAAAAAAATGGTGCTTATCTGCATTGGGAAAGTGAGTTTACCTTTCTAGGAGTTTATTATGACAATTAAATTACAGGCTGATTCCCTCTACTTTTTCTAGCCCAGAGTCCAATACTTTAGGAAAGTCTGCCATATGGTAGGTACATTAAAATGTAAGTTTAATTGATTAACAAATTTAGTGTCCAAAAACCAAAATTTCCAATATTATAATATTTTGGTACCTTTGGTGCCAGATTCTTCATACATGAAATATAATGGTTTAAAAAAAGACTGCATAAAGCAAGACATATTTAAAAGCCCCTGCCATTAGAACTGGAGAGCATTTTTATCAAAATGATGATTGACCTCTAAATATCCATCTATTTGGAGGATATTAGGAATACGTACATTGCCATAAACACTGTTAAGCTATTATTTAATACAACTATCAAATCCTACACAGAATAATTGCAATATTTAGAAGGGAAAAAAGAAAGAAAGAATTTTCTAAAAAACTGTATCTTGTACAACATGGTTTCGGGTTAGACAGTTTTTAATTTTTTAAAGTTGATTTGTATTCCTTCTTAGGAATATGAATTTACTAGAGAAAGTAGCATAACTGACCCACATGGGAAGAGAGTAGGTATAACTGTTGCCCCAAGGAGTCTATTGTGATTATAAGTACAATCTTATGGAGAAATGAAGAAGTGAGAGATTTCTGTTATTCTCAAGCCATCCCTAGAATGAACAAAAGAAATGAAAATAGAGAAGGAAGTAGGATTTTCTTAGAAGTTAGAGAAGACAGTGATATTAACAGTTGTCTGGATTCAGAAGTCACTTTTCTTTTTGTGCTTGAGTGCTTACATAGATAAAATCAACTACGTAGTGTGCAGGAGAATTGCTGGACATATTCATCACACTAAAGGATGAGTTTTTAACCTCCAAATTAGTTGGCATTAATACCCAGTGAGAAGAATTTTGAAATCTCCTTTGGAAACCTGCTAAAGATTTTAGCTTAACAAGGCAAAATCTTTCACTGCATCCAGGGCCATCTCCAATCATCTATATCTATAACTTGCCACTGAACCCAAATGGCTCTGCAGGAAAAAGGAGGCTAGTGACTTTGCACAGCCTTCCCTCACTTCAATCTAATTCACTTACAGTCATGACATCACCTCCCTGAAGTAATAGCCCTCTTAGAAAACAAAAGATAAATAAAACCTCCTTGAATAGGAATAGAAGCTTCTCCACAGGGAGCTCAACTGAAAATGGCCATTTGAGCAACACAGTTCCTTTTTCTCTTCTTTTCTTTCTCTTTTCCCCCCTTCACTTTCCCCTCAGTCCACATAGGATATCCTTACCTTCAGGTACTCTGCCCAAAGGAATATAAATTTTGATCACTGGAAATTCACAAGATAACTTGAGGTTAATGGACTAGGATGATGCCTTAAACCCAAATCACTCTGGATCTCATTGATTGGCCAACAATAGGTCCCAACCAAAGCCCCACGTTGTCATTATTCGGGCCCTCATAGACTGAGTGAATGTAAATAGCAATTATTTCTTTTCGGTATTCTCCTCTCAGATTGAAATTTTTTTGACTAGATAATAGAACCAATTTTTGTTTCACATCTTAGCCTTAATTACTGATTGGACATTGCCTCAGTAAAACTGAAACCTGTTAAAGACCTAAGCTTAAAAAGGCTACTGCCTCCAGGGCCATCTCGAGAGGTCCTGATCTATATCTTACCGCTGCACTTATATGTCTCTGAAGGAAAAAGTAAAGCTGGTAACTTTGCACCCTCCCTCACTTAAATTCAATTCACTTGCATGTCATGGCATCACATCCCTAACGTTGTGGTCCTCTTCAAGAATGAAACACAAACAATACTCTGCTAATAAACCACAAATTCAGGTACACATTTGGTTTTAGTAATTCCTTTATGGTGAAGCTAGCTCATACCAGCCCTTGTGAGAAAATGTGAACATTTACACTTTGGAAATTCACAAAAACTACAAATCAGAACTTTATTTATTGTTTTTGTTGGTTGTCTAGATTTAAGAAAGTGATGGAGAAAATTTTAATAGTGCAGATTAAACTTGAAAGTGTATTGTCCATTACAAAGAGCCAAATGTTAAATATTTGCTGGGATATCACTGTGCCTATTTCCTGATTATTTGACTGTTGTTGTTTTTAATCATGAAAAAAATCCAATAGTTTTAAAAGACTACAAGTTTAATGTGAGTTAATTAGAAGGTGCAATTGTCCAAAAAAAAAAAAGTCCAAAAGAAAAGCTACATTAAGAGAATCCTATTCCTTAAGATTAAGGAAGTAGTCATTCTGACATACTGTGACTTGATAAATTGTTATTGTTCAAGTGTTTCAAGTCATGTCCAACTCTGGAGTGATTTGGCTTTTCCTTCATCAGTTCATTTTACAGATAAGGGATTGAGGCAAACAAGGGTTAAGTGACTTGCCTAGGGTCACACAGCTAATAAGCTTCTAAAGATGAATTTGAATTCATGAAAATGAATCTTCATCATTCCAAGCACAGTACTCAATCAAATATGTCACCAAGCTTCACTGACCTGATAAAAGCACTTTTAAAATACTATGGTTGCCTTTGGAAGCAATAATTTTAAAATACTGAAAAGCCACCAAGAGGAAGGGGGTGAGATGAAGATATCAGGATGTTGAAGGGTCATAAGATAAAGTTATGTAAGTATAGGTTGAAGGAAATGAGAGTGTTCAGGCTAAAGTAGAAACCACTTGGTGGAAGGGGAGAAGGTAGGGAGGGATATGACAGCTGAATTTGAGTACCAGATTAGATTTGATGTCCACTTAGTTCTCTTACAACCCTATGATTATGTGATTCTCAAACACATTCAATGATTTTTTTTTCCTTTGTAAGCCTCCATAGCATCCTGTAAGGCTTTGCTATAAGCCATGCCCTCTTTTATCATTCAACATTTGTCTCACTTGGACATCTCATGAACTTTCACACTATAAATAAGTCATCTTTAAGCAAGTTATTTCTAACTTGTATGCATGTGTGTTTGTTTCCATTCTCTCTCTTGAACACATTTTCTACTGATTTTGAGACATTATCATCTAGATGCACTACCAAATTCGGCAAATTTGTTTAATTAAAGTCCAGACTTGAACTTTGTAACTATACATAAAAGTTTGTTCCTCCCCACCTTCCGTCTCTCAGGATTGAAACTAAATCATCCTCTCATTCGATACAATTTACTTCAACAAACATTTATTATATTATGTGAGCCACTTTTCATTTAAAAGCAAACAAAAGTCTTTATCTTCAGGAAGTTCATATTCTACTGATTTGAATTTACCTTCTCCCTTTTTACCCACAAGCAATTAGTTGATTCTATCACCTTAACTTATCTTGAAAATGTCTGCTTCTTTCTCTCACTACCACCAGTCTGGTTCAGGCTCTTCTTAACTCTCATAAGACTTTTGAAGGTTTCTTTTACCAGAGTCATTTGCTCCTTTGTAATTTAACTTTCATCTTTCTGTCAAATCAGTCTTAGATTCCATAAGATTTGGAGTTATGAAAAAAGAATGGAATATCCTTTCTAATAATAATGCAAGTCCACTCATCTAAGAACTGCATTACCATCTATGTTATTCATGACTGTGCTAGACATCTTTTGAGTTCCCTTCTAACTAAGATTTAATGATTTTCTGCTATCAAATGCTGACCACTGAGGAGCTCTATTCTATTTTTATGAGAATGTATTATAGACATATAAACAAATTAGGTGGCAAAAAGTCAAGATGATTTTTTTAATACCAAATTAACTGGAATTCAGTTCTATTTGGAGCATTGAGGAAGAAAGACACTCCTTCCATCAAATTTTGGCTACTAAGTTTAAGAAGTAAGCCTCTTAGTTTAAAGAGGTAGAGTTTATTACAGCCATAGATTCAAGCTATTGCAAAAGCAAAACAAAATCCCTTGACAGAGGGATCAACATTCTTAATGAACAACATTTCCTTAAGTGAATATTGAGCACTAAGCCAGACTTCTGTGTGAGAATTCAGCTGAAATAGTTCATAATGATGACTATTTAGTTGGTTTATGCCTCAAAGGAAACATGCTGCCTCTGTAGCAGTTCCTGCACTTCGGTAAACCCCTCTGGCACAATCTAACATTTTAATCATGCACTGAAATTGAAGATGTTTCCCTGGTTTGTTTAGGATTTTTTTGATGATAATGATGATGATGGTTCCCCTAAACAAGGATGAGACTAAAGGCTGGGAAACGAGAAGGTGGTTCTGCATAGTCAAAGGGACTTATGAGCTAAAAGCATTAGCAAGATTCTAAGAACTGCAGGAAGGATTGGCAAGATGCCATAAAAAAACCTTTCCTAATGAATGGAGAATAAGACAAAATAACTAAGAATGCCAGTGCAGTAGACTCTCACTCAATCATTGATTTGATGTGTATTAGTTAATCTTAAAGTTCCTTTGAATGAGCTCTTGCTTGTGTGCTCTCAAGTAGGGAAATTTGTGAGTCTGCCAGGCTGTCTTGTGGAATCAATGCCTCAGCTTCTGGCCAAGGCTTGAGGCAACAAAATTATTAAACTCCTCGAAAGGCCCTAAGAGTCACAGGAAGCATCCTGTCAACTCTTTTAAAAGGAGGAAAATAAGAGGGAAATGAAATGCTAAAGAATTTCAAATACAAGTGTTCACTCTCTAGCGTTCACTACCAAAAGAAAAGCAAATCTTATAGGAGCTATACAAGGGACCCAAGACTTGCCCTCAACATTTATCATTGTCTTGCTTCTTTTTAAAAATTAGAATTTGCAAATTTTATTTTCAGTTTTTTTTTAAATAAAACAATTAAACAGGGATTTGTTTGTTTCGTGTCTCTTGCAGATAATGTGATATTATGAAAAGAGGAAAATGCTGAAATAAAAAAGCAAGGATTCAAATGCTGCCCCACTATGTTTCTTACATTATTTGGGTTAATCACGTAATCTCTCCAGGCCTTAGTGTCCTCCTGTGTGAAATGGGAGAACTAGATTAGATGGCCTTTGACGTCTTTTCAAAATCTAGATTTATGATACACAACTCTTGCAGTATTTCTAAGCTGGGAATATTTGCTTTTACATTAATTTCCTTCTTGGAGGTGATAAGCTTTACTAAAGATAGTTGACTTAACTTACAACTCCCTAGATCTGTAATTCCTTCTCTTCAAGTTCTCACTTTTATACTTCTACAGCATCCAAGATTTTCACCAACATGTTGTGTGATTAGCATTCAAACATCAATACACGAATAATAGTATATTTACTTTGCCCATATTCTGGGGTTCATGATTGCTATTACATTTAGCCACACTCTGAGGATCCTGATACTCCTTGGATTGTTGTTACCCATATGCGGAAAAAGAATGCCCAAAGCCAGTGGTTTATATTTTTATATTTTGTGAAAAAGTTAAAAAATCTGAAAAAGAGATTAAAGTTAACATAACACAGAGATTACACATAAAATAGATCTTCAAAGTCTTCATCAAATAGAAATTAGCGAGTATATGTTAGAATTGTTAAGATGAATATTGCCTTTGAAACAGCTTCATAAATGTTGATGCGCTCATAAGCATAAGAAAGATATTGTTTTATCTCCACCTAGTGGACACTGAAGAAAAGGCAAGTATTCATAGAAATACAAATCTAAGCCTTTCAACCCTACATAATGAAAATCAGTGAAGCAGACCTAGGTGTAGTAGAGCTTGGAAATGAACCCCAAATCAGCTTGTGGTGTCCTATGGGATGCCACAGAATGCTAGGGAGCCCTTATTCTCATCTTTCTATCTAATCAGGGATTTAAGCTGTACTTTCTTTTTTTTTTCCTATGTGTGAAAATGCTTCTTTATTCTCCTCACTTTCAGTTTTCCCCAACCAGTATATAACAGATATTACATTTATCCTTTTGAACTTTGTGCCTTTGTTTTCTTTAAGAGGGGAAAACAGATTTTCCAAGACACCATTTGGGAATGATTTATTTGATTTTGGCTATATTTGTATGGCCTTAATATATCAAATTTTTGCATAAGTAAATTGTTTTTTTAAATCTTAATGATTATCTTTTCAGGGCAAAGAGACTTATAGGATTTTTCTTAAGAATGAAAGAAAAAAGAAATATTTGACATATTTGTGATCTTTGAACAATTGTTTTGATACTAATGAAGGAATAAGGAGAAAGAACAATTTAGGAATACTTAGGTACCATATTGTCTCAGCTTGCTTGATGTGATCTTTTCTTTTGTTTTTTTCTTTAGTAGGAAATTGTGTTTGTTACCCATTCAGGAACACATTTACCTCAAGAAGCAAATGAGAAATTTTATTCTGGCCTCCTCCCTTAAGTGTTCCAGGGAATGCCATAAATATTTGAAAGCTGTGATTTATGGGTATAGGGTCTGCTAGCTGTGGACTGAAGTAAACTGCACCATGTCATATATTTAGCAAATGATAAAGTTCGTCATTTAGAAGTATGTTTGGGGGTCTGTGTGAAAAATGCATTTCCTGGAGAGTCACAGACCTGATAACATAAAGGGGCCATGTTTTCTCAGATTAAAAATAAACATATTTAAAATAAATCCCTGCTAGAAGAATGTCAACATCAAAGGTTGATAATTATATGAGGACTTAAAAAGAGACTATGACAAATATAATTGTTTCAATTTGAGAAATAGAAAGTTTAGTTTGAATTATCTAATCTACTAACACATCTAGGTATCCTTCAGTAAGAATGGTTTTGCTTCATCACATAGATGTTTTGAAATGGCCTGAACTGAATGCATGGAAAAAACATCTTTCAGCAACTAAAGGACTGTGCCAGGAATCCTTTCCTGGAAAAAAGGTCAAAGTTAAAAATTATGAAATGGTGGCTATAGTTAAAGGAATAGAAAAATACAATTGACAGAAACAGAGACTATTGAAAGGGGTTCTACATCCTTATAATCAGGAACATGGTTTGCTGGGAAGTTTGTCATATTTGTTTTCTTATTGCTATTTTTACTTTGATTTTTTTTAACCTTTAAAATATTGTGATAGCTTCTAAAGTATTTTATGCATTATTTTAGAAATATCAAATGGTCTAATATGAGTCATCTCGATTTGGGGGACATTTTTTTGTTTAACTTTGGTGATATCTTTTTTCCTTTCCTATTTTCCTTTCCTATGCCTTATGTACACAATTATGTATTTAAGATACTGGGCTGAATCTATAGCTCAAGAAACCCTTCAGGCATTTCAGTCATTTTAATTGTTCTTCTATTTATTCTTTCAATATCCATGATTCATAATCTCATACTAAGCTCACTAAAATATTTTGGATAACAAGGGTATATTTCAAGACATGATTTTGTTCAGAAATTATTTTCTTCAGAAAAATCTATAAGTAATGCTTAAAAAACAAATTTGCAGGTGAAAAAGAAACACACACACACACATATATATAAACACACACACACACATATATATATAAAGATAAAAAACCTTCTAGTAGAAAATCATTTTTGATTTGACTTTTTTTTTTTGCAAACTAGTAATACATTCAGAGAGTAAATACATAAGCCCAATGATTTGGTTCAATTTGAGAACATGCAAAAAGAAGTTCAGGGATACAGAGGATTTACCAAAGGTGCTAACTCAGACAATCTTCAATAAAACAATCCAATTGCAGCTCACATGTACCAACAAAGACCTCTTTACATGTCTCTGCTAACATTTTAGAAATCAGCACATTTTTCTTAACCTTTTTTTTTCTTTCATCATCTCTTTAGAAATGAAATAAAAAGACAGCTTTTGCTGTTGTCCTACTAAAGGTTTTAAATTTTAGAAATAATAGATGCCTGTCTAGACAACCCTAAAATTGTTTTAGTTACTGATGTATGGATGACTGATAAATGTCATCTTTTCTGCCTGCAGTGCATTTTGCATCCAGCCTACTGACATCTGTCTAGAGCTGACCTGTGTCTGCATTTCTGATTTACATGAAACATTTAAGTTTTACAACTCTCAACCTTTAGGATTCACCATTCTTAGCCTATATTCAATACAATAAAACAATTAGACTCTGCACTGTGTTCCTTCATCCTCACATGGATGTTTTTAATTAAACCAGCAGGGAAGATTGTAATCAAACGAAAGGCAATGGAATTTACTTCATATCTTACCTCGTGAAACAATTATTAAATTCCCCAGCTTCATATTTCTCATACCAATAAAATTAAATCTGCTGAGTTGATATGAAAAAAGAAACAGACCCAAGTAATCAAACCTATGGGTCTTCACAAAATAATGCAAAGTATCTAAGTCTCTTCTTTAAAGAAGTTGTTTGTTTGCCAGTATAGGTTTCAAATTCATTTTGTAGATTTGATTTTATATTTGTAAAGTGCTTAGCCCTGTTCCTGGCACATAGTAGATACTATATAAATGCTTATTCTCCTCCCTCTTCTTTCCCCCATTTGTACTTTTGACAGACCAAACAGTAATCCTTAGGAATATAATCATATGAGCTAATTAGGTTTCTTTTGAACCTTGTTCTGAGAGGGAAATAGTTTTCCTTGAATTGACCCACATTTCTATGGAATGCCATGCCTTTCATCACCTATGTTCTATTATAAAAACATGTAATTACTATGAATGTGAATATGAAGAAGGGATTCTGAGCCTGGAGATGCTTATCTGCCAAATGTCCCATTACTTTGATATGCTATGACATGTGGCATTCCCACCTTTCATCTTTTAAACTGTTTACAATGGTTTGTCAAGCTTTAAAAATCACATGGGAAGCCACCATTTTTAGAATTTAAAAATATGTAAGACAAAGCAGTGCTCGCTTACAGGGCAGTAACATCATAACATCATTATATCTGCTAGAAAAGAAGCCTTCTTTGAAGACTTACCACTTACCACTTACAGGTGGTAAAAATTTAGATCACTACACACCTGGGCTGTGTCCTTTTCTGATCTAACTTTTACATATACTAAGGGGGGAAGAGTGTCTAGAGGCTCATTTCTACTCTCCTCAAAAAAGGAGGTTTCGAAATCTTTTTTTTTAATTTTCTTACATCTAGCCAGAAGAATACTGGGATGGGCTAAAATTTTATAAAATAGTCATAACTGTCCTCAAGAGATAGTTATATTTAATGATGACAGTACATATGTAGATTTTCAGTAAACTTTCTAGATTATTACAAATATATAATTCTATCAATGAAGAATTTAGTTTTTATTTTTAACAATACCTCTACAAACAGAGGCATAATGTATTCCAGTCAAGAAATAGAATTTAATTACAAATCTGTACCTCTCCTCAAACCTACTGGAGGCTTAAGATATGAAGTTACAAATGGCATGTTGCAAACATGAGAATTAAAATAAAAGGAAGAGGAAGAGGAGAAGGAAAAGAAGGAAGAAAGGAAGAACATGAAGAAGAAAGAGGAGAAATAGGAAGAAGAAGGAGGAATAGGAGGAGGAGGAGGAGAAGAGCTGGAGGAGAAAGAGGAGGAAAAGGAAGAGGAAGAAGAGAAGGAGCAGAAGAGAAGGAGGAAAAAGAATAAGAGAAGGAAGAGGAAGAGGAAAAGGAGGAAGGAAGAGAAGGAAAAGGAGGAGGAGGGAGAAGAGCAGAAGAGAAGGAGGAGGAGGAAGAAACAAGGAAGAGGAGGAAGAAGAGGAGGAGAAAAAGAAGGAGGAGAAGGAGGAAGAGGATGAAGAGAAGAAGAAAAGAAAGAAGAGAAGAAGAAAAGAAAGAAGTAGGAGAAGAAAAGAAAATGTAGGAGAAGAAGAAAAGAAAGAAGTAGAAGAAGAAGAAGAAAAGAAATAGGAGAAGAAAAAAAAAAGAAAGGAGAAGAAGAAAAGAAAGAAGTAGGAGTAGAAGAAGAAGTAGTACTAGTAAAAGAAAAGAAAGAAATAGTAGAAGGAGAAGAAGAAAGAAAACTTGCATAGATTTCCAACTTATTAACTGCCAGATCCAGCAAAGAAAACAAGAAAAAAAGATACAGCTAGAAGATTCAGGACTCTCAAGATTAAGAATTTTTATCCAGATCTCTAAAGAGAGAAATTGTGAATAAATGATGATGCAATCAAAATTATGGCAGATTGATAAAGTCATAGAAAAATGGCTTCCTGTATTCTCCCTGCTACCATATAGTTAGATCATGTGTAAGAAAATGGAACTAATAATATTGCATACTGATCAGGATCATGATCATCATTCCCATCATTATCATTATCATAATAGATGTACTTCCTCAGGGCCTTCTATCCTTAGGATTAGAGAATGAAGCCATAAACTTCTCAATTTGAGGAGAGGACGGAATAGACATCTCAGACATCTCATTTCCCACTTGGATCCACTCATTTCATATATATATTTTTTAATTATCTAGCAGTAATTGTTTTGTACTTTGACTTTTTCACCATACTCCAGTTCCAGACACCTTCCACTTCCATCTATTTTTTCTTTTGTGTGGTGTTGTCTTCCCCATTTGATTGTAAAATTCCTTGAGATCAAGTGCTATCTTTATTTCTTGTATTTATATCCCTAGTACTTAGCTAAGTGACTGGCACATAGTCTAAACATAATAAATGTTTATTGTCTATTAATTAAAAGATGGAAATAACTCATTTGAATGATGATTTCAGGTCTACAATGGCACAGAAACCCCTTAAGACTATTATTTTTCTTATTCTTACCCCCAAAAAAATGCAATTTAGATAACTCTTTTATACTACTTCTGTACTTCTGTATCCTTTGGTAGACCTAGTTCCTTCCATCTTACTTCACTATATACCTGGAAGGACTTTATTACATTATCTTATTTGCATATATTTAGGCAATGGCTTTGATTGTGACCTTGTCTCATTTCTTGACCCATTTTCATCCTTCCTGCTTCTTTTAAAGTCAGGAATAATTATGTTCAATTCCCTATTTTGACACGTAATAGTAATTTAACAGAGACTCAGAGAAGTTATATGATTTGTCCAAAGTCATATAGCTAGGATATGTCAAAATTTGAGTATAGTTATTCCTGACTCCAAGTTCAGAGTTCTACATTTTATCTCCTCTGTAAATCTCCCTACAGCAAATGCTACACATTAGGACTATTTGATTTAATACTTTGTTGATTGTCTGTAATTGAGAATGAGATGTGGAAAATATAGATTAAACATAAAGATATGTCTACCATGCATTTTCTCTCTCTCAGAGTCAGTTATTAAACACTCACCCTTCCTATTATTCTGTTTAGAACTAGAGGGAGCAATTATAAGAGTGACACATTATTTTCTTTTCTTTTTTCCAAATATATAGAGGGCAATGAAGTATCAATAATAACCAGATTACCAAAAGTAATAAAGTATACAGTTAACAAAATTTAAGTGTCTATTATACATTCAGCACCTTTCTAAGTGGTAGGGATACAAAGAAAAACAAAAACAATCCCTGTCCTCAAAGTTTACAATCAAATTGGGAAAGACAATAAAGGAAATGAAAAAGTACACAATCATCACTAGGGCATGATTAAAAAATTCAGAGAAGTAAGACTGAGTAAAAAATGAAGCGATGAAGTCTCAGATACATTTTCATCTCTTAAACAGAGAGAAGGAGAGGCTCTAGAAGCAGAAGGTAAAGAGGAGATGTGAGTTTCAGGATTGAAATGTTCTGAAATGAAAGGGTTTCTGATACATGATAAAGAAATGTGAATAATATAAACAGGAAAGGAAAGGAAGAAATGGCTTACATGTGAGCCCTACTTAAATGATCCTTGGAGTATTATCATATTCAAGGCAAAATGTTAGTTTTATGTAGTTGATAACTATAAGTATATTAAATTTCAGGAGACCAAAGTGACAAAATCACCATTCTGTCTGCTCTTTCTTTCTGAATCAAATCCCAGATGAGTTCACAGAATTTATTTCTTTATTAGGTTTGTCATGTGCAACCAGAATTTTAAAAGAAATGGCAAGGGTCATAGTTATAGTTGTTGCCTGTGTATTCCCCAAAACAAACTCTGGAATGGAAGAAGCTCTTCAAGGTTGTTGGTAAAACCAATGGGAAGGATCATGAGTTATCAAAGGATATGCAGTGGTGTGCAATGGTGTAAAATTGTAAAGGATTTTGAATAGACTTAATGTTGAACTGGAAGGACAATTCCACTAAATTTAGAAAGATATATCATCAAAATGAGTACAGTATGATAGATTTGTTAGCCATAGAAAGTCTGGAAAACATTTTATATATGATAGAGGAGTTGCAGTGAAAACATAGGCTATTAACTTATTAGCCTAGTAATATGGAACTAAGAACAGAATAATTGGGGCAGCTAGATGGCACAATGGATAGAGTGATGCTCCTGAAGTCAGGAGAACCTGAGTTCAAATATGGCCTCAAACACTCAATACTTCCTAGCTGTGTGACCCTAGGCAAGCCACTTAATCTCAATTGTCTTGAACAAAACAAAAACAAAAACAAAATAAACAAACAAAACATAAAATAAAATAAAAAAGGGGGAATAACTTTGGATTGGGACAGAGTGGGAGAAGGCAAGAAAAAAATGATAAAGTGTGAACTAATCTTTAGAATATAGATTAAATAAAATTATAATATAACTTTTAAAACTATGCAATTGTAGTTTAAAGTATCATTTTTTGATGAAAGGATGGATATAAGAATAAAATTCCATGCTAATCTGGGTAAAAATGTTAGTTCAGTTCCACAAATTTGTATTCAGTACTTATAGAAAATACTATATTAATTGGGTGAAATATAAGATTTATTTAAGATCTAGTCCCTCTCCTTTTGGTACTCAGTGTTTTCAGTCATCGCTGAGGGAAAAAAATAATTTTAGAGAATGGCCCACCTTCACCTGCAACAACTGTTCATCAGCTATCACCAATAAGCAGATCAACACAGGAGACAAGGGATTGGAAGTATATATCTTCACCATAATCCTCAATCCCAGATTACCATGACCTCCCATTTGACACAGTCTTTCTAGCCATCACTGAGTGAAGGAACTCCAGGGAACAAAGGGTCAGCCCTCCCCATCAACTGTCAATCTATTGCCACTCCTCAGGCAGTATAACAGCCTAGCTGAATCAGCAAGGCATCTTCCTAAGGGAAAGACAGTAAGCTATAAGAGACAATACAAAGCATCACTGCCCTCTCCCACATATACACTGAAGTAGAAAGTCCTGAACCCAAGAGAAAACAATGTTTCCAATTTAGTGACTACAACAATCATGTGAAGAAACAGCCCTTATGGAGATTAAATCTGGTAACTTCTGCAGGTGCTATACTCATATCGAAGATACAGTAAAGAAAGTGCTTGGTACTAAAAGCCTTAACATTTTCAAATAGTTTAACATCAGAAACTCATATAATTTCTCAGTGGAAAAGACATTAAAGAATAACTATTAACATCTACTTTGCTGTTGCTGCTTCTAAGGATCATGGACCTTTTCTATCTTCTTTGCAACTGAAAGGTTCCATATGTGTTGTTACTCCCATTATAATGAGAACTCTTTGAGATCAGGGATTATTTTACTCTTCTATTTTTGTTACCAGTGCTTAATACAATGCTTTGCACATAGTAAGTATTTAATAAATGCTTTATTCCTTTGTTCATTGATAGAAACAAAATGTTAACTTCTAAAAATAAAAAAGTCAATGATTCTCATTGAAACACTCCAGCAGCTGTTAATGTTCTCCATTTTCTAATTACTTTTCTATTTATACATATATGTTGTTGTTGTTTTTACCCTTCTTTCTTTTTTCCCTTTCCATTTTATTTTAATTCTTTTAATAATTATAATTTTTTTGACAGTACATATGCATGGGTAATTTTTTTTAACAATATTATCCCTTGCACTCACTTTTGTTCTGATTTTTCCCTTTCCTCCCTCCCCCCCTCCCCCAGATGGCAGGCAGTCTTATACATGTTAAATATGTTATAGCATATCCTAGATACAATATATGTGTGCAGAACCAAACAGTGCTCTTGTTGCACAGGAAGAATTGGATTCAGAAGTTTACCCTTTATTCTTGAAGATAACCATGACATCAGGGAGATGATGCCATGACATGCAAGGGGATTGGATTTAAGTGAGAAAGGGCTGTGCAAGGTCACCTGCCTCACTTTCCCCTCTAGAGCTATCTGGGTCCAGTTATTTATGTCCAATTTGTCTCCCCTTGGTAGGATATATCCATCTAGGAGGAGAGGAACTGTTTCAATTTTGTCTCAGCCACTTTGTTTTAAGGCACACTGTCTGGAAAAAGTAGGTACTTAATAAATGCTTTGATGGATTGATTGTTACATAAAAGATAAAAGCAAATGCACTCCTCTTGTTTATTACTCTTTAAAAGATCATCACTTATTTCATTAGTTTTTCTTTATATATCATTCCTATTATTTCTTCATTTATTTTCTAAGTTTTCTTCTTATCTAAACATGTGCATGGAAAATAAAGAAGTCCTCTGTAAAGACTACCTAAATCAAACACAAAATTATAAAAACACATTTTTTTGCAAATATGCTTCTCTTATTCACCTAAAATTAAATTATATATAATTTAATAAGAGATAAATGTTTTCTTATTTTTCAAAATGATATTGATAGTAACATGGCCAAATCACTTAAAAGAAATATGACATTCTTGAATTTTTCCCAAGATTTATGAAAGTTATTGTGTTAGAAAGAAACCGGGAATCAAGAACAATTCTAAGTTATTCCTTCTTGTAAAGGGACCTGAAGTTAAAATCCTCACTATTTAAACCTCTGAGTATTTTTGCTCATCAGAACAAAGAGATCCAATGCATAACGTATTGATAGAGCTTTGAACTACTCCCATCCCATTTTTAAAATAGCACTTTTTTATTGTATCAAAGTGCTATTCTATTCACAAAATGATTCTATGACTGATGTGTCTTTTCTTCCCCAAACAAACCAAGATTAGACAGTAACATTTCAACAGCTTCATTCAATGGTCCAAAATTTTGAAAGGGATACCCTCTAATCATCTCATAGATAATCAAATAACTTAAGATTTCCTATGCTCTGTAATGTTGAATCAGTATTTCCAAGACAGATGTTGTTACAAAAAAGGCTGTCTGGGATTGAATCTATCAGCATTCAGCACCACTGCTGCGGCAAGAAGAAAAATGAGACACGTGAGGAGGATTGGAGATAAAGGCAAGGTAGAACAGAGTGGGGAAATGTTCTTTAGGAGTGAAAATAAGTAAAAGGAAAGGGACAATGACAATAAGATCTGACCAAGTCTGAATCTCGAATTCTGTTAGAAAGAGTTCAAATTTCACTTACTTTGAATAAAACTCCTGCATTTCTTCTTCCATGTCCCATTCATGCTTTGGAAGGGGAATAACTAGAAACACCTAATTGATCATTTGTTTTAGTAATTTTTTTAAAAAGATGAAATTCTTCCTACTTCTTTGAGGGTCTGATAAAACAAGATACAGACACATAGAGAAAAAACAGTTCTATTGATCTCTAGAACATGTATGAAATAGATAAGGATGCATCATGTTCCAAACACAGGCTATAGACAATTATGGATGGGATCATAGTTATTAAAGTGGAAGGAGCTTAAGTAGAGATTGGTCATCTAGTCCAGTCCACTCATTTTATAGATGAGGAAAATCAGGTTTAAATCAGGTAAGTGAATTGCTCAAGATCACACAATTAGTAAAATAGCAGAATTATGCCACAGATTCTATTCTTCTAGATTTTTTCTCTGCCCTTTTATCTTCCAATTTCTAAATTAATAGGAGCCCTGGGAGTCATTGTAAATTCTTCCAAGAGCGTGTTTGCTCAATGTGTTACCATGCTCAAAATTACAAGTAAAATATGTATATGAGACAATAATATGCTTCCTGAAGGGACATAGAAGAAAGATAAAAGGGAAAGTATACTTTCATTTAACAGTATAAGTCACCCAAAAATTAACTGTATTTCACGATTTTCTTCACCTCCAAAAAAGGAAAGGTTTATAAATTGTGTCATTAAATTAATTGAAAATGAAAAAAAATTAATTAGAGAATAGAGGTATCAAACAAGAAAAATCAGTCTCAAGAAGTAAGCTTTGGTGAGAAATGAGGATAAATGTTAAAACAGATGGGTTAAACAAATCTTGCTATTATTAGAATGCCAGACTTGGAGTCAAAGGGACCTGGATTGCACCCATATCATCAAGAGACATATTATTCATTTTGATTCTGGATAAAGCCATTGACATCTTTAAGCTTCAGTTACTTCCTTTTTGATGATGATGATTGTGGAGGGAAAAAAAATTATATAGCACTTTAAGTTTTGCAGAACTCTTTACATGTATTAATCATTTCATATGATCCTTTTAACAATCCTGTTCACTATTATTATCCTTCTTTTACTGGAAATTGAGTCTGAAAGGTTAAATGATTTGTCCTGAGTCACATAACCAGCAAGAGTCTGAGGCAAGATATAAATTTAGGTCTTCCTGATTCCAATTCCAATACTATCCTCTGAACCACCAAGCAACCAAAATAGCACTTACCTCACAGGATTGTTGTAAGGATCAAATGAGATATTGTTTCTAATGCTCTTTGCAAACCTCAAAACACCATGTGAATGTGAATTGCTAGTATTGCTGTTAAACAATGAAAAAGATGATTCCATTTATGTTATTGCCTAGGTTCTTCAGAGAGTACAAATAAGCAGGTGAAATCTCTGTTTGTTTTGAGTAAAAGCTGATGGATGATGTAGAAGATCAAAGGTGTGGTTTCACAAACTCATCTATCAGAATGGATGATAGAAAAAACTCTTTGGACTCACAAAATAAATGCACTAGGTTTGACCTGATCAATTAATTAAGTGGCCAATCAGCTTTCACCAAGAACTTAGTGTCAGTCATATATGTGGAAAGACAGAGAGAGAAAGAGACAGAGAGAGAGAGGAGAAAAGAGAGAGAGAGAAAGAAAATCAGAGAGAAACAGAGACAGAGAAATAGAATCAGTATTCTAGGCATTCAGGATACTAAGAGGAAAAAATATAACAATTACTACTTTCAGAGGAATTATATTCTATCAGGAGACAGCATGTACATATAAAAGCATATATAAAACATGTGACTTTGGTGGTATAGGTCACTTCCTACATGATGAAACTTCCTCCTCTCACAACCAATATATGTCAGAGGCATATTTCTCTTGATTCTACTCTTTGTCATAGCTTCTATGTTATACTTCCTATGCATACAAACATATATAAAATAAATTTAACATAATTTGGGGGGAAAGGCATGAAGTACTAGAAGGATCAAGAAAAGCTTTATTTAGAAGGTAATATTTGAGATGAGGTTTGAAGAAAATAGATAATAGAAAACTTCTAGAGACATAGGTAATTCCAAGAATCACATCAAATAAGTATAGGATTAGAAAATAAAAGCAAAGTAAGAAAACATGAATGTTACCATTCTAAACCTAATATAACTTTAGGGATTGGTTGATTAAATGAACCAAGTTTCCCCAGATTTTCTTAAATTAAGTGTTAAAATACTAAAACTTGTTCATTTATTAGATAAAATCATGACCCAACAAAACCTGGACAGCTTTCTAGAGTAGTTGGACATCACTCTTCTCTGCTTAGCCAGACACTTGAAACTCTCATTTCCAATTTATACATGCCTTACGAGTCATTACCAAGTCTCTCACAAATCTTAAGAGACTTTAAGTTACACTTAGGAAGATTTCTAAGCCTTGTTTACACTTATTGAACATTTGTGCTATTCTTCCTTGATAAATGTATGAGGGCTTAGCAGCTATCACTCCTTTTAATTGTGGTGAGGTGATTCATTTAACTTTTTCAATCAGCCCCACTTTTAACAGTAGAACCCTAAACCAGAAATTGATTTGTTGAATGCTGAGAAATCATGACTGGTAAATCTAGGTGGTACAGATGATAGAACATTTGACCTGGACTCAAGAAGACTTGAGTTCAAATGCAACCTCAGAAACTTACTAGCTATGTGACCCTGGATAAGTTGCTTAACCCTGTATGTTTTAGTATCCCCATTTGTAAAATGAGCTGGAAAAGAAAATGGCAAACAACTCCAGTATTTTTGCCAAGAAAACCCCAAATGGGGTCACAAAGAGTTGGAACATGACTTAAATGACTAAATAATAACAACCACAAGTCATGGCTTGGAGATATCTATCATTTTATCATCTTCAAATCACAGGATTTAGAGATTGAAAAAACCTTTAAAAAAATTACAGCCCCTTTATTTTATTGATATAGAAGCCTAGGTCCATGGATAAAAAATTGCCTAATTCCCATAGGGCTCATTTCCTCAAAGAGACTTTCAAGAAGTCCTTATATTCTGCCTGCTTGAAAAGTACCCCAGTTCAATAGATGGGGCTAGGAGGAGGGAATGGATAGTCTCCTCTGATTACCCCAATTACAAAGTTAATAACACAGGGAAATGATAGGGGAAATGAAGGGAGAAAACAAAAAGAAAGAAATAATAATAATAATAGAATTGTTACAATATTAAGTACAATAATGCTCCTCCTACTTGGAATGGGCAATTCTTCCTCATTCCCATAACCTCCACCTCTTAAAATCCTTCACATCCTTTCCTACCTCTGCTCAATTGCCAATCCACCATTGTCAAGGTGACTCAGCTACATACCCTATAGTAAAGATAAAGATGATTAGCTTAGTATAAACAATAATTATGTTATACATAAAAAACAACATAAAAGGAAAGGAATGTGAAAAGATGAGTAGAAATTGCCCACTTATGGATTGAGAGCAGAAAATTATAATATAAATCATAGGAATATAATGACAATTCAGTAGAGCACTAGACTTGGAATCAGAAAGATTGGGCTTAAATTCCATATTTACACTTTTATGTAAGACACAATTTCTCTAAATTCATTTTCCTTATTGTTGTTGTTGAGTCATTTCAGTCATGTCTGAGTCTTTACAATCCAATTTGAGGTTTTGGGAAAAAAGATACTGAAGTGGTTTGTTATTTCCTTCTCCAGCTCATTTCACAAATGAGGACCTGAGGTAAATAGTATCACACATTTAGTAAGTTTCTAAACATGGATTTGAACTTAGTTTCTCCTGACTCAAGGGCCGGTACTACATCATCTAATTGCCTTCAGTTGACTTATCTGTAGAATAAATATGTTGAATTTTATGGTCTCTCAGGTATCTTTTAGCTTTAAATCTATGGTCTGTGATGTTATGAAGAAAAGGAAAGTTGCTTAGTTATTCAAGTTATAGTAATTGTGGCTTCCACTAGTCACATTCAGGTGAGTAGAATACCTTAGTGAGATAAGAACTGAAAACAAGGCTTTTTAGAAAGAATGAACATCTGTCTCTTGGAAGAGCTAGCTAAAGAGTACATCAGAGGAAATAACCCTAACTAGTGAAAAATTGATCCTATAAATTACTGGAGGTTAGCTTCTAAGCCATAGTGATCTTAACACAAATACATTCAACATTCTCATGAGGAAGAGGAAAATCAAGAAATTCATTATATAGTTATTCAATTTTAGGAAAGGGAGTTGTGACAATATGTAAGCATTAGCTACAAAAAATCAAGAGATGAAGTTTTAAAATCATTAAACAACAAAATGCCTGGAGACAATTTGAAATACTTTAATACAATGTATGGAAAAACACACTGGGAGGATCAAAAAATTCTCTAATTACCAAAAAATAAAATCTCAGCCAAATCTAATTGGGAGAATCAGAAGTTGGGAAAAAGAGGAAAAACTATATCTTCCCAAATGTCAATAAGTAGCTTAATAAAAGAAGTCAAGAAATATAAAAAAAAAAAAGTGAATATGTAAACTAACAATTAAACAGGTCTAAACCATTTTGAATGACACTTTAAAACATTTTAAAAGTTATTTTCAAATAAAACAAAGCAAAAAATCCAGGTAGATAATCAGTGATAGCTTTTAATAATTGTACAACAAATATATAAAAAAGGAATCACAGCAAAATGGACGAAGATTTAGTCTTGGGGACAATAGAATGTCAGTTCATTCCCTTTCTCTGATATGTATTTCTTTAATAGCTTTTTACTTTTCAAAATACATGCAAAAATAGTCTTCAATAGTTACCCTTGCAGAATCTTATGTCCCAACTTTTTCTCCTTCCCTCCCTCCCCCCTCACTTCTTCCCTCTCTAAGATCTAATTCAATATAGATTAAATAAATGCAGTTCTTCTAAATTTATTTCCACATTTATCAAACTACACTAGAAAAAGCAGATCAAAAATTAAAAAAAAAATGAGAGAGAAAAAAAAAACAAGCAAGCAAACAACCGTAACAACAACAAAAAGCTGAAACAATATGTTGTGATCCACATTTGGTCCCCATAGTCCTCTTTCTAGCTGCAGATGGTTCTCTCCATCACAGGTCTATTGGAATTTATCTTAATCACCTTGTTGTTATAAGAGCCCAATTGTTGTAAAGAGTCCAGTCCATCCATGATCTTGTTATTGTTGAGAACAACATGCTATTTGGTTCTACTCACTTCACTTAGCATCAGTAAGGCTCTCCAGGCTTTTCAAAAATTAGGCTGCTGATCATTTCTTACAGAATAATAATTCCATTATATTCATCTACTGTAACTTACTCAGCCATTCCCCAACTGAGAGGTATCCACTCAGTTTCCATTTTTGCACATGTGAGTTATTTTCCCATTTTTATGATCTCTTTGGGATATAGACCCATTAGAGTCATTGCTAGATCAAAGGATATCCACAGTTTGGTAGTTCTTTGGGGATACTTCCAAATTGCACTCCAGAATAGTTGGATCAGTTCATGACTCCATAAGCAATGTATTAGTGACTCAGTTTTCCCCTCCAGCATTTTTCATTATATTTTCCTGTTATCTGAACCAATCTGAGAGATGTGAAGTGGTACCTCAGAATTGTCTTAATTTGCATTTCTGTAATCAACAATGATTGAGAGCATTTTTCATATTATTAGAAATATCTTTAATTTCATTGTCTAAAATTTGTCTATTCATAATCATGACCATGACCTTTGACCATTTATCAATTGGAGAATAGCTTGTATTCTTATAAATTTGAATCAATTCTCTATATATTTTAGAAATGAGCCTTTATCAAAACCCTTGGATGTAAATCCCCTCTCCAGTTTTATGATTCTCTTCTAATCTTGGCTGCATTGGTCCTGTTTGTACAAAAATTTTTCAATTTCATATAGTCAAAACCATCCAGTCTGCATTTTATATTGTGTCTTGTGAATGTAACCTATTCCACTGATCAACTACTCTTATTTCTTAGCTAGTACCAAATGGTTTTGATGAGCATTGCTTTATAATATAGTTTTAGGTCTTCTATAGCTGGGCCACTTCATTTGCATTTTTTTCATTAATTCCCTTGAAATTCTTGACGTTTGATTCCTTTAAATGAATTTTCTTATAATTTTTTTCTAGCTCTCTTAAATAATTTCATGGCTATTTGATTGGTATGGCACCAAATGAGTAGATTAATTTAAATAGAATTATCAGTTTTATTATATTAGCTCAATCTTCCCATGACCATTTGACATTTATTTGTTTAAAGTGTTTTGCAATTGTGTTTGTATAGTTCCTCCCTTTGTCTTACCAATAGACACCCAAATATTTTGTATTATGTACAGCTATTTTAAATGGAATTTTTCCTTGTATCTCTTGCTCCTGGACTTTATTGGTACCACATGTAAATGTTTATTTATATGAATTTTTTTTATCCTGCAACTTGTTGTTAATTGCTTCTATTACTTTTTTAGTTGATTCTCTACAATTCATTAAGTATTCCATCATAACTTTTGCAAAGAGTTTTTTTGCAAAAAAAGATAATTTATTTCCTTTATTGCTTACTCTAATTCATTCCATTTATTTTTCTTCTTTTATTGCTAAAGCTAACATTTCGAATACAGCATTGAATAGTAATGGTGATAATGGGCAACCTTGTTTCACCCCTGATCTTATTGGGAACGTTTCTAGTTTCTCCCCATTATATATAAAGCTCACCAATAGTTTCAAATAGATGCTACCTATGGTTGTAAGGAAAACTCAATTTATTCCTATGGTTGCTAGTGTTTTTAAAAGGAATGAGTGCTGTATTTTGTAACATGCTTTTTATGCATTTATTGAAATAATCATATGATTTCTTTTAATTTAGTTACTGATATGGTCAATTATCCTAATAGTTTTTTTTTTTTTTAATATTGAACCAGCCCTGCACTCCTGGTATAAATTCTACTTGGTTATAGTGTATTATTGTGGTGATAAACTGCTGTAATCTCTTTGCTTATATTTTATTTAAAATATTTGCATCATTATTCAGTAGGGAAATTGGTCTATAATTTTCTTTCTCTGTTTTGACCTTTCCTGGTTTAGGTATCTCTGTTTGTGTCATAAAAGGAATGTGGTAGGACTCTTTCTTCCCTATTTTTCCAAATAGTTTGTATAATACTGGAATTATTTGTTCTTTAAATGTTTGGTAGAATTCACTTGTAAATCCATCTAATCATAAAGATTTTTTCTCAGGGAGTTCAATAATAGCCTTTTCAATTTCTTTTTTCTAAAATGGGACTATTTAAGTAAATTATTTCCTCCTCAGTTAATCTGGGAAATGAACAATCTATATTTTTGTAATTATTCATCAATTTTACTTAGATTATCAGATTTATTGTCATACAGTTGAGCAAAATAGTTACTAGTTACTTTATTTCCTTTTCCTTTTCATTTTTGATATTGGTAATTTGATTTTCTTCTTTCCTTAATCTAATCAAATTAACTAAAGATTTATCTATTTTGTTGGATTTTTTTCATAAAAACACGTCTTACTTTTATTAGTATGATAGTTTTCTTACTTTCGATTTTATTAATCTCTCCTTTTATTTTCAACTGCAAATTTGCATGTCAATCTGACTTTTTTTTTTTTTTTTACCACAAATCTGTTAACCTCTCAATACCATATAGCACAGCTATAATTTACAGATAAGGTCATTGCTGAGATGCACAAGTGGAGGGACAATCTAAACGTTGGTGTCAATTGAAAAGAATGGTTTGGTTTTGATAGTATAAGTTAACTTTTAATTCTGACCCTTCATCCATTAAATCATACTTTATATAATTTAATGATTTTCTAATATTTTCAAAAAGTAAAATACTGAGAGGCAACTACAATGTATTGGATACAAAATTGTCCTAAATGCTGAGAAGACCTGGGTTCAAGTTCTAGTTCTAATGCATACTAGTTGTGTGACCTCAGGCAAAATATTTAATCTCTCAACGTTTTAGACAACTTTTTGTAACATTAAATTTAAAAAGAGGTCCCAACCTGCATTAGCAAATGAAATTTCCTTATCTAGCAAGCCTCTATATTGATGAACTTGAGTTACAAACTTATCTTCATCCTATAATATTGAGACCAAAAGGCATACCTTATGGAATTGTTAAGGAAGTCAAAGTAGAAAATATTGGAGCAAAATGTAGAAGCTCCATGTGCCAAACTATATGGGGCACTGTAAAATATTGCAAAAGAGACATCATAAAAAGTCTTAGAGAGTCAATTGCAACACTGAAAATTAAATGGCAATGATGGTCACACAAAACCATGATTTGACCTCAGTTCCTGGTCAGTCCTCTTAATTTGCTATGTCACATTGCCCAACCATTATTAATTATTGTGGGCTGATTATTTTAATTAATAGCATAAGTAGAAAAGAGATAGTTCAAAAAAGAATAAATTTATGAGTGATATATTCACAAATGCTTTCTAGTACTGTTGGCATAAATTTTTATTAGTGTTTTAGAACATATTTTCATATTATTATTGATAATTTTGATTTTCTCTTCTGAAAACTGCTTGTATCTATAGTTATTTTGAAGGGAATTTTTCTTTCTAACTCTTCCTAGGTCATTTTGTTGGGCAGAAATTTTGAGGACTTGTGTAATTTTAGTTTATATCCTCTAGCTTTGATGAATTTATTGTTTCAATTGATTTTTGTGGACTCAAGTTTTTCTAAGCAAATAATTCTACAAATTCAGTGTCCGAGAAAACATCCTCTTTTTAATGCAGTCTCTTTTTGGTTTTCCATTGGTAACCATATTTTGAAAGAATGAGACCATAATAATCATTTTCTTATAATAATTGCTATTATCTAACACATTTTGAAATTTGTATTGGGTTATAAAAAGGCATAGAACATAGTTCTGTAGTTACAGTTATAAATGAGATAGAACTGTGGGGAAATGTAGAAAGTGGGGTAACTATTAAATAGAAAAGTTGAAATAAAGTGTAAAATACTTAGAAAATACTAGGGTATTAAGCATTCAAATATGATTTTGTTATTTCCTATTCTGTTAAAGCTGTGTAAGATTTCTCCACATACTAGAAAATGTTAATTCCCACCTTCATAAAATCAACATAAAGAAAGAAATCAGGTATTTTAGATTGCATGTCTATTGATGTATTGCTTTGTAACAAAAATTAAAATGTTGTGATGACAAGAGGTTTTAGCCAAAAAGACAATATGAATCCAGGAAGAGTGCCTTCTACTTTACAAACATACATGACTTTTTGAAGATACTGCCAGAATGGCAGATGAGGAGCATTCATAGTAGTTGCCTTATAGAATTATATATTTAATTTTTACAAAGGTACTTGGAAAGATATCACACAAATTGAATGAATTTTAAAAGAATGTTGTTTTTTAAAATAAAAAGGAAAATTAATAAGCTATATTTAAGGATAAAAGTACATACCAGTAACTCACATGGATCAGTAAATATTTATAAAGCAAAGGAATAAATGGATGAATTATATAATGTTTTCTCCCAAAACTATAGAGTTTTTCATTAGATTCATTGAATGACATATGAATCATTAATAGATTCATTGAATGAGAAAGCTGAAAATAACTTTTAAGGGCATCCACTTTAGGAGAAATTAGATCTATGTAGAATGTACTGAACAGAGAGAAATCTTGGTGGAAAAAAACGTTGATTCTATTTGTTTGGGTGAAGCATAGTAGGGATTGTTAGAATATTACTGAATAAAAGTAAATGAAAGAGTTCTCTTCTGTTATTCCTAGAGGGACATGGAGTAATAATAGAACCTTAAAGATATCTGTTGGACAGGTTCCCAATAGGAGATTGTTACTAGAAAGAAATATATTAAATATTATAACATGATAACCCTCTTGAAAATATAAAGGAGTCTATGGATTAAAGTTTAGGCTTTGTGCTCTTTGGCACTAATCACTTAGATCAGGGGGTAAGCAAGTATAATAATTACCAAATGTACTATTGAACATAATTTTATGTTCAATGCTAATGGGGAAAAAAAGATGTTACATGAATAAGTATAGGAGAAGAAAAATGATGACTTTTGCACATTTTATAATTATTTACTTAGAAAAACCTAGAGTCAATTAAAAATTAATTGAAACTATATATTTAACAAAGTTGAAGGATATGTTAAATTTACATAAATCATTAAAATTGCAGTATGTTACCATCAAAATGTCCTATGACAAGTTAGAAAAAGAAATTCCCTTCAAATAATTACAAAACAAGCATTTTTTTCAGAAAAAGAAATTAAAGCTATCAACTTATATGAAAACATTATAAATCATCAATAATTAAAGGAATGTAAATCAAAACAAATTTGAGATACCACACTATACCCATCATATTGTTTAAAATTACATAAAAGTGAAATGACAGATATTTCAGAGGAAATAGGAAAATAGACATATTAATATACTTTTGGTGAAGCTATGAACTGGTCCAACCATTCTAGAGAACAATTGGGAATTATGGACAAAGAACAACAAAATTGTGGCTATCCTCTGACCCCTCAATATCACTACTAGAACTATACTTCAAAGAGATCAAATTAAATTTTTTTTAAAGTACAACAATTTTATAGAAGCACTTTTTGTGCTGGCAAAGAATTGGAAATTGAGGAAATTCCAGCAATTGTAGAATGACTGAATAAATTATTGGATATAATTGTGATTGAATATTATTAAGCTCTAAGAAATGATGAAAAGGATGGTTTCAGAAAAAAACTTACATAAACTGGAAAGACATATATACTGATATAATAAGAAATGAGCAGTGTAATATTCTCTGTAAAATGTTATATTATCTTGTTGGGGTTTTCTTGGGGTCTCTGGAGGCAGCCTTCATTTCAATTCAGTAATCACCACAAATGCAGCCAGAGATTAAAGTCCAAATCCTCTATTTTCTCTTTCCAAGTCTTGTCTCCTTTCCTGCGGCCCGGTTAGCTTTCTTATAGTCCAGATCCTTTATTATCTCCTTCCTAGAGCTGGGCAGCTTTCTGGAGAGTCTTTCAGTCTGGCCTTGATTCCGAGAGCCTGAGCTCCCCACCTGCCTTCTCTGGCTTCTGAATCTCCCCGACTGAATCCTGGTTGAGGCTCCTAGCTTATATATGCTCTCTTAAAGGTGAGAATCTTGTAGAACTATAATAAGTCCTAAGTATATGTACTAAACTAGAGAACTGTTAAGCACCATGCTAAATTAGATAACTATTGTCTCTATCAATTCCCCTGACTTTGTACCTTGTTTCAAATTCTGGCTCATAATAAACAGAACTAGGAAAAAACAATATACCATTGTAATAATAATCAAACATGAAAGATAAAAGATTTAGCAACTCTGATCAATATAATTACCCATGGCAGTTCCAAAGGACTCATGATGAAAATAACTGTCCCATTTCCAGATAGAAAACTGGTCGATTCACAGTGCAGATTGAATTTTTTTGGGGGGGCTTCATTTTTTCACAACATGACTAATGCCAAAATGTGTTTTGTATGACTTCATATGTGAAATGAATATTATATTTGTTTTCACAATAAGCAAGTGGCAATGTTGAAAGATGAAAGAGAATTTGGACATTAAAATAAATCTTAAAAATATTTAAAAACAGAATGACTACAAAGGATGTTTAATGTTTGGGAAAATGTCTATTAAGTTTTGCCCAGGGACTGCATAAATTCAGCTATAAAATATTCTTTGTGCATAGATAGATATAAAATTTGGGAAAAAATTGGTCATACATAAGAAATTTGGGTAAACATAATAAAATTGATATTTTCTTAATTTACTAAGTACTAAATATAGTACCATACAAATAAAACTAATAAAATGTTTAAAAAATAGAAAATAATAAAAATAAAATGGAAAAACAAAAGACCCATTGTGCAAAGAGTAATACTGGTTTTTAAAAGAGTCTGGGGAGAAATAGGTACCACATCTCAAAGAGTATTATAAAGCAGTAGTCATCAAAAACAATTTGGTACTGTTAAACTACAGAGAGTATGAGTATACAATTTTCAGGAGCAAAAAACACAACATAGCAACATCATATTTGAAAAAAAAAAACCAAGATCTTACTTACTGAGATATGCCAAACTTATTTGGAAAACTAGACTACAGAATAATAGAAATTAGACAAAATTATCATTTCATAGAATTTATCACTATAAATTCCAAAAAGATTTATCACTTAGATATAAAAGGTGACATTTTAAGTAAATCAGAAGAACAAGGAATAAAGGTAGAGGAAGTGTTTATGATTAAATAATAAAGAGATTCACAAAATATAAAATAATTATATAAAATTGATTACATAAAATTTTAAAAGTTTTTATGGAAAAATTCAAATGCTGTTAAGATTAGAAGGAAAACTATTAACATCCAAAAATATGTGCAATAAGTTTGATAAATATCACATATAAAATTTATGCAAGGAACTAATTTTAATTTATACAGATAAAAGGCCAAAAGATCAGTGGTTTAAGAATTTGAACCTATAATTTTTAAAGGAAGAAATTCAAACTATGAATGGGCACAGCTCCTGAGGACAGAATATATGATTCTGTTCAGGTGGTAGAAGTTGGAAAGTTCTTGCTGGATATGATTGTAAGTTTGAGGTACTCAATTTTCCAAAACAAATATTGTATGTCTCCCAAGACTCAACTAATTTACTACATTGTTAACTTATATTGAATTTTTACTGCTGACTAACCATGCTTCTCCCATCACCTCCACCCAGAATACCTTAAAGACACTTCACTCCCTATATGAGCAGACAAGACTGAAATCAAGTTCACAGTAATAATATTAGCAATGATGGAAGCAACATCTTGTATCTCCTTATCTATAGCAGTCCCCACTCACCAGGACCCATGGAATTGATAGAGAATAGATGTAATGAAAAATAGCAGATGGAGATGCAAATGATATTTGGTAACAGCATATGTTGAAACTCAAAAGGCATATGGTCACTTTATTCCATTACAACCCTCCACTACAATTACAATGAGTAATTGGTCAGGCAGCAATGATAGCTGTGATGGCAGGGGTGGAGCTCTTTTTCCTTTAGTGTAGGTTGTCCTCAACCACTTAGATTGTATAGACATATATTAGGAAAGTATCTTTGCTGATGGTAATGGCAAACAAAGGATTTATTGGGGATGAAACAGTGAAACTTCTAATCCCAGTCTATGAATGGGACAGGGGTTGAAGCAAGGGCCACATTGTTTGCAATGTTTGTAGCCTCCACTCCTCAATAAGCAATCCTAGTTTTCTAGATATCATAGATTTTGAGGTTCAAGTTGTCCAAGCTATTATTGTTTGAACTCCTCAAACGGTTATAGCAAAAGTAGTAACATAACTCACATTTATATAGTATTTTAAGGTTTATATGTGGATATATACATGTATATATATATATATATATATACACACATATATATATAATCTCACATGATTTTCATAAATATATGTTTTAAAGAATCAATTTTAAATTTAATTTTATGATTAATGACTTACCTAGGCTCACATAGCCAGAAAGTAACTGGGATAGGATTCAAATTTGGGTCTTCAAGAAATCTTGTATTGTATTTCTCTCTGTGTGTTTATGTGTGTGTATAATATGTATAGATATGTATCTATATATGTATTTATGTATATATAATATGTATAGATATAAATTTACATATATATGCCTACATACACATATAAACACATATGTCTTTATTTATATATGCATATTCAAAACATTTCTGAAAATTGGAGTGGCACAAATAACTTGTTACTGAAATTCAGGGATATTTGTTGTGAATAGGAAAATTGAAGGAAGACTTCACAGAGGTACTGTGGTTTAATGGATCAAGAATTTGTCTATTAATTAAAAGACCTGAGTAAAAGTGACATTGCCGGACATGTGACAGAGTAGGTGGACTTATGTGCTGCTAAAGAAACCAATTGATGTAACATCATCAATACATACCATTAAAAAAGAAATAAATGAGTGTAAAAATTAGATACATACATATATATATATATATATATATATATATATATATATATAAATGACATGGCATGCTAATCTGCTTATATGCAGCTCCAATTAAGTCTGGCTGGTTCATTATTTAATATAATGCCTACATTGCACCTGTCATTATCTAATGGATAGATTATTACTCTAGCCTCTGATTGAGCTGATTAAGCTCTCTGTTACAAGTCTCTTCTCTCCTAGTCCTTACTCTGTTCAGTTATCAAACTGATCTTCCTAAAAGAATGTCTCTTCTCCAACCCTCTTCAAAAAACTCTAGTATTTCCCAATCATATAGAAGATAAAGTGCAAAATCCTGTGTTTGCCATTTAGTGTTTCCAAAACTTCAAAAGAATAAGTTGATTTAAAAAATAAAAATCTTGTTAGCAAAGATGCTATGTTTCCTTTTTTTGTATATTGAAATCTTTCATAAAGAATATGTTAGAAAGCTATGAAATCCTGTCTTTTAAATTCAGAGCTGTAATCCTTATGTAAAAGGAAGTTATCAAGAATCAATAGATTTACTTCTTTGATACTTCTATACACTGATAAAGTTTTTGGTCACAGGTACCCTTTACACAGTCTCAACAATGAGAGAACATTCCTCAAGTTACTTTGGATCATATCTATTGATAATTATTATATTAGGAATTTAAAGGTTTCAGTATTTTTGGAAAATATTTTGGCCCAGGAATCTTTAGAGAATACATTGAAAATCATTATTCTGTTGGATCTGTGACTTTCTTAGTGTAAATATGACAAGGCTATCTTCAGCAATTATGGCAACAAGGTTAAGTTTAATAAATTGCACTGGGGATACACTCATCTGTTATATAAAAATTCACTTTCAGTGACACAAGATTCCTTGGGAGATGAAAACCCTTGAATATTGTAAGGCTATTGATAGAAAGGCTACATGAGGTAGAAATAAGCAAATGAGGTATTTCCTGGGAGATCCTAACTTATGAGGTGGAAGAAAAGCACTATACATTAGTTTTTTTAGTCTGGGTAATTTTTCTTGTTAAATATGTATTTACTCCTATTAGGAAGATACACTGAAGTCACTGATGAGAAAGGACAGGATTTTTATAAATTAAACACACAAAGATTTGGTGGAGACAGTAAAGTCTTCTTGAATAATTTGCCCCTTGAGCTGAACCTCAAAGAGGTAATGAGTAGAAAAAATATTACAGGCAGAGAGAAAAGCCTATACAAAAAATGGAGACAGGAGATTGAATATTAACAGTCTTGATTAATATGTTATATGTGAAACATATGACATAAATGTCACATGAAATCAGTGGTATATAAGAAACAAATTACATAACTGTCACGTGAATTATTTGGCATAAATGCTACATGTTAGCTCATATACAAACACTTATGTAATTTATGAAATGTATACATAATGTATAAAGTTTTCATCTCTGTCTTATACAGAATGTCATTAAGTAACAATAGTTCTTTGCTTCCCCTTTACATCAAAGTTCTTTTCTTTTCTTTTCCTGCTCTCAAGTAGATAATTTATCCTATCCTGTGTGTCTCCACTTTAAGTATACAGTCTTTTCCCAAAAATCCACAACTTCAAAATGTGGCCACTGGCAATGAAACATAGTATAGAAAGAGAAGGAAAAAAACCCAATTATCTGGAGTGCTGTGTGGCTACCATATTAATATTCCTTGTCATTTTTATTCAGGTGCATGAATGATGTACTATATGAACTATTTGATATTCGCTGATAATATGACTTCTAATTAAAATGTGTCAATCCAAATAAACATTGTAGGATAGCTTGCAATTTTAAATGCAAATTGAATAAAATTATTTCCCTTCATTCCAATAGCTGAGGTGTGTTTTATTATTTAGAGTGCAAAAACCTTTAGCTGTATTATGATGATTTAGCTTGAATTCGTTACAGCTGTACCACTTCCATGAAACCCTCAGGATCCTTTCATTAGTTTTGACTAGCAGTGTCAGTAAGTAGGGAGCAGGAGCGACAGCACGTTCCATGTTGCATGGGATAATTCTATAAATTTCAAAGTCTTCAACTCAAAGTCTATCATTTGACCTATATTTTTAGAAATAGACAATTGTGCTGTTTATGGGATCATAGACTTCAAGAACTGAAAGAAGAACCTCAGAGATGGTCTGGTCAGATCTTTAGTTTATACAGAACCCTAATATTTCCCAGTGGTGCATTTGTTAGTTTTGAGTTTTTAACGATGTTAACAGGCATCAGAAAAAGGTTAAAATCTGGAAAACTATATTTAAAGTCAGAAGGCTGAGTTCAGTTCCCAGATATTCCATTTAGCCTCTGTAAGACTTTGAACAAATCTTTTAACTTCTCTGAGTTCTTTGTTTCCTTATTTCTTTAATGAGAAGTCAGGGTAAAATAAAATCCAAGGTACTTGGAGCTCTTAATTCATTACTCAATGATCCTACTACAAACCTTTTTTCAGAAATTTTCTAGATAAAAAGAACTCAGTTACATTCAGTAGACTTTTTTAAAACTCCCATTCTTCACAGTTCTCACCCAGAAAACTTGGTAGAATATAAAGCATATACTTAGTACTAAGACATAGAAGGGAATATTTCACAATGTTAATGAATAAAGTTTTACATGACAAATACAGAAATATGTTTTAAAAATTGTACATTTTTAACCTATATTAAATCACTTGCTGTCTTGGGGAGAAGGGGAAGTAAGGAAAGAAGAAAAATTTGGAAGACAAAGCCTGGCAAAAATGAATGCTAAAAAACTATCTTTACAAGAATTTGGAAAAAAAATAAAATACTACTAAAAATAACAAAGTTTTAGTTGAAAAAGAAAAACAACCCTAATTCGTACATAAAATTAGCCAATATAAATTAGAACTATAAAATTCTCCAAAGATAACAGTCATATAAAATTGAAGAACCATATAGTCAGAGAAATCAATGTGGTCTCTAAAAAAAAAAAAAAAAAAAAAAAGATGTTCTTTTGAGAATTGGAGGAGAGGGTAGCATGTGAGGTGTTGAATACACTGTAGTCACATTAATTCTTAGGGTGCCTTTGCTTAATTGTTTTTTTTTTCCTATCATAAGGCAAGGCTCATAGGGAGGGACTATGGTATAAAAACAAAAGACATCAATAAATTTTAAAGAATGTAAAATAAAATTGAATCTACCTTTTTACAAGTACAGTCTTCATTGGATATTGGCCATACACCCAGGTCATATGATTCAATAAATCCACAGTACCATTTTTTTCTTTATTTTTAAGATAAAACTACTTTTATCACTTTCTCCCTCATTTATCATGGTCTCTCTAATCGGATCATTCATGAATATGTCATTGCACTTCAACCTCTAAAAATTTCATTTACCAAAGAAAACAAATATCTAAGTTCTACTATGAGTCAGATTCAGCCTGCCCAAGCTGGTTTGAGAGAGCATTGATGTTTAAAAATGTGCTTCCTTCCTTGCACTTGTGCTCCTTCTATCTCTGCCTTTAGAATTGTAGCCTAGGTACTGTCAGAAGAGAGTAAACATTTTTGTCATCACTTCTTTGACAGTGTCCCTGTGACTCCTAATTATTTTACTCCTTAATCTTTGAAGGCAGCCTTGACTTTTGCAAATCATTATATGGGAGATTATATAATTCTTCCTGCTCCTTTTTCATTACGTGTTTGAACAAGGGCATTTGAATGAGTATCTGGGGAGCTTTGCTTCTAGAATAGCTTCTGCCAGAGCCTGAAATCTGCTCAATTGCATTGCTACCCTACAGCAGTTCTCAATTATTTCACTTGAAAAGACAAACTACTCTTTTAGGCCTGTGCAAAAGTATTAAGCCCAAACTGGGAGAAATTAATCTAGTCTGAAGATTTTTTTTTTTAAACGCAAAAGCAAAATTGTGAAATTTTATTCAGCTTTAGGAGCCTTATTTTTTACCCCTATCTTTAGAGACTGTTCATCTTTATTTTTTTCTCCCCACATCAATATAGGACCTACATTGTTTTAATGTGATTTAGATTTTTCTTTGCTTAACTTTTGCAAATGGATTGTTCATCCAGTTTCTCAAGTGTACAGTTTTTCAATAATATTTCCTATAAGAGAAGACATCTGAATGCCTTATTTATACAAGCCACACTGAGCACTGAGACACAAATTGCCTTATCTGGAAGGGTTAGTCTTGCCCCAAAAGATATTCTGGAGAGGTCAAGAAAGCTAAGGGAAACAAAGGGAAGAAGCATTTATATAGCATATACTATGTGCCAGGCACTGTGCTTAATTATTTTTCAAATATCTCATTTGATTGTCACTAAATCCTGCAAAATAAATATTGTTATTGTCTCCATTTTACAGTTGATAAAGCGAGGCAGTTAGCATTTAATTGACTTGCCCAGGTCTAAGTCTAAATTTGAATGCAGGTCTTCCTGATTCTAGGGCCAATACTCAATATACCATCTAGCAAACAGATGTTTTGTTAAAGACTAAAATGCTATTATTATTTTTGTTGTTATTGTTCTTAACAACAGAAATTATTACATGTTTATATAGTGAAAGGCAGTGTGAAAAATAGTTCATTTGGACCCCTACTCTTTTCCAATCAGTAAAAATCAGTTTGATATGATTCCACAAAGGTAGTGCTTCTATGTTATATATGTTAGGTCCCAGAGATGTAAACTACAGTTTATAAAATCCCTTGCTTAATCATAGGAACATAACTAGATGCTCTCCATTTTTGTTTTTCCTTATTATGGTGGCCAGCCCAACATAGCATAGGTGACTCAGTGACATGGAATGTTCCCCAACTTAGTTTTCTAGATTTGCATCATTCTTTCTTGTCTAACATGAACCATTTTTGATCAATTAGTCAATGGAGATGCCTCATGCTTCACCCAACTCATGACTTCCTACTGATATATCATTTCCAGATAATGCATCTGGGAAAGCAGGTTATTTCCTTAAAAAAAAGCAGGCAAAGTTACCCTCCTGCAAACACAAGGGGTCCCTCTGCTCAAAGCCAAGGTTCAGAATTACACAGGAAACTTGGGACAGTGTTCCTTTTACTCCAGGAGCACAGCTCAATCATAAAAATTAAAAAAGAGCAAATGCCAAAAGAAAAGGAAAAAATGAGCAAGAAACAGAAAAGAACTTTGACCATAGAAAGCTAAAATGGTGATAGGGAGGACCAAAACACCAGGTCAAATGAAGACAAAATGACAAAATAGGCACATAGAAAATCTCAAAGAGTGATATGAATTGGTCTCAAACCCAAAGAGGCTTCTTGGAAGCATTCAAAAAAGACTTTAAAAGGAAAATAAGAGAGGTAGAAGGAAAAAAAATGAGAAAAGAAATGAGAGATATGCAAAAGAGAGTCAACAGCCTGGAAAAGGAAAGCAATTCCTTAAAATATAAGTGGCCAAATGAAAAAAAAAATCCTCTGAAGAAAACAACACCTTGAAAAGTAGTATTAATCAAATAGAAAAAGAGATACAAAAGCTAACTGAAGAAAACCATGCATTAAAAATTACAATAGGGCAAATAGAAGCTAATTATTCTATGAGACATCAAGAATCAATGAAACAACTTTAAAAGAGTAAAAAAAATGCAAGAAAATGTAAAATATCTCATTGGAAAAACATCTGACCTCTAAAATATAACTAGAAGAAGCAATTTAAAAATTATTGTATACCTCAAGGCCATAACCAATAAAAGAGGCAGGATAGAATTCTTCAAAAGATCATCAAGAAAAACTGCTCCAATATTCTAAAAACAGAAGGGGAAATAGTCACTGAAAGAATCCATCAGTCAGGATCACCCAGGATATGGCAACCTCCACAATAAAGGATCAGAGGACCTAGAATGCTTTAAGAATAAAGCAAAGGACCTGGGATTTAAATACTCAGAAAGACTGAGAATCATACTTCAGGGAAGGAGATGGATCTTCAATGAAGTAAGAGACATTTAAAAACCATAACTAAACAAAAAATTAAATCTTCAAATACAAGACTTAAGATAATGATAGAAAGATAAACAGGGGATACATACATATATATAATTTGAAGGTTAAACTGTTTACATCCCTCAATGGGAAAATAATATCTGTAATTTTGAGCACAGCATTTGTTATTAGCTTAATTAGAGGGGTCACATATGGATGGAGGTGCAGTTGTGAATGGACTCTAAGTAGATGACATCAAAGAAAAAGACATTAAGGGGTAGAAAAAGTTCAGTTCTAGTTGAAGAGGAAAGGGGAGATATGTGCTAAACTAGATCACATGAAGAGGCACAAAATACCTATTATACTAGAGAGAAAAAAGGGAGGGGGATGAGCACTGTCTGAAGCTTGATCTCACCAGTTTTGACTAAAAGAGGGAATTAACCTGATTATTCAGTTGGATATGGAAATGTATCCTACCCCATAAAGAAGTAGAAGGAGAAAGAGGAAAGAAAATGATTGGGCTGAATAGGAAAGAGGGCAGAAACACTAAGAGAAAAGGGGAGGGTGATAGAAGATTGAGCAGATGGTATGTGGGGTGGGTTAAAAAAAACAAAATACTACTAAGAAAGGACAAAGTGAAAAGACATAAGAAAGTATGTTCAGAGGAGAAAATAGGATGGTAATCATAACTGTGAATGTGAATGGGATGAATTTTCCCATAAAGCTGAAGCATATAGCCAAATGGATTTTTTAAAAAAAGAATCTTACAATGTGTTGTTTACAAGAAACACATTTGATACAGCAAGATACATACAGAGTAAAGTTAAAAGGGTGGAGCAGAATTTATTAAGCTTCAGGTGAAGCAAGAAAAGCAGGGTTAGTCTATTCTGATCTCAGATGAAGCAAAAGTGAAACTAGATCTAATTAAAAGAGATAAAGAAGGAAAGTACATCTTAATAAACCTACAGTAAACAATGAAGTAGTAAGAATAACAAAAGTATATGAACCAAGTGGTAGAATACCCAAATTCCTAGAAAAAATATTAAACCAGTTATATGAAGAAATAGATAGCAAAACTATAATAGAAGGAACTCAACATTTCCCTCTCAGAATCAGACAAATCTAGTCACAAAATAAATAAGAAAGTAAGGTTAATAGAATCCTAGAAAACTTAGATATGATAGACCTTTGGAGAAAATTGAATAGGAACAAAAAGGAATACACCTTTTTCTCAGCAGTACATAGAACCCACACGACAATTGAGCAGGTGTTAATAGAGTTATGAACTGATCCAACTATTCTGGAAAGCATTATGGAAGTATGTTCAAAAAGGTATCAAATTGTGCATTCTCTTTGATCCAGCAGTATTTCTACTGGGCCTATATCCCAAAGAGATCTTAAAGGAGGGAAACGGATGCACAATGTGCAAAAATATAGAAAAATTATATTATAGAAAATGAAAAGTTAAAATACAATCCATGATGAAACCATCCCATAAACTACCCTCTCCTAGAAGCCTTTTTAAATCCTCAGTTACATACCATTCCCAATCAGAAGATTCCTCTTCTTGCTATTTTCAGCAATTGTCATCAAGTATGACTTTACTTACCATTCTTTTCAGTACAGTTCACACACATGCCTTTCTTTCAGCTGCCAGGTATCATGCACGACCCCAAATCTCTCTTAAAAGAAATCTCTCTCTGATGCTTACTTAAGCCTTGGCAAAATATGGGGATAAGGCCTACTGAATTTTCTGTTTCCCAAGAAAGACAGTTCTTCCTGTCACTTCTAATTATGCAGTACTTGATCATGGATTTTCTTAACTAAGGATTTTTCTTTTATCTCCCTCTCCTCCTAATGTCTGTCTTCACAAAAATTTGTCTAATTTTCGTCCATTTTTCAATACGACTTCTTATCTTTAATTTTGTTACCTAAATGCTTGTTAGGAGAGTCCCATTAGGGCCAGGAAAAATTATATTCAATACTGGGCCAATAAAAACCAACTGGAATTAAAATAATCTGAATCTACATAATAAGTGGGTCAAATAATAAATCACAGAAATAATCTATAATTTTGTCCAAGTGAATGACAATAATAAGGCAACATACCAAAAGCTATGTTACACAGCCAAAGCAATTTTTAGGGGAAATTTATATCTCTAAAAAGTTATATGAATAAAATAGAGAAATAAGAAATCAATGAATTAGATATATAACTTATAAAGTTCAGAAAAAGAACAAATTGTTAAAAACCTAATGCCAGATTAGAAATTCTGAAACTCAAAGGAAAGATTAATAAAACTGAAACTAAGAAAACTATTGTACTAATTAATAAAAAATAAGATTTGACTTTATGAAAAATCAACAAAATAGATAAAAATTTCAATTATATTTGTAATTGTTCTCTGAGTTCAAAAGACTTCCAGTTATCAAATACGAGTTCAGATAAAGTGATTAAAAACCTTAAGATCTTTTTACCCTTAACAGCTTATATATTCTGTGTCCCCAAAATATGTCCCACATTTTCAGGATACAATAGAACAGTGATTCCCAAAGTGTTCATTACTAGGTAAGGCATGGAATTTTAGATATGGGGATTTTTATAAAAGAAAAAATTAAAATTGTTTAATGTAAATTTTATTTAACTAATATACATATATTAAGTATAATATACACAAAATACATGTGTAATGGGAGACTTCTGGTCAACAAGAAACCATTCCTTAGGAATATATGCAGTGTAAAATGCTTGATGCAGTAATGGCATAAAGTTTTTCACATACTTATATATTCTGTGATAGTTTGCTGTCAACTCACTGTGTGGTAAAGAAGAACATTTTTTTTTATTATAGCTTTTTATTTATAAAACATATACATGGGCAATTTTTGAACATTGAGTCTTGCAAAACCTTCTGTTCTAACTTTTCCCCTCCTTCCTCCCACCTCCTCCCCTAGATGGCAGGTAGTCCAATACATATTAAGTATGTTAAAGTATGTGTTAAATCCAATATATATATGTATACACATATTGAAACAATTATCTTGCTGCACAAGAAAAATCGGATCTAGCTAGAAAGAAAAGAACCTGATGAGGAAAACAAATATACAAGCAAACAATAACAGAAAGAGTGAAAATGCTATGTTGTGATCCCCACTCAGCTTCCACAGTCCTCTCTTTGGGTGTAGATGGCTCTCTTCATCAGTGAACAAATGGAACTGGTTTGAATCATCTCATTGTTGAAGAGAGCCACATACATCAGAATTGATGATTGTATAAACTTGTTATTGCCATGTATAATGATCTCCTAGTTCTGATCATTTTACTTTACATCAGTTCATGTAAGTTTCTCCAAGCCTCTCTGAAATCATCTTATTAGTCATTTCTTACAGAGCAATAATATTCTATAACATTCATATATCACAATTTATTCAACCATTCTCTAATTGATGGGCATCCATTCAATTTCCAGTTTCTAGCCACTACAAAAAGAGTTGCCACAAATATTTTTGGATATGTGGGTCCCTTTCTCTTGTTTAAGATCTCTTTGGGATGTAAGCCCAGTAGTAATACTTTGGGTCAAAGGGTATGCACAGTGTGATAAATTTTTGAACATAGTTCCAAATTGCTCTCTAGAATGGATGGATTCCTTCATAGTTCCACCAACAATGCATCAGTATCCCAGTTTTCCCGCATCCCCTTCAACACTCATCATTATATTTTCCTGTCATCTTAGCCAATCTGATAGATGTGTAATGGTTGTCTTAATATGCATTTCTCTGATCAATAATGATTTGGAGCACCTTTTCATATGACTAGAAGTAGTTTTAATTTCTTCATCTGAAAATTGTCTGTTCATATCCTTTGGCCATTTATCAATTGGAGAATGGGTTGATTTCTTATAAATTAGAGTCAATTCTCTATATATTTTGGAGATGAGGCCTTTATCAAAGCCTTTAGCTGTAAAAATGGTTTCCCAGTTTATTGCTTCCCTTCTAATCCTGTCCACATTAGTTTTATTTGTACAAAAACTTTTTAACTTAACATAATTAAAATTATATATTTTGTGATTAATAATGATCTCTAGTTCTTAGTAGTCACAATTTCCTTCCTTCTCCACAGGTCTGAGAGATAAACTATCCTGTGTTCAAGAAGAACATTTTTAGAACTGAACATTTAAACCTGAACATAACCACAAAAAACACTAATTTGCCCAAATTGATCTTTTTTTTCCTTGCAATCTAAAGAAGACATTCTGTAGGACTCTGAATAGGGAGAGAGGATTTGAAAATTTATCTAACCACCGGGGCCATGCTTGTGAACATGTGTCTCTGTTCTTATTTCTGTCTTTCTTATGGCTATTCTTTTCTGTTCTTAGGATAAGGAGTGTTGGTGATGACTATAAATACATGGGCTTTAAAACATTGGAAGTTTATCCTAGAACTGCCCAGAATCCATGCTTGGTGAACCATGGGACCTTGATGAGATATTGAAAGAAGGTATAACTAAAGACCCAGTAATTGAAGAAAAAATGATTAACTAGCATCTATATCTGGTGATATACCAGTACCTGATTGATCCAGTACAGTAAGGCATCTATAGCAAACAATACACTGTAAATTATAGTAAACACTTATTTTCCATTGTTACGTCACATTTAGAGATGAACTTGTAAGCTAAATTCTTTATAATAACCTCTTAAAGTTTGTAATGACCTCTTAAAAGAACTAAGATAGTAGATGGAAATGTCTCCTTAGCTAATATTGGTACTTCCATTCTTGCTTTATCTTCTCAGAAACATTCCTGTTGTGAAGGCTAATTTGTGTTAATTGATTAAATATAACAAGAAGTTAATCTCTGGGCAATCAGTAATAAAAGGAAGTTACTATTTGTAGCTGACTATTAATTTAGAGGATGACACACTAGAATGGAGTCTCAAGTTATTGAAATTTGAGAAAATGTCACCACCTTTTACTTGTTGTCCATGAAATTCTAAAGGGGAGATGGTACTACTTAATCCTCTGAGAACCCAATTTGTCCATGTAAATAACAGTTGGGATAAGGACTCCTTGGATTTTATGGGATATAAATGTATGCACTAATGTCAAAATCTTCCAGAACTTGAATGCCTAAAGAACTCAAAAAATGACTGCTCCTAAAAGAAGGAAAATCGTTCACTTACAACTTCAAATAGTCAGTGACTTTCAACTCTTTACAGCAAAAATATTTGTTCAGTGAGCAAAAAATGTTCAACAACCATTGCAATGCAGCCTCTCAATTTCTTCCTAATAGGTATATATTAAGAAATCAAAACACTTGAATTATTCAAATCTCTTTAGACAGCCCAAGATACTCCAAAGGTAGATGGAAAGGATTCCACAAGCCTTCATATTCTGATCCTCATACTTAGAATGCATTTTCTCTTGTCCTCTGACTTGGAGAATCTCTAGCTTCCACCAAATCTCAGCTCAGGTGTCCCTTGTACTATCTGCTCCTGAAAGTCTATTTTGATCTTTGCTGTCATCAGTGCTTTCTCAGTGGATATCACTTTTACTATATTTAGAAGTAAATTTAAAAGTAGTTCTCCCAATGGAATATAAGAACCTTGAAGGCAGAGAATGTTTTATCTAATTTTATATCCCCAGTACTTAGCACATTTCCTGCACATGATAGGTACTCAATGAATATTTGTTGAATTGAATGGAATCATTTTGTTACCAACTCTCTATATCTTGGGCAAGTCATTTAACCTATGATCCTGACTCACTTATTTTTAAAATGATGGGATTGCACATAGTGGTTTCTGATCTCCCTTTTGATACTATAGATTCCCTGATCTTTTAATTTTACTTCACCCTATGATTCTGTATATGTTATAGCAGTCCTGAAACAATAGTCATTATTTGAGTCATTAACTTTAAAACTTAATGATCTTTCCTCACCTTCTCTACTGAGGAAATTCTTTCTTTCTTTCTGAATCACACCTTGAAACTAGGAGAAAGGGGTAAAGAAGTGAAAGGAGGGGTGATAGAAGGTAGGGCAAATACAGAAACTGGAAACTGACTGGATGCCCATCAATTGGAGAATGGCTGAATAAATTGTGGTATATGAATATTATGGAATATTATTGTTCTGTAAGAAATGACCAGCAGGATGATTTCAGAAGGGCCTGAAGAGACTTACATGAACTGATGCTGAGTGAAATGAGCAGGACCAGGAGACCATTATATACTTCAACAACAATACTATAAGATGATCAATTCTGATGGACATGGCCCTCTTCAACAATGAGATGAACCAAATCAATTCCAATAGAGCAGTAATGAACTGAACCAGCTACACCCAGGGAAAGAACTCTGGGAGATGAACCACAACATAGAATTCACAATTCCTCTATTTTTGTCCGCCTGCATTTTTGATTTCCTTCACAGGCTAATTGTATACTATTTCAAAGTCCAACTCTTTTTGTACAGCAAAATAACTGTTTGGACATGTATACATATATTGTATTTAACTTATACTTTAACATATTTAACATGTATTGGCCAACCTGCCATCTGGGGGAAGGAGGGAAAAAGTTGGAACAAAAGGATTTGCAACTGTCGATGCTGAAAAATTACCTATGCATATATCTTGTAAATAAAAAGCTATAATAAAAAAAGAAGGTAGAGCAAATAGAGGGGAAGTGGAATAGAAAAGAAACACTACTAAAAAGGGACAGAGTGGGAAGAGAGAACAAAAGAATATACAGGGGAGAAAATAGAATGGAGGGAAATACAGAGCTGGTGACCATAACTGTGAATATGAATGGGATGGACTCTCTCATAATACAGAAATGATTAGCAGAGTGGATTAAAAAATCATACCTATAGTCACATTCTATTCCTATATCTGTTCAAATTCTAATTAACTAGAAACTATGAGATTTTTATTTAAATACTTGTGTATGGTACATTAATATTCAGCTGAGCAATTGCTGTTCTTCAAAAATCTTCCTACTCTATGATTTAATAAATCCTAGTTCAACTACTTGTATAATCCTGGGCAAGTAATTAAACCTTGGGCCTCAGTTTCCTCATTTATAAAATAAGAAATTGGATGAGATCAAGGATTTTGAATTTCTTTTTGTTATTTTCCTCAAGTTTTCAAAGAGGATCAAACTGACATCACTACATTAGAACCAAGTTACATTGTGTCTGACTGGCTGATTAGACCTGTCCAATACAATCTTGGAAATGTTGTATCACAAGTGAGCCACAAAAAGTCCATGTGAATATTTTGGGTGGATTCTCTAAATTTGTGCATATTGTGTTTCTTTTAAGCTACTTCAACTTAACTTTGCTCATAAAGTATAGTACCTTCTCTGATGAGGACATACCATCCTGAGAAGCTCTATGCCACTGTCTCCCATATCCCACAATCAATTCTGAAGTTCTTGAGACTTTGAGTGTCCTTATATCACTTTCTGACCATCATGTGAGCACTTCCCCTCTGGAAGTTCTCTATAAGGTAGTCTTTTTTTCAAGTTTATTTTTGGCATTTGAATAATGTGGCCAATCAATGGATTTATGCTCTCTGCAGAAGACTTTGAATGTTTGACAACTTATTTTGAGAAAATACCATACCTTACTGTTTGGTACCTCATTCTGCCAATTAACCTTCAGAATCTTGCTAAGATAATTCAAATGAAAGTGATTCAATTTCCTGTCATGGTACTAGTATACTGAACAGGTTTCACAGGCATATAACAAGCTCAGCATAATGATTCTATAGACCTTCAGTTTAGTTTTTTGCCATGGACCCATCTGGTAGTCTCATGGTATATGTATGACAGATAATATTTTAAATATAAAGGAAAATATATGATTACAAAGAAAACTAAATCTGTTGGCATACACATATGCATATATGTACATATACAAACATATGTGCACATGTATAACATATATGTATATATACAGAGGTGTACATGCATTTATATTCATATAAATTTATATACATAAATATTTATTTATTTCAACATTTTATATACATCAACTTTTGCTTCATTAGCATCATATACTAGCATATTGTGGTTCTTCTCAAAGAAGATATCATTATGTTGGAGTCAATGAACAGTGTGTCCTATTGTTGATGATCAGACCAATGTGACTAATATAGCTCCTGATGCTGTTTTTTGTTTGGATTGATGGTATTGGTGGTGGTATGATTGTCTTTGAACAGTAACAACATGAATACAAATAAACTAAAACTTCTTAGTGACAACATCCCATTTTCTTCTTTTATAGTTAATCACTATTTTATGATACTTTTTAACAACTATAAATCCCCTGTAATGTAATATATCCTAAAGTCATCCAATGTAATCCATAGTGTCAATAAATAATACTCAATGCAATTCAATTTAATTGAACTCATTAACCAGTAAATATTTATGAAGTATTCACAATGTATCAGGCATACTTTGTATTTGACCTTGGACTAAGTATGAGGGATACAAATGCAGAAATAAAAAAAATTAGTCCCTCCACCTGAAGCACTTATATTCTAATAGGACAACTTATATTTGTCTTATGTAAGGAAAGTAAAATTCAAATCAATTTAATAAAGCTTTTAGTAACTGCAATTTTAAGCAGAAATTAGACCTTACCTGAGTTTCTTCTATTTTTCTTGCTCAGCTCATGTCACACTAAGATCTCTTCATTGTTGGCTAATTTATTTAGTTTGTCCTGAGGCAACACAATCATTTTGGACCCCTATCCCTCCCCTCTGAAGACTGCTTATTTTAAAATCAGCCAAAGTCAGGAATTCAGGTTAGGGGAAAATAGTCAGTTTTTATTTTCAGTGAAGAAAGATAAGAGGTGGAAGAGAATGGGCGATAGCAATGTGTGCAGCTGAGTCAAGAAGCCAGCCACATGACCAGCAGCTACGAGCATAGAACCCAGGCCCAATCTCTCCCAGCTTCTCTTCCTGTCTCTCTGCCTCCACCCACCAAAATCGTCATTTCCTATACAACACATCAGGACTTGCACAGAGAGTAGGCAGAGGCCATTCTTTATCCAAGCATGTATATTAATAGAGTGTAGTCCAATTACTATTTAGCCTCACGTGCTTAGGACCTCAGTGATCAACTCAAGCCTCATTACACTCCCCCAATCTGAAATTGCTGATTACATTGAAGAACAGATATAACTCTATTTAAAAAAAAAAAAAAAAAAACAGAACATAGAAATTGTGTTCTCTGTGTGCCAGAAAAATACATGATAATTTATTATATTCTGCTGTCTGACTTTCCACATTTGAAATCTGAAAATAACATTCTGAAATTCCCCCCAAATTTTTTCTCATTTGTTAATCTTACAGTTTGGTTATCACCTCTTTCCTATGTTTAGACAAAAGCTCATGTCTAGAATAGTAGAAGGGACAAAGCTTATGAAAATGAGAATTCTTTTCTTCACAAACACTATCTCTTCACAAAGACTCACAGGATATATCCTTGGGTACCTCATTTTACAAATGAGAAACCTCAGTCCTAGAAAAATTTAATAGCTTGCTCAAGATTATACAAATAGTAAACAGCAAAGCAGTATTTGCATTCAGATCTTCTAACTGATATCCAGTGCTTCTTTCATTGTGGAGCATGGGCTAGAGACCCTTTCTTAGTATTTTGATGAATTGTAGTATCACTGAACTATATTACAATTTTGGTAGAGATATAACTTTGCTCCTATCCTCCACCCTGTTCTAATCACTAATCTGCATTATTTTCTTGGTTAAATGTTTTTTAGCATTATTACTAGCCTTATTATTGAGTACACAATAAAAAACCACTCAGGGAATGCATAATAGAAAAGAAAGTGAAGGAAAGACTTTCCTACTTCATTGCTTTGAAATTATTATCAATATGTACATGATTTATTCACTGCTACCATAAAAACCCTTTTCATCCATATAAGAACAATGAATGGTAGCCACATTTTTTCAATGACAATATCATAGAGCATGTTATTTTTTCCATTAGAACATATGCCATTAAATGCATTATCCATTCTTGTTTCTTTGTCAACACAATCTGTCTCTTTGCTTTGCCACTATTAATGCCATGTTGAAAAATTGAATATGTTCCTCAGTTAGTCTCTAAACTCCTTTTTCTTTTATTTGAAGGAGGACTTAATGTTTTTGGATGGGCTCAGGGAAAAATGAATTTTTACAGGGTGCATACCAATGGCCCAGGTTTCTTAACAAAATTCTTCATCCTATTCAAAAAGGTTCTCTGTGTGAGACTTCATAGTAGTCCAGGTCGTCAATTATCTCCTTAGAGATATAGTGTATATACAATTATAAATATACAGAATAAAAGTACTGTGGTAATTCTCTTATCCACTCTCCTTATTGTACAACTAAGGAAACTGAGTCCCAGAAAAGCAAAAGGTCTTACCCCATATCAATTAGAAAGAAGGCTGCAGAGGCTGGATTTGAATGAATTCTCTGACTCCAAGACTGAAATTATTTCTATTGTCCTACTAGAAAAAGATAAGGAAGAATAAGACAGCTTATGATCATACCTATTAGAATAGTAGAAGGGAGGGCAGAAAAACTAGGAGAAAGGGATAAAAGAAATAAGAGGAGGGGTGTTATATTGGAGGTAGGGCAAATAGAGGGTAGGCAAGAGAAGTACAAAAGTAGTACAAAGAGTAGTACAAAAGAAACACTACTAGAAAGGGACAGAGTGGAAAGAGAGAACAAAAGAATATACAGGGGACAAAATAGGATGGAGGGAATACAGAGCTGGTAACCATAACTGTGAATATGAATGGGATGGACTCTCCTATAAAACAGAAATGATTAACAGAGTGGATCAAAAAACCTTACAATATGCTGTTTACAAGAAACACATTTGAAATAGAGGTGAATAAGACATGGTGAATAAGAATAAAAGGCTGGAGAAGAACTTATTATAAAAGGACACACATGTGCAAAAATGTTTGTAGCAACTCTTTTGGTGTTAGCAAAGAAATGGAAAATGAGTAGATGCCCATCAATTGGGAAAATGGCTAAATAAGTTGTGATAAATGGAGTTAATGAAATATTATTATTCTATAATATATGATGAACAAGATGATTTTAGAAAGGGTTGGAAAGATTTATGTGAATTGATGCAAATGCAAAATTGTGCAATGATCAACTATGAAAGATTTGGTTCTGCTCAGTGCTTCAATGATCTGAACCAATCTCAATAAACTTTGGATAGAAAACACCATCTGCAATCTGTCTGGACCTTCTCACAAGAGAACTTCGGTACCAGCTTGAGTCACTCATGGGTGAGGAGTGATGAGGCAGAACTCATGAGGATGGTCAAACAGGAGTCCATTTATTCAAAAAAAAATCCTCAACCTTATAAACCCTATGCTTACATAATACACTTAAATAACTATAGGATATTGTGCCTGTGGGACCACATAAACAACTTGCTATTGTGTGCAGATGTTTCCTTGTCACATTAGTGTAACTCTGCTTCAAGCACAACACAGGTTGTCATGTCCCCTGACTTTTCAGGAAGACCAGGACAAACTTAGGGGGGAAGCCAAACCAGACATATCAGCAGGGTTCCTTGTGGGACTAAAGGGTCTAATACCTTACCCAGGGTTCCCCAATGTCTGTGGCCCTTTACATGCAGCCAGAAAAAGAACTATGGAGACTGAATAAAAATCAACACATGCTAAGATCATTTCTTTTTTCTGTTTTTGTTTTTTTTTCACTTCATGGTTTTTCCTTTTTGTTCTGATTTTCTCTTCCAAGTTGATTCATACAGAAATGTGTATTTAAAAAGTTAATATATAGATAGATAGATAACCAGAAAAATTAAAACAATTTAAAGAGAGAAAGAGATAAAAAAGAATGTATTATGCTTTAGCTAAAGCAAAAAAAAGGCAAAGGTAGAAATTCTGATATTAGATGAAAAAAAAGTAAAAAATAGATATAATTAAAAGATATAAGGAAGAAAAATGTAACTTGATAATGAGTGTTATAAAGAAGTAGTGTTAGTACTAAATACAGGTGTGCCAAGTGGTACAGCATCCAAATTCTTAGAGAAGATGTTAAGCTAGTTACAGGATGAAATAGACAGCAAAATTATGTTAGTTAGTCACCCTGGGTGAGGTATTAGACTCTTTAGTCCCATAAGGAACCCTGCTGACATGTCTGATTTGGCATCCCCCCTAAGTTTGTCTTGGCCTTCCTGAAAAGTCAGGAACCATGACAACCTGTGTTGTGCTTGAAGCAGAGTTACACTAATGTGGCAAGGAAACATCTGCACACAATAGCAAGTTGTTTATGTGGTCCCACAGTGGGGGGGTAGGTCTAACCTTTCCCTCTAAGAATTAGACAAATCTAACCACAAAAATTAACAAGAAACTAGGGAGGCTAATATAATCCTTGAAAACTTAGATATGAGTAAAGTGAATAGGAACAGAAAAATAAGAAATCTACCCTTTCACAATCAAATGTAGAAAGCCAGAAGTAGTAAATGCTTCCTTTTCAGACCATATATATATTTAATAAAGGACCAGGGAAAACTAGATTAAAAACCACTTGGAAATGACATAATCTAATTCTAAACAATGAATGAGTCAAACAACAAATCACAGAAACAATCCATAATTTCAGCAAAGAGAATGACAAGGATCAAACAATATACCAAAACCTATTGGATGCAGTCAAAGTAGTTCTTAAGATAAATTTTATATCTCTAAATAATTACATAAATAAAATAGAAAAAGAGCAGAATCAATAAATTGGTCATGCAATTAAAAAGTCTAGAAAAAGAACAAATTTTAAACTCCCAATGAATATCAAATTAGAAATTCTAAAACTCAAAGGAGAGATTAATAAAACTGAAACTAAGAAAACTATTGAAGGGTTGGTTCAATATCAGGAAAACTATTGCCATCATTGACCATATCAATAACAAAACCAACAGAAAAGATTTGATAATCTTAATAGATGCATTAAAAATCTTTTGACAAATTACAGCACCCATTCACATTAAAGACACTAGAGAGTATTGGTATAAAGGGATTTTTCCTTAAAATAATGAGCAATATCTATCTAAACCATAAGCAAGCATTATTTGCAATGGAAAGAAGCTGGACACATTCCCAATAAGATTGGGGAAACAAGGATGCCCATTATCACCAATATTATTCAACATTATATTAGAAATGTTGGCTTTAGCAATAAAAAAAGAAATTAAAGAAATTAGAATAAGCAATGAGGAAATAAAACTATCACTCTTTTTAGACAATATGATAATATATTTAGGGAATCCTAGAAAATCATTCAAAAACATACTTGAAACAATTAACAGCTTTAGCAAAGTTACAGGATATAAAATAAAATCACACACAAATCATCAACATTTCATAATATTACTGACAAATCCCAGAAGAAAGATAGAAGGATAAATTCCACTTAAAATAACTGTGGATAAAATAATATGCTTCAGTATCTAGAGTATCTGCTAAAATAAAACCAGGAAGGCAGGAATTTATGAGCAAAGAAGAACTAGAGAGCATTATGAAATGCAAAATGGACAACTTTGATTATATTGAACTAAAATGTTTTTGCACAAACAAAACCAACACAAACAAGATTAAAGAGAAAGTACAAATCTGGGGGAGGGGTGAAAATTATAGCTATTGATTCTTATAAAGGCCTCATTTCTAAAATATATAAAGGACTGTGTCACATTTATAATAAAACATGTCATTTCCAAATTTATAAATGGTCAGTGCATTGGAATAGACAATTTTCAGATGCTGAAATTAAAGGCATTTATAGTCACATGAAAAAATGCTATAAATCACTACTGATTAGAGAAATGCACATTAAAACAACTCTGAGGTACCACATTGCAACTCTCATATTGGCTAAGATGACAGAAAAAGATAATGATAAATGAGTGGGAAAACTGGAATACCAATGCCTTTTCAGTAGAGTTGTGAAATGATCTGACCATTCTGGAGAGCAACTTGGAATTAGGCCCAAAGGACTATAAAACTGTATATATGCCCTTTGTCCCAGCAGTGCCACTACAAGGAAATCATAAAGGAGGGAAAAGAACTCACATGTGCAAAAATATTTATATCAGTTTTTTTCATGATGGCAAAGAATTGAAAAATGAGGTGCCCATCAATTGGAATAAGTTGTGGTATATAAAAGTAAGGGAATGTTATTGTTCTATAAAAAATAATTAACAAATTGATTTTATGAAAGCCTGGAAAAAATTTACATGAACTGATGCTGAGGGAAACAAACAGAAAGATAAATTCATTGTAACAACATTAAAGATTATTAATTATGAGAAACTTGGTTCTTCTCAACGGTTCAGTGATCCAATGTAATCCCAAGGAACTTTAGATAGAAAATGTTATCTGCATCTATGATGAGAAATACAGAGATAATTGAATGTAAATGAACACATTCTATGTTCACTTTTCCTGTTTTTTGCCTCTCATGATGTTTCCCTTTTGTTCTGATTTTTCTTTCCCAACATGATTCATAAATAAATTAAAAAGTTGCTATGTATGAATAGTTAGAAAAATAAAACAATGATTTTTTTTAATTGTAGTCTTTTTTAGACTAGTAGTTTTTATTATATTCCTATTACATTTTACTTTTTCTTTTGCTGAAAATAAGGAGACATATAACAATTTATCCAAGCCTATATTTGGGGACTTTGGTAAAGTTTAAGAAAAAACATTTACCCTGTCAGAAGATAATTGATGGACTTTTTGATTACTATGTGGAGTATATGAAGGAAACTAGTTAGATAAAAATAAATGAATAAAGCATAGACAATATAGTATAATGACTCTGTAACAAAGTCAGATTGTGTGGACCCCATGTAACTGGAATTCACCAATAGATATTGGTGAGTCACTGAAGTTCCACCTTTATGAGGAGCAGAAGCATGATTGTGCTTGGCCATAAATTCTTTATTTTCTTATATGTGGGGAGCAGAATATGACAATTGGAATTAGAACAACCAATCACAAGTAAATATTTGCAGCCGAGGCAAACGGTCTCATTTGTAAGTTCAAGGAGAAAAAAAGCCCACATTATCTAGGCATTGAGAGGTGGAAAGGGGAGTATTTCTACCTTAGACTTAGAGGTTAATGGTTAACTTTATCTTGATAGTTTAGCTTCTGCTTCCCTCATAAACTCATTACACAAACTCACAAGTAGATAGTGAGTAAATATATTTATCAAAGCAAAAAGAAAAACAATAATTGGAGAAAATATACAGATTAGGTTATAGGATACACAAAAGTGAGAGAACTATGGCATTTGAGAACATGATAAAATCTCAGAGCAAACAGGGAGAGAACAACATCACCCTCACTCTTAACAGTATCTGGGATTGTTGATGCTGAAAATCAAAATATAGGATGCCAAAACTGGTATCCTCCTAATTCACCAAAGTCCACATTTTCCTCTTCTCTTGACCAATCTCCTATTTCATCTCTGCATCTCTTTCCAAAGTCTCTCAAGCAGTCAGAAATTAAAACTCTACATGTCCACAGCTTGACAGGTCTATCCCGAGGATATCCAAGAAATTAGCCTGATTTAAAGAGAGTTGAAAGGAAGAAATAGGTCAAAAAGATATGGAGGCAGAATCAACAGAATTTTATTACTGATTGGACTTTGAGCTTTAAAACATTAATGATTAAGGGTGAAATGTCTAAAGAAAAAAAAGCATTTGGAGAAGATGTTTAAAATTGCAGCATTGCTTAGACATATTGAATTTGAGTGATGATGTAGCAATAAATGAAGTAATCTAGGAATACCAGACCTGAAGTCAGGAGAATCTGAGTTCAAATCCAGCTTTGGATACTTGACACTTATTAGTTTTGTGACCCTGGGCAAGTCATATTGCCTCAGAAAACATTATGAAGATGACAGCTCAAGATAATGGACTAAAATTCAGAAGAACAAGTGTTTAAAATTTTAGAACAGTGATAGTTGGCAATACTGGATTATAAGAAATGGAGAATAATAAAATCATAGATTTAGAAGGAACCTGAGATGCCATGGAGTATACTTTTCCCTCATTTGAACAGATGAAGGATATGAGGTGCTTAATATATGCTTGCTGATTGATTGAAATCATGTAGAAATGGATAATTAAGCCCAATTATTAACTGAGACACTGGATAATTTTCATCTCTGCACAGATTTTAAGTGCTGGATTTGGAATTAGGAAGACTTAAATTTCAATCCTTCCTCAGATATTCACTAGCTCTTTGACCCTGGGAAGCCTATTAACTCCTCTGGGCCTCATATCCTTCATCTTTTGGTGCTAATCTTGATGCAGTGGCTTATTTGGTCTTTACTTTTCTTCTCTTTCCAATTCATCTTCTCCCTAGTAGCCAAAGTGATTTTCCCAAACCACAATTAGGCTATGTTGAATGAGAATCAATGCTGAGAATTCTTAAAGTCTAGCTTCAAAATAAAGAAATTTGAACACTGGAAGGGACCCTAAGGATCATTTATTCCAACCTCTTGATTTTACAATTGAGGAAATATAGGAGATCCTAGAAAACTTTTGTAATTCATCTAAGGTCACACAGTTTGCCCATTTGGTTAACAATCATTTCACTTAAATTCAGTTTACCAGTTCCTTCCTTTTTTTTTTTTTTTAAACAATCTGTGACATACCTGTAAGTTTACTAAATTACATTCAACACAACAGGAAGGTTAATGTTGATGCTGAAGTAGTTTGGGAAAATCAATATACAAAAGAAAAAGCCTCCTGGTATCAAGAGTCTCTCTATTTGGAAAACTAAAGACAAACTTGCCACATATTTAACTTCTTTTCCTCTAAAAAGAACCTTACTGGTGTTTCTGTCTTGGAAAAAAAGATTAGGCTAGGTCTCTAAGACCAGGAGTAGAATGCAATTAAAATTATTTTCTGGTATTTAAACATGAAAAATTTTTGATCTGTAAGCTTGTGTATGTTTTGGATGGTTTCTGAGCTGTTGGATGTGCTACAAATTCATTGGAGTAGCAATATTCTTATTTATATAGTGAAAGAATACTGTGAGAATTATTATTTCAACTTTCATTGAAAGTGGCCAATCAGATTTTCAGAACAAGGTAAGCTAAAGCTTCTCATGTAGGATTTTAGCAGTAACACTAAGGGCCTAGTTAAAACAGTTTTAACCACCATTTGACCTAATGAGTTTTGTTGCTTTTACAATTTACTTGTTACATAATTGCATTACTCCTTTGCTGAAGGATATTATATCGGAGCTATAACAATTATAGACTCCTAGTTCAATTAAACAGATTGTTTTTTAAGATTATAGGAAAATTATGATCTGGGCTCCCATCACTGAGTCACTGCTCGCCCTGTCTTTTTAAATAAATAAGGCCCTATACAAAAGAAAGGTGACATAGACAAGAGGTGGTAGACTACCCTCCTGAAGCTTACTTACAAACTTTACACTTATAGTTTGGCCTATTGGAAGGTAAGAAAATCCCCCTCCCCAACAGCCTCCCTGTCGTTCAGAGACCAATTCTTACACTTTATGAACAGGAAAAAGAGTAACATTTCTCTATTTGGTGGGCCGTTTTCATTGCAATTTCATCATTTCATGCTCAGATGGATACTGAACATTCTCAGTTCTGTCTCAGTAACCAAATCAAAAGCCTATTTTTTTTTTCACTAAGCAAGAAGAGAACAGAAAACAGTTAGGAAATACCTGTTCATATTTTGAAGTGAAGAGCCAGACCTCTCCATTCCAGTCATAACATATTTCTGGAAATAGGGTCATCGAACATCCATACGGGTTGGTGACTGTCAAAGTCTGCTGCACATGTTCAAAGGACTGGACTCCCATTACCCAGATCCTCCTTTACATAAACACTGTTCTTTCTATTTGAATAAAATGTAAACTCTTTGAGAATAGGAACTGTTTTCATGGTATTATTTATTTGTTTTTGTATCTGATACCTTGGATGTAAGTGGGGCTTGATAAAAGTTTGATGAATAAAATGGAATAGCTTTATTGAAGATCTAAAATAGCAGTCATATTAGTTAAAGGACATTATTTAAACTCATACTACTAATTCAATTTTTATTCATAAAACGTTAATAAATTATATTATAAATTTGTTATGTTTAGTAACACATTCTTGTATTATGGAGATGCATAGGTAATTAAAAATTTCACAAGGACTATTCTACCTCCTTCTGCTAAACTTCTCTGGGAAGAGATAATAGGAGCACAGTATTCTACATATAGTAAGTGATTAATTAAAGTAATTTTTAGTAAACAACAGTTTGTCTGTATATAAGTAAGACTTCTTCAACATTTTCATCAGTTCAATCTTGGTATGGAAACTGCCTCCAATGATGTAAATTAGAAACTGGTCTATAATTTATCATGAAGAATTTGGAGGCAGGAGAACAATACTTGCCCAGGGTCACACAATTGAACTTACAAATATTCCTAACTCTCAAACTAATCTTTTATATATTACATGACACTATTTCACTTCTGTACAAGTTCTATGAAAAGAATAATTTGGTTACAGACAGATATAGTTTGATAGTGAATTCCATGAATTGTTAATATTGACCTTTCCACTGCACTTTTAAAAATGCACAATTATTTAAGCCAACAATGATTTGTTTTGTTTTTGAACTCTATTTTATTTTATATTATCTTTATAAACTTGTGAATGCATTTAGGTTAGAAAAATTCACATTACAAGTTGAAGTAACTTCAATTTCCATAGGCTGACAACCCAATTTACTTATATCAAGTTCTTCCAAATGACTTTTGAGTTTTAGCTTGTGTATTACACACAGATGCCCTGACTATAAGAGTCAACCAAGTGACAGACAGGAAGATATTGAAGGTAAAGTAACTCAGAACATTACAAAATACCCAGAATACCTTGCTAAAGCATGGAAGCATTGTGACATACAACTTGGGGAAAAACAATATCCAACATTTCTGTGGGAATATTATTATTCTCTCTTCTATAATAACTATGCTCTGATGGAAATAGATCTTAAGAAGAATTTGTCCAGTGCTTTAAATCTGGTTATCTTCCAGAACATTAGCACTGGTGATGTCCTTTAATGATCCATATTATTCTTAGAGAATGCTGATAAAATCTATTCCAAAAACTGAAATGCTAAATCTCTGTTTCAACATCAAAAAATAAATAAACAAAAATAGAATGGTTTAGGAATGCCAGTGTTTGGCAAATTATCACAAGTATTACATAGTAAACAATCTGCTATATTACTCTGGTCTGGGTGAAGAAGGAAGCAACTTTACTACACATGGCAGAGGTAGGAATAGGGAATAGAATTTGCAAGGTATCGGTTTGATGTAAGAAAGAAAAAAAGCTTCCTAAGAATTGTAGGTAACCAAAAGAGTAAAGAGTTGCCTCTGAATTTGGTGAGTCCTACCTTTAATTGAGTATTCTGCTAAAATATTAATGATCAAATGTCTATTATATTATAGATTTTTTTCCACATATGGATTGAACTAGGTGTAACTCTGACCCTGTGATTCTATGAATTATCAAGATTTTTGTCCATAATTCACTGCCATAGCTAGTGAATGAAGACACAATCTCAGTGTTCTAGGAAATTACTTTTGCATACATGACAAAAAATAATCTTGTATTTATATAATGCTTTACATGATATCTCAGAGTTGTTTATAGCCACAAATAAAATGTATAATTGAAATGAATACCATATAACTCACTGGTTTGGTAATAGAATACACCCAAGTCCCAAGTCCATATCAGTCAACTTAGTCATTAGAAGCTCCAGCGAGATCTCTCAAAGGCATTGGCAAACAAATTGATTCTATACTTTATTTCCTAATGTATTAACATTTACTTCCCCCAAACTACTTTTCTAATACATTGTATCTAATATTATATATATGCATATATATATATAATATATATATATATATATATGCTATACTATCTGTCCTTCCCCATGTCTACAAAACCAAAATGCCTAACTGAAGCAATTATATGAATTATTAAAGGTAAAAACAACAACAATAATAACCTTGCTTTATCTCTATATTTTTAAAAAGTGATTTTCAAACTTAAAAAATCTCAAAACAATCTCAGTTTTCCACTTTAATTTTCATTTTAATTTGAATGATACTCACAAAGTGAGTTTCTTTTGAATAAATTTTGTGATTTAGAACCTTAAAATCACTTGTTGAATAGTTTGGGATAGCCTTCATTTCCATAAGCATTTAACATACCTAAGGCAAATATTCTTTCTAAAAATAATGTAAAACATAATAAGTGACTGCTATGAAGAACTAAAAAAAAATCTAATTATTCAGAAGGAAGAAATGCAGAAGGATCCTTTTTTTGAAATTATTACTTCTTATGGTTCGTTGTACAATTTCCTTCTCTTTCCTCAAATATTATATGAAATGTCTTCAGAAAAATCATCTCTTTAAACAAAATAAAGTTAAAGTAGAAACTACTGACTCAGACAAGTTGAAAAATGTCAGTGGCTGATGGAGACTCAAAATTATATCAAATTAGGAATATATAGAAATGGACTGAATCCTTGTAACAATGACTTTTTTTTCAGGAATATTAAGAAAAAAAGGAGAGATATAGTCTGATAGAACTGGAGACAGGAGCAGGGTTCAACCTGTTTATAAGCAGTATAGAAAGAGCCAATGGATATAGAAAGATTGGCGATTATATTGAAGAAGGGAATGATTGAAAAGAAAGCTCCTGTAGAAGGTGAGAGTGAAGGAGATGAGATCATTGGCGGCACACAGCCAGGGATTGTCTTTAGTAAACAAAACCATTTTTTCCCTTGAGATTAACAAAAACAGTCAAATATATTAAAAGTATTTGAAAGGGAGGAGGAGATCAAAGAGAAAGCTGCTAAGGGACAGCATTAATTTTCTTAGTAAATTGTAAGTATGAAAGTCCATTGAATTAATTGTTCTATTTCAACTTAGTAATGATTACCTTAATCAAATGAGAATAATTATACTTAATCAAAATTTTTATATATTAGGTATAAAAAAATCATAAATTGAGAAGTCTTTAGAAGCTATCAGACAAAATGAGGCAACTTGACACAGGTAAGTGATGCATTTAGATTGATTGAGGATATTTTGTCACACTTTGTGAGCTTTGTATAATCTAGCAATCTATTTTAGATCTTGAGGATTTCAGTAGTTTTGGGGGAGGACAATTACAAAAAAATTCTCATGAGAATTCACTTTTTTTGCAAGGCAGCAGAAAATCTTAGTCTCAGACTTGGTCTCTACTTTCTTCTCTCCTCATCATTTGGTCTGAAGAAGACATTGTAAACTTCACAAGGTGAAGAGGATTTGGGACTTCTATCATTGTCTTATTATTAGAATTCTTTCTGGAACAGCTATTGAAGCAGCTGTATCAAGAACAAAAAATAAGGAAGACATATATATTGGAAAGATGGTTCTAAAATTCTAAAAAACAAAAATTTTACCAATGTGAAATTTATTCAAATCTCAAAAAAATGAGAGAAAAGAACTTTTGACAACAAAGTGTGAGTTACTCCATTTTCATACATGATCTCTGAAGTTGAGCCCACTTTCCCCTTGACTCTGTATATGATAAGAGAAGAGTTTGATATGGATTTGGGGAAGTGAGATAAGGGATGTTTTGTATTTTGTGTTTGTGCCCTAAAGCAGTTAAGTGTCAAATGGATACAGCACTGGGCCCAAAGTCAGGAAGACAAGTTCAAATCCAGGCTCCAATATTTACTAGCTATGTCATCATTAGTAAATCATTTCACCTTTATCTGTTTCAATTTCTTCATCAGTAAAAATGAGGGAATAATAGCATCTACCTCCAAAAATTATTGTGAGCATCAAATGAGATATTTTTAAAGTGCCTGGAACCTGATAAACTTCAAATCCTTGTTTCCTTTCTTCCAATTATTCTTACTTAAGCACTGTAGCTCTTTTTTATCAGTTGGTCTTATTATATGGACGAAATGTTTATTAATAATCCGTTTGGGGAGGCATCCGGGTTTTTTTCTTCATTCTATTTTCTTTTTTCAAAGCCTGGTCTTTGAAGGACATTACTGGCCTCTGCCAAAATTTTATTCCTCCTAGATCATCTTATTTAAGATGAATTCCTGCTCATTTTGTTCCACCCAAGCAAGTTTGGATGGAGATAAATCTTTCTTCTAGATTGCCAAGGGCTAGGGATGCTCTGACTGTAGAGATAGTCTCTTTGTACAAAAATGACTGGATGTCCCTCTCAGGGAGCCTACTTCTCATTGTAATATCCATTTTTTTTATTAATTGTTAACCAATCAAAGTTGACAGCTAGACTTAGCAATAGCCACCCTTGCAAGGTGATATAAATTATGAATCGACTACCAAGAAAGTCTTTGGCATTTAAGAGTGCCAGTGACCTTTTTTATTGCTAAAATGTTAGCATTATTAATAAAATAATTAAGTACCCAGAAATTATGTATGTCAAATTTTGTAAATATTACACATAGTACCTTAAAATATTTCTAAAAGCAGTTGTCTGGCAAATTGATATGAATGATTATTGGCGAAGCACCATAGTTAGTGCTCCTAAACTATGTAACATTAGAAAGACAACCTTAACCCCTCAGGGTAACTTTTAACAGAGATGTCAAATACCTGTTCAAGAGGCCTCCTAGGACTGGCACATTGAATACTGCCCAAAGCAGATTAAATTACAATTTTTAACTGTAAAACAAAATAAATAAAATATTATGAAATATAGATTATATTAATATGCGGCTTTCTAAATCAATATGTATTTGAAGATCTTTTTGTAAGATTATGTAGTCTGTTTCTATTTAAGTTTGATTCCACTGGTGCAAAATATAGAGGCGAAGCCCACCTAAGCTCTTAAGACCTAAACTATTAGTCTAAGTATAAAAGTAGGAGTGAGAAGGATAGCTTGAGAGCTACAAAAGAATAAGGAAAGTTCTTTGGAGAGGGACAAAAGAAGAAATATTAGGGACGGCTTGAGGAGGAAATCAGCAAAATGCTAAGGGACAAGAGTAAAGATATAGGGTATCAGATGACACAGGTGTGGGGTGGTAAATGACATTTCCTAGTGTTATTCAGTGGTCATTGAAAAAGAAAAGAATCCTTCAGAGCTGACAGTCTACTCCCCTTTACATTCTACATAAAATAGTGTTATACTCTCCCTTCAAGGACTAACTGCATCCACTATCTTCTTTTTAATCTGCTTTGTATCATTACCAGAATAGGCTTTTTTGCTGGTAGTGTCATATCCTGCCTTTTTCTCAAAAATTTTCAGTAACTTTCTGTTTTCTATCTCCAATCTCCTCCCCACCCAAAGAGATGTAATTTCACTTCAATTTACTTCACTTAAGGCAAGGTAATATAAAAATTAATTATGGGACAGTGTTGTGCTAAGAACTAAGCTCAGAACTGAAAAAAAAACAAAATAAACTAGCCCTTGCCTTATAGAATCTTAGAAACTTAAAGAAATATAACATTTACACAGAAAAGGCACTACAAAATATTTTAAAGTTTGTTTTTATTACTTTGGAAGAAAATTTGGACATAAGAAAGACATTTGTATAGGAGGTATCACTAAACTCCTTTCTTTAAGAAGTGCAGATTTTAAGAGTTTGAAATAAGAAGGGAGTCAATTTCAGAGTAGTTACTTATGCAATAAAAAATAACATTAACAGAGGAAAATGATCAATTGTTTGCTATAAATAACAATAAAATCTGAAACTGTATACAAAGTTCCACAGTGTGGACCATTACCTTTGCAAATATGTGTGAGTGTGTAGAGAAATATATTTTCTTACATCTCTTTTTAATTTTTGAGGGGGTCATATAATTTTGTGATATTTGCTTTGTATTGTCTCATGATTGTTCTCAGTCATATGATACTTTTATATATTATATCCTTTCTCTGCTTATTTCACTATCCATCAATTCTTCTAAATTCTATTCCTCACTATACTCATAATATTCATTGTTTCTTAAAGCACAGTCATATTTTATTATATTTATGTACCATAATAAACCTGGTATCTAGTTTATTCCCAGTTTTTTCTTATAAGTGCTGTGTAAAAATAATTTTGTAGAAACGGGGCCCTTCTTCTTATCAATAACCTCCTTTGGATATATGCTGAGTAGTGAAATTTCTAGGTCAAGGGCATTTTAATCACTTTATTTTCATAATTCTAAATTACTTTCCAAATCCTTATACTAGTTCATAGCTCTACCAACAATGCACTAGGGTTTCTATCTTCCATAATCATTACAACATTGACTACTCCTTTGTTTTTTATTCATTACCAAATATTCCTCCAGCTATTTGGGATATTCTTTATTTCTTTAAGGAACACTTGTAATTGAATCTATGTAAATATTTTGTGTGTTTTGGTAGATTGACCCTGAATGTTTTATGTATTTCATTGTTATTTAAATGGTATTTATATTTCTATTATGGCCTCATGAATTTTGCTATTATTATTCAGAAATTCTGTTTCTAAGGATTTGTTTTGTAGCCTTAAATTCTGATGAAACTTTTAATTGTTATAATTAATATCAATGTAGATTCTCTAGCATTCTCTAAGTAAAAGCATTGTCACAAATAAATAAATTTAATTTTATCTCTGCTTTGTCTTTATTTCCACTTCTGATTCATTCCTCTTATTTAAATGCTATTGTTAACATTTGTGGAACTATATAAAATAAGAGAAGGGGAGTGAGTAATCTTGTTTTACTTTTGTTTCCCCATTGTCTTTGCAGAATGTTTTTAATTTTAGAGAGACACTTTTGTGATATTTGTAAAAGTCTCATTATATTTGTAGCACTTAAGATTTTAACATAGAATGTTTTGCTTGATCAGAGACTTTTTCTGCATCTCTTAAGATAACAATTTAGTTTGGGATCTTTTAATTTTTAATATGATAACATAAAATATTTTCCTGTTATTGAAATATCCTTACATATTTTTATGAAACAACTTAGTAATAATGAATAGTTCTTTAATGAATTTTTCTAATCTGCCAAATTTTATTTAATTTTTAATATATTCATTAATACAATTGTATTATGGTTCTTATTTTTGCTCTATTTTTCCTTTCTTGGGTAATAAGAACATATCTTTCACATAAATGAAGCACAATATTAGTTCAATTTCCTTTTCTTAGATTTGTTTTATTTTAAAAATATGTTTGACCTTCTATTAGTTTGAATATTTTAAATATTAAATTCAGAATATTTTTTAAAACATAATTCTGCATAGTAAGGGTTTGCTGTGATTTCAAATTGTCCAATTATAGTTTTGTTCATTTGATTTTCTACCCTGCTCTTTAATTTGGTTGAATTCTGTGAACCTTTAAAAAGAAACCATTTCTTGTCTTAGCTATCATTTCTATATTTTGTTCAATTTATTTCTCCCTTAATTATCATATTTTTATTTTTAAAAAGCCTATCAATTCATCAATTATTCACTTGTCTATGAAGTTTTATTGATGATATTTGTGCAAAAATACATTTATGCAAAGAAAACTGTCCATTTTTTCCCATGATCCTTTTTATCCCTTGTTTTGTTCTGAACTCTCTCCCTATCCAAAAATATGAAATGTAATTCACATTTGCTCCTGTGATTTGTTTATGATGTTACTCTTTTTGTCTAAGACGTGTTTAGAAATTTTCTTTAATAATTTCATGAGCAACTTGATTATAACTAGTTTTTGGCTGACTTCTATCTAATATTTTCATTAGTTTTCAATACATAATGATTTGTTACTCCATTATGTGGAATTTAAAAAATATTATGTAACAAATTTATCCTGTTAATTAACTTCTTTTTTAAGCAGTGCTAAATTATTGTAATGATGATTACACTGTGGTACACTTTGAGATCTAGTTTTGCTATGCCTCCTTATTTATTTTTTTAAAGTCATTTCTCTTTAGATTACTTACTTTTTGTTTCTAAAGATAAATCTTGCATGATAATTTTAGAAAGACCTAAACAGACTACATGAACTGATGCTAAGTAAAGTGAGTAGAATCAAGAGAACATTGTACAAGGCAACAAGAAGATTATATGATGATTGGGACAGCTAAGTCCCAGTGGATAGAGCACCAACCCTGAAGTCAGGAGGATCTGAGTTCAAATCTGGCCTCAAATACTTAACACTTCCTAGCTATGTAACCCTGGAAAAGTCACTTAACCCCAATTGCCTCAGGAAAAAAAGAAGAGTATTTAATGATCACTTCTGATGGACATGACTCTTTTCAACAACACAGTGATTCAGGCCAATTCCACTGGATTTGTGAGGGAGAGAGTCATCTGCACCCAGAGAGAGTACTGTGGGAACTGAGTGTGGATCACAATATAGTATTTTCATTTTTTCTTATTTTTGCTTGATTTTTGTTTTTTTTCTCATTTTTTCCTTTTTTGATCTGATTTTGTGTAGCAAAATAATCCTGGAATTATAAATAGAAGAATTGAACCTTGTAGAGGGCTGAAACCCTTGAGTTCATGCACTGAGGTCCTGACAACTGAGCACTTAAGGCTAATTACGGATTGGACAATACTCTATAAACATATACTTGGAAAATGGCCCTTTCCACAATCCTATGCTGGCTCAATAATTGATGTATACAGAGAATTGTAGGAGGGATTGGGGGTGGAGCAGGAAGAAGGAGGTTGTAGAGATTCTGCCTCCATCCAATTCAATCCTACCTCTAAAGACCAAGAATAAAGACCAAGGACTTTTGCTTATCCTGACTCTGGCTGATTCTAAGGTATGCAGGGTGCTAACATAGTCATCACAGAACATGCGTAATATATATATATATATATATATTAGATTATTTGTCATCTAAGGGAGGGGTTGAGGGGAAGAGAGGGAGAAAAAAATTTTGACTACAATTTTGCAAGGGTGAATGTTGAAAACTATCTATGCAGATATTTTAAAAATAAAAGGCATTAACCCTAGAGAATCAACTAAAAGCTATTAGAAACAATTCACAATTTTAGCAAAGTTGCAGGATACAAAACAAATTCATATAAATCTTCAACATTTTTATATGTGTCCAACAAAGTCCAACAGCAAAAAATACAAATTGAAATTCCAATTAAAATTGGTGTCAATGATATAAAATATTTGGAAGTCTATCTGCCAAGGCAGATAGGAACTATATGAACATAACTACAAAACACTTTCCACAGAAATAAAGTCAATTGGAAAAATATCATTTGTGGATAGGCAGAGCGAATTTAATAAAAATGACAATATTACCTAAATTTATCTACTTTTTCAGTGCCATATCAATCAAACTCCCAAGAAATTATTTTACACAGCTAGAAAAAAAATAATATCAAAGTTCATCTAAGAACAAAAGGGAATTTTTTGAAAAGAATTTCAAGGAATTATTGAAAAAATTGCAAATGAAGATGACCTAGCTATGCCAGTTCTAAAACTACATTATAAAGCAGCAGTCATCAAAACTCATTGATAAAGGCTAAGAAATAGAGTAGTTGATTGGTGATTGAATAGATTAGGTTCACAGGACAAAATGCCTATAGTAATCTAGTGTTTGACAAATCCAAAGATTTCAGCTTTTGGGATAAAAACTCACTATTTGACAAAAACTGCTGGGAAAATTGAAAATTAGTATGGAAGAAAGTAGACATTGACTCACACCTAAGACACCTAACTACCAAGATAAGATCAAAATGGATTCATGATTCAGACATATTATAAACAAATTATCAAAAATAATATTATAAGCAAATTAGAAGAATATAGGATAGTTTACCTCTCAGATCTGTGGAGAAAAAAGAAATTTGTGACCAAGGAAGAACTGGAGTTCATTATTGAACACAAAATTGATAATTTTGATTATATTAAGTTAAAAAATTTTGTACAAACAAAACCAGTGCAGACAAGATTAGAAGGGAAGCAATATACTGGGAAAACATTTTTACATTCAAAGATTCTAATAACAGCCTCATTTCTAAAATACATAGAAAATTGACTCAAATTTATAAGAATTCAAGCCATTCTCCAATTGATAAATGATCAAAGGATATGAAGAGACTATTTTCAAATGAAGAAATTGAAACCATTTCTAGTCATATGGAAAGTACTGTAAATCACTATTGATCACAGAGAAATTCAACTTAAGACAACTCTGAGGTACCATTACACACCTCTCAAATAGGCTAAGATGACAGGAAAAAATAAGGATGAAATTTGGAGGAGATGTGGGAAAACTGGCACACTAATATGTTGTTGGTAGAATTTGAACTGATCCAATCATTCTGGAGAACAATTTGGAACTATGCTCAAAAGGTTGTCAAACTGTGTATAACCTTTGACCCAGCAGTGTTTATAATGGACTTATTATATCCCAAAGAGATCGTAAAGGAGGGAAAGGAACTCACACATGCAAAAATGTTTATGGCAGCCCTTTTTGTAGTGGCAAGAAAGTGGAAAATGAGTGGATAACTATCAGAGAATGGCTGAATAATGAAATATTATTGTTTTATAAGAAACAATCAGCAGTATAATTTCAGAGAAGCCTGGAAAGATTTGCATGAATTGATGCTAAGCGAAATGAGCAGAATCAGGAAATCATTATACATGGCAACAGCAAGATTATACAATGATCAATTCTGATGGATATGGTTCTTTACAACAATGATATGATTAAGGTCAGTGCCAATCATCTTGTGATAATGAGAGCAATGTACACTTACAGAGAGGATTGTAGGAACTGGGTATGGATCACAACATAGTATTTTTACTCTGTTGTTGTTTTCTTGAATTTTATTTTTCTCATTTTTTTTCTTTTTGATCTGATTTTTCTTGTGCAGCAAGATAATTGCATAAATGTGTATGTCTATATTGGATTTGACATATATTTTTACTATGTTTAACATATGTTGGATTACTTGCTATCCAGGGGAGGGGATGGGGGAAGAGAGGGAAAATTGGAGCACAAGGTTTTGCAAGAGTCAATGTTGAAAAATTATGCATGCATATGTTTTGAAAATAAAAAGCTTTAATAAAAATAGAAGACATTAAAAGAAAAAAAGATGAATCTTGTTATTTTTTTCTAGCTATAAAATCTGTCTGATTGGTATAAGATTTAGTAAGTATATTAATTTAGATGTTATCACCATCAAATGAGTTTGGTCAACTAACAATATTTCTATATATATTTAGATCTGTCTTTGTATAAAGGATATTTTATAATTGTATTCATATAGTTGTTGTGTTATAAAACATAGAGTGGCAGATAAGAACCAAAAAACTTCCAATATTTATTTCCTATATGTAGTTTTTATTTTTTATTTTTATTGCTTCCTGCTAGGTTTTGTTGGCAATATGTAAATATTGGTGATTTGGATAATTTTGTTTTACATAATTAATCTAATGATTAAATGGAAGCTTTGATTCAATTAATTGACACATTTAAAAATTCTGTTGCTTTCATATCTTCTGCAAAAAGTTGTTTCTATTTTGGCTATGTTTAGTCCTTCCATTTATTTTTCACATCTTTTTGGTATATGTCACAGCATTTCAATTAGTTTATCAAATAATAAGACATACCCATTCTTTATTCCCATTACATAGAATTCTGGCTCTTCAATTTAGATAAATGCTACTTATCATGTTTTGGTAAGATAAGACAAGTTTAAGGTATTCCTATATTTTCTACTTTTCTTTAGCTGTCAATAGCTTTTGTATGAGGTCACAAGCTTTATTTTATATCTATTGATAAAAAATGATCTATGCTTTATTTGGTATATATATGGTTCATTATGTTGGCTTAATAATGAAATGACTTTTATTTTTATATCTGGTTGAATTTTCTTATAAATCCAAATAGCCTCAAGATTTATTCCCTACTTTTAGGAGCATATTGGTTGGTGACATTATAAAATGAATTCTAGTAATTTTCCTTATTTCCTCTTCATCTATTATAAATGTATCTTTTCTTATTTGATATTTGTAATTTGGTTTTCTTTTTTTAAAAACAGCTAATATTTTTGTCATCTGAAAATTATCTGTTCATACTTTTGACCATTTATCAGTTGGGGAGTGACTTGTATTCTTATAAATTTGACAAGGTTTTTATATATTTTAGAAATGTTTATAATATATATTACATATATATATTTATATATATATAAACATTCTAAATTTATATATTTTAGAAATGTTTATTAGAAACACTGGCTTTAAAGATTTTTTTCTCAACTTTGTACTTCTCTTTTAATCTTGTTTCTTCTGATTTTGGTTGTGCAAAACCTTTTTAATTTAATGTGATCAGAGTTGTCCATTCTGTCTTTCATAATGTTCTCTAGTTTTTCTTTGGTCATAAATCCTTTCCTTCTCTAAAGATCTGGTAGGTAAATTATCCCTTGCTCTCCTAATTTGCTTATGGTATCCACATTTACATTCAAATCATATACCCATTTTGACCTTATTTTGGTATGGAGTATGAGATGTAGGTCTATGCCAAGTTTCTGACATATTATTTTCCAGTTTTCCCAGCAATTTTTGTCAAATATGAGTTCTTATTCCAGAAGCTGGAGTTTAGGGTATTATCAAATACTGAATTACTATAGGGCTTGATTATTATGTCATATGTATCTACTCTATTCCTTATCCACTCTATTTCTAAGGCAGTGCCAAATGTTTTTGATGACTGCTCTTTTATAATGTAATTTTAGGTTTGGTACTGCTAAGCTACCATCCTTTGCATTTTTTTTTTATTAATTCTCTTGATATTCTTGACATTTTGTTCTTCCAGATAAATTTTATTATTTTTCTAGTTCTATGAAAAAAAAATTTTAGCAGTTTGATATGGCACTGAACACTTAAATCAATTTAGGCAGCATTGTCATTGTTATTATATTAGCTTGGCCAACCAATGAGAAACTGATAGTTTTCCAATTGTTTGAATCTGACTTTATTTGTGTAAGAAATGTTTTGTAATTGTGTTCATATAGTTCTAGGGTTTGTCTTGGCAGGTAGCCACTCAAATATTTTATTTTGTCTACAGTTATTTTTAAGTGGAATTTCTCTTTCTATCTCTTGTATATGGGCTTTGTCAATAATATATAGAAATGCTGATAATTTGGGTGCTTTTAGTTTATATCCTGCAACTTTGCTAAAGTTGTTAATTGTTTCAAGTAGGTTTTTGGATGGTATTCTAGGATTTTCTAAGTATATAATATATCATAAGCAAAAAGTGATAGTTTTATTTCCTCATTGCCTGTTCTAATTCTTTTAATTCATTTTTTCTATTCTTAGTGCTAAAGCCAAAATTTTTAGTATAAAGTTAAATAGTAGCAGAGATAATGGGCATCCTACTTTCATCCTTGATCTTATTGGGAATGTGGCCAGCTTTTTTTCCATTACAAATGATGTTTGCTTTTAGTTTTAAGCAGATAAATATTGCTTATTATTTTAAGAAAAATTCCCTTTATTCCTATGTTCTTTAGGATTTTTAATAGAATTTGTCAAAATCTTTTTCTGCATCTATTTAAATTATCATATGATTTCTCTTGGTTTTGTTATTGCTATAGTCAATTATGGCAATAGTTTATCTGATAGTGATCCAGCCCTGCATTCCTGGTATAGATCCTACTTGGTCATAATATATTATCCTGCTGATAAGTTGCCATAATATATTTTCTAATATTTTATTTAAACATTTTACATCAATATTCATTAGGGAGATTGATCTATAATTTTCTTTCTCTGTTTTGACTCTTCCTGGCTTAGGTATCAATACTATATTTGAGTCATAGAAGGAATTTGGCAGCATTCTTTCTTTACTTATTTTTCCAAATAGTTTACATAATATTGGAATTAGTTAATTTTTAAATGTTTGGTAGAATTCACTGTGAATTCATCTAAGATTTTTTCTTAAAGAATTCCTTAATAGCTTGTTCAATTTTTTTTTCAGATGAAGAAATTAAAGCCATCTGTAGTCATATGAAAAAATGCCCTAAATCACTATTGATTAGAAAAATGCAAATTAAAACAATTCTGAGATACCACCTCATACTTCTCCGGTTAGCTGACAGGAAAAAGATAATGATAAATGGTGGAAACTATGTAGGAAAACTGGGACAATGTAGCATTGTGAAATAATCCAACTATTCTGGAGAACAATTTGGAATCTTGCCCAAAGGTTATAAAACTGTGCATACCCTTTGACCCAGCAGTTCCACTACTGGGTGGTAACAAAGAATTGGAAAATGAGTAGATGCCCATCAATGACTGAATAATGTAATGACTGAATAAGTTGTAACATATAAAGATAATGGATTATTATCATTTTATTAAAAATGATGAACAAGATGATTTTAGAAATGCTTGGAAAGATTTACATGAACTGATGGTGAATGAAATAAGCAGAACCAGGAATACATTGTACACCATAACAACAAGAATGTGTGATAATCAATTGTAAAAGATTTGGTTCTTCTTAGTGGTTTAATGATCCAAAGCAATCCTAATGGATTTTGGACAGAAAATGTCATCTGCATCCAGAAAAAAAAATTCTATGGAGACTGAATGCAAATCAACACATGTTATATTGACTTTTTTCTGTTTTTTTTTCCCCCTTATCTATGGTTTTTCTCTTTTACTCAGATGTTTCTCTCCCAACATGATTCACAAAGCAATGTGTATTAAAAATAAATAAATTTCTAAAAAATAAAAAGAAATCAACTAATAGTTTATCTATTATTGTATATCTTTTAAAAAAGAAATTTTAATTATATTTCTTGATTCAGATGGTTTTCTTTCAGTTTTGTTCATCTTTTTGATTTTCAAAATTGATACTTTGACATTTAATTTGTATTTTTAAGTAATGATTTTCTATGATTTGGATTTTTTTTTACTTTTATTTTATACTAAATTGACTGATCTGATCTTTCTTGTTGAAGAACATGTTTACTGATATAAGCATCTGAAAAAATATTGGTATACTGTCTCACTGTCGTTATTTTTCATGAACATTGCAAAATTTCCATGATTTACCCTTTGATCAACCAAAAGTTTAAGATTAAATTATTTAGTCTCCAATTAGTTTTAATCAGCAGTCCTATTTTATTGGTATAAAAAATTCATTCATTAGTTTTACTTTGCTTCATTATTTGAGATTTTTATGCTCAAATACATAGCCAGATATTATAAAGGTGCTATACATAGTTTATATACACAAACACACGCATACATACAAACACATACATAAACACATATCTATAAATCTTTATATGGGTATATAAATACACACATCTCTATGTATGTATATGTTTATATGTACATATATATTTATACATTCTATTTTCATTCAATAATTGCTGAAATCTACGATTCCATTTTGTAAAATTCTATTTGTCTTTAACTTATTTTTAAAATTCATTCAGAAGAGCATGTAATGAGGCTTCCCATCATCATAGTCTTACTATTTATTTCTTCTTTTAACTCCTAGCTTTTATTTAGATGCTATGATATCTGGATTTGGTAATTATATGTTCAATATTTATATTTGGTTTTCTGTCTATTATACCTTTTAGAATAATAAATAAATATTTTATGTATTTTATTTCATTCTTTTTCTAACGCTGTCTCATCCAATATCATGATTCCTAAACTTCTCTCTTTTCTTTCAGCTGAAGCTTATGAAGTTTTCCCTAATTCTTCATTTTAATCCTATATTTCAAATGTATTTCTTTTAAACAATATATCATTACATTTAACTTATTAAACAATTATCTCATTTCAAGTTATTAGTGAGTTCATTTCCTCAACACTCACAATTATGACCATTAATTTTCTATTTCTCTTCATTATTTCATGCTTTTTTCTATATGATAATGAATTTGTCCATTAATTCTTCCCTTTTCTCCCCAATGTCTCCTTTCCTCTCCCTTCTTTGTTTTTCTTCTTATCATAAAAAATTATTTACATGTCTTCTGTATAATTTTATTATCTCCATGACCACTTATTACAACAAAAGAGACTTCATAGCAGTCAAATAAGTAGGAAGAAGACTAGAAGAAAGTAGTGCCATGAAAAACCTAGAGAAAAAAAAAATCACCACAAAAAAAAGTAGTCAGCAGTTTCAAAGACAGGACAGGATGAGGACTGAGAGAAGACCATTGGATTTTCCATTTAAAAGTTATTGATATTTTTGGAAAGAGCAATTTCAGTTGAATGTTGAGAACTGAAGCAGAGATTTAGATAAAAATAAATTCTATCAGTTGCAGATGTCATTCTTAAGATACTTAGCCACATCCCTTCAACAATAAGATGATTCAAACCAGTTCCACTTGTTCAGTGATGAAGAGAGCCATCTACATCCAGAGAGAGGACCATGGGAAATGAGTGTTCTCACTCTCCTGTTGTTTGCTTCCATTTTGTTTTCTTTTGCAGTTTTTTCTTCCTTCTTGATCTGGTTTTTCTTGGACAGCAAGATAATTATATAAATATGTATATATATTGGATTTAATAAACATTTCAACATATTTAATGTATTGGATTACCTGACATCTGGGCAGGGGGTGGGAGGAAAGAGGAGAAAATTTGAAACAGAAGGTTTTGCAAGGGTCAATGTTGAAAAATTACCCGTGCATATGTTTTGTAAATAAAAAGCTTTAATTTAAAAAAAGATAGCTAGCCACAAAATGGAGTAGAGCTATAGGATAATAACTACTGGGAATGTTCGGATCAAATAATTTATTTGAGAATGAGGGAAACATGTTCATGTTTGTAAGACAATAGGGAATCAACTAATAGGCAAAAGTAGATTGAAGGTAATTTACAGAGAAAAAGTGACAGGGGGCAAATCGTCTAGAAAAAAAGACTAGGAGTTCACTTTTACATCATTTGGAATTTGCCTTAGAAAAGAAGAGAGCAAGAAGCCCTTTTTCTGAGATTGAGGTGAAGGAGGAGATAGTGGATGATATCTTAATGGTGTAGGAAAAAAGCAATTCTTGGTAAATAGATTTACTTTTCCCCTATGAATTATTAATCAAAGATTTCAGCTGAGGGGGGTGGGGCAAGGGGAGAAAAATAATGAAAAATTTTGGAAGAAATTCTGAGGCAAGTTGGATAATGAACTGATTATGGAAATATATAGAATTGCCTTGCCTTAGCAAGGATCCAGTTGATATATAACAATTTGGTGTATACCCAGTCAGCACAGTTGCAGGATTTTCCCCTGCTGTATTCAGCAGCATATAAATAGCATTGAAAGCAACAGATGGTAGAAGTTACCCAAGGATTAGGGTTAGCAAGGCATTACTTGATAAATTATTGATATTGAGTAAAATATACATTTGTTGTACATATAATCTAAACAGTTCCATGATTTTTTTTCAATTTCATTCAGCCACTCAAGAATAGGTGAAAAGGAGGAAGACCATGAGAACAATCCATGTCAATTTTCAAGTTGTGATTGTCTGTCTGACAAGAGCCCAAGGGATTTGACTGTTGAACATAATGTAAAGTTGAACCAGCTGAAAAATGGATCAAGATCAGAAAAAAAAACAAGGAGAAGAGAGATTGGGATTCATGGTGAGAGAAGGAAAACCGAATTACTTTATAAATCACCGAGAAAATTAAATTTTAAAAAGATTATTATCAGGTTTCACCTGAGAGTTTATGAACTTGGAAGTAGTACATTTGTGGGTTAATGCAAGATCAAGAGTATCACCAGTTCCATACTTAATGAAGTTGCACTGAAGAAGTAAGTCATGAAAATCATGTAGATTAAGATTTCAAGAAATTAGGGTCATTGAAGAACATCAATAATTTTATTGGAGTTTCCTACTGTAAGGGCAGGAGTTTTAGTGAGGAAAACCTAAACTAGGTACTGAATTCATTAGAAGAGAAAGAGATTATCCCATGGGATGATAATGGCCACTGAAATCTGTATTAATTAATATATTTGGATATTGTAAACTTCAAGTAAAAGGATGTTGATGAGTGATGGGATAATCTTAAATTAACCAAAGGAAACATAGAGTATTCCAATTCTATCATTATAAGCAGTAAGTCAGGGGTGTGAGTAAAAGTGAAAGTTATATTTTAAAAATTGGGTGCAATCAAATATACAGTGTAGTTAAAAAGAAACTAGGTCTAAATGAGTCTCTAAGTATAGAAGAAATGAAAAAGAAAAAGGAAAGCAAATATCTTAACTATGGACTAGACAGTCCAGAGAGCACAGCAAAGATCAGTCATATCTGAAGAAGAACACTGAAGGGTGGGGAGAATAGGAGTGAGGCGACACACAGTTGGACATGGAAATGAGGGTTTTTTTTTTAATTGAGAATCAGATGTTCAAAATCTCTGAAACTGAGAAAATATGAGGCGAAAGGAATATATTCACCATTGAGATATGAGTTTTAGTGGTAAAGAGATGTCTGTTGAGGGAGCCAAAAGATTAGCCTTTTCACGGTCATTCCTAAAGTTAACACCATGTGACAAATGGTGAAATTGTGTTCTGTAAGACTCTGGAAAGCCTTCCTCAAAGGAACAGATATGGCCTAGAGGAGTAAAGTCTGAAGTAAGGAAGTGGAAACAGTTGGTTTTAATATTGAGTTGGTAAAGTCTGGTCTATGAGATGATGGTAAGAGTAATGAAAAGGGTCCTGGTGCTATGTCAGTAGATAACAGGTTTCTGGGATCCCAGGTTGGTGTAGGGATTTGGAACAAAGACTGAAGTTTATGATCCTAAAATAAGTTGTCTTCTTCTATAAGATTATTAAAGTTTCTTAACAGTGACAACAATCTTACTTTGTATTTAGGTCCCTGGTACTTAGCATGTTCCAAGTACATGGTAAGTATTTAATGAATTATTTTTAATTTATTTCTTTTATTCATTCCAATTGCTATTGGAATAGATGACCATTTAGTTCCTTTCTTATTGAGTGATCTCTAAAAGATGCAATTGTTGAATCATCTCTACAGGTAAAAATATAAATAAGAGATAAAAGTAATTTTTTTTGGAAACTTTGTGATTTTGTGTACTGTGAAATTGCTATTATTGACCTTTCTCAGAAGGGGAAAATAAAGTAAATGAACATTTATTAACGTATATTATGTGTACTGTGCTAAGCATTTTACAAATGTTATCTTATTTGTTATTTACAACTCTGTGAGGTAGATACTAATATATGTTCATCTTATAGCTGAGGAAACTGAGGCAAACAGAAATTAAATGAGTTATCCAAGGTTATATAGCTAGTAAAATTTTTAGTCCATATTTGAACTTAGGTCTTCCTTATCCCAGACCTAGCACTCTTTTGACTGCCATATCTACTGACTTTTTTTTCCCTAGACAGAAAAGTTTGAAATTGTTTGTCTCTTTCACTCAATGACATAATTGGAAATCATAGAATGACCCAAACGATTGACAATAAAGAGGTTTATGTTCTAAAATACTGGTTATGGCATCAAAGTGATAACTTTAGTTTTAGCATAAGAGAGAGGAACCATTGATTTCTGGAGCTTTGTAAAAAACATTTCTTATATACTAGTGTAGTATTGTCATTTGTGATTATGTTTTCCCAAGATAGCCCATAACTCAATTTTCAGAGGGTCCTGAGATATACCTCTCCATTACTCCCAAGCCCACAGCTTTTGCTCTTAGCCCTATCATATTTATTTCCTTTTATCCCAGGCCACTGTTTATATTCTATCAGGACTTTCCCAAAAATCTATGTTTTCCATATGACAGGACATCATATTAGGACAGTTAATTCCTGGTAGAATAAATTTCAAGTTAACTTTCAGCAATGAGTAGAAAAATAACAGTGATTGATTTACAACTTTTACTCCAACAAAAGGTGTAGGACTTTTAGCTACAAGCATAATTGAAAAGATTATATATGTGTGTACATATATGTATGTATAAGTATGAATACATAGATATATGTATGGGCAATTATGTGTACATATATAATATATAGATATATGGACATATAAGTATATGTATATACATATATACACATTATACATATTATATATATGTGTATAGTTCATTGAACTACATAATAAACCTTAACAAAGATGTATAAACTTATTGTTGACTCACAAAAAAGTACTTGCTATGTATCAATGAAGGAGTATCTAGCTCAAAATCTGTTTTTCATTTTCTGTTCTAGAGACAAGGAAGAACTTAAAATGAAAGTTCTGGTATTCACACAGGAGAGAACAATAGACCAATACTGGGGGGGGAAAGTGGGCACAGGAGAATAATGACAAGTAAATGTCTTTGGGGGTAGTTAAAGAGCAGCCAGAGATATGCAAACATTCCATTGATGGTATTTTTAAAATATCCTCCTGGGGAGGGTTTTCTTACTTCCTGACTGTGAGAATTGGTTGCCTCTAAATAGACCAAAGTCATGGTTCAAAGTTTCAAATCTTTCTCTCCAAAGTTAGCTATCACTATTTCCCTATTTTCTTCACTCATCCACTGCTTTTCAGTATGCCTATCAAGAAACTTGAAAGAGCCAGTCATCATTGGCACCTTTTCTTTGACACACAAAGAAGTATACTTTCTTTGCCTTTTATACTCAGGCAACTTTTATTGTGCTGAGTGTTCAATACCTTAGGGGCTTTACTAGTTGGAGGGCTTATATTCTTACCTCCAAGATTAATGTTACAGTTACCATGGATCCTGACACTAAAAAAAAAAAAAAAAACCTATATAGCACTCTCATGGGAGATTAAGCTAAAGGAGATGAAAAGTGATCTGTTATCCTATTTTGAGGGCATTATGCATCTTTAAAGTATTTTTTATTTGAGAAACATAATTTTTCATGGGGAAGAGAAAAAGTGAATAATAATGCAACCTCAAGACAGCAGACCTAAGTCCATTAACACTCCCAAATTCCTTGTGGTATTGATTACCATAAAATTAAAATAAGAGGCCAGTGGCATTCAAAGTGAAACTAATTTGCAGGATCATTTCTTCCCCCTAGCTTTCATTTTTAAGTTCTAAGACATTCCTATCTGTACTTCTACTTGATGGGCTACTAAAAGCCTGACTTAATCAAACTAACACAAATATGTTTTGGGCATGATATTCGTATGACAAAAAGTCATTTTATATACCAAAAAATACTAAAAAGTTATAGGTTCCCCACAAAGGTAGGAATATTAATTGATATATGCTAAAGATATATTAGCTATCTTCAAAGCTACCTTCAAAATTATAAGGCAACAATATTAAAAGACTAAATTATGTCAATGCACCAGATTCTCTATGAATTATTTTAAAGACATTATTATCAGGAAATGCTGAGCCTTTAAATAAATTTGTCTTGCATTTTGTACAATATTTTTTGAAATATCATGAATATTAGAATGTTGTATAGAGAAGAAGAATAAAAAGAATTTTAATCAGACTGGAAATCAATCAGTTTATAAGTAAGCATTTATTGTATATACTATTCAGTCTTCTCCAGATTGTAGTAAAGATGTTCTCTACAATGCCTCAGATCTTCATCCAGAAGCCTCATTCCAAGCATGGAATTCATACATGGAAAGACCCTTTTGCCCCAGTGACCTCTTTTTCTGATTAGGTGGCCCCTCAGAGAATCTCCATTTAAGAAGAGTCCCTAAGTCAGCCATGCCTCATTCATTTCCAGGCTGCCCTCCAAATTTCTCTAATATCTTCTCTCAGACACCACACCTTTTTCATATTTATTTTATGTACTGTCTTTTCCATTAAAAGATAATTATTTGAGAAAAGAGGCTATCTTTTTATTTGTATTTTTATTTCCAGTGCTTAGCAAAATGTCTGTTAAATAGTAAGTATTTAATAAAATAGTTTTGTTTGTTTCTATATGAGAGGCACTACACTAAATCTAGAGACACAAATACACTGTTTTTTTTCAAGAAGTTTACATTCTTGGTCAAGATTGAACTATTAATAGAAACATGTAGGTGACACAATGAAAAAGAGTGGCAGAGCTGGAGTCAGAAAGACCAGAGTTTAAATTAAATTCAGACGCTGTTTAGTTGGTGACTTTAGGCAACTCATTTAACTTCTGTATGTCTCAGTTTTCTTTAAGCAAAGTAGAGATAATACTACCTACAAGGGCTGTTATGAGGATAAGCTGAGATCCTCAGAAGAATATTGAAATATGTTCAAAAATCAAAAATTACCCAGATTTCTTTATCGTGGCTTAAAATTCAGAACCTGTTGAACTGCATAAAACTGTTTTTGTGCTTTAAATCTCTCAACAATAAAGATTATCTCCCAGTAAAGAGACCTCTCATCACATATAGCCCTATGAACTTAAGTGACAACACTCTGATCCATGGGACAAGAAGCTTGTGAAAAACCTATATGTAGACTTAGTTGGCTTATAATGGTTTAGCAGAGGTGAGAAAGTCAATTCTTTTAGGAGACACTTTCAAAGGAATTTGCCAATAAGTGTAAATTAGAGAGAGGGCAATAATTAGCACCTTGAGCTGGAAAAATCCAATGTTACTCTTGATAGAGACTATACCATTTCCCTTGGAAGACAGTTTCATATTATCTTCTTTTATTGTGATCAGACACACTGAAAACCCAGAGTAGAAAAATGTCTCCTCTGCAGTGTTCATCTAATGAGTTGATGAATGCTATAGTTCTCTGATTGTACACATTTTGGACAAAAAGGATGCAAGAATATCTCTTAATTTCTACCACATGCATCTTCTCTCCCATTATTTTTAAATTTAATTTTAAAGTTTTTTTTTTTATTTTTAAAACATATGCATAGATAGTTTTCAATGTTCACCCTCACAGAATCTTGTGTTCCTAATTTTTTTCTCCCTTCCTTCCTCCCACCTCCTCACCTGTAGTATTCTGGTTGATTTTCTGGAGGTCTCTGGACCAGCCTTCATTTCACTTGATTAATCACCATGAGAATAGCCAGGTGCTAAAGTCCAAATCCTTTATTATGTCCTTCACAATATAGTTTCCTTGCTTGGGGCCCAGGTCAGCTTTCTTGAGGTCCTCTGAAATGTCTTGGTTTCTGTGGGGGAGGCAGGAGGACCACCACGAAGGTTTCTATCTTGAAGTCTGTCTCAGTCCAAGAGCTTGTGCTCTAGCCTCCAGCCCTCTGTCTTCTCTTACTCTGTCTCCAAGCCCTTTCTAGTTTATCCCTGGCCCTTCTGAGGGCTCAGACTGGCCTTGGTCTTAGTGGAGAAATGAAAGACAGGCTTGCCACCACGGTGGTATGAGATGAAATGAATCTGCCTGAGTTTGCCCCATCTTAAAAGCTCTATTATAATTACATTATCATATGTAGAAAGGTGTCAATCTTGTAGAACTATATTAGATACTAAGTACATGTACTGAATTAGAGACCTATTCATCACCATGCTAAACTAAACAACCATTGTCTTTATCAATTCCACTGAGTTAAGCACCTTGTAAGAATCCTTGTCTCAAGTACAGAGTTCTGGCCATCATGACTGTCACCTAGATATCATGTAATCCAATATATGTTAAACATGTGCAAATCTTCTATACACATTTCTATATTTATCATGCTGTACGAGGAAAATCAGGTCAAAAAGGAAAAAAAATGAGAAAGAAAACAAAAGGCAAGCAAACAACAATAAAAAAGTGAAGCTACTTTGTGATGATCCACACTCAGTCCACACATCCTCTCTCCAGATACAAATGGTTCTCTCCATTAAAAATACATTGGACTAACGTGAATCATCTCACTGCTGAAAAGAGTCACATGCATTAGAACTGATCTTCATATAATCTTGTTCTTGCCGTGTAAAATGTTCTATTGAATTTACTCACTTCACTTTGCATATATATTTTTTTTAATTAAAGCTGTTTATTTTTCAAAACATAGTTGTGGACAATTTCTTCAGCATTAACCCTTGCAAAATCTTGTGTTCCAATTTTCCCTCACTTCCTCCATTCCCTCCCCTAGATGGCAAGTAGTCCAATATATGTTAAACGTGGTAGAAATATATGCTAAATCTAATGTATGCATACATATTTAAACAATTATTGTGCTGCACAAGAAAAATCAAATCAAACCACTTTAAAAAAATAGCAAAATAAAATGAAAATAAGCAACAAAATAAGACTGAAAGTGCTATGTTGTGAACCACACTCAGTTCCCACAGAAATAGATATAGATATATTTCTGGATACATATGGCTCTCTTCATCAATGAACAATTAGAACTAATTTCAATCATCTCAATGTTGAAGAGAGCTATGTCCATCAGAAGTGATCTTCATATAGTCTTGTTGTTGCTATGTATAATGATCTCCTGGTTCTGCTCATTGTACTTATCATCATTTCTTTTAGGTCTCTCCAGGCCTCTCTGAAATCATCCAGCTGGTCTTTTCTTACAGAACAATACTATTTTAAAACATTCATATACCATAGCTCAGGGGTCCTTTTTACAAAGGGAGTCAGTTTATCATCCCTCAGATTGTTGGAGGGCCAGACTATAGTAAAAACAAAAACTATGTTTTGGGGGCCTTTAAATAAAGAAATTTCATAGCCCTCGATGAGGGGGATAAACGTCCTCAGCTGCCGAATCTGGGCCACAGGCCATAGTTTGAGGACCCCTGAGTAACTTATTTAGCTATTCTTCAATTGATGGCCATCCAGTTTTCAGTTTCTTGCCACTACAAAGAGGGCTGCCACAAACATTTTTGTACATGTGGGTCCCTTTCCCAACTTTTAGATTTCTTTGTGATATAAGTTGAGTAGAAACACTGCTGGATCAAAGGGTATGAACAGTTTGATAAAATTTGAGTATAGTTCAAAACTGCTCTCCAAAATAGTTGGATCCATTCACAGTTCCACCAACAATGTATCAGTGTCCAATTTCCCCACATCCCCTCCAACATTCTTCATTACTTTTTCCTGTCATCTTAGCTAATCTGAGAGGTGTGTAGTGATATATCAGAGTTGTCTTAATTTGTATTTCTCTTGTTATGGGCCAGAACTCTCTATTTGAAACAAGGATTCTTACAAGGTATTAACTCAGTGGAATTGATGAGACAATGGTTATCTAGTTTAGCATGGTGATTAAATGTTCTCTAGTTCAATATGATTGATTTAATCTTACAACAAATAATGGTTCCTAATAATATAATGATTGGTTTATACTCAATATACTACATATAAGCTGGGACAAATTTAGCCATAGAGATTCACTCCATTTCACACCACTGTGGTGGCTGATCTGATCTGTCCTCCTGCATTTCTCCACTGAGACCAAGGCCTGTCTGAAAGACCTCAAGAAAGCTAGCCTAGGGCCCAGGCAAGGAAACTAGATTGTGAAGAAGATAATAAAGAATTTGGATTTTAACACCTGGCTATTCTCTTGGTGTTTACTCTGCTGAAACAAAGGTTGCTCCAGGAACATCCAGAAAACCAACCAGTTTGGTTCGTTTTGCCAATTGTTGCCAATTGTTGTGAACAATTTGGCATCTGAACGTGGGGCTATGGATTTAAGTTCATACTGACATGATCCTGAGTTCAGTGGAAAAGTCTTTGTGACCCAGAAATTAGGGTAAGTACAAAAATAGGCAAGAAGGAAATTTTGTTAAGGGCTAAACTAGTATTTCAGCTTAAATGGGACAAATGTTTAGAAGGGAACCTTCTCCATCTCAAGGAAAATGTGTAGAAAACATAGTGAGACTAAAAAAAACCAAGATTTGACTGTATTTTGGGAGCAGATCATTGGACTTTTAGAAACAGTACAGTACTCCTTGGTTCTTAAAGGAAGAAGAAATAGAGCCAGACAAGTGGAAATTAGTAGGAGAGCAATTAAATGAATATTACATTGGTAATGGTCCTGATTCAATTCCTAAAAAAACATTCTATACATGTAACTTAATACAACTGGCTTTAGGAAATTACATAAGTTATAGAATAAGGAAAAAGAAGAAAGTGCAGGAGGGGGAGTTTACTAACAAACTAGGTGAAAAGCATGAAGAATTCGACAAGAATGGAGTTAAGTACAAGACTGATGAAATTAAAGAGTGTGGTGCTTCACAGCAGGAGCCATTAGGGCATTCCCCATTCCCTGACCTATCTCCTCCCTCAATTAACTCTTCATGGGTGGAGTGAGAAGGAGGAGGGGTAGGGGCAGTGAAACAATCAGCACCACCTATGAAGCAGCCTATGACAAGATTACAAAAGGCACTAGTTAAAGCTAAAAAAGGACAAGATATATCTGATTTAATAGAAGCATACCCTGTTATTTAAAAGTTTGACTCTTCAGATCAAGAAAGGAGAAGATACACTCCTTTGATCTAGAAATTAACAAAGATTTTAAAAAGGCTTGCACTCTTTATGGGGCTACATCGTGGTATGTTAAGATAGTATTAGAGAATTTGGCTTATGAAATTTTAACCCCTAGTGATTGGAAATCTAGAGCAAGGACATGCTTAGAACCTGGACAAACCTTTTTGTGGCTTTCACAGTCCAATAATCCTTAGACTGTCTCTCCTAGATCTATTTTCCATGTCAGTTGTTTTCCCAAATAGGAATTTTAATTTTTTTTCTTTTTTTTTGGTTTTGCTTGACTGATTCTTAATGTCTCATTGTGTCATTCATTTCCATTTGTTTAGTTCTGATTTTTTGTGAATTATTTATTTATTTGTTTGTTTTTTTACTTCTTTTTGTATTTGTCCAATTGAATTTTTAAATGAGTTGTTTTGCTCTATGAATTTTTTTTCCATTTCATAAATTCTGTTTTCAGGGAGTTTTTTTTTTCTTTTTCCATTTTATCAACTCTCTCCACCATCTTGGCTCTGCTCTTCATCACATATGTTATTTTTGGTTCAAAAGTTATTTATTGGCTTTTCTCATTATCTCATGCATTTTGTATATATGATATATAAATATATGTATATATATATATATATAATTTATTTTTAATTTAATTTCTTTCCTTTAAAAATACAGAAAATTTAATGGCCAAGTAGCATTATATGTAAATGAACCTTACCTCATCCTGTCTTTAACCTTTCATGCCATGAGTATATAATGTGCCCTTTTAGGTTTAGAGTTATACAGACTCTGAGCAATTGTTTTCCTTTCTTAGAGAAATTAAAATAGGTAATCTAATATCAGATCAGTACCAGTGCTTCTCCCACTCCCAATATTCAGCTGGACATCTGTATTATTACTCTTTGAGAAAACAAGTATATGACTAGAACGCCAGGTCTAAAAACTATGGACCTCTCCTTGATTCTTTCTCTGGTCCTGTTCCTACAGGTCCTGTTCCTTGAGCCCTGCCTTCTTGCCTTGAGCTTCTGTCTTTCAAAGAATGGAGTTTTCCTCCTAATCATAACTTCAAAATTGTAGTTTTGCTACCTGTTGCCAGACTTCCATGATGTACCCTGACCAAACTAAATTTCCTAGTACCAGAACTTCCTGATACCCTGTTACTTTTTCTATTGAGCTCTATACTATTTTATTTCACATTACTACTCTTCAGGGAGGAATAATTTAGTTTAGGAGAAAAAATGCTGAATTTGGAGTCAGGAAAGCCTTGCTCAAATACTGCCTTAGTAACTTATTAACTATGTTATCATGAACAGATCACTTAACCTCTCTGAGTTCAGGTAACTCTCAAGACTTATCTATTCTTATATACAGGTTATAATCTGCATTTTGATCAATTTTCCAGCCCAATTAACTAATTTGATATTCCTTAAACTCCTCATTTAGTATTCTGCATTCTTGCTTTTGTATAGAATACAAATGTCTTCTCATTCTCTCATAATCTTTAGCTTCCTTCAGATTTCCATAAAGCTGCAATTGTTTTGATGGAGGAGCCTGACTCAGAAATCAAAGGAATTGGCCTCCTATCCCACCTCTGATATACTTATGAGACCTTGGACAAGTCATAAAACCAGGTTTGGGTTTCCTCATTCACAAAATAAATGAAGTGGACAAATCTGACACTGAAGTTCTATTCAAATCTAGATCTATTCCCCTATATTGTAAATGTTTGTCCTTGGTTCTCAAAGAGGAACATAACATGAGGGAGGTGATGCCATGTAAGTGAATTGGATTTAAGTGAGAGAGGGCTATCTTTGTTAAATCTTCCTATTATACAATATAGCATAATACTTTATATACTGATTGACAAATGATTGTTGGACGGAATTAACTTAGATGCTCTGGACCACAGTGTTGAATGCTTATTAGGAGCCTATACCCTGACCCCTTTACAAATAAGAGAAAAACCTAAATGGGCCCTTCAAAACAGTTGCAGACAGAGACCACGCTTTCAACACTCATTGACTTCTGATACTTTCATTTTTTTTATTTTTTTATTTAATAGCCTTTTATTTACAGGTTATATGCATGGGTAACTTTACAGCATTAACAATTGCCAAACCTCTTCTTCCAATTTTTCACCTCTTACTCCCCACCCCCTCCCCCAGATGGCAGGATGACCAGTAGATGTTAAATATATTAAAATATAAATTAGATACACAATAAGTACACATGACCAAACCGTTATTTTGACCAAAAAGAATCAGACTCTGAAATATTGTACAATTAGCTTGTGAAGGAAATAAAAAAATGCAGGTGGGCATAAATATAGGGATTGGGAATTCAATGTAATGGTTTTTAGTCATCACCCAGAGTTCTTTCTCTGGGTGTAGCTGGTTCAGTTCATTACTGCTCCATTGGAAATGATTTGGTTGATCTCGTTGCTGAGGATGGCCAGGTCCATCAGAACTGGTCATCATATAGTATTGTTGTTGAAGTATATAATGATCTCCTGGTCCTGCTCATTTCACTCAGCAGACTTCTGATACTTTCTAACTAGCTTCCTGACTATTAACCTGTATTCTTCAATTTTGTCTGATATGTTTTTCTCTTAACTCATCATCTAGTAAACTCCATGACACCTAATTGTGTTAATAAACTATATACAATCAAATTCTAGATATTATAATTAATTGAGATTAGCCTATTAGAAAAGGTTTAGACAACTATATGAGGGATATTTTGAATTTTCTATGATGTTGGGGTATATTTTTTATTTTATTATTAGACTTCTTTTGAAGCTGAAGTACCTTAGTTTCATACAAGCTCTTTGAGCATCAACATGATGAAAGAAAGGGACTAAGCTACTCAGGTAACTGAAGCATCATCTGTCAGAGAAACAATAGAATGTATCCACTAGCCCTATCTAATTGTCTGAACAGCCCTGCTGTTCTCTATCAGAACAGTAATCAAGAGAATGAAAAAGGAATAGATAAGTACTTTGTTGCATGTAACTACAGAATGAATATCACTGGAATCATCTATTATATTAACTTCTATGATTCCTCTTCCCATAGAATGTAAATTACTTGGTGGCAGGGATGTCTCATTTTAAATTTTGTTTCTCCAATTAGTTGGAATCCACTGATTTCTGGCATGTAGATTTTTAACACAAAATTGTTTGATTTATTGGACTATTTGGTTCCAAGCTTTCCTCTGAAATTTCACAACAATAGAATAATCATCAGTTATCTGAATGGACTTTCCTTTATAACTCCTACATGAACAATTGTAAATTGTATTATTCTTTAATTAAAATTGTGAAATTTAACCACTAAATTGTTTGAACTTTCAAATGTAGAATTTTGGGGATTAATTATATTAATTAGCACTTCAAGGTCTATATGCAAAATTCATGGAAAGTTTTTCCCATATTTTCTGCAGTAAAATGTTCAATTTTTAAATTCACCTTTTAAAACACTATATCTTCACAATCAGTTGCTTTTGATTGCATTTAATGCATTTGCTCTTTCAAAGATTTTAATCTCAGGCTTATTAGATTTAATTTAGATTTAAGTCCTTTAGAATATTTCCAAGTCAGATGCTCTGTTTGCCTCTTTTATTGTGGTTTTGATTGTTTTATTACAGTTCTTGTTTTTAAACATGTCTCAAGTGATTCCAGTGATTCAAGTGAGTCCAGAAGTTTATGCTTTTGTGTTATTTTAACTGTTGGGGAAAATGATTAATCTAACATATTGAGAAATATATAAGAAATATATTTCTCAACATTATGTACTATAAGTAGGGAAACTGGGATTATAATGAAAGTCTTTTGATTCAATCTCAATTGCTGTTTTTATTATGTTATGGAGTATTTCTGCAATTATACAGTGGAGATAAACTGGTATAGTTAGACATAAAAGACATTGAGAATTTTGTGGGAAATGAAGCTAAACCCATGGTCTTCTAAGCATTGGAATTGTAAAAACAAAACAAAAAACAAAACACTCCCTAATAACTAGTTTTTTCATGAATTTTAAAAGTAAATTCAAAATGTAACTCATATTTGTTAAGTCCCTGTTAAATGATCATCCCAGGGGCAGCTAGATAGCACAGTGGATAGAGCACTGGCCCTGAAGTCAAGAAAACCTGAGTTCAAATCCAAATCTGACTTCAGACACTTAATACTTCCTAGATGTGTGACCCTGGGCAATTCACTTTACCCCAATTGTTTCAGAAAATTAAATGATCATCCCACATTGGAAATGAGGACATTTCATGCTGAGATTTTATGATCAGGTAGACAAGACATAATCTTGTGTTCTTTCTCATAAGTTCAATACCAATGAATGAATCCTGTTATGGATCCTCAATGTCCTATCCCTTTCAGATTAGAAAAATACCAGTATTGTAAGAATTTGGCAAATAATTTAGCAAATCACTTATATTAACATGTTATTCTCACGGTCAAGATAGAAACAGGATAAAAATTACAAAGTTGAATTTGTTGAATTTGAACTGTTTAGATGATATAACCAAAGAATAGACCTGGATATAATTTTGATGTAAACATTGTGGGGGTTATATTGCTCATATTCTTTCCCTTGGACTCATACTATTGAACCTTTTTTTTTTATCCATGACTTGGATAAATTAACCAAATTTAATGGTAATGTGGGGCAATCCTGTATGACTTACTCAAAATTATGAAAAAAGGTATTGAGATTTGAATGGATGAATCAAATATGATAAAATTTTAATGAAGGAAATGTTAATTTTATATCAATTAAAAGTCTTAAGCTTAACACAAGAAAGTCTTTCTTGAAGAACAGTTACCGAGGAAATAAAAAGAATAGGTAATTAGTAAACTTCTAGCTTGATAGTTCATGGTTAATGCTGTATGGAAAGGCAACAGAGACTTTAGGAAAAGGAGGCCCTTAGTTTTATGATTTATTATGTAAATAAGGTGATAAAAGAATGAGAATTTGGTTCTGTAAATATGTGCATACATATGTGTAGATAGAGAACCTGTTACCTGTGTATTCTTGGAGAAATTATTTAGCCTTTCTGGGCCTCAACTTCCTCACCTAAAAATGAGGGGATTGGATTAAATGGTTTCCAAACATCCAAACAATTTGATACTATAGGTAGATAACAATATGTTAATATGTATAGGAGCACAGAAATGCATGGGAAATTGTGAAGAAGAGTAACATAAAGAAGAAATTCATCAGGCAAGAAGTCTGCAGGGAGAATAATCGGAAGCACCGCTATAGTTTTCTCCCAAAATACTGTTAGCCAGCATGGAAGTAGCTGTGCATGTCAGGGAAGGAAAATGGACAGAAGGTGATGAAGTTCATGATTCTGATGAAGTGGGTAAGGAGAAAGAAGAGTGGCAGAGAGTGAAAAAGAGAGACAGAGAAAGGGGGAAAGAGAGAGGGGGAGTAAAGAGAGGAAAGGAGGGAAGGGAGAAGGGAGGGAAAGAGAGAGAGCATGTGTGAGAGAAAGAGGAAAGGGGAGACAAAGAGAGAGGTGTGATAACAGAGACAGACACAGAAACACAGAGAAATTTGAACCCTGTTCCAGGAAGAGATGGAAAGAAGCAATGAACAATTAATGATTCCAAATAAAGACATTAGGATGCATTAAATATCCTGTCCATGTGGGGGGTAAATGCCAATGGTATCTTTTTGTTTTAATGAATTTTAAGAATTTTCCAAGGAAATTCTTTTTTTTAAAAAAGAAAAATTCTGATTGGGATGACCATATTGAAACATCTCTAAATGGAAACTTTATTGTCATGCCTTTACTCCACTATGTAGATTTCTGGCATCCTGCTGATCCAACAAATTCATATAATCACCTTGCACTGTATAAATAAAATTTTAGGCAAACCTAAATATTTGCCATAATTTCATATACTAAACATACAGATTTTAGTAAATATCTTAATTTCAATGGTTATTATAATTATAATTATAATGGTTATTCCAAATTTTTGTTCTTAACGTATTTAGTTGTAACATAGTTTATATGGATAAATTATCTGATTAGGGTAGATTACTTTCATGACCAATTTTATGCTAGTCTAATCAACATATTCTTGGAATCTAGCATGTCTGATATTTATGTCACTATGTACATAGAGCAAGTGATCTACAAATTGTACACATCATAATTCAAGCTCCTTGAAAATACTATTAAGCACCCAAAGTTCAATTTAAAATGATTCAAAGTATAATTTTATGGTATTGAGAGAAGTGATGTTGAACTTAAATAGAAACAGATTACTAGAAGCTATTGTTATTGTTTGTCCAACATTTTTTGAAGAGAACCATGACATCAGAGAAGTGATACCATGACATGGAAGTAAATTAGATTTGAGTGAGGGAAGGCTGTGAAAGGTCACTTACCTTATTTTTTTCCTCTAGAGCCATCTGGGTTCAGTGGCAAGTTATAGAACAAGATGACTGGAGATGACCCTAGAGGAAATGGGAGACCTTGCCTTTTTAGCTATGGTCTTCAATAGGTCTCACTAATTAAGGTTAAGTAGCAATTGAGGCAAAGTATTTCCTCATTCATTTAATCAAAAATAATCTAAATGAATGAATGAATGAATGAACTGGAGAGAGGAAGACCCTTAGGAATTCTGGCTAGTTCAATCTGAATCAATCAGAACCTAAACAATGACTAAAAGGGGCTTGCCTAGAACCCATTGGTGGCCAATGAGAATCAGATTGGTTTTTCATTTAAAAATGGTCCTGAAGAAAGAAATCCAGACAGTAAACCCCAAAATATCTTGAAATGGTCCTGAGGTACAAAAGAAAAAAAATGCTTTTAAGAGCATCTATAGATAAGAGTATGATAATTTATGGTGGAAAGTGGGAGGAGAGGAGGCTAAAAGGGAAAGATGATAAATACACATAAACATATGTAGTTGTGCATATAAGTATATACAAGCAAAAGTCATTCCTTAATAGAAAACAATAGACAAATGGTCAATGAATATGACCAAACGGTTCTCAAAAAAAAAACTTGTTCACAGTCATAAGCAAGAATGTTCCATATTTTTAATAATAAGAGAAAGGAAAATCAAAACAATCCTGGCATAATCTTACAACTGGTAGAGATGACAAAAGATGTAATTGGTCACTATTGGATGGGTGATGGGAAGAAATCTACACTATTATACTGTTGTTAGAGCTGTGAATTACTTTTTGCAAAAACAATTTGGTATTATGTAAATAAGATGTCTAAAATTTCCAGACTCTTTGATCCAAATATTCTAAAATTGTATTTATAACAGATGGAGGATCTTGATAAAAAGAAAATGCCTGTATAAATCAAAATATTTACATTGCCACTTTTTGTGATAGCAAAATAGTTGGACATAATGTAAATCATCATACACATACATAGCAACTCAAAAAGAAATGTTGCAGGATGATAAAGAATAAGCATAATTTTTAAAGTATGAGAATATACTCCTTTGCTACCATTTTGCAAAAATAGTGTCAATACGTATAATACTTTGCACATATTTTTAAACTTTTCTCATACATTAATTGGTTGTACTATTTTTTTCTTTTTCTCTTGTTTTATGGGATGATTCAATGGAAGAAGAATAGGACTGAATATTGAAGGAAAATTTAATAAAATAAACAAATGTTCATAATATTTGTTGTTTAAAATGTCAAATGAGAAAAAATAACTTCACATTCACTATTTAACAGTTATTTTTTATTTGCTAATGAATTTTTATATGTTAGGTATCACAACTTACATTTGCAACATTAATGTACATATATATTTACATATACATATTATAATTAGGTTACTAATGATATACTATATCATTATATGTGTGTGTTTTGTATATGAGCATATATCAAAAAGTTCTTTTTTTTTCTGTCATACCTCCCATTTCACCTTCAAATAAAGCATTTAAAACCCCTGGAATAATGTTTTTAAAACATATAAAATAAAATAAATAGATTTACAAAAATTATATTGAAATCCTATTATTAAAATATTTTAAAAAGCAGTTTATGGATCCCAAGTTAAGAATTCTTGGTATGTACTGAATTTTGGAACATTGATGTTGGGCAATTTCTGCTTGGAAATTCCTTTCAAAGACATAGATTATCATTATAATATTAAGAATAATATTAGGCAACAATACTATATGATGACCAGTTCTGATTGACCTGGCCATCCTCAGCAATGAGATCAACCAAATCATTTCCAATGGAGCAGTAATGAACTGAACTAGCTACCCAGAGAAAGAACTCTGGGAGATGACTAAAAACCATTACATTGAATTCCCAATCCCTATATTTTTGCCCACCTGCATTTTTGATTTCCTTCATAAGCTAATTGTACAATATTTCAGAGTCTGATTTTTTTTGTACAGCAAAATAACAGTTTGGTCATGTATATTTATTGTGCATCTAATTTATATTTTAATATATTTAACATCTACTGGTCATCCTGCCATCTGGGGAAGGGGGTGGGGGGTAAGAGGTGAAAAATTGGAAGAAGAGGTTTGGCAATTGTTAATGCTGTAAAGTTACCTATACATATAACCTGTAATTAAAAGGCTATTAAATTAAAAAAAAAAAAAGAATAATGTTAGGAATTCCAAGAGTTTCAGTCATGCATCCATGATCATATAGATGATATATGTCAGAGACAGCTATCTTTCTTTCTATGTGTGTAATTTTATGCCATAAAGCTTTGTTCATTTAATATTCATTAATTTCTAATGTTGACATTTAGAACTAAACTGATTTGAAACTTGTCTTTATATTATCTGTGAAAAAATTATTTTCTAAGCAAATCAACAATATCAAGAGAATAAACAAGAGAGATAATTAATCTACTAAAGAAAATAAATGTTTCAAGTATGTTTACAATATTGATCTCCATGTAAATGATTAATGTGGTAATTATAACTGAGTCTTATCCATTTGTTTTTATAGTTATTGCATGTTTTATTTCCTCAGTTATTACAAAACATCTTCTATTTGATAGATCTCAAACTCAGCATGTTCAGAGCAGGACTCATTATTTTCCCTCCCAAACTCTCATAGCTTCCACATTTCTTTATTTCTGTCAAAAGCATGACCCTTCTTTTTTGTCAGTTCTTAATTCAGAATTATCATGTCCCTGTTTTTCCCTCACTATAAATCCAGTCATTTGTTGAATCTTTTCATTTTCACATATACAACATTATTTCATCTGATCCTTTCTCTGTATATACAGAGCTGTCACTTTAGTTCATCTCACTTCTCATCTAGATGACTGTAAAGAATGGCCCCCAAATTAGTATTCCTACCTTAAGCTCTCTGCTCATTCAATTTTATCTTCCACTTATTTGCCAAAGCAATTTACATTAAGCCCACTTCTTACCATGTGATTCCTTTAACTCTACTGGCTACCTATTCTCCCTCAAATAAAGAAACTTTTCATAACTATACCCCGCCCAGTATTTACAATTTCATCATCCTATACTCCACTTCTAGAATTTTAAACTTCTGCCAAAATGGACTTTTGGAAATGTTCCACTAAGTGTACTCCTGACACAATGTCTTTACACTGATCCTTAGAACTAAAATTTACTTCCTCCTCACTTTTACTTCATTGATTTCCCAGTTTTCTATAGATATAGTATAAGTACTACCATTTACATGAAACTTTGCCAGAATCATGCAACTACCAGTTGTCCTTCTTCTCCACCTACCCTGGACTTAAGTATTTTGTAGTCATTATATTGATAGTAAGGTATCTGTGCATGCTTGTTTTCCCATTTCTTGTTCCTTTTACTTTCTTGCTTTCATCTTGTTCTTTGATTTATCTCTTTCCCTCCTCTCCTTTAGTCAAGTAAAATCTCATCTGTTTTTTAAAATTAGATTATCTGTACATTTATATAGAGAAAATTTTTCTTCCTCACTCATTTTCCTAATCTATCATCCTTCCTTTCTGTCTACTCTAGATCCTCATTCTCTGGTTCATGAACCCTATATCTAGTCCCTCTCTATTTTCTGCTTTCATCATGAAATCAAAACTTCCATAATAGCCATTCTGGGAGTATCTCCGCTAAAAAATTGCTGCCATTGCTTTATCCTCATATCTCCACCATTTTCTTTTTCTTTGTGTTTCACTCACAAAAAAAAAAAAAAAAAAAAAAAAAAAAAAATTCATGCAGCTGACAGATACTGCCTCCATAACAAAATCTCCATTCCTAATTATGCATCCCACCATTAATGTTTATACTCTCCTTCATTACCTCAAGTTTTTGCCTCAAACTCTCTTCCTGGGTCCATGTTCTTCCACTTCCATAGGTTCCAGATGCTCCTATTCCACTACCACCATAGTCATGATGGGTGTTTTGTCTAAGCATTAATTTCCCACAAAATCCAGCACAAGATTTCTGTCTCCTTTATAAAACAGAATTTTTCCCATAGGACCATTCATTAGTGCCACTCCACCAGCACCATTACCAAAACAAGGATTCCCTTACCATTTTTTCCAGTTCCTGACCCAATTTCTGACTACTCATCCTCTCTTCTTTCGGATCTTCTCTTCCTAAGAGACTACAAGAATCACCTCCCCCATTACTAGCCCTTGGCTTAAGCAAGACACATAACACATTCTCCTTTTCTTCTCATCCCTTTCTTATATCTTCACATTGTATAATTTGGTCCCCCCAAATAACAACAACATTGATTCACCTGTAAGCCAAGTGTCATGAGGTTCAGTTTATTATGTCCTAGTCATTATTCTTCACTATCACCTTCATCTGGCTTCTGCCTTCATTGATTTATTGTGTATATTTAGAAAGAAGTTTCTTAATAGCCTTTCAACCATCACTCTATTGTTGTTGCTTATGACTGTTGAATTCATCAATTCTTCTTATGTTTTTTCTTGACCAGTGCTTGAAAACTGTATTACTTTTTCAGGTCTTTCTAAGAATTTTTCACCTCGTGGGACAGAGCAAAGGTGGTGAAGAGGTCATAAATTTCTTTCTGACCTTCTCCTACAACCCTCAGACTAATTAGCAAATCCATCCTCTGAATTAGTTCTGGACTGGAAGAATCCATGAATATTGGGAGTGCAACAAATCACCAGCAAAAGATAATTTCAAAGATCACCAGAAAAAGTCTGTTTCATTTGGAAATGGAGGGAGGCAGGCCAAGTGCAAGCAGGCTGAGCATAGACAACAGTACAAACAGCACAGAGCGGGGTTGATGTAAACTCTGTGCAGCAAAGAATCTATAGGGAGGTATCTACAGCAGTGTTGGCTACTCTGCCATGATTGCAAGGCAGTAGGTTAGCAGAGAAGTTATAAAACATCCCATACAAACACAAAAGGTAAACAGTGAACCCTGAAATGCTAGAATTTCACAGAACCTGTCCACTCCCACCCAGCACTGGAAGTGAGTCAGCACACGCCCAACATAGTTGTTGCTGCTTGTAGAAAAAACTTCCGCTTCTAGAGGAAGCTGGGAAAACCTTCCTTGACTTAAAAGCAGACCTTAACTTTCAAAAAAAAATGAGCAAAAAAGCAAAGAAAACTTTAACCATAGACAGTTTTTATGGTGAAAAATAATAACAGATTTCAATCATCGAGGAGAATAAAAGCAGATCGTCTCCAGATGAGGCCCCAAAAGGTGATATAACTTGGTCCCTATCACATATGGCTCTCCTAGAAGAAATTAAAAAGGATCTTAAAAGAGAGCTAGAAGAAAAATGAGGAAAGGAAATGAAAACCTTGCAAGAGGGTTTGGAAAAGGCATGTTATTCATTAAAAGATAGATTTGATAAAATGGAAAAAGAAAACAACTCCCAGGAAAACAGAATTTATGAAACAGAAAAAGAAAATAACTCCCTAAAAAACAAAATTTGTGAAATGGGAAAAAAAATAACTCCTTAAAAAACAGAATTTGTGTAATGGGAAAAAAATTCCATAGAACAAAGAAACTTATTTAAAAATTCAATTGGACAAATACAAAAAGAAATAAAAAAATAAATGAAGAAAATAATTCACTAAAATTCAGAAATGAACAACTGGAAATGAAAGACTCCATGAAACAACAAGAATCGGTCAAGCAAAATTTTAAAAATAAAAAAATAGAAAAAATGTAAAATTCCTATTTGGGAAAACATCAGACTTGGAAAATAGCTCTAGGAGAGATAATCTAAGGATAATTGGACTCCTGAAAATCATGATGAAAAAAGGATACTAGATACTAGATACTATTTTTCAGGAGATCATAAAAGAGGACTACCCACCAGGCAGTACATAGAATCATAAAATCGGAAGGTAAAATAACCATTGAAAGAATTCATCAAACACCTCCTGAAAGAGAGCCCAAAATTAAAACTTTAAGGAATATCGGACCAAAGAAAAATATTACAAGCAATCAGAAACAAACAATTCAAATACCGAGGAGCCACTATAAGGATTATCCAGGACCTAGCAGCTAACACTTTAAAGGATTGAAAGGCCTGGAATCTGATATTCCAAAAGGTGAAGAAGTTTGGAATGTAGCCAAGAATAAATTATCCTGCTAAACTGAGCATTTTCTTTCTGGGTAAAAGATGGATATTCAGTGAAACAGGTGAATTCCATTTATTTCTGATGAAAAGACAAAAACACAAAAAACTTGACTTCCAAATATAGAAGTGAAGAAAAGCATAAAAAATGAAAAAGAAAATAATTCTTGAGATCTGTATTTGTTATGGGTATGGATAGAGAATGAATGTATAATTTGATTTTACTGTGATAATATAAAAAAGAAACTAGAGGTAGAAAGGGGATTGTAACAGAAAAAAAAAAAACTGAATGGAGACAGAAAGGAATACCCATTCTTCTTAGCGGCTCATGGAATATATACCAAAATAAACCATATACTAGGACATAAAGACTGAAAATCAAATGGAGAAAGGCAGAAAGAGTAAATGCATTTTTCATATCACAATACAATAAAAATTACTTTCAGTGAAAGGCCAGGGGAAAATTGATCAAAAAGTTATTGGAAACTAAATAATCTCATCCTAAAGAATCAATGAGTGAAACAGCAAATCATACATACAATCAATAATTTCATCCAAGAGAATGACAATAATGTGACAAAATGCCAAAATTTGTGGGATACAGCCAACATGTTGATAAGAGGAAATTGTATATGTCTAGAGGCTTATTTACATAAAATACAGAAAGAGAAGATCAATGAATTGGGCTTACAAGTAAAAAGCTAGAAAAAGAACAAATTAAACCCCCCCAATCAAATATTTGAAATTCTAAGAATAAAAGGAGAGAATAATAAAATTGAAAGTATAAAAAGAAACTATTGAATTAATAAATAAAACTAAGAATTGGTTTTATGAAAAAACCAACAAAACAGATAAATCTTTAGTTAATTTGATTAGAAAAAGGAAAGAAGAAAATCAAATTGTTAGCCTCAAAAATGAAAAGGGGGAACTTTCCACCAATGAAGAGGAAATTAGAGCAATAATTGTGAGTTATTTTGCCCGACTTTATGCCAATAAATTTGATAACCTAAGTGAAATGGAGGAATACCTACAAAAATATAGATTACCCAGATTAACAGAAGAGGAAATAAATTACTTAAATAGCCCCATTTTACAAAAAGAAATAGAACAAGCTATTAATCAGCTCTCTAAGAAAAAAATCTCCAGGTCCAGATGGATTTACCTGTGAATTCTACCACACATTTAATAAACAATTAAATCCAATACTATATAAACAATTTGAAAAAATAGGGAATGAAAGACTCCTACCTAATTCCTTTAATGACAGAGACACAGAACTGATATCTAAACCAGGTAGGACAAAAAAGAGAAAGAAAATTAAAGACCAATCTCCCTAATGAATATTGATGCAAAAAATTTAAATAAAATATTAACTAAGAGATTACAGAAAATCAGCCCCAGGATAATACAACATGAACAAGTAGGATTTATACCAGAAATGCAGGGCTGGTTCAATATTAGGAAAACTATTTGCATAATTGACTTTTTTTCAATAACCAAATTAGCAAAAAACATATGATTATTTCAGTAGATACAGAAAAAGCCTTTGATAAAATCCAACATCCATTCCTATTAAAAACACTAGAAAATATAGGAATAAAAGGACTTTTCCCTAAAATAGTCAGTAGCATCTATTTAAAACCATCAGCAAGCATCATCTGTAATGGGGTTAAATTGAAATCATTCCCAATAAGATCAGGAGTGAAACAAAGTTGCTCAATATCTGCATCACTATTAAATATTGTATTAGAAATGTTAGCTTTGCCCATTCTCCAATTGACAAATGGTCAAAGGATATGAACAGACAATTTTCAGATGATGAAATTGAAACTATTTCTACTCATATGAAAGGGTGTTCCAAATCACTATTGATTAGAGAAATACAACTTAAGACAACGCTGAGATACCACTACATACCTGTCAGATAATAGGAAAAGATAGTGACTAATGTTGGAAGGGATGCAGGAAAACTGGGAAACTGATGCATTGTTGGTGGAGTTGTGAACAGATCCAGCCATTCTGGAGAGCAATTTGGCACTATGCTAAAAAAGTTATCAAACTGTGCATACCCTTTGATCCAACAGTGTTATTACTGGACTTATATCCCAAAGAGATACTAAAGAAGGGAAAGGGACCTTTATGTGCAAAAATATTTGTGGCAGCCCTTTTTGTAGTGGCCAGAAACTGGAAATTGAATAGATGCCCATCAATTGGAGAATGGTTGGGTAAATTGTGATATAAGAATGTTATGGCATATTGATGTTTTGTAAGAAATGACCAGCAAGATGAATACAGAGAGGCTTGGAGAGGCTTACATGAACTGCTAGTAAGTGAAATGAGCAGAACTAGATCATTATACACTTCAACAACAATACTGTATGAGCATGTATTCTGATAGAAGTGGATATCTTTGACAAAAAGAAGATCTAACTCAGTTCCAATTGATCGATGATGGACAGAATCAGGTATGTCCAGAGAAGGAACACTGGAATATGAATGTGGACTACTTGCATTTTTGTTTTTCTTCCCAGGTTATTTTTTTTCTTCTGAATCCAATTTTTCTTATGCATCAAGAGAACTGTATGGATCTGCCCACATATATTGTATCTAATATATACCTTAAGATATTTAACATGTATGAGACTGCCTGCCATCTAGGGGAGGTGGAGGGAGGGAAGAGAAAAGTTGGAACAGAAGTGAATGCAAGGGACAATGTTGTAAAAATTACCCATGCATATGTTCTGTCAATAAAAAGCTATAATAAAAAAAAAGAAAAGAAAAAGAAAAACCCCAAAGAGAAAAAAAAAGTGGGTGGTGGTGAAGGGCATGCCATAGCATACTCTCTTCACTTTGCTCCCTGCAGGTGTCATATTCTGATCCTCAGAATCCTGATTATCAGGATGATGGCGAGAGAAGCTGGGCACTTCAAAAGAGGGACTGGGGGTGGGGGGAGAAGGGAGGGAAAATATTTTTAAAAAATAAAAATAAATTTAAAAAATTTGAGACAAAAAAAAGAAATGCTAGCTTTGGCAATGAGAAGAAAAAGAGATTAAAAGAATTAAAATAGGTAATGAGGAAACCAAATTATCATTCTTTGCAGATAATATGATGGTATACTTACAGAACCTTAGAGAACCAACTAAAAATTATTAGAAATAATCCACAACTAGCAAAGTTGCAGGATAAAAATAAATGCACATAATCATCAGCATTTTTATATACCACTATCAAAACCCAACAGCAAGAGATACAAAGAGAAATTCCATTTAAAATAACTGTTGATAGTATAAAATATTTAGAAATCTATATGCCAAGGAAAAGTCAGGAACTATATGAGCAAAACTAAACAATACTTTCCACACAAATACAGTCAGATCTAAACAATTGGAAAAATATCAAGTGCTCTTAAATAGACTGAGCAAATATAATAAAGATGATAATACTATCTAAACTAATCCACTTATTTAGTGCTATACCAATCAAACTCCCAAGAAACTATTTTACTGACCTAGAAATAATAACAACAAAAGGTCAAGAATTTTAAGGGAATTAATGAAAAAAAAAGCAAATGAAGGTAGTCTAGCTGTACCAGACTTAAAACTATTTTATAAAGCAGCGATCATCAAAACCATTTAGGACTGGCTAAGAAATAGAGCAGCTGATCAGTGGCATAGGTTTGGTTCATAGAATAAAATAGCGAATGACTATAGCAATCTAATGTCTTACAAACCCAAAGAACCTAGCTTTTGATATAAGAATTCGATATTTGACAAAAACTGCTGGGAAAATTAGAAACTAGTATGTCTGAAACTTGGCATTCACCCACACCTAAAACTGTATACCAAGATAAAGTCAAAATGGGCTCATGATCTAGACATAAAAAATGATATTACAAACAAATTAGAAAAACATAGGATAGTTTATCTTTCAGATCTATGGAGGAAGGAATTTGTGACCAAAGAACTAGAGATCATTATTGATCACAAAATAGATAATTTTGATTATATTAAGTTAAAAAGTTTTTGTACAAACAAAACTAATGCAGGCAAGATTAGAAGGGAACCAATAAACTGGGAAAACATTTTTACATTCAAAGGTTCTGATAAAGGCCTCATTCCTAAAATACATAGAGAACTGACTCTAATTTAGAAGAATTCAAGCTATTTGCCAATTGATAAAAGGTCAAAGGATATGTATAGACAATTTTTAGATGAAGAAATTGAAAATATTTGTAATCATATGAAAAGGTGGTCCAAATCACTATTGATCAGACAACTGCAAATCAAGATAATTCTGAGATACCATTACAAACTTCTCAGATTGACTAAAATGACAGGAAAAGATAATGACGAATATTGGAGGGGATGTGGGAAAACTGGGACACTGATACGTTGTTATTGGAACTGTGAATGGGTCCAACCATTTTGGAGAACAATCTGGAATCATGTTCAAAAAGCTATCAAATTGTGCATACCCTTTGACCCAGAAGTGTTTCTTTTGGGCCTATATCCTAAAGAGATCTTAAAGGAGGGAAAGGGACCCACATGTGCAAAAATGTTTGTGACAGCCCTTTTTGTAGTGGCCAAAAACTGGAAACTGAATGGATGCCCATCAATTGGAGAATGGATGAATAAACTATGGTATATGAATGTTATAGAATATTATCATGGTGTAATAAATGACCAGCATTCAGAGAGGCCTGAAGAGACTTAAATGAACTGATGTGAAGTGAAATGATCAGAACCAAGAGATGATTATACACTGCAACAAGATGACTATACAATGATCAGTTCTGATTGACATGGCTCTCTTCAGCAATGAAATGATTCAAACCAATTCTAGTTGTTAATGATGAAGAGAGCCATCTATATTCAAAGATAGGACTGTGGGAGCTAAGTGTGAACCGCAATATAATATAGCAGGCTGAACTCTAATAAAGGTGTGCTTGAATCAGAGGACAGCATTTAAGACTAATTATCTATTTGATGTAAGATAATGGCTCTATTAGCATATATTTAGATGTTGGCTCTCCTCATGATTGGCAGTTGCTGAATGGGTGATAATGAGGTATTCATAGGAAAGATTGGAGGGCAGGGGGAGAGAAGTCAGAGGCACTTGGGGGCAAGACAAAGAGGAGAGAGGCTGGAGATTCTGGACCTCAGAATACAGAATATATTTTTGGCAAGCCATGTGGCAGTTTGCCTGCCTCCTTCACTTCTCCTTCCAAAGACCAAGAACTTTGATTTATCCTGACTCTGGTTGATCCTAAGGCCCTCCAGGGAGTTAGTCTGGACATTATAATATAGCATTCTCACTCTTTCTGTTGTTGTTTGCTTGCATTTTGTTTTCTTTCCAAATGTTTTTCCTTCTTGATCCGATTTTTCTTATGCAGCAAGATGACTGTATAAATATGTATACATATATTGGATTTAACGTATTTAACCTACCTGCCATCTAGGGGAGGGTGTGGGCAGAAGGAAAGGATAATTTGAAACAGAAGTTTTTGCAAGGGTCAATGTTAAAAAAAAATTACCCGTGCATATGTTTTGTAAGTAAAAAGCTTTATTTAAAAGAAAAGAATGTTTTATTTTCTTTGTTTGTTGGTGTTTTAGACCATGGAGATAATGATTTTCTCCCTGTTTTTTAATGTCTATTTTGGAGTGATATGAGAGGTCATATGGATCCTTATCTTGTCATATAACAAGGATCTTTACCATTAAAGGTCTTCAAGCAAAAACTGGATGATCATTGGAATTATATGTGGATTTATTAGTATAACTAATCTTTCCTAACACCTCTTGATTCAGTTTCCTTTGCTTATTTAATTATTTCTTATTTATGCTGTATATAATTTATACATATTTATTTTTGTTTTCTCCTCCATTAGATTATCTGCTCCTTGCTGACAAGGATAGTCTTTTACCACTTTGTATCCCCAGCATTTAGCACAGAGTCAATAAATGTTCCTTGATTGATTGATGAGAATTGGATTTCTCTTATAGTGGAAAAAGTACTGGCTTTGGAATCAGACTTGAATTTCCATAATGTGTTTTATCCTTATTATTTGTGTGTCTTTGGGCAAGTCACTTACTTTCTATCATTCTCAATTTCCCCCTATATAAATAAAAAGGGATGAGTTTCAGATTTGATGACCTTGATGATCTTTTTCAGATCAATATTTGATTCTATGAGTTATTATATTCTGTAACTGATTAATGAGCCTAAATTCTTCTAAATTTAATCTAACATAATGGTACTAATTTACTTTCATAATTCATATGCCTCTTATTTAGAAGAATAGATAAATTTAGAAGAATAAAAAATTATTTTCTTTGAAAGATCTAAGTTGCATGAGTGAAGATCATTTTCATTAAAATGGACTCATATATAAGCCAAAATCTCTTATGACATTTCATTGTAGCATAGAAATGTCTATAACTTCTCGAATGCTCTGATAGCAGAATATTACTTCTGGAAACTTCCACTAATCAATCAATCAAGGCTGTTTTAGTGCTTACCATGTTAGCTAGAAAGGGTTTGAGGAAAATCTCAGTGATAAGTGACATGGATGTGTCCTGAAATTACCCATTAATTCATTACCAGATTTATATAAGGAAAACTCAGAATAGAAATGTGAGAATTTAAAATATGGTAGATATTGTTATCTAGGTTAATCAGTTTTGAAAACTATACCTCTAAGAAAGTATTAAACTATATAGGGAGTTATATAGGGACTGCAGTCTGTGTTCACAAAAGGAAGATTCAAGCTAATGAAAATTTTTATGGTGGAAGTATCAAAGAATTCAATTAATGTATGCTAATGAGTTCTGTTATTCAATAGTAGTATTCTTATTTCTTTTGGTTTCCTAAGAATGTGTTGTTCTTATTGCTGTTTTAATTGCTGTCTATATTTCAGTCCTTACCACAGTACCTGATATAAATGAAAGTACTTAATAAATTACTGACTGATGTTTATATGTGGATAGCATGGAACAAGACAAAGTGATCATGACATCACCATTCCTGTCATTATGAATTATTCAAATAGTAAAAGAATGAAAGGAAGGAAACACTTTTGGTAGAAATACTTAAGTTTCACATATCTTCTAGGTAGTAGTCTAAAGAAAGAAATATAGATGTTGAAGGATTTTGTTTGGAAAGGATTTGGGTTGGATTTTGTAGGAAAGACTTGGAAGAATGTTAAAAACAATGATCTCTAGTTTAGTTCTTTTCTTATGGAAAGGTTATGGAATAATTGAAAGTTGCATTTGTCTCTGCATCTTTTATGAGCTTTTGCAAGTTCTTTGCATCTTCTGTATTTTGGCATGATGAAATAAAGGCACTATTCTATCCTTACACATTGCTACCCTGAGTGCTTGTTGGGAATTTAGAAGTTTGTAACCCACATCTAGATCAGCCTAGGGCATTCTATACCTAAAGTATATTTAGAGATTTTCCTGGACTAATTCCTGGCAGTGGCAATTAGATAAAAATAAAAACATTACCCTTTGGAAACCTGTCCCAAAGACTGGAACTGATCCATGTAGTTTCAGTGGCTTACAACTAAATGACTTTAAGAAAAAAAAAATAAAGATTCGAATGTAACTTCTTTCTTGGAATTGAAATACAGAGGGCCTGTCATTTTATCTTGAAGAGTAAAAAAGAGAATACTTTGACAAGGAAACTGATGATAAAGCAGCTTTACTTCCTCTTAGCAGAAGGTAATAGATTAGCATTTTGTCTCTGTATTTATTGGTGTTTGTTATGTTCATAACAATAACACATGTAAAAAGTTAAGATCTCTAACTAGTGGCTTGATGATCCCTGTTGTATGTTATGGTAGGGATTATTTTCAGATATAGGTTAAAATAGTTGTGGTGGTTTCTTCCAATACTAAAATTTTTGTAATTAAGTGCTTTGTTCTAATTTTCACAAAATTACAATAAAAAGACCTCAGACCATCTATTGACCATCTTGTAACTTGACAAGAATGAACTTTACTAGATTCCTAACAGATGGTCATTCAGCCTGTGTTTAAAGATCTGTAGTAAGGACAAATCTCTTTCTTCCCAATATGAAATACATATTCTGGTTTTAGATAGCTCTGTTACAATTCTTATTAAGTTATGGGATCAACAAATGATGAACTCGTGAAACAAATTTTTTTGCAGTAAAAGATAGGTGAACCAAAACATCTAGCTTCATCCGTTTATATTAATCAATTTGTGCTAATCCAAATCAGTAATCCATGCATGATATGATTATTAGAACAAAACAAGAACTTCCTGTCTTTCTACTATTGCTCAATTTCTTTTTTTTTTTTTCCTTCCTCAAAGTCTATGCTGAGTCACTTAATTATCTAGTGGAAAGGCCATTTGGTGGTGTTGGAATTGATAACAAAGGAAGATTTTCTGGTAGACCAAGCAGTTATTGAATTGACAATTTGAATAATAGTTTAAATGACATATTCATTGTGTTTACAGATGACATAAAATGCCTACTAGGGGTGTGATCTTGAACAAGTCACTTTTATGTCCCTGGTCCCCAGTCTGTGTGTGTTTTACTTATAAATCTAGTATATTACTTGGTATCTACACTTTGGTTGAAATGCTAGAAATCAAGGGTCTTAACTAACTTATAGCAAGACATTGATGAACAATGAGATTTTCAAGTAAAACAGTTTTAAAGGTATATTATTTTTTACCTTCACCCATTAGCTATTAGCCACAGGAAAACAAAAGGAGACACAGGGACTGGGAATAATCTGGTATCAGTGAAATAACTAAATAAGTAAGTACTTTCATTTTAACAAGAGGTAAAGTCTAAACATGTGTTAACATTTTTTTTTAACAGTAGAAAGAATTGTTAAGAGTGGGGTCAAGCAGGATACTGTTGGAGTAAAGAGGAAACTGACCAATTAACCAATTAAACACATGATGCTACAACCATTTAGAAGCAATGTATTTCTTGGTTATTAATTCAAAAAGGTTAAATTCTTTTAAAATATAAGCCAAAATTATAGGCTTTGCAGAATGACATTTAAAAAGAATACTGAAATACATATGCATGTATGTGTGATTTCTTTAGATTTTTCTAAGTGTGACTTAGAATTTACTTATTCATTTTCTTCATACATAACAAAACTAATATCAGATATCATGAAATATATTTCTATATGTGGGTGCATAAAAAGTGATTAAAATTAGTGTACTAATAACACAATTTATTACTAGCTGAAAAATAGCCCTTTTGAGACATTTATTTTTTCTGTTTGTTTTTTTTAATTTATTTTGAAAGCCCAGTGAAACAACATGGTATCACAGTTGGGGAAAAATGTTTTCATTTCACTATAATTTAACATTTAACAAATCTAGTCATTTTTGATTTTAACAAGGCAATTTATAAAAATAATTTTACATTTATAAAATAAATCAATATTTCACAATAAATTATTCATTTTCATTATAGGAAAAGGGTTTTTGCACTGTATAAAATAGATAACTTTATTTATAATTGAAAATATCCTGAAACTTTTAATATACCTTTACCCACCCTTTTTATTTTGGCAGTTCAGTATATAAAAATATTCTATCATTTATATTCCCTGATGATATTGAGTTGTGAAAACCCAATATTTTAAGTTCAATAGTTTAGCTGCTTGGTAAATGTATGTGAGTATATTTATACAACATACTAAAAATTATTTCCATATTACATATTTAAGTCATATTCCAATGTGTCTTAAAACTAGAACAATATAAAAAGAATCAAAAGTTAACAAAAAGGCATAGTCACCCACATAGATCAAAGATTCCTTACACATATAAAAAGAAAACACTCTAAAACAAATATCCAAAAATTATAAATTCAGATAATTTTTCTCTTCTCACCTTTACAGGTATATTTAGCAATCCACAAAGAAGGACACATCATTTAAAGGCATTTTGTTGTTTTTCTATGAAATCTCTCTGAGCTTTTAAGGTTTTTGTTTCTCAGAACTTAATTTCACTTAAAGAGCCATATACATTCACTTAAAGACATATAAATGAAAACATTCAGAAAATTATAGCATTGGAATGGCTAAAGTCCCTTCTGCAACCTTCAGGGCACATGCTAACCCAAATTGGGCTTGAGAACTGACAAGTAGAAAACAGTTTTGGGGACACTCCAATATCTTCTTATTCTTTAGTGCGGTCATGACAATGACAAAATGTTAGAATTGCTAAGTGCACAGTATAAGAATTTTGGACTGTCTGATTAAAGTGCAAGGAAATTCCTTTTTTTTTAGATAAAAGAAAAGCACAATTACCTCTAGAAACTACTATGGCTTGGTATGACAGGTTAGGCTATCACTTTGGCTCCTTGCCATGTGCTTTCTGAAAATCTACTGAACTAAATGGTTTTCTCTATGAACATTTCTCAGAGCACTATAGATATTCCCTTCCCTTCTTTTGCTTTCATTAAAAATTTAAGATTTTTTTCCCATATAAAAGTATGTTTAAAAAGTACAAATAATACTATGGGTCAGTCATTTATCAGTGAACACATTTACCCATTCATGTGCAGATATACATACAAACAGAGTGTAGCTCAAGTATTTCATGTTCCCTATGCTTCTTTGAAAATTTTAGGTGAATGAAATAGGCTTCTTGAATTCTCCAAACAAGTTAAAACTAGCAAAAGATATTTTTGGATCAAATGCATGGAACTGTTGAGTGAAAGATAGGCTTCGAGGTCAAGCAATGCCCAAAAGTTATATGAAATTGGTTCCATTATACAATAACTGCTTTATTTATTAATCTAGAAGTTTATAATTTATCAAGCCTTGCTTCATGTTTTAACTGAAGTTTTCTAGTCAACTATTCACCACAAAAAGTACACTTAGTTATGCATCTTGTCTCTATGAGGAAATTATTTACAGATTTTAAAGAATATTAAGAAGGTATCTGCAAGTAGCATATCAGATTTAACTGGTCCAAAACAGTGCAAAGGCACCTTAGAAGAAGTTAAAACTACATCCAAATTCAGTTGTATTATTACTTTATCTCTTAAAGTTTTCAAAGATTTAAAAAAAATAGATAATAGGAAACCCTTTTAAAACAGCACCATAATCCCTTGCCAAAGGGTTAACCTTAATCACTATTCTAAAATATTTCTAATATCACCTATTATTCACATTTAAGCAGTGCATGTTAAAAAAGAAAGAAAGAAATAAGTATTATCACAATTGCTTTTGTTTGGGAATAGACTGATGTGAAATGACGGAAGCCTGGTTTGTGGATATTTTGTATGGTTCTTGTCCAGAGCCTTGAGGTGGGGAAGGTAACGGGGTTTCAGGAGTTGCTGTAAAATAAACAGAAATTTATTTAAGAAAACTAATTGGAAATATTAATAACATTTTAGCACATATCATAACATCATACATTGTCCAGGACTATGCCAGTATATGTTGCTTTATGCTGTACAAAAACGATTTTGCATAATGTAGAAATTTTAAAAATGAAAGCTATTTGTCTTTTGCTTTCTTTACATTTTTAGAGATAAATAACTACAAAAAAGTTTGCAAGTCAAAATAAAATCAAGTTATAAGTCTTAACATGCATCTTCTTTATAAAAGTGTATTTAAGGGAGCAGCTAGTTGGTGTAGTAGATAGAACACCAGCCCTGAAGAGGTCAAATCTAGCCTCAGACACATAACACTTCCTAGCTGTATGACCCTGGGCAAGTCAACTAACCCCAATTGCCTCAGCAAAATAACAATAACAATAATAATAATAATAATAAATATGTATTTAATTTTCTAAGTATTACACACAAAAAAGCTTGGCATATGAAGAGTCATAAAATCATAGACATTTATAATCTTAACTATTTACCATCTTCTCATTCATATAATGAAATTTTATTAATTTAGATTCTATGTATTCCTGAATTTTTAATAGTTCAGACATGATGTATGTTTGCTAAGTAAGCTGACAATGCAAATGGGAAATGACTGTCTACAAAAAGGTAAATAAATATATTAAGTCATATTTCTATACTGCTTTAAGATTTGCAAAGTACTTCCTCAAAAGCCACTAGTTAAATTGTATGAATTTTATTATCTTCATTTTATAAATGAAGAAACTGAGCCCCTCAAAGTTTAAATTATTTACTTAGTTATACAACTATGGAGTACCTGAGGCAGAATTTAAGCCCAATTTCTTTCTCCAGCTCATTTTTACAGATGAAGAAACTGAGGCTAATAAGTTTCTGAGGCTGGATTTTAACCCAGGTCTGAATTATTCTGTTAGATCACACAGTTTTTCCAGTTCCAAGAAGCAATTTTGGAAGAAAAATCTTTGACTAAGGCACAAATGATTTCTGTCTATTTGTTAATGCACTAAAAAGAATGACATTATTCTTGTTCCTCTCCTCATCTTTTTGGATATTTCTTTTAAAACTGTCTACTGATTTTTCCATTATATGATTCTTCTATAGTTATGATGAAATAAGTGAGACTTTAATATAAAACTAAATCATTGTAACTTACAATGAATTTCTCCTAGTCATTTACTATCATTGCTGATAGGTAACGTAAAGTATAGATTCTTTCACCTAGAACAGGCGAGAACATGGCTCTAGAGGGAGAGAACCTGCCTCTGCTCCTTTATTTCTAATTGAGTGTGACTGTGGGTTAAATCATTTTCCTTCACTCAATTGTAAAATGTGTAGATTATGCTACATAACCTCAAAAGTGTCTTCCAAACCCAAGATGCTAAGAAATTAATTTAATATCTATAAAAACTATAGATTGATACTTTGTTGCCAAAGACAGAATTTAAGTCAGCTAATGCCTTGTTACTGTGTGCTACTTTAAAAAATGGTTCTCATTCTTTAACAAAGTCTTTGTTAACCTTAGTAACCTTAATATTCCCTATTTTTCAGTGTGTCATCATTGACTGTTAAAAAAACCCTACAGATTCACTCAGAAACATGTTATTGACCTTATTTTTTTCTTCGGGCTTTTTTCTATGGATTTATGTCTGGAGGCAATATGATGTCTAATAGAGTAACATGTATATGTAGGAGATGTAGGTGTTAAAAGTTAAATCCGTTTCTTAATTTGTCAAATACACAAAACCAAAAATGTTACAAGTGAAAAAATATAATATAAAGTGATCTTTTAATTAAATATTCATTTATAAAAAAAGAAAAAGAAAGAGGGAGAATGATGAGACTTAAATGTTATTTTGATTACCAGATCTAGTTTTCAGAAGATATAAGACATATTTTTTAATTATATGGAAAATATCAATTTTCTAGTTAATGATAAGATACAACTGTGGTATTAGTTGCCATTTTATGCTTATGAATATGTTGGCATGATTTATTTTCAAAGTTTACAAATAACCCACATCATTTAGGAATAACTTTCCACAAAATCCTATGTAGCTCTTGGATAGTTAGAAAAATCCTCTTTTTCAGTTGATCTACATACAAAAGGCAGAAACTGATATCATCTTTGGAAATATTAAACAAAATTAATGTTTCTAAGTTATCCTAAAGAACTCTTTAGTCGTATAGTTTTTTGTTGTTGTTGTTGTTGTTTTTTGCTGAGACAATTGGGGGTAAGTGACTTGGCCAAGGTCACACAGCTGGGAAGTGTTAAGTGTCTGAGACCAGATTTGAACTCAAGTCCTTCAAGTCCTGAAGTCCAGCCTTCAAGGCTGGTGGTCTATCCACTACACCAACCCCTGTCATATAATTTCTTAAACTGCTATCTTTTAACAATTGTGATTAAATTACATTGAAATTGATTACTTAGTATCATGAGTTAGAAGTAATAGTACTTATATAAATGGAAACATTAAAATGAAATCATCTCATTGACTGCAGTAGTTTGATATATATAGGTTGGATGTTTTAAGGAATTTGGAATTAGTCATATCTTGGCACTGATTCAGAAAAGGTTACTTCTTAGTATATCTGTCATAAAATTAAATGATCATTCTCCCATCAATAGATAAGTGTATGTGGTGGATTCCTGCAGCTTATATAGATTTTATGTGTTTGGATCAGATGAAAATATTTTAAAAAACGAATCATTATATTGACTGTACTTTTAGCTTCAAAGTATTTTCATATTGTCTCTTTTTTCTCATAATAAATATGTCAGTTAGTTGGAAAAGTGCAGGCTGCCTCATTATCATCTTATAATAGACAAATTCAGATGTCAGGAGGTTAAACAATTTGCTGCATGATCCAATACTTAAACAGAGACAAGAAAGCAAGTTTTTATTTTCCTTCTAGCTTACAAGCTTTTCACCAAATGCAAAGAATTATCAAGTCAAAGCTTAAGAGATACTATGATGAAAAGTTTAGTACTTACAGATCTGTTCTGTATGCACTGGAGTTGACATAGAGTTTACAAGTATAGTTTGCCCAGTTAGTGGATCCTGAGATAAATGAGGATGCATAGGATGATGAAGATGGCTAGTATCATTAGAAGCACCTAAACATATAATGAATATTTTGGTGTTAGTAATAATTTGAATAGCAAGTTTATTTTGGAGCAAATATTCTTATTGGCATTTCAATTATTGCTGTTACTGCAATCTGCCTTTTGAGAATTCAATAGCAAATTAGGAGGGCACTACCATTTTAAGTACAATGCCTATTTGTACACTTCTATGAGTACATTTTCTATAAGTACACTGCTTAAATTAATATTACATTTTATAATGCTTTGTATTTATAAAGGGCCTTGTATCTCTTCCTGGAATCATCATGGAGCTTGCTTGCCATTAAGGGAATTCTAAGAAGCACTTTCCTCTAATTAATAATGTTTGACATAATTCTAATAACATTACCCCCTTTATATTGTGGAATAAGGCACAAGAATATACAGTAAGAATCACATAAAGTTGTGTAAAAATTATAAGGGGGAGAAATTTTATATTGAACTTAATCTAAATAAAAGTAAATATTTTAAAATAATTTTAACTAAATTCCTTTCATTAAACTTATTGATATAATGTTTCATGTTTTTCTCTTTCAGCATTTTTTAAGTAATTCTTGTTTATTGCACAATGTTAAAAGGTATTTATAACAAACTGTTATGTGGCATTGCAATTTCAATGCCCTTAATGTTGTGAATTAACAGAGCAGAAATTAAATAAAACACTATCACATTCTTGGTGATAGTATCAAAAAAAAAAGTTAATCATGTTTACAATGTTTTGAAGGGTCTATCTACTGTGAAAACAGTTCATGTAGAACAAATGTGACATAACTATATATGTATTCATCTGAATATATTTCAAATATCTTTATATCTACATAATCACAAAGTTTTCTTCAAAACATATGGAAATTAAATTATAGCTATCATTGAAAAAGGAAAGAATAAGCAATCACAGAGACTTCAAAGAATAAAATAAATATTGTCAAAAGATGAGGGCAAATTAATTCATAAATACTTAATGTAGCATTAATGAATGTCATAAAAATGTTTATACAATGTTTACCTCCCAGTAACATTTCCTGAAGTAAATTGTCAATTTTAACCATCCCAAGGAGTTTGACAAACTGTATTTGCTCAATCATTTGCCAAGTGATACTCTGCAATGTGGGCAGGAGCAAGAGCAACTCGCCAAACCTTCCCCTTGAATCATATTGTCTGTCATTGATGTAGTCCTCTAAACTGATCTGGACTTGAAATCGCATGTTCTTTATTTTCATTGGGTCACTTAAACCTTTTGCATCTGGAGGAAAAAAGAAAAGAAATTACCAATTGGATTTGTAGCAAGAAAGTCAGTATGATAGATAGGATTCAGAAATTTTGGGAAGTCCTGAGTTAAAATTGTGCTGGGGGTCCTTAGCCAAATCTGTTTACTTCACTGACCCTGTTTTCTTCTCTGTATAATTAAAGGGTTGAACACAATGGCTACTTAGGTCCCCTTTAAATCTATTATTATGAGATATTTTAGCATGTGAGTTGAGGTAAAACAAAGTATAGCATGACAAAAATATTATATCATAATAAAATCTATTTAATAAATGACTTCATTGTGATTTTCATTAAAAGAAAAAGGAGGAGGAGGAAGAGGAAGAGGAGGAAGAGAAAGAGGAAGAAGAAGAAGAAGAAGAAGAAGAAGAAGAAGAAGAAGAAGAAGAAGAAGAAGAAGAAGAAGAAGAAGAAGAAGAAGAAGAAGAAGAAGAAGAAGAAGAAGAAGAAGAAAAGAGGAGAAAGACAAGGAGGAGAAGAAGAAAAGAAGAGGAGAAGGAGGAGGAGGAGAAGAAGGAGAAGGAGAAGAAGGAGGAGAACAAAGAAGAAAGAAAGTTCTGAATACAAACCTGGATCAAAAAATACAATTGCCTTCAGACAAGCATATTCATTGTCATCAATTTGAATTTCCTGAAATGGGCGGACTAGTTCATCTAGAACACGATTGGCCACACGACTGATCTCTACCTCACAGCTGTTGCGATGAATGATGCAGTTGTTACCTAGAGAGGGAAAACATATTAGAAACAATATATTATGATCAAGTATTTTCTTTTTTAAAAAATCCAAAATACTTTTAAAATGGTTAAACTTTGGAAGAACCCAGCAAACAGTTCCAACTACTAGCATACACACACACACACACACACACACACACACACACACACACACACAAAATCAGGGAACAAATCGTAAGTCAATAATATTTATAATGAGATCACAGGTATTTATAATAATTTTAGTCATTGGTGATAACATTGGAGAAAAGTCTAATAATTAGCTAATAAATTGAAAAGGAAAGCAAATCATAATGATTAACTTTCAGTTCTGTCAGTTATCTCTCAATGTCTAAATCATTAATGAAAAATATATAAAAACTAAAAAGTCCTTATAGGTTATACTGAAGGAAAATAAGAGCTGAGACTCCTTTTTGGGTGTTAGGTGTGCTTCCAAATAATTACTATTGCATGACAATTCTTAGAAGCCAAAGAAAATAGTTTTAACTTTCAAAGATTAACATGATACTTAGCATAGTTAAAATGAATGCTCCCTATGTACTTTTTAATTTTCCCATTCTGTAACTACAAGTGATGGATTATATTATGCAATAACCATTGAAATGTTAACATCAGGTAATCATTATTAATAAAATATGAAGAAATGGAGGTTTTCATCCGTATGAAGTAAATCTATATAAAGTATATCTTAATCGGAGAATTATGTTATATACTTCCTTTTCTGTATGCTGTAAAAAGTCACTTACACAAAAATGCCAGGATAAAGTAATTTACAAAGGTATAATGACAATTTTTCTCCATCCCAACAGTATACTTAGCTTCATGATTATACAATTTTATTGATGCTCAATGTTGCTTTTAATATTTAACAATTGGCTTTCCAAAACTGCACACCACTCTTTTAAGTTTAATTTTTACTAGTAATACATCCTTCATTATTTTCTTAAATTGATACAATCAACAAAATAAAGTCCTGATTTATAGTGTCTCCAACTTTTGAGGAATAAATGCTTATACTGAATATTTAACAATCAAGTTTAGTGAATTGGTATGAACTGGGATCTAGGAGCACATTTCTGCAGGTCTAAGCATGAATCTATATTTAGTGCTTCAGTCACACTGGGTGACAAAACAGCTACTGAACATATTAAAGGCACTGCACAAATGCAAGGAGGGAGGATTAATCAAACAAGTGTAGCATTCTTAGACAACTCTACAATACATGAGTTATAAAGTACCTTAGAGGACATCAACCAAATAAAACTATACATTCAGCAATAAAGCAAAACTTGGATATAAAATCATTCATTATGTCTGCTGTTATTATTTGCAGCATTTGTAGTTTCAGAGTAATCATCTTCATTTTCAAGACTCAAAATAAATACATTAATCATAGTAAAATATTTGAGAACTTTTGTTAATTAGTTAATCATGCCAAAATGTATTTAATCCAAAACATATACAAGAAAATGTGCCAGGCTTTGTGTATGATGGCATTCACTAGATTCTTACCCAAAAGTAAAATGTCTTTATACATCATGGATCTCTTTGTGGCACCAAGCAACAGGTGCTCTCCTGCATGCGCTCTTAAAAGTGCAACCTTAATGAAACAAAGTTTATTGTTATTAATTATCATTATACAATACTTAAGGGCTTAAAATCATTTAGCAGACAATTTTATCTTCAAAAATATCATATCAACTAGATGTTATTATTATTTCCATTTACATATGAAGAAACAAGCTGAAAAAAACTAATTTACTTACCTACAGTCAAATAGCTAGTAAGTGTTAATATTTGAACCTAGGTCTTCCTGATTCCAAACTTAACACTCTATCCACTTTGTCTTCTAGCTTCTTAATAATCATACTAAGTAACAAATAAAATATGTAGTATAATAATAAGCTGATTACTTAATAGACTTCTTTGTTCAAGGCAGTCCACTAATTTTTTTTAATGATTATAATAATAAAAATATCCTGGGATTCTAGCCTTAAAATCAGGACCTCGAGGGTCCCAATCTCCCAATCACAATTTTTAATATCTACCTTTTATATTCATATTAATAATTATTAATTCACATCCTTAGCCATTTTGCAAACATTTATTAAGTACTCACCCTATGTTAAGTTATTGTGTGAGGCATAGGGCAAGTGGTTATAAATGTTATTATGAAATCATACTTGCTGTACATTTAATGAGGAATGGAAGCTACTTTTAGGATATAGTTTCATTTCTATCTTTAAAGAAAATGAGTCAGTATGATAAATATAGAAATATGTATAGAAAAACTACATGTTTAACATATATTGGATTATGGGGAGAAGGTGGGAGGAAGGGGAAGAAACAAATAAGTTATATACTTTATTTTCCTCTCCACATATAAGAAATTATTCTTAGGAAAAATATTAATGAAAAATACTGTATATAAATGTTAAAATCCTGTTCGTGTTATTTAGGTTATGATATTGGCATGTCTCAGCATTTTCACTATCCAAACTCTAACAAAACCTATAGAACAAAGTTATCTTTATGACATGCCAATAAATGTGAGTCATACAAGGAAGGTAGTTATGAGGAACGTTTTTAAAATCATTCCAACTTTGTAGTTCTTACTACTTGATGAGACAATCTCTTCAAAATTTAAGTTAAATTTCCCATGCAAATTTATTTTTCAGGTATGTAAATATTATTCTATCTGTAATTTTAAAGGCTTTAGACCCTTTAAAAAAATTCCTTAATTCTGGGCCACAAAGATAAAGATCATTTGCAAAGGGGTGTGGATATATCACTACACTGGGTGTGATATATTACCTGGGGATATTAAATATAGGAGAATAAGGAAAGCATAGATTTTTTTTTCATCTATATCATGTAAGAGAAATGATTAACTTATTAGAAACAGGATATGGAGGGTTTTTAAATATATATGAAACTAAATATCTAACTTGAATTGCTCAACAGATTTTATAAATCCATCAACTTCAGTTGAAAAACTTAGTGCACAATACTTAAGAGGAAAAATATTTTCAAATTTGATACTACTTAAATTTTTTTATTTTCTGGAAGTTAAGTTAATTTGACATCTTTAAAAGACTCACACAAAACCCAGTAAATAATTAACACCAATGAGTATCAGGAAGGAAACATCTAAGCACTAGAAGAGCACAAGAATTAGCATGCGCTACTGAAACACCGGACACTTATGATGTCCTTTGACAATATCCTGGAATGGGTTTTGTATCATACTGGCAAGCCTTTCTGAGTTATCCTCACAGCCTTATAACTTGAGATCTACATTGAATATCAACATTTTGAGAATCTTTCTTTCCACTAATCATTTCTCCCTCACTGAGAACTACAATATTTATATTTTGGAAAAGAGACACAGAGGACATCAGTGTTTCACACTGTAGATCAGGAAACCAAGTCACAGAAAAATCCAAGAAATTATTTGGTCATGATGAGCCATTTGGGTGGAAACAGAATCAGGACTGGAAGTCTAGTATTGACCTAAAGCTCTTTACATTCTGCTCCGAAGTCTCCTCATCCTAGTTATTTAATAGAATCTCAAAATTTGAAGACTTATCAGAGGTCAGCTAATTCAATCTTCATCTAAAGCATGAATTTCCCCTATAACATTCCTGAAAAGAGGTCAACCCATTTTATTTGGCAAGCTCACTACTCACAGATATTAAAACAGTCTCTAGGATTTCTTTTGCATAAGAAATTTCAGAGTTCTCCAAAATGTACATTTAATAAAGAATAACATTGTGGTCTTCACTCTGACATTTCTTTTACAAGTTTTAACTCAAGTAATCTTTGACTTACTGGAAAAAAATTAGATATCCCTCAGAGCCTTAGAAACAACGAGTAGCACTATTCAATCACACACACACACACACACACACACACACATACACACACGAAATATTCATTTAAAATGATCAAATAAGGGCAGCTAGGTGGCACACTGGAGAGAGCACCAGCACTGAAGTCAGAAGAACCTGAGTTCAAATCTGCCCTCAGACACTTGACACTTTCTTGCTATGTGATCTTGGGCAACTCAACCCCAATTGCCTCAGCAAAAAATAAAATAAAATAAAATAAAATAAAAGGCAGAATAAGTTATCAAAAAAGCAAAATACAGTGATCAAATAACCATATATTTTCTCTAATATCTCAGGGAAAAGGAAATGTCTGATTGTTGACTCTAGGAAAATCCTTTAAACCTTATCAGAAATAATAAGAGCTATTTGTCAATCCAACAGAAAGAACAGAAACATTTTAACCCAATAGTTCACATGTGGTTTTCATGATTGGCTTAATGTATACCTGATCATCCAGTGGTAACTCACAAAAGGCAGGGATATATTTAGCCCACTCCACCAGGACTAATAGCTGCTGTTTCATTGATTCACAGACATCACCGATACTTGCAATTTTCTTAACATTAATGTCAGTATTTGCACTGGGACTTGAAACTGGAATCTAACAAGAAGAACATTATTTTCAGCAGTTATATAAAACACTTTAAAATTTAGTATTGTCAATTACTATTTGTCCATTTAAACAGAAGTCACCGAAGTTATGATCATCAAAATAAAAATACACTGAAATTATGTAAATGTTTTTTCTTTGCTTTCATGATTGAAATTACTGAAAAGTGAAATTCAAGTTAACAAATAATAAATTAGTAGTACAAAATACTCTGTTATGTCTTGTATATTTGTACATTGCGTAAGATTATTTGATAGTGCATCATACATAATTCAGTTATATAGTTTTTGGTATTTTGTTCCTCATGTGTTACCCAACTTATTTTTCTAGCCTCATTGTAATTAACTCCCTGTTCACATTCTGCTCTCCATCTAACAAGATTCCCAATCTATTATCTCCCATCTCTATTCCTTTGCAATGTCATGCTACATGACAAATCTATTTTCTCCTTTGGTTCTTCTACCTCAGAGAATTCTCATCCTATAAAAAAGTAAATCAAGTAACATTTTCTGAACATTTATGAATTCTTTCCTAATTCCCAAAACTACTAGTCTTTACCCTCTTAAACCATCTTGCATGTGACTACTTTGCATTTGTTCTCTTGATATTTATTCCATTGTACTGACTCCACTGTGTATGCCTGTGAAACCTAGGCAATCTATCAGTGTTATGACTGAAAATTGAATTGTAGGAAGATTCTGAAGATTACCTGGCAAGATAAGGTGCCCAATATTAAAGTTCTCTCTTGTGCTGAACTGCCAACTATTCAAACTCTATTGCAGAAAGCACAACTCTGATGGGTTGCACATGAAGCCTCAATCAAATGGACATTTATCTAACAACTTTTTTACGGAGAGCTTGCACAAGGTGAGTACTCTTGTGGAGGTCAGAAGAAGCAATAAAAGGATGCTCTCATAGTCTCTCTCAAGAACTTTAACACTGATTTTAAGATATGGGATACTAGCACAGGACTATCTAGCATGACATGCCTACATCAAAGAAGGTGCTGAGCTCTGTGAGCAAAGGAGAATCACAGTAACACAAAGCAAATATAATATGTGCAAATCTAGACATCTTTATCCCAAATGTTCAACAGAACTAGTTTTGCTCAACCTGTGGTAGAGTCTTCCAAGCTTTTATTTGGACTGATCAGCCACAGCTGGGGTCAGAGCTCTTCAAAGTATACATTTAACAAATAATGACATTGTGATCTTTATTCTATGATTTTTCTTTTAGAAGTTTTTACCTAAGTAATTCTTTGACTTAAAAAAAAAAAGAATAACTCATATCTCTCTATGCCCTAGGAATAACCAGTAACAGCACTATTCAATCACCCACACCCACACCCACACACACACACACACACACACACACACACACTATTAATTTAAAGTAATCAAATAACCATGTATATTTTTCTTTAGGATCTCAGGAAATAAAATTAATGTTTGTTCATTGGCTTTGACCCCAACATCATGATGTTGGTGATCCTCTTCAAGTGTAAAGGATAAGCAACACAACATTTATTATATACTTAGTTATATATGTAATTGTGCTCTCCTCTTTAAGAACATCATCTCCATAAAAGTAAGGGTTGTTTGAGTCATTTGTATCCCTAGAAGCTAGCTAACTGTCTGAAACATAACGCAACTTATAATTACTGATTTGTAATATTGGACATTTACAATTTTGGGGGAAGGGAGTTCAAGGTGGGGAGGGATTACAGGTTACTCTTCATGCAAAAATAGCTGTTTACTTAGACTTATGGTCCAGGAATAATTAAAAACTAAGATTTTCTTTCTGAATAAGTAAAAAAAAATTCAACTACATAAATTTAATAAGAAATTGTTAAAGTTTCTGAGAGAAAGTGGTTTCAGTAAGCAAACTATATCAAAGGAACAAGTAAAGTTTCAGAAACAAAGTCAGAACAACAGTAGCACTCCTAAAAGTCCAGCAAATATACTGGCAGCTTGGTGTAACACTTGGAATTATTATGATATGAATTCAAATCCTAACTCAGACACTTAGTAAGCCTTGTAACCTAGGCAAGTCACTTAACCACTGTTTGTTTCAGTTTCTTCATGTGTACAATAGGGATAATAATAGTACCTCTCAGGGTGGGTTTGAAGATCAAATGAGACAATATTTGTAAAGGATTCTGTAAATATTAAAGCACTGTATAATTTTGCCAACAAATGTTGGCAAAATTATACAGTGCTTTAATATTTAAAATTAAATTTTAATTTTATTTAATTTTTTATTTATATATATAATTAATTTAATTAAAAATAAAAATTTTTTAAATTTTAAAAAATTAAAATAAAGGTTTATGTCTGAAAGAGGTAGAGCATTTTAACTCATTTAAATTTAATAAATATTTATTATTTAACACTTTCTATATACTATGGAAATAAAACTTATATTAAACATAATTAAAGATGTGATTAAGATAGAGTAATTATAAAACTCTAGAATTCTGGCATTTGAATGGAAAAAATATTTAATAACTTTGATTAATAGTTAGCAAAATAACTGAAGAAAATAGAAGACACCATTTTAAATAATACGCACCTGGGAACCTATACCACAACTAATCTTCCATCCTGTTAACAAAATTTGTCATTAAATGCTATTTTACATAATTGATTACAAAGTTCAATTTGGGGAGTAATTCATGCTACTTATTACAGGTGCCAAAATCATCAGTTATAACTTTAGCCTTAAAATTGTGCATTGATGCACTTATTGTTTTTGAGAGAGTAATAAAACAACTAATTTATAGGAAAATTAGTGGTGGGCTTCAACTTAATTCAATAATCATTTGAGACTCTATTATGTTCCAGATAGTAAATAGTATTGGGACTCTGAGAACCCCTTTGCTATTCCTCAAGCAAAAAACTCCATCTTTCACCCTTCCTAGCATTTTCACTGGCTGTCCCCCTTGTCTGAAATACTCCCTTTCTTCATCTCTGGATTCCCTGGTTTCATTCAAGTGTCAACTAAAATCCTGCCCTATAAGAAACCTTCCCTTATCTTCTTTATTTCCAGTGTCTTCCTTCTATTGATTATATTTAATTTATAGCTCTTGTTTAGATAATTGCCTGCATGCTGTCTTTCTCATTAGAATGTGAGCTCCTTGAGAGAAGGGACTTTCTCATGCCTTTCTTTGTATCCCTAGGCTTTAGCATAATGTCTCACAGGACTTAATAAATGCTTATTGATTGACAGAAATAAATATATCCAAAATGGTCTAGTAATACGCAAAACTTATGATTTGAAGTTCTAAGCTTCAATTTTTAAAATGTCATCCCATGAAAATAATAATTATAACATGATATACTTATATATATTCATTAATCATTTTTATCTATACCTGAGAATAAAAAGTGTCCCCTGGCATATGCTTCATTCTAGATATTCCAATTCATTAAATGTAGAAGCAAGACTGATTCTATTCCAGATTGCTAAGAAATGTTTCCTGATGGAGGTACTTCTTTTTGAATTTCTGGTTCTATCCAAGTTAGAAATAATATTACTAAATTTAGCAGGCTAAATAAACATAGAGGATGAGACTCAAAATGGTAATTCTACTTATATTTACAGAAATAAAATCATGGGTTCATTTTATTTATTTCTTTCACTCCCATGTAAAAATATTATGAATCAAGAATTACAAGGTGTCCAGGGAAATTTCTCTCCAAATTCACAATTCCTCAAAAAAATACCTTCTTATTTTCTTTCAATTGCTTCATCCACAAACTATTTTTAAGCATTATAAATAACTTGCTCCCCCTCAAAAGAAAAATCAGTTGCAGAGAACCCTGCTGATTCTCATTCTGAAACCCCACAGAGGTAAGATTTAGGTCTTAAAGGAAGACCAAAGAATTTATGATCAAAAATTCATAGAAATTCATGGTCAAGCTCTCAATAAGAGATCAACATATACTCCAAGAAAGCCTAAGTGTTTGGACTGATTAATCAGCTTGAATTTCTTTCTATCTTTACTACCTTCTAAATAAAGACATCCAGGATAGAAAACCAATGTGTTCACCTGAAACTGAGTTCATCCCACCTCCTCTCCCTTCTTTTAGTTTCTGAGAATGCTAGACCCTAGAACTCCAGCTTTTTCCTAGTTTCATCATGACCTGCAACTTGACACCAAAATAATTTAAAATAAGCTTATTTTGAGTGACTCCTTCAAACTTGGTAGTGTATCTTCAAATAAAGTACCTTAATTTCTAAGAAACCCAGCCTCCATCACATCAACCTTATATCTAGCTCATTCTGCAACCTTCCAAATGAAACATTTTCATGGTGACAAAACATTTGTTTCCTGCAAAACAATATGATGGTGACATGTATCCAGCACATACCTGACGAGAAAGAGCTTCAGCTTGTGCCAATGTATTAATAGAAGGAATGTTGCTGCCTTCAAAGTTATTTCTCCTTGTGCTTATCCTGTCTCGTTCATTTTGCACAGCTAGAATGCAACAAGCATATGATTTAATTACTTGAAATTTATGTGTATGAAAGTATGTGGCAGGGATATGGGAATATGGAAATAATAATAGTTTACACTTATATAGTGTTAAAAAGTTTACCAGACCTTCATTACTTCATTTGATTCTAAAGCAACCTTGGGGAAATAGATTTTTAAGTAGATAATTTATTTAGTAGATAATATATTATCCACATTTTACAGAAAAGGAAATTGAAACTCATAGAAGTTAATTTACTTGCCCAAAGTCACAAAGTTAATCAGTAGTAGAATTAGAACAAGAATTTGGAACAAGATCTTCCAAGTACAAGTGGAATCTTATTTTTTTTCTCCCAATACTATATTGCTAAGTTGTTAAAAGCCCTCAGTAGGGTAACCCAGGAATGTGGGAAGGTATGACTTACGTTCTTTTAGCTAGTATTTGTTGCTTTAAAAGTAATAGTAGACAGCCCTGTCTCTAGAGACAATGAAACATTGGGATTTAAGGTGTTTCATGTTACCACACACTGCAAAAATGTTGGGTCAGCCAATTGTGCCCTGCTATATTTTGAATAGTCTGCATTCTACTCCTTTCTGAGTTAATAAAACTATAAGATAACTAGAGAAAGGGAATTGTTTGTGATTCTGACTAGGTCAAAGAGTAGAACATATTCACTGTCAAAAGATGAGTCATGGAAATTCTAAAATTTCCTTTCTTCCTGTGAAAAATACTAGAGCAAGAATAGGAAATAAACTAAATATATTATTATGGTCATTTTAAGACTACAATCTAATGGTTCTCCTTGAGACCCTAAATTCTTAAGGAGCTGACTAAATATTAATGAAAGATATAGTTTCAAGCAGATGACTTTTTTCCCCTCTGGAGTCCAGAAAAATAAAGGAAAAAAAGAGTTCTTGAAAGCTAAGGAAACTCAGTGACTTCACCTGGATGGACTGAAAGAAACTAAGCTTACTTCATTCAACTGGAGAGAGGGGAAAACAAATTACATAAAATTACATTTCCCATAACTACTTATCCATAGTTAGATAAAGAAAGAGAAAGAAGCATGAAGAATGGTTATATTAAGTCATACAAGATAGCAGAAAAAATGAGTACTGACATCTTTTGCTTGAAATGTACACAATTACATCTACTTTATTCAGGATGATACCCTTCAGTCTCCAAGTAGTCTTTCACTTGAATCACCTATGTTAACAATTCTAGAAACTTAGGATATATAGATTAACTGACTATATTGCAGAAAATAGATGAGAAATGAAAGACAGAGAGAGAGAGACAGAGAAAGAGAGAGAGACAAAGAGACAGACAGAGAGAGACTGTGCATATTTCATCCTTTGCTATGAAGATTTAGTTAGATGATGAGGTCATTTGCTTTGAATAAACCTACTTACATAGCAGAATTTAGAAGAAGCATGTCCAACACTAACAGTCAATGTTAACATTGTTAGAAAATGCATTGGTTCTACAATCAGAGGGCCTGAATTTGAATCTTGATTCTGCTATTATATAAGCTTGGGTCAATTCCTTAACTCACCTAGGCAACTGTCTCCTTATCTGTAAAATATAGTGCTCAAATTAGATACTCACTGAGCTCCTTTACAACTCTGCATTCTACCATATGGTAATAATAAATTATGTGAGCTAAGAAGAGAACCTATGATTCTTAAAGGGCTACCTTTTTCATTGGAAAGATTCTGAAGTTCTATTATAGTTAAAGGATATTTTGCTTGTAGAATCCAGCTTTTTCCCTCTAAAGTACTTCATAATTTGCAGAGGAAAACATTCATGTAACAAAAATAAATAAGGTATTAGATAATGACATTCTGAGTTTCATTTAAGTGAAATCTTTGGATCAAATTTTAAAAATCTAATATTGTCAAAAACTATTCAGTTTTTTTCATCTTCTGAATTAATTCCTGTTTATCTTATGTTTGCATGAAGTAATTTTCATGTGACTCTTTAAGAAAAAGTTAAGTATTTCTATTTTTAAAACTTTCTCAGTGGAATTTATACTTAAAAATTCTAGATAAAGTAGAAGCTATGATTTCCATATTATTGTAACACAAAAGTAATCATTCACATTTCATAAGTTCTTAATATTCATTTACATATCCACATACTATAAATGTACATTAAAAAGTCAAGCACCTCAATTGTTTTTTTAAGGAACCAAGGTGAAGAATTAAGGTTGGTGGTAAGGCTGGATGAGAATCATTCACAAAATCACCAGTTAATCTTATAAGCTAGTAAGTATGAGCTTTTATAAGTAGTTTGGAGAAAAAAATTTGCAAACAGAATACTATTACTAAAGGTTAAATGTTTTAAAATTTTCTGCTTTTTGGGAGGATGACACTATGCTGACAAAATTAAGTGAAATTTGGAAAATTTAAACAGAGGGATAGAAAAATGGTAAATTTGTCACTTTGAGGTGGGAACTCTTTGGTTCAGTGTATCATGAGGACCCTGCTTTTGTATGTGGGATACATGCTATGAAATTGATGAGCAAAAAATATTATTTCTATTATAACTTTTCAAATGCTCTGACTTTAACAAATATGTTTTTATACATGATCTACTTAGAATGTAGATTAATACATTAAACAGATCATTTTAAATGTATTATTTAATCTCAAAGTGAATTTATATAATACCATTATTTGAAATAAAAATAGATGATTCATTTTTAAAATCATCTTGGTAAAGTCATTATTACCTACCTACTGAGAGTTATTTTGTCTTTTCTTTTCTCAACACTAAATCTAAGACCTCATTTGAGTGATGATTATGTTTCTAGGCATATTCTGACAAAAGAAACATTACCTTCTTTCTTCATTCCTGCTCGAAAACACTTTTTTAAACGACAATATCTACACTGATTCCTCTTGTCTTTGTCAACAACACACTGTCGGCTGAACCTATTTCATTAAGAAAAAGACAATAAATTATTTTTTCTTCTGTCAAATTCTATGTAGTAACAGAAATAGACTACTTAGGCTACTATATATATATGTGAATATGTATATGTGTATATATGTATACACATATCCACACATACCTATAAAATATATATGTATATTAAAATTAAATAAATTAAATACTTTATTAAATATATGTATAGTATATCCATATATATTAAATACTGTGTTCAAAGATGTATAATTAAGTAGGATGAAATGAAAAAAACTTATTCCTATTAACTCTGATCTATGTACAGCATACCATGACTATCCCAGACCTAGAAAATATAAGTTCCAACCTTCATGGAGCCATTATAATGAGTTATTACCATCACCCTGTTTATATAGTTATTTCCACATAGACAGGATATAGCCCTCATGAGTCATTAAAGGTCCTAAGCTTCCTCCACCACGATACTTGCAGAATAGAGAGGATTCAGTATCACACATGACAAAGAAGTGTGTTGGGAAGAGCAAGCAATAAACTGGTAATAAAAGATTTTTACTTCAAGTTTTGCCCCCACTTCTCATTATGTCAGCTGGATGATAATGACTAAATCACTTAACTTCACTAAATGATTTGTGAGAAAGTAGAATACACACATACACACACACACACACACACACACAACAAAAAAACAAAAAAGAAAACAACCATGTATGTATGTTATTTTCCTCATTTTTCTAATCATATTCCTACAATCAATTACAAATCAAAAGTAATTAAAACCAACTTGAAGAAGTTTAACTTTGAAGAAGTTTAACAAATGCAAAAGTATACATGTATTTAATCATAATAGTTTGAAATGGTAATCTTCATAATTGTTTTTCCTCCATGACTTCATTAGTCATTTCCCATGAGAATAAGAGTATATTAGATTCTAGAACTCAAAGAAATTGCTTTGCCACTTAAAATACATATGGTTTGAGATTGAGAGGCAAAGGTACTGTTAAATAATTCGAGAAAGTAAAGGTGGTTTTGTTTCAGACCACAAAGAAAAAAACTATTTCAATCAATTGGGTTATACCTTAAGATTTAAAAAAAAACCCACAAATTAGGAAATTCAGACGAGTAAAATTCTAGATAACCAATAATACTAACTAGAGAAAGAGACAAATTATCATTTTATCACTCTAGAAGTGGAAAAACTATGTATGATGGAACAAGAATTTAAGGTGAAAAGCTAAGGAAATGAATTTGAAATGAGAAGAAATTAATCTTTAAACCTAATAGATAGTTCACAATACAGAAGTTTTGTTTTGTTTTCCTCAAAAACTTTATGTGAGTTAGGGACCATGAATGTTAGTATCCTTGTTTTACAAAGGACATCAAGACCTAGAAAATTTAAGGATACATTTTGTGGATGGTAAGAATCTTATTATTCTTTCTACAACAATATATTACTTCTCACATACAAGAAAAAGAAAATATGACAGTATCAGTTACATAAGACTTTCAAAAATTGATCTGTGGATTTAATTTCCTGTGGTCACAATCTAATTTGAATAACATCAATTTGCTTGAGGAAAAAATATGGTAGAGATTAATTTTACTTTTTAGTTCTAAAAGTTAGTATGCTTTCCTAAATACTAATAAACCGCAAGAATAATATATACCTTTACACCCTTTATACTTTAATTAGAAAAAGCTACTGAGTTTGTAACACAATGTTACAGAAGTATTTTTCTTATAAACCTAGGAACCTCCAAAACTTTTCTAGAAAACTATGTTAAACTTAATTCTGCAAAATGGGTCATTTAAAGTACCTGCAGGAATAAACATGACTCTTTCGAATGCTCCTCCTGAAGAAACCTTTGCACCCATCACAACTTGAGGCACCATAATGCTTTCCAGTTGCTCTATCTCCACATATGGCACAAAGACTGTTGACCCCGTTGTCTGGCGTATTCATGCTGGTTTGTTCAGTAGCAGAACCGTCTTTTGGGGAAGAAAATAACATATTTTAATTGAAGTATATTACTTAAACTGATTTCTTCAGTAAGTGTATCTCACATATTCTTCACTTTTTGATCTAATATTCATTGGCATCCACTAAGATTTCAGAGCTATTTTAATGTAGATAACAATAAACAAAAAAAAATTCACATAGTTTTGGAACTAGAAGGATTCTTAGAGATTTTTTTTCCAAGTCTTTCATTTTGCAAACAGTGAAAATAAAACGTAGAATAGTTCAATGACTATTCCAAAGTCACACAATAAGTTAAGAACAGAGATGAAAATAGAACCCAGGTTTCTCAGATCTCACTCCAGTTTTCTATCCACTATATTATATTTCATGCTTAAAATCATTTTTAAAAATTTTATAAATATATAAGACAATAAATCATTCACAATAAATTAAATTTTGTCTAAACTTGCTTTTAAAAGTAATAAATGGAATAAATTAAAACATGAGAAATTAGACATTTCCAAACATAATGTTCTATATAACCTCATAAGAACTTATTCCTTTTTTCAAATGAATTAATCTGACAATGACTTATGATATGGTTTGTGAAAGTATGAAAATGAAGCATTTTGCTGACTATTTCCTAACAACTTTTTATTGTGTCATTAATGTATGTTTTCTTTAGATATAAAAATACTATACAAGTTGAATAGGAAATTTTACTCATTGCAGTTGCTAATTAATCATATGTAAATTATAGCATAATTTACATTATTCATCACTGCATGTATTGATTCACAGTTAGTAGGGAGACAAAATTTAAATGAAGAACTTAAATACAAGCTTATTTAAGCTACATCATTTTTCTTACTGAAGAAAAATATGGAATTTCTCAGTGAAAAAAGAGAATTTTTAGGAAAAAAATTTTACTTGAGAAAATCATGTTTTTAAAAGTATATTAGACTATTGATTTATACATAATACTAGACTTACTTTCAGATAACTTCATGAATTTTAATTATATAATACAGTTAACAGAATTATAATTTGAAAATCCTTCTCAACAGGACTGTTTATTTGATAAAGTATATTACCAATTTAAAAGATAATGGCAAACTAAATTCCATAAAGACATTTACCATTACTAACTACAATCTGATTTAAAGTTAAAATGTTACACTAGAAAAATACCAAGAGCTTCTTTTGGCTAAACATTAGCTTGTAAAGAGCCATTCTGATAAAAACTTCAGTCCCTACCATATTATTGATCTATAGAAAAAAGTAAATAACATATTTGTGTGTATAGTATTTTCTCATTAATAGCTAATGAGACTTCCAAGGATGATAACTAATGGGACCAAGTAATCGGCAAAAATTCCAAAATACCTATGAAACTTTGTTTTACTTATAATGTCTAACATTGTCCCTAAAATATTCAGCAATAATCAATAATTATTATTTCTTGCTATATAACTCACAGTCAATCAAATAACTGCTGAAAGCCTCCTTTCCCTAACTCCCATATAACTAGCTATGACAAGGCACTATAGTTACTTCATTACCTGGACCAAGGATTTTCTTTTTTACATAAATCTGTGCTTAATGCTGTTAATTTGGATTCTGTGGTGAAATGTAAAGAACCTGATTTGTTACTATAAAAGAAGTTCCCACATTCTCCACTAACATAACACGCTACTACCAAGTTGTTTTGCCCAGTATAATTTTTCCTATTAATGTCTTCCTTTATGACATATCAGTGAAGAAATGAGAACTCACCACCTGAACTGTAGAGAATCTGCATAGTTTCAAACTCCAAAGTTGTATAAGTTGGGTCTAAGACTTCACTGTAGTTTGCTATCTCCATGTCCAGAATTGGTTCCGATCCCCTCATCATTGAATTGGGAAAATCACAGCAAATGGCCCAGCAGCTCCAGGGTAGGCAGTGTGAGATTCCTGTTTTGCTTGCAATGGATTGATCATCCAAAGTTAACTGTAACTTAGTGACTTATGTGCTACAATGGGAGGAGCTGTAAAACTGTAAACTGTTTCTGCCAGGCATTTTCTGCTTGCTGGGTTTTTTTTCCCCTTCTTTTATGGTCTATGAAAGCAATTTCTTGTGATAATCTTGGAATGTTTCATGGAACAACTTCCCTTATCAGAAATACTTAGTGGGCCAGCAAGATTTCTTAAATTGATTTATAGCAAAAGATAACTGATGTCATTGACAGCGAGGTTAAAAAAAAAAAAAACAAAAAACTTTGGGGCTTTAAACTGCAGTTTGAAATTCTGAAATTTAAAAAATTCTGAAATGAACCAAATTAGTTTTTAGTGCTAAAGGAGTAATTGATACTTGATAATAATTACAAATGGTCTTATTTATCCCATACATAAATCTAAGAAACCTTTTTCAGGGATTATTAAGGCCCCAGGATAAAGGTAACTGTCTATGACAACCTGAATTTAGTACTCCATGATTCTCTTGCTAGGGTAAAACTCAGTATCAAATGGTCCTATCTACAAAGTGAGGATAATGGTTTTTAGGCTTTTAGAAAAGGATTTGAGATTTTAAATGAAAGGAATCACATAGTGTAAATGATATCTTTCTATGTGTTGATCTAGATGACATGATCATCATTATGAGAAGCAAGATGAAAAAGTAGAAAATGCACTGGATTTGGAGTCAAGGGACATGGGTTCAAATCTTGCCTTGTTACTACCAGAATCACCTATACATTCCAATTTTCATATGTAAAATAAGGGAATTGGTCTAGATGGCACATAAGGTCCTAAACAGGTCTAATTATATTCTATATGACAAAATGAATTATATTTTCACAGAAATGCAAAGTTTTAAATCTTTCATATTTTTGAATGATGTGCAAAAGAAAAATGGCAGATTTGGGTACCATCTAAGTTAGTGTATATAAAATCAATAAATACAGACTTAATAACAGTAGGTTGTATTTATTTTTTCTTCAATGCATTTCAAATTAATGAAGATTTAAATTGTCTAAGATGTATAAAGTACTATCTTTTAAGCAATGGGAAAATAATGACAAAATAGTCCTTGACCTTAAAGGGCCTTAAAGGGCTTTGTAAATCAAGATGAGGCATATTTTATCAAATATCTTATTAATTTGTTAGATCAATTGGCACCTCAATTGTCTTTATTAAATTGTCCTGCACTATGGGTCTAATGAAAATACTACACACTATTCTTTCCACTAATTTTTTTTTTTATTTTTTATATCACTGCCTTAAGTCTGGTGGCAACCTTTCAATTCAAATTCATAATTCAATTTAAAGCCATAAAACTCTTTCTAAGCCCATATAAATAAAAGTCTGTCATACAAAAACAGATTTTAAAACATTTTGTTCTTGCTTTGTGGCATATTAATGAATTCCATTACCTTTATCTATAAACAGAAGGAAATTCATAAAATGTGAACAAGGTCTAAGAGCTCACAATAGCAATAGTGTCAAGTCCTTTTTGTTATGCTTAGGTATAAAAACAAAATCTCTCAGTTACAAAGATCTTAGAATTATCAGGCATTTTGAATTCTGACTATATTTAAAGAATTGAAAACGATCTTTAAGAGAACAAATTTAACCAAATTTAAACTTTTTTTTAAATAAAGAATTCTGAAATTGGAAGAATCCAAAAACCTCTCTAAATTCAGATAGCCAATATTTAACAAAGTTGGAAACATCCATTTATTCCACATTCTAAAGCAGTGAGTGCTCTTCCCACTGTAGGTACTATGATACTTAGGAATTATATTAAATCCATTTTTAGAGGAGATTATAGATCATTTATTTACATTTTAATAATACATTGAATTAATATTAATATTATTTATATTTCCTCTTTAAATTTGATTCTTATTTCTTCTCACTAAACTCAATTAGACTCATTTCAGGATATTTTTCTATATATACAAGAAGAGAAAATCAAAGAGTAGAATGCAGCATGCAGAAAGTTTACCATTTTCTAACTCATCTCCTTGCAGCACATAAGTTACTCAGTTACAGTTAACTTTAAATTATTAAGAACAGATTGAAAACAAAACAAGCTTCACATGCCATCTCTCTTGGGCCACTTGCTTGTGAGTTTCTCAGTTCTCACCTTAGAGTAGCAGAACTAAATATGGACATGAAAATGATAAACTACAATGAATTCTTAGACCAAATGATACCAACTTTAGATCAATTATCTTTTTCATGTATATCTGTTTCCAGACTGGAAGTTGTAATGATTACATTTTATTACAAAAACATCTTAATAATTATTTAAAAACTATTTTCCATCTTTATTAACTTCAAAAGAGAATATAATGCAATATAGAAATGTCAAAAATTATTTTCAAATCTATCTAAATAATAGTAAACACATTCCAGACAAGCAGAAAATAGATAAAAACCATAACTAGTATTATCTAATTATAAACATTCACTTAGGCTCTACATGTCCAATGTTTTAACCATTATTTTTCCCTGAAATTGACCCTTCTTCAGTTTTCTGATTCCTTTTCATGGTCCTCCCATTCTCCTTACCATCTCAAGCTCCAAATGATAAAGTTGTATTTGACTATTTCTTCTGCCTCATTCTACAAATAAAATCAGTTACTAAGTCCTATTGATTCTACAATGCAATCTGCCTCATATCAAATTTTCTCTCTACTCACAAAGACAACAATCTAGTTTGTAGAATTCATAGATATAACAAAAAGATTTTCCTACGACACAACTTGTTAACAAACCACCTGTACTCAAAAACCCACTGTGGCTATCTATTGCCAACAGGAAAAAAAAGAAATTCTAGAACTTATAATATATACATATACATGTGTGTGTTTATATATGGAATATATATATATATATATATATATATATATATATATATATATATACTGTGACAAATATGGACAGCTTAAATAACATGAAGACTAGTTCATTGCTTGCATATGCCCCCCCCCCACATACCAGGTTTTATGTTTTTAAGGGTTATACTCATTGAATCAAAAAAAAATTACACTCCTGCTAATTATAGTAGTAATTCACTGTGAGAAACATACTTTGTAAATTGTCTATATGAAGAAGTACACTTATATTAATCACAGAATCATAGAGTTTCAGGAATAGAAAGGACCATAGAGGGCATCTAGTTTATACATTAAGTCAAGAATGTCCTCTATAATATATATTCCTTATGAATAGTCCCATTCAGGACTTTTTAAAAATTCCATATAAGAGGGAGCCCACTATCTTCTGACATAGCTCATCATTTCAGCATTGATACAATTATTAACAACCCATCACCATGAATTATACCTAGCCTATTTCTGCTTCTTAGAGTTTCCCAGCTAGGACCATGGCCTTAATCTTAAATCACTCTAGTTTTCGTTGACGGATCAACAACAGATTCCAGGTCAAAACCCACTCAGTTTGAGTAGATTGGTTCAGAGTGAATGTAACAGCAATTTCTGTTTTGGTCAGACTCTGAGATTCTTCTCCTCCCAGGATGATTTTTTTTCACTTGGTAAAAATGCCATTCTCTGCCTTATTTCTTATCTAGCCCTAATCACAGATTGAGTGTTGTCTCAGTCAAATTGAAACCTGTTAAAGATGTTGGCTTAAAAAGGTGAAGGTCTTCTGCTTCCAGGGCCATCTCCAAGTCATTCTAATCTACATGTTGTGAATGGACTCAGAGGGTGGGGGGAAAAATGAGCCAAATGACCTTGCCCACCCCTCCCTCACTCAAATCCAATTCACTTGTGTGTCATGATTCTTTTCAAAAACAAAGGACAAAGAACAGTAATTTTCATAACTGTTCTACTATTTAGATCATAACTATCTATATTTTCCTTAGTAATGATATAAACACTGGGAAACTAATTCTGAAGTGTTTCAGTAATGTATTATTCTAATGACTGTCAAAAAAGGAAATTAAATTCTTTATGACTAACTCTGTCCTTCATGAATCTATACTGACTCTGTAAAATTAAGTTCCTTTATAAATGTTCAATAACCAAAATGTTAATATTAAGTTCAATATATTTGCCAGGAATTACAGTAAAGCTAAGGTCAGTGTTTGCAGTATGTAAAATCTCTTTTCTTTTGTGTGAAGTAGGACATATATATATGTATGTATTTTAAAGAAGTATAAAAGAAATGGAAAGAAATGTTTGTATTCTACTTGATTAGAAGATAAGAAGAGCTTGAATAAACTTGGGAAAATTATAAGGTAACTAGATATTTGATGACTAAAGGATTCGCCTTACTTCTTTGGACCTTTAAAAAGAATCCAGCTTTCTAGAAACACTCTTTATAGTTACAGCTGGCAGTTAAGAAGTGAGCCAACTATGGAAGAAGAACTCAGTTCTTGAAAGGGGATCACTGTTTTCTTTTGAGCTTCATTTGGTGTGCAAGAAGGTTGAGGAGGATTTCTCTTCCTTTCAAATTTCTATTAGCAATTCCATGAAACAGTAGAGCAACTTTGCACTTATGAGACGATGTACACTGAGGGAATAATCATGAGAGCACAATGGAAAGAAAAAGAACATAAATTCCCTTATGATAGTTACGTGAGTTGCTTTGGCCATGTGTAAGATAGTAATAGTACGATGAAAAGAGCACTGTCTCAGGATCTAGAAGACCTGGATTCAAATCTTGCCTCTGATGTTTAATATTTGTGTCTAGGAAGTCTAAGAAACTTGGGATAAGCCAGTTATCTTTCTCAACCTCAATTTCCTCATCTATAAAATGAAGGAGTTACTAACTTTGCATACCAGTTCTTCCCACTGATGCTTTATTGTGTGGGTGTGTGAAATTTGCAAAATGGTTTTTCTAGAGATTGGGATACTTTCTATTTTTTATTCTTATTCTGCCATTTTGATATGACTTTTCTTCTAGCTAATTTATTAACAAGAATGTGTACACTATAGTTTTAGGAATGACATCCTATCTACCACCTTTAAGATGTTATAATGGTCACTCAGATACTGGGAACCAAATTGGAATCTATAAATATGAGGTAGTCTATGGAAGGGGTACTATAGAAATATTTATTTACACACGGTTGTACACAGCTTTCTCTGTATATATTTAAATTCCTAAAATAATAGATTTGAAGTGGGAAGGAACTTTGGAGACTGATTCCAAGCCTTGGAATTTACAGACGAGTAAACTACTTACCCAGAATCATAAGTCTGGAGTCTAGAGTGGGGTATCATTCCAGGTATTTCTGACTTCAAGTACTGTATTTTACTGCATCTGATGTATTTCCTAACATAATTTAAAATAGGGGTTGCTTTGGAGTTTGGGGATGGAATGGGAAAAGCCCAGCATCAATGTTTTGTTAAACTGCAACTTTTATTTAAATGTGAAATGTGTTTTAAGGAGAAATGAATAAAGTTGTGAAGTCAATGTAGATATTTTGGAATTTAGATTGTCTCTTTTTATAATGTATCTCCTATGGGGTAGGAAAGAGACAATAGTTGCAAAATGTCCTAGAATTTGGATCCCTAAGTGGCTCTCCACTATGGTCAGTTTGCAGAAGACCTTCCATGAGGTGATCAAAATGTCATTTTAAACCTAACTGTGACCTCATGAATTATAGGAAATGTATTTTTAAGAGTCTGTCAGGTCAACTGCCTTAAACTCCAAGGAAATATTGCTTCCAGACAAGCAGTTGATTTCAAATGGAATAACCAACCAACCAACCTGAAAGATGTTCCTCCGGGAGAAATGATTCTGTTAAGTGACATACAAAATATCATGTTATTTTAAAATTATTTTGAGTAATGCAGCAAGGGATGAAAATGGCATGATAGTTAAAGAAAACAACAACTCAGTTCATTATTGACTGTTCAAGATGATAGCAGAAACATTCCTATCTTATCTTTAGGACTATTAAGCCTGTTAACTTGCTCTATACTTTATATTAGATTTAATCAGTCCATCAAAGTGTGATTTAAAATAGAACACAAGCTAATAAAAATCAAGGTTACTTCCATAAAAGTCTTTTCAAGGAAAATAATATTAAAAATTCTCAGATTCATTTTTAAGTCATCATTTTTAAATTCATGGAAGCTTGCCTCTGGTTCCAACCTCTTTTATTCCATTGAGGGAAAACTAGCACAAATCCCAAAGGTAGATCTATTATTTTCATTTATATACTTTCTACATTTTATAAATGTGAAATATAATCCAAGCTTACATGCCAAAATCTATATGGTGCAGAATAAAAATCTAAATTCATTTAAGTCTACTTAAGTGTATGATAAGAAGCAAATGAAATCTAAACAATTCTACTCCTCACAAAGATACCATTCATATCAAATCAAAACTGTCTTCTCTTTTTCCAAGTATCCATTAATTTTCTAAAGACCTTCTTTGTTTCTCTACTTACCAAAATACCACTATCATCCTGAAATTAAAATACCCTGTATTATTCTTCTTAGAAACATTGAGATGTTAAAACAACAATATTAGCAAAACAAATTCTAGTCTTCAGTTGATGGCACTTCTAATGTTTAATATTAATTCCTTATACTGCTAAGTATTTACTAAGAAAGATACAAAGAATGACATTATAGAATAATTACTTATGTATAGAAGAATTGCGCATGTTTAATACATATTGGAGGACTTGCTGTCTAGGGGTGAGAACAGGGAGAAAGGAGGGAAAAAATGGAATACAAGATTTTGCAAAGGTGAATGTTGAAAATTATCTATGCATATTTTGAAAATAAACTTTAATAAAAAATAAAATAATTTATGTTTGCAATAGGATTCATAATTTTCTATCTAAAATCAAGAGTACTGATTGCATTGAGAGTGTAGTATTTCTTAAGATGTTTGGAGCTAGAAATTCATCCATCATTCCTTTTTCTTATCTCTGTCTCTGACTTTCTCTCTCAACATCCTGTCTCCCCATGATCAGATCCTATAGTTTACTGATGCATTTTGATATGCTCTGTTTCTGATGTTCATCTGTTGTTCTTAAGCAACCTGGCAGTTTCACATTTCCAGATTATAGGAATATATGCCCATTATATTCATTGCAGATTTAATATGGACATTCAATTAGATTTTGTCCTCTCCAGGAACAGGGAATAAAAGACATGCACTAATATGTCCTGTTTAATTTTATTTTTTAATCCACACAGATCCACCCCATGTAAAAATGCTAGATAAAAAGATTTAACGTAGAATTTATATGAATTTTGAGATTTTTATAACTCCTTTATATAATTCAATAACTCATTCTACAACATAAATTATCTTCAAACTCCTAATTTATTCAAATTATTTCTTCATTTATAAATATAATTCATAGAATGACACAAAAGCAAAATGGCCATTTATATTTTAAATGTTTTTAATACATTTAAATCTATGATTCCAATTCAAATTATTAATTCTTTATAATATAATAATATTCTTATTAGACAATAGCAGTTGATAGTTGTTTTTAAGGTCCCAGCTCTACATCTTTACCACACCAAATTCTGAAGTCAGTTTCTCACTTGTAAAAATGAAGGTCTATACTAAATGATTTCAAATGTACCACTCACTTCCTAATCTATGATGCCATATTTAGTAACAAATTTTTTGAAAAATTTAAAGTTCAGACTTAAAAAAGTTCCAATTTAAGCTTAAGGGAATAAAAACCATTAGAACATAATTACAACAAATATCAAAAGAGAAACTAGAAGACGTATCATCCCAGCTGATCTTTTCATGGATCAAGAGAAATTATGCATAGGAACCAAGAGGTGATACATGAAAGCTCAAGAGTACACTGTATATATTAAATCTCCTCTCAAGGTCAGGTGCCTCATGATTCAAAACAGACTCTCCTTTTCAGAAGATAAGGTGGTGATTAGGACTAAATTATTAACTGAAATCAAAAAAGATTATATGGGTTTGAAAAAAAAAAAAGGGCATCAGTAGCAGGTCTGAATGTGATAGTATATTTGCATTTCCTACAGGGCTTTTTACAATGGGCATTATCATTATAGCCACTGCAATTCAGCACTGCTGGTGAGATCATTTAGGACAGCTGGTGCTAGCTGGATACTTCACACTGCTTAATTTAAAATGGAAGAAAAGAAATAATTTCTGGTTTATATCATCAATGCTATCACAGAGGATAAAGTCAGTGAAACATTTAGCAATGAGTAGATAGATGTTTTTGTATAACGTTCAGAGATGATCAGTTTGAACAAGTATATTACAACTCAATTTTGAATTAAAAAACATAACTAATCTCTCTCTCTTTCTCTCTCTTGTCACTGTGTGTGTGTACACGCATGTGTGTATGTGTTAATCCAAATGAAAGCCCACTTATATAAATGACCAACTTTGCTAGAAGAGTTGCTATTATTTTACTCCTACACTTTGGCTTACACTAGAGAATAAAATTTCAGTGTTACCTCTGAATGCCAAAGGCAAACCAGTATGTATATCTTCATGTCACATGGCATGATTTTAGAGGTTCAAAGGGTCAATAAAAGCAGGAGTTTGGTTGACTATTAATTTGGTATGATGGATGTTTCACATCAAATGCTGATAAATTGTTCAAGCAAATTCAATTTTATATTCTTGACATTCGACAATTTTATAAGACAATATGTTTCAAATAAAATAAATGTAATAGCATTTATAACTTAGCAATATGAATCCTAAGAAAACTAAACAAGACATAAGACAGGACATTATTAGCAAAATATGAAGGCAAAAATTCTCCTTCATCATTGTCAAAATGTTTTAAATATTCACCCAAATCAAATAATTGTGCCAAACAGATCTAGACAAATATGATTATATTTAAAAGATAGAATGATTTTACTAAGGACACTTGTCCTTTCAAAGTGTACACTTTAAGAGAATTAATATCTATAAAATATATTATTAGAAGTGACATTATAGATTTATTTACAAAACAAAAATATCTCAAGGTTAAAACAAACCAACAAGTTTAGAAGAATTTTTGTTAAATTGTCTTGTAGTAAAAACTTCTAAGTTAAGCATTTCCTAGTGACAGATGGGAAAGTTTTTCATAAACTTCTCTCCAATATTCGCAAAAGGTTTCAGCAACTAGAATGATGGTGGGAGTTTTGCTAGAGGGATTCTACATTCTATTGTTTATTCTTATACTTTTGAAATTATGGTTATAGTGGAAAGAGTGCTGAGTTTCAATTTAGGCTTGGCTTCTACTCTGACCTTTTGTAGTTACTGTCTGTTGAAATAGTTCAGATCTCCACTGATGTGGACCTGCACCAAAGTGGTTGTCAGTGTTAGAGAAGAGAGGAGAGTGTTGGAATCCTAATGTCAACCCAACTTGAAACAAGGTGAAAACTCAAAGGGATGTCAGAATCCTGGTGTTAACTCAATGGAATTGATACAGTGCTTATTGGTTCACACCTTAGAGGGAATCCTTACAAGGTGATAAGTCGCTAATACTGATAGACAGAAATGCTTGTGTTCACAACTTTAGAGAGCTCATATAAGCAAGAAGTATTTAAGTACTCATTGAAGTTCACACATTTGGGAGATTTCAGGATTTAGTATGAGATATCCGAATTCACACAGCTCTTAGAACCAGAGAGCACCCTGGGAGATATCCCACAATCCCACTCTCGGAGAAGGAGCATAAATAGAGTTTCAGTGAGCCACTTGAGAGAATTACTTTAGAACATTGTCAGAGGTCGGAGAGGAGCACTCTGGGAGGAAGCCCACAAGCCCTCTCTCGGAGGCAAGACAGATTCATTTTCCACCTTGGTGCTGGCTGGAGCTGAAGGACAAACCTTTGGATTTGAAGGCATTCGGAGGGAGCTCTTGGAACCAAGCAGAGAAATAGGCCTCTGACCTAACCAGGCCCAAGGAAAGAGACAAGATGTGGAAAGAGAAAAATAAATGTTTGCATTCTAGCACATGGATGTTGGAATCCTAGTGTCAACTGGAGGGTATATTAGAGAGATGTTGAAAAGGGGAAAGATAGACGTTGGTAACAGATTGGATATGAAAGATGAAAGATAGTCATAAATCAAGGATGTCAGTGGAGAGTTTGAGAGACTGGGAGGATGGTGTCACTGGAGAAAGTAATAGGAAAATTAAAAGTGTGTGTTGGGGAGTAAGGTAAGAAAAAATATAATAAGTTTTGTTTTAGATATATTTAGTTTAAGCTGTTTATAGGACATTCAATTCAATACATCTTAAAGGCAGTTGAAAATTTGAGATTGGGAGTAAAGAGAAAGGATAGGGTAGAATGGGCAGATTTGGGAATTCTCAGCATAAAGGTGGTAATTAAACCCAGTAGAGATACTGATATCACCAACTGAATCAATATAGAGCTAGAAGAGGTTTTAGGACAGAATCCTATGTCACATCTGTGATTAAAAGCATGATTGGAATGGGGATCCAGCAAAGGAGACCAAATAGAAGCAACCTGATAGGGAAGTGATTTAAAAGAGAGTATCAAAGAGAAGTTATCATCTGAGTCGAAAGCTATGAAGAGATGAAGAAAAATAAGGATATAAAGGGATAATGGATTTGGCAATTAAGAGATCATTGATAACTTTGAAGAAAGCAGTTTTGATTGAATGATGAGGTTTTAAGCCAAATAGTGAGAGAAGAGAAAGTGGAAGAACACACTGTAGATAGCATTTTTTCTTTCTTTCTTTTTTTATTTTTGGCTGAGACAGGGTCAAGTGACTTGCCCAGGGTCACACAGTTAGGAAGTGTTAAGTGTCTAAGGTCACATTTGAACTCAGGAACTTCTGAATTCAGGGCTGGTGCTCTTATCCACTGTGAAACCTAGCTGCCCCTATAGATGGCATTTTCAAGGAGTTTGGCCATAAATGGAATGAGAGATATAAAATAATAGTTTAGCAGAGATAGAAGTTTTTGATCAATTTGAATGTTTTTGATTATAGAGTACACATGAGCATGTTTTCAGGAAGTATGGAAAATGCCAGTAAACTGGAGGAAACTGAAGATAGGTGATAGAATGGGATAATCTATTGAAGGAGACAGTGGAATATATTTCCTCGTTCAGTTAGAGGGGTTAGCCCTGATAAGGAGTAAGGCAGAACAAAAGTAAGTTACAGAAAAGTAGTTTCTGGTTCAGTATATGAGAAAAATCTAAACAATTAAAATTGATCAAAAAAAAAAGTAAGCCTCATTATAGAGTACTAAATTAGTCATAACTGGAGGACTTCAAGCAGAGGCTGTATAAAAATTAATCATTTGTGAGACTTCTGGGGGTGGAACCAAGATGGTGGAGACAATACACATTTCTCTCTGACCTTCTTTACAATCCTCACAATAATTATGAAATCCAGCCTCTGAATTAGCTCTGGACTGGCAGAACCCACAAATATTGGGAGTGCAACAAATTATCAGCAGAAGATAATTTCAAAGATCACTAGAAAAGGTCTGTTTCAATTGGAAATGGGAGGGAGGCAGCCAGCACAACCAGCTGAGAAGCACCAGTGCAGACTGCACAGAGTCCTGGAGCAGTGCCAAGTACCAGAGAATTTACATGAGGAAATGACCAGAAAAGGTCTATTTTAATCTGAAACAGGAGGGAGGCAGCCTAATGCAAAAAACTGACCACAAATGCCAGGTCAGACAGCACAGAGCCCCAGGGCATTTTTGACCTCCTCAGCATTGCAGACTCCATGAGGCAAAGACTCTCCATAGGGAAAACTCTACAGGAATCTACAGCAGTGTGAGCAACTCTGCTCTGGTCACAAGCCAAATGATGAGCAGAGAAGTTATAAAACATCCAATACAAACACAAAATATCAATAGTGAATGCCAAAACACCAGAATCTCAGGGGATCTGGCTACACCCACCCAGCACTGAGATTGAATCAGCACTGACCCAGCCCTGCAGTGACTTGGAAAACTCTCCTGCCCTAAAGGCAGACCTTAATTAAAAATAATAATAAAAAATGGAAATGAGTAAAAAACTAAAGAGGACTCTAACAATATTTTATGGTGAAAGAGAAGAATAGATTTCAAATCCTGAGGAGACTAAAGATAGATTGTCTCCAGATGAAGCCCAAAAAGGTGATATAAACTGGTCCCCATCACACAAGGCTCTCCTAGAAGAAATTTTAAAATGATCTTAAAAGAGAGATAGAAGAAAAATGGGGAAAGGTGATAAAAACTTTGCAAGAAGGTTTGAAAAAGACAACACAGAAACTATTTGAAGAAAATTCACTACAAAATAGACTTAGTGAAATGGAAAAAGCATATAACTCATTAAAACATAGATTTGATAAAATGAAAAAAGAAAATACTGTGTGAATCTTACTCTTATCAGATTTGTCCCAAAAAAGAATATTAGATATATTTGGTTTCACTGAGAAACATCTCTCATCTTATAGAAAAGTAAGAGGGGAAAAGGGAAAAGGGTAAAGGTAGACTAAATAAAAGGGAAAAGAGAAACAGTAGGGGAAAGGTATAAGAAACAGGGAGGATCTCTAAAAGGGGAGGACTACTTGAGGCAAGTAGTGCTCATAAGTAAAATACTGGGGAGGAGGAAAAGGGGAAAAGGAAAGATAAAAATATAATTTAGCATTAATAAGATGGCAGAAAATACAAAATTAGTAGTTTTAACCGTAAATGTGAAGGGGGTGAACTCTCCCATAAAAAGTAAGCAGATAGCAAACTGGATTAAAAGCCAGAATTCTACAATATATTGTTTACAGGAAACACATTTAAAGCGAATGATACATACAGAGTAAAAGTAAAAGGCTGGAGTGGAGTCTATAATGCTTCAGGTAAAGTAAAAAAAAAAAAAAAAAAAAAAAAAAAGCAGATGTAGCTACCTTCAGCTCAGATCAAGCAAAAGCAAAAATTGATCTGATTAAAAGAAAAAATGAAGGAACGTATATTTTGCTAAAGTGTACCCTAGATAATGAAGTAATATAAACATTAAACATATATGCACCAAGTGGTATAGCATCTAAATTCCTAAAGAAGTTCAGAGAGTTGCAAAAAGAAATAGACAGCAAAACTATAATAGTGGTGTCTCAGACCTAGGTAAATCAAATCACAAAATAAATAAGAAAGAAGTTAAAGAGGTAAATAGAATACTAGAAAAACTACATATGAGAGATCCTTGGAGAAAATTGAATGGAGACAGAAAGGAGTATACATTCTTCTTGGAAGTTCATGAAACCTATTTAAAAACTGACCATATAGTGGGACATGAAGACTTCAAAATCAAATGGAGAAAGTCAGAAATAGTAAATGCATTTTTTCAGATGATAATGCAATAAAAATTACATTCAATAAAGGACCAGGAAAAAATAGACCCACAAGTAATTTGAAACTAAATAATCTCACCCTAAAGAATGAATGGATGAAACAGCAAAGCATAGACACAATCAATAATTTCATCCAAGAGAATGACAATAATGAAACAACATACCAAAATTTGTTGGATGAAGCCAAAGTGATAATAAGAGAAAATTTTATATCTCTAGAGGCTTACTTGCATAAAATAGAGAAAGAGAAGATCAATAAATTAAACTTGCAACTAAAAAAGTTAGAAAAAGAACAAATTTAAAAACCCCAATCAAATACCAAACTTGGAATTCTAAAAATAAAAGGAGAGATTAATAAAATTGAAACTAAAAAAAAAATATTGAATTCATAAATAAAACTAAGAGTTCATTCTATGAAAAAAACAACAAAATAGATAAACCTTTAGTTAATTTGATTAGAAAAGGTTAAGAATATCAAATTGTTAGTCTCAAAAATGAAAAGGGAGAACTATCCAATAATGAAAAGGAAACTAGAGCAATTATCAGGAGTTAATTTGCCCAACTCTATACTAATAAATTTGACAACCTAAGTGAAATGGAGGAATACCTACAAAAATATAAATTGTCAAGATTAACAGAAGAGGAAAAAAATTACTTAAATAATCCCATTTTAGAAAAAGAAATAGAACAAGCTGTTAATCAACTCCCTAAGAAAAAATCCCCAGGACCAGATGGATTTACATGTGAATTCTACCAAACATTTAAAAAACAATTAACTCCAATATTATATAAACCATTTGAAAAAATAGGGAATGAAGGATTCCTACCAAATTCCTTTTATGATACACCACATGGTACTGATACTTAAATCAGGTAGGACGAAAACAGAGAAAGAAAATGATAGACCCATCTCCCTAATGAATATTGATGCAAAAATCTTAAAAAAAATATTAGCAAAGAAATTACAGATAATCACCCCAGGATAACACACCAGGACGAAGTAAGTAGTATTTATACCAGGAATGCAGGATTGGTTTAATATTAGGAAAACAATTTGCATAATTGAATATATCAATAACCAAATTAACAAAAACCATATCATTATCTCAATAGATGCAGAAAAAGCATTTGATAAAATCCAATACCCATTGCTGTTTAAAACACTAGCAAGGATAATAATAAATGGACTTTTCCTTAAAATAGTCAGTAACATCTATTTAAAACCATCAGCAAGCATTATATGTAATGGGAATAAACCATAACCATTCCCAATAAGATCAGGGGTGAGACAAGGTTGCCCACTATCACCACTGCTATTCAATATTGTATTAGAAATGCTAGCCTTGGCAATAAGAGAAGAAAAAGAAATTAAAGGAATTAAAGTAGGTAATAAGGAAACCAAATTATCACTTTTTGCAGATGATATGATAGTATACTTAAAAGAACCCCAGGGAATCAACTAAAAAGCTATTAGAAATAATCCACAATTTTAGCAAAGTTGCAGGATACAAAATAAATCCTCATAAATCATCAGCATTCTTATACATCACTAAGAAAATCCAACAGCAAGCGATACAATGAGAAATTCCATTTAAAATAACTGTTGATAATATAAAATATTTGGGAATTTACCTGCCAAGGGAAACTCAGGAACTATATAAGCAAAACTACAAACTACTTTCTACACAAATAAAGTCAGATCTAAACAGTTGGAAAAATATCAAGTGCTCGTAGATATGTTGAGCAAATATAATAAAGATGACAATACTCCCTAATCTATTTTTTAGTGCTATACCAATCAAACTCCCAAGAAACAATTTTACTGAACTAGAAAAAATAACAACAAAATTCATCTGAAAGACCAAAAAGTCAAGAATTTCAAAGGAATTAATGAAGAAAAAAGTAAATGAAGTTGGCCTAGTTATACCAAATCTAAAAGTATATTATAAAGCAGCGATCATCAAAACCATTTGGTACTGGCTAAGAAATAGACTAATTGATCAGTGGAATAGATTAGGCTCACAGAACAAAATAGCCAATGACTATAACAATCTAGTATTTGAAAAGTTGAAAAGCCATGCCTTTTGGGATAAGAATTCACTATTAGACAAAAACTGCTGGGAAAATTGGAAACTTGTGTGGCAAAAAGTAGGCATAGACCCACACCTAACACTGTATACAAGATAAGGTTGAAATAGGTTCATGAGCTAAACGTAAAGAAGGATACTATAAAGAAATTAGAAGAACATAGGATAGTTTATCTCTCAAATTTGTGGAGGAAGAAGAAATTTGTATCCAAAGAAAAACTAGAGATCATTATTGATCATAAAATAGATAATTTTGATTATGTTAAGTTAAAAAGTTTTTGTACAAACAAAACTAATGCAGAGAAGATTAGAAGGGAACCAATAAACTGGGAAAATATTTTTTTTACATCCAAAGTATCTGATAAAGGCCTCATTTCTAAAATGTATAGAGAAATATCTGAAATTTATAATAGTTCAAGCCATTCTCCAATTGGTAAATGGTCAAAGGAAATGGACAGACAAGATGAAGAAATTGAAACTATTTGTAGCTACATGAAAATGTCCTCCAAATCATTATTGATCAGAGAAATGCAAATGAATACCACTCTGAGATATCACTACACACCTGTCAGATTGGCTAAGATGACAGGAAAAGATAATGACGAATGTTGGAGAGGATGTGGGAAAACTGGGATACTGATACATTGTTGGTGGAACTGTGAACAGATCCAAACATTCCAGAGAGCATTTTGGAACTATGCTCAAAAAGTGATCAAACTATGCATGCCCTTTGATCCAACAGTGTTTCTACTGGGATTATATTCCAAAGAGATCTTAAAAGAGGGAAAGGGTCCCACATGTGCAAAAATATTTGTGGCAGCCCTCTTTGTAGTGGCAGAAAATTGGAAACTGAATGGATATGCATCAATTGGAGAATGGCTGAATAAATTATGGTATATGAATGCTATGGAATACTATTTTTCTGTAAGGAACGACCAGCAGGATGATTTCAGAGAGGTTTGGAGAGACTTACATGAACTGATGCTGAGTGAAATGAGCAGAATCAGATCATTATACATGGCAACAACAAGACCGTATGATGATCAACTCTGACGGATGTGGTTCTCTTCAACATTGAGATGATTCAAACCAGTGCCACTTGTGCAGTGATGAAGAGAACCATCTACATCCAGGGAGAGAACCGTGAAAACAGAGAGTGGAACACAAAATAGCATTCTCACGCTGTTATTTGCTTGCATTTTTTTTTTCTGTTTTTCTTTTTCTTCCTTCTTGATCTGATTTTTCTTGCTCAACCAGATAAATGTATAAATATGTATTCACATATTGAATGTAACATGTATTTCTTTTTTTTTTAATTTAATAGCCTTTTATTTACAGGTTATATGCATGGGTAACTTTACAGCATTAACAATTGCCAAACCTCTTGTTCCAATTTTTCACCTCTTACTCCCCCACCCCCTCCCTCAGATGGCAGGATGACCAGTAGATGTTAAATATATTAATATATAAATTAGATACACAATAAGTATACATGACCAAACTGTGTAACATGTATTTCAACGTATTTTACATGTACTGGACTACATATCAGATGGGGGAGAGGGTTGGGGGAAAGAAGGGGAAAATTTGCAACAAAAGCTCAGGCAAGGATCAATGTTGGAAAAATTACCCATTCATAAACCTTGTAAATAAAAGCTTTAATAAAAAAAATAATAATCATTGTTACTTTAAGTCATTTTTGTTCTGTCTGACTCTTCATGAACCTGTGTGGGGTTTTTTCTAGCAAAGATACTAGAGTGGTTTGTCATTTCCTTCTCCAGATTATTTTATGAATGAGGAAACTGAGGCAAACAGGGTTAAATGATTTGCCCAGAGTCAAACAGCTAGTACGTGCCTCAGATTTAAATTTAGGATGTTTCCCTTACCCTGGACACAGCACTCTATTCACTGCACTATCTACCTGTCCTTAACAATTTCTTAGGATGTTACAAATTTTTTTTTGACTACCTTATCCTTAAGCTCCCTATGATTCTGATATTCTATCATTTTATTTCTAATTCATTCTTAATCCCACTGTAACACCATTTTAGCTTAAGGTCTTTTTTCCATCACTGAAGCGACAGAATTCTCCAGAAGATTCAACAATGCAGCAATAGCCTGCCAGGTACCTTGGTACATCCATATCACGATACTGGCATCATGGTGTTCATAATGGCATCCAATAACTTATTTTGGAAACATATGGAAACAAAGAAGCAAATAAATAAAACAACAAATATACTGTTGTCACATCTTCAAATACATCTTCATCCAAATATCCCTTTCCCACAATGCCTGTAGTTTGAAATTAGCTGGCAAAGAATTTACAAAGAAACCAATCATTATACCTTTCCACATTGACTAGGTTAAAGATAAAGACACCCATGAGAAGTTTAAAGCTTTCATTCAAGAATTTACAAAGAAAAAAATAAACTGTTCATGTACAGAAGTCTTCATTGATTTCTCTGAGCTGCTAAATCCTTGCCAAATAACAGAGGATCAAAAGGGCTTTCTTTTGGACAAAGTAAGAAGAGGAAATATTGAATTCTACCTAGTCCATAAAGAGTAGAAAAAGTCTTAGAATGACTCAATGTTAAATTCCATAAATAACAAAACCGTCACTATAAGATACGTTATCAATCCAAATTCATAATCATATATTGCTAAATAATAAAACCCCCACTAAAATTTATGATATTCCTATTTGGCTAAATTATAAAGGAAGGAGAATAAAGAGAAAGGCACAAATTTTGCTAGGAACTACTAATACTAAACTATTAAAAACACAATTCTATTATCCTTAGATAATACAATTAAAATGTTTAAGTGTTTGTAGTAATAAAGAATCATGCTTATACAAATGGATATGTAGGATAGAACTTAGAAAGTATCTCAATGGCATAATAAATAAATAATTTTGGCATTATTTTCCAAGAAACTTCTTCAAAGTCATACAATAATATTTCTATATTTATTATGTGAGGAAATAAGAATAATTCAATATCCATCCAAAACTACATATAAACTCTGAGAAGCAAATAAGAAAGAAATATCTCCTTAAAAAGAGGATGCAGAAAATTTCTGATCATTATGTGACTGCAAGAAGTTCTACACAATAAAGTTAAATTGAATGAGAAAGAAAAAACTTGCTTGCTGATCACATAATGAACAAAGTATCATATTCTAATATTAAAACTTAAGGACCCAGTTCCAAATATAGGACAAATATATATATTTATATACCTGTACAAAACACCCACAACTTTTATCTCTGTGCCTCTATCTCTTACACACACACACACACACTCACAAACACAAACTATAAATATTTAAGAGCACAAAATACAAAAGAACACCCCCAAAAAAGTGGCAAAAAGTCCTAGGGATATAAAGAGTACTATCAATTTGTTAATTACTGAATTAACCATCCCCAAATAATTGTCAACACAATACTGCCTTTATTTATAACTGAAAAAACTCTTGACTTGGTTGTGTATTCATGTCTTTGTGATATATCATAAATATATAAAATAGATAAAAAATGATGAAAATATTGGAGTATTTGATATACACATGACAAGATTTCTACTATTTAAAGCATACCATCACTTCAATAATATCAAGAAAAACTCACAAAATATCATATTATTCAGGAAGACAGTTTAAATCCATTATGATCCTACTCAACTACAAATCCATTATCACCTCTCTTAAATCAATCAATAAACATTTATTAAGTTCTTATTAAGTGTGAGGCACAGAGTGAACTGGGGCAAGAAAATGTCTAAATCCAAAACTGGAAAGATTTCTGCTGCTCAGCCAGAAGTAACAAGCATCTCTGTCAAACATGCCCCAGGTCAAATATCTAGAGTAAGGAGGGGATCTTTAGCAAGGGGTGAAGAATAAGGAAAGGAATATGGATTTGAAATTTGAGACTAGGCAAGGAATAGGAACAGAAGCAAACAGCAGCTGAATGATTGAGATATTGGAGTCCAGTTTCCAATCTAGGCCTCAGTGAAGCTAGTCTACCAACTAAATCATAGGTCAGTGACTAAAGAAGAAAAAATACTTGAAATTCTGCCTCTCTGAATTTGCTAAGCCTTTCAGCAAGCTGATGGTGATTGGTGTTTGAGCAAAAGTCTACCACAGCAAAGCTTCTTAAACTATGGATTCAGACCCCAATGGGGGTCAATCAGTCGAATGTTGGGGTCATGAAAAATTTGGTAACAGTAAAAAGTATCAAATATTCTACTAAGATTTAATTCTTCATGTAAAAATAAACAAGCCCGTTCATCTCATTAGAATGAAAATTTGCTTTTGTTTTTAATAAATGGACAAATGATATTTACACCAAAGAAATTTTTAATATTTTGTCTAACTTCACTTATGCTTTCTTAATTGTGGCTGGGGATAAGGGAGAGAATCCAAAAGCCAAAAATCATAAAAATAAATGTAAAAAAATCATTTTGAGTGTAAATGAAGGAAAATTTTTATGTGATTTATTATCAATAAATGTTTTATTTGTACACCTGTTTTATATACATATACTCCAGAATTACATAACACTTTCTCAGGCAAAAAGGGGTCCCAAAAAAGTGGAAAAAGTCTAAGAAATCCTATACTATATCAACAACCAAGAGCAAACACCTAGTTCTTTTGTTCAGACCCAAACCCTAGTCAGGAATTTTCAAAGCTTAGAATCTAAAGGTATCATCAGCATTCAGTGCACAAAGAAGGGGACAGCAGGACCCAAGGGAATACCAAACTCTAGGTAAGACATAGACATTCCTTCTAGAAAGAAGGAAACCTAGAAACAAAATCTGAAATTAGGAAGACTAGAGAAAAAAAAATAAAAGGAAAAAAGAATGACTTCAAAAATTCTTCAAATGAACTTCACAGGGAAAAAAAATACAGGAAAAAATAAAAAAATAAAAAAATACAGAAATAAACAACAACAAACACAAAATTTGAGTACAACTTCACCTATAATTATAGAAGAAATGAAGAGTTAAAATAATTTTAAAAATTAAATGAGAGTGTTAGAGGGATGAATTGGAAAAGAACTGAGATTATGGGTGGAAGACTAGAAAAATGAATTAATAATTTAAGGTTTTCTAAAAAAGTTTACCCTGTTAATAAACTCCTTGAGTCAGTTATATTGTAGAGGAAAGTCCTTTTTAGATTTAGTTTATACTAAAATACCTCGCAGATCTCTTCCATTTCTGAAATTCTGTTGTTTTGTTATTTCTATTTCTGTGCCTTCTGTTCTCCAAGTATCACCTCTTCCTACCTTTCATGGTTTTATGTACTAGCTTTTTAACTCATTAAAACCTGTTTTCCTCCTTTAGGAGAATGCAAGATAGAATGGAATCAAATGGCAAAGCTGTAGTTATATTTTTAATTATTTACATGTTATACTGTGTTCTCCCTTGCCTTCTTCTTCTTCTTTCCCATTCCTTCTCTTCTTCTCCTCCCTCCTTTCTCTCTATCTCTTTCTTCCTCTCTTTCTATCTCTGTCTCTCTGTCTCTGTCTGTCTCTGTCTCTCTCTCTCTCTAACTCTCTCTCTGTAACTCTTTTCTTCCCCTTCTCTATGTTTTAACTTAAAGGCAAATAGCAATACTAGGCCAAGGAGCATACGAGCATATTTACCTAGGTTGCTTCTGTTGCAAAGGAGGACGTTTATTTACTACATTAAAAAGTTTCTAAACTGCTGAAGGAGGTAGAATCATTTCCAGGAAGTAGACACCAACAATTCCACAGAGTCATAGTTGGACAAGAGAGGAAGGCAGCACTCCAAAGGGTGGTGCTGCCATAGCCCTCTAAATTGCAACCTTAAGAGATGCCCCATTCCCCCACCCTACTTAGGATTCTTTCAATAATATGGGTAGAAAAATCTGGTATAGTGTCACTAGGGATACCTCTTGTAACCAAAGGAAAGTGGAATAGAAGGTTAGGGTTCCAAAATATTTTGAGGAATGGAGGAAAGTTCATTGAGGTAGCTCAGATCTTAGAACCTCAATCTTCTCTACAAAATAGAGGTTTAAATAATTTCTTCTAAGTTTAATGTCATGGTATAATAGGTGAGAATTTGAGGAAGGAGAAAAAAGTTTAGAAATATTGGGAGAAAAGATAAGGAGTTAAGAAGAATAGTAACTCTTATCTTATTTCTTCAAATATACTTATGAACTAACAATCACAGTGGTATTTTCACCTAATATTTAAATACACTCCTGGTTCAATTAAGTACTGCCTCTGGCATATACTGGCAGTGTGAAAAGAGTCATGTCACTTAATCTCTTAATGCCTTAGGCAACTCCCTAACACAGTAAATTGCTAAATAGTTTTGGATCTACATTCACAGAAGAAGTTCCCTCACTGAATATCCTAAATCTCTATCTCCAGTCTAAAACATAAAAATAACAACAAGTCTGAATCATAGTGACCTCTGGGGGAAATTTATGGCTAGCTGATAGAACAAAACCATGACAGATTAATGCACAAATCATATTTAAATATTTATCATAACAAGTACTGAACTAGAAGTTTACTTGAAGAACCATTCTTTCAAGAGGTACACATCTTGAGACTGAATATGGAAAGTGGTACATTTAACAATGTATCAGACGAAAAGCATGGAATAACAGTAATTCAAAGTTTCTCTCTTCCTACTTCTGTTTTTGTACAAATCCTCAAGTTTGAAAACATTTAAAATTATTCAAATTTCGATAATGATTGCACAGTCAAAACTGCTGATATAATTAGAGCATTCTTTGTGAATACTGTCATCATAGCATGTTAAAAACATAGTTGAATAAAATTTTAAATCACACCAAAGATGACTTAAATATGTAGACAAAACAAAAAGTATCATGCTTTTTGTAATAGAAAAATGCTGAAAACATAATTCTATAGTTCATTTAATAATAATAAATTATAATATAAGAAAACATTTAGTTTTCCCAAAAATATTAATGCAAGTTAAAACTTGACAAAGTGATTTTGTTAATCATATAACTAGTACATTTAACATCTCTGATTTAAAGTGAGTTTATATTGACACAGTAAATAGAACATTTATACAAAGTTCATAGCTTAAAAAAAAAAAAAAAAAAAAGGTAAAATCCTTACATGAGTGAAACCAAGCAGACATTCACAATTCTGTGAACAATCTTTTCTGCCAAAATACTTTTTGTGAAATGGCATATCTACAATTATAGACAGAAGATGAAGGTGATAGCATTGTATCTTCCCTTCTTCTCTCCGGGAGGGCTGGTGGTACACAACAAGAAAGGCTCTGTTTTTGAGCATCACTCATTGACAGTTTGGGCTCCACTTTGGGTGAGGAAAAAAGCATGTGAGATTTCATGTTAACTTTGTTCCTGCAGCTCTCGAAGCTCTCATTGCCCACTCAGGGATTTTTGAGGCGAGGCTTGTTATCTTTTCAGCTGTCACCACCACAGCACCATTATGAACATGCCTGAACTGTGTCTGTTCAGTCAGAAAATGAACAGTGTGACTTCACATCAGAGCAATTCACATTAGAATTTCATTGAGCTTGTGAGAAAGAATCTGTTCTTGTTAGGATATATTGTTCCCATACCACAAAAAGAATATTTAAATGCCCAGAAATATCCTTCATTGTGGACCTTGTTTTAAAATTTATAAGAGATCAAAAATTTTTGCTAAAAACCCAAGTCCAGTATATGTTTATTTCTAGTTCAGTATATGTTTACTTCTCCTGTTGTATCCAAGGAGGCTACAAGATGGCTCCTATAATTCTCAAAGTCATTCTATATGGCAGTCTACTAATATTCTGTGACTTCAAGAAATGATCAATGAGAATAGACATTTAATTTCTGTAAATTCATGGAGAATTCATAAACTGAAGCATTTCGGTCAGGCAACACTGCATACTGTAGAATCTGTATTAAATGCATTTTATGAAAACTAATTGAATTCCGTTCTCATGAATTTCATTTCTTGATGAATACTTGAGAGGTATGCTATGAGAAATTGGGAATATTGCAAAAATCAGTTTCAGGTAAAATATATTTGAATGAATGATGCTTTTCTTGGATTATCTGACACACTTTACTTTTTAAAACTCATTTTTATTTATCTTTTTGTTAAAAAAAAATAAAAACAAAGAAATACAAACAAAAGAGAACATTGTGATGTACCTAGCAGAATATCAGGGAGGATTCAAAATATATAACAAATTACTAGATCAAGAAAATCTTTATATTAGTATGAGAAATTATATTCATGAATGATCATTTTTTCTTTACTCAGTTGTAAATTGTTCTTTGTTTCTCTGCTGTTCATCTTATTTATCACTTTAATGTTTTCCCCCTTTCATTCTCCCTACCACTCCAAAGCAAGCTACGTTTAAGAAAAGATATATTTATGTATACATATATAGATACGTAGATACATAGACAACTCACACCCATACCTCTTTCCTATCCTTGCTGCTTCTTTAATTAAATTCTGCTCTATAACTTACCTTGATATAATTTAACCTCCCCTTTACCTTGGATCCTTCCCTTGTCTTCCCTAACTCTTTGCTTTCCCATCCAGCCATCCTTCTGCACCTTATTTATATTTTTAAAATTATTAAAGCTCTTTATTTTCAAAACATAGGCCAATAATTTTCAACATTCACTCCTTGCAAACCCTTGTGTTCCAAATTATTTTTCTTCCCTTTCCCCAACTCTCTCCCTAGATGACAAGTAATCCATATTTTAATATATTTTAAACATGTGGAATTCTTCTACACATATTTCCATAATTATCATTCTGCACAAGAAAAAAATAGATATTCTAATCTTGTCTGCATTGGTTTTGGTTGTACAGAATCTTTTTTAATTTAATATAATCAACATTATCCATTTTGCATTTAATAATGTACTCCAGTTATTCTTTGGCCACAAATTCCTTCCTTTTTTACAGGACTGAGAAGTAAATTATCCTTTTTTCTTCTATTTGCTTAATATAACTTTTTATGTCTAAATCATCAACCCATTTTTAACTTATTAATAGCATGTTAAGTGTGAAACAAATCTTAGTTTCTACCATACAAATTTCCAATTTTCTCAACAGTTTTTGTCAAATAGTGAGATCTTATCCCAGAAGCTGGGGTCTTAGGGTTTATCAAAAACTAGATTACTATAATCATCGACTATTATGTCTTGGGACCTAACCTATTTCACTAATCGACTATTCCTTAGCCAGTACCAAATGGTTTTGATGACTGCTGCTTTATAATAGTTTTAGGTCTAGTACAGCTAGGCCACCTTCATTTTCATTTTTTTTTTTCATTAATTCCCTTGAATTCTTCACCTTTTGTTCTTCCAGATGAACTTTGTTATTATTGTGTTCATATAGTTACTGACTTTGTCTTGGTAGGTAGAATGCCAAATATTTTGTATTAAAGTTATTTTAAATTGAAATTCTTTTGATATCTTTTGTTGCTGGATTTTGTTGATAATATATAAAAATGTTGATGATTTATATGGATTTATTTTGCATCTGCAACTTTGCTAAAGTTGTAAATTATTTTTTAATAATGCTTTAGTTGATTCTCTGGGATTTTCTAAGCATATCATCATATCATCTGCAAAGAATGATAATTTGGTTACCTCATGACCTACTCTAATTTCTTTCATTTTTTTTTTCTCTTATTGCTAAAGCTAACATTTCTAATACAATATTGAATAGAAATAGTGATTATGGGCAATCATGTTTAATCCCTAATCTTATTGGGAATGGTTATACTTTCTCCCCATTAAATGGGAAGCTTGCTCATGGTTTTAAATAGATCCCACTGATCATTTTAAGGAAAAATCCATGTATTCCTATATTGTTTAGTGTTTTTAAGAAGAATGCATGTTGGATTTTCTCAAATGCTTTTTCTGCATCTATTGAGATAATCATATGATTTTTCTTAGTTTGGTTACTGATATAATCAATTAAGCAAATAGTTCCCCTAATATTGAACCAGCCCTGTATTCCTGGTATAAATGCTACTTGGTCATGTTGTACTATCCTGGGGATAATCTCTTTGCTGCAATATTTTTGCTAATATTTTATTTAAGATTTTTGCATCAATATTTATTAGGGAAATTGGTCTATCTTTTTTTGACCCTACCTGGTTTAGGTATCAGAACCATATCTGTATCATAAAAGGAATTTGGTAAAGCTCCTTCTTTCCCTATTTTTCCAAATAGTTTGCATAACATTAGAATTGATTGTTCTTTAAATGTTGGTAGAATTCACATGTAAATCCATCTGACCCTGGAGATTTTTCTTAGGGAGTTGATTAATAGCTTGTTCTATTTCTTTTTCTAAAATGGGACTATTTAAATAATTTATTTCCTCATCTGTTAACCTGAGCAATCTATATTTTTGTAACTATTCATCCATTTCACTTAGATTATCTCATTTATTGACATAAAGTTAGGCAAAATAGCACCTAATTATCATTGGCTTTTAATCCAGTATGCTATATGTTTCTGTTTTATGAGATAGTTTGACCCATTCACAGTTAAAATTAATAACTCTGTTTCCTACCATGTTATTTTCCCCAAGTTGTACTTTTTTCTTTCCTCTCCCCCTTTCTTTCTTCCCCAGTATTTTGCTGCTGACCACTATCTCCCTAAAATAGACCTCCCCTTTTACAGCCCCTCCCTCTTTCTTTTATCTTTCCCCTTCTACTTCATTTCTTTCTTCTATTAGACTCCCCCTTTCCTTTTCCCTTTCCCTTCCTACTTTCCTTTAGAGTGAGACAAGTTTCTCTGTGAAACTAAATGTGTTTGATATTTTCTCTTTGAGACAAATCTGATGAGAGCAAGATTCATACAATTCTCACACTGCTTCTGTCTTTCCCTCAATTTTAATAGGTCTTTTTTGTCTTCTTCATGAAATGCAATTTACCCCATTTTAACTCCATTTTCCTCTTCTTCCAGTACAATACCCTTTCTACCTCTAGTTCTTTTTTATATCATCACTATAATATTAAATTCTACCTGTACGCTCTAAGTATACCCATAACAGAGATACAGTTCTCAAGAGTTAAACATATCATCTTCCCATATAGGGATATAAACTTAACTGTTAAAAGAAAGTTGTTGGGTTTTTTTCCCTTTCCTTTTTAGGTTTCTCTTGAGAATTCCATGTTTGAAGATCAAATTTTCTATTCTACTCCAGTCTTTTCATCAGAAATAAATGAAATTCACTTGTTTCGCTCAATGTCCATCTTTTACCCTGAAAGATAATGCTAAGTTTTGCTGGATAGTTCAATTCAATTTCCTTTGACTTTCAGAATATCGGATTCCAGTCCCTTTAAAGTGGAACCTGCTAGGTTCTGGGTAATCCTGGTTGTGGCTCCTCAATATTTGAATTATTTCTTTCTGGCTTCTTGCAATATTTTCTCATTGATCTGATAATTCTGAAATTTAGCAATGATATTCCTTAGACTTTTCATTTTGGAGTTTCTTTTAGGAGATGATTGGTAAATCCTTTCAACGGTTATTTTATCCTCTTGTTCTAGGACATCAAGGTAATTTTTTTTTGAAGATTTCCTGAAAGATGATGTCTAGGCTCTTTTTTTCATCTTTTTTTTCCTTTATTTGTTTGTTTGCTGAGGCAACTGGGGTTAAATGACTTGCCTAAGGTCACACATCTAGGAAGAGTTAAGTTTCTCAGGCCAAATTTGAATTCAGGTCCTCCCAACATCAGGGCTGCTACTCTATCCAGTGCACCATCTAGTTCTTCCTTCATTATTTTCAGGTAGTCCAGTAATTCTTAGATTATCTCTCCTGGATTTATTTTCTCCTGGATCAGGTCAATTGTTTTTCCAAAAAGGTATTTTACATTTTCTTTTATTTTTTTCACTTTTTTTGTTTCATTTGATTGATTCTTGATGTCTCACTGATTCAGTTACTTCCATTTGTTCAGTTCTCATTTTTAGTGAATTGTTTTCTTCAGTTAGCATTTTTATCTTTTTTCATTTGACCAACTAAAGTTTTAAATGAAGTGTTTTATTCATTGGATTTTTTCCCCATTTCACAAATTCTGTTTTTCAGCAAATTGATTTTTTAAAATTTATTTTGTAAAGAGTTATATGCTTTTTCCATTTCATCAAATATATTTTGTATTTTATATTGCACAAAATCCATTTTTAAAGAATTTTCTTTTAATAATTTTTTGTTTCATTTTCCAAACTCTCTTGCATAATTCTCATTTTCTTTCCCCAATTTTCTTCTGTAATTTAAGATTCATTTTTAATTCTTCCAAGAGAGCCTTGTGACTTGGGGACCAACTCATATCATACTTTGGGGTTTCATCTGAAAAAGATTGTCTTTAGTGTCCTCGGGATTTAAAACATGTTCTGTCTCCATCAATGCTATTTATGATAAGAGTACTTTTTGCTCACTTTTTAAAGGCTGAGTTCTGCTTTAAAAGCAAAGGGGAGATTGTTCCAAGCCTCTTCTACAAGTGACAGTGGCTTTATGCTGCTCTGGGCTGGTGCCACTGACTTCCTCCCTGTACTAGGTAAGCATGGACAAGTCCCATATGATTCTGGGGTTCAGAAGCTCATTGTTTGCCTCTTATATTTCCACTGGATATCTCATAGTTAATGTGCTAATCCACTGAACTTCTAAATTAGGACAGAGTAGCAAATGCTGCTGTATTTTGGTTAAGAACCTCCCAGTAGATTTCCCAGTGTATAGATACCACACTTCCATGGGTCCTTGTGTTTGGCCACCTCCCCCTGTGCCCAACTGAAACAGACTTTTTCTGAAGTTCTTTCAAAATATCTTCTTCTGGATATCTTTTACACTCCAAATATCTGTGGGTTCTGTCACTTTCAAAACCAGTTCTGAAGCTTGATGTGGTGTTGATCTGAAGGATGCCAGGAAGACCTCTTATAAAGAAAGACCTGTCTACTCTCTGCCATCTTGGCTCCATTACCCCCCTTATTTCTTTTTTTTTATTATAACTTTTCATTGACAGAACATATGCATGGGTAATTTTTTCAACATTGATCCTTGCAATCACTTCTGTTCCAACTTTTCTCTTCCTTCCCTCCACCCCATCCCTTAGATAGCAGGCAGTCTCATACATATTACACATGTTAAAGTATATCTTAAATACAATATGTATGTACCTATTTATACAGGGCTCTTGTTGGACAAGAAAAATCGAATTTAGAAAGATAAAAATAACCTGGGAAGAAAAGCAAAAATGCAAGCAGTCTACACTCATTTCCAAGTGTTCTTTCTCTGGGTATAGATGGTTGTGTTCATCACTGATCAACTGGAACTGAACTGGGTCCTCTCATTGCTGAAGATAGCCACTTCCATCAGAATTGATCCTCATATAGTATTGTTACTGAAGTGTATGATGATCTCCTGGTTCTGCTCATTTCACTTAGCATCAGTTCATGTAAGTCTCTCCAAGCCTCTCTGTATTCATCTTGCTGGTAATTTCTTACAGAACAATAATATCCCATAACATTCATATACCACAATTTACCCAGCCAATTTTTTCAATTAATGGGCATCCGTTTAATTTCCAGTTTCTAGCTACTACGAAAAGGACTGCCATAAACATTTTTGCACATACAGGTCCCTCTCCCTTCTTTAATATCTCTTTGGGAAATAAGCCCAGTAGTAACACTGCTGGACCAAAGGGTAAGCACAGTTTGATAACTTTTTGAACATAGTTCCAAATTGCTTTCCAGAATGACTGGATCCATTTACAGTTCCACCAACAATGTATCAGTGTCCAAGTTTTCCCACATCCCTGCCAACATTCGTCATTATCTTTTCCTGTCATCTTAACCAATCTAACAGGTGTGTAGTGGTACCTCAGAGTTGTCTTAATTTGCATTTCTCTGATCAATAATGATTTGGAACACTCTTTCATATGAGTAGAAATAGTTTCAATTTCATCATCTGAAAATTGTCTATTCACATCCATTGACCATTTATCAATAATGATTTGGAACACTCTTTCATATGAGTAGAAATAGTTTCAATTTCATCATCTGAAAATTGTCTATTCACATCCATTGACCATTTATCAAAAGGAAAATGGCTTGATTTCTTATAAATTAGAATCAATTTAGGGTTCATTAGTTCCCTTGAATGTCTTGACCTTTTGTTCTTCCATATGAATTTTGTTGTTATTTTTTCTAGTTCATTAAAATAGTTTCTTGGGAGTCTGATTGGTATAGCAGTAAATAAATAGATTAGTTTAGGTATTGTTGCCATCTTTATTATATTCACTTGGCCTATCCAAGAGCACTTAATATTTTTCCAATTGTTTAGATCTGATGTTATTTGTGTGGAAAGTGTTTTGTAGTTTTGCTCATATAGTTTCTGACTTTCCTTTGGCAGATAGATTCCCAAATATTTTATACTATCAACAGTTATTTTAAATGGAATTTCTCTTTGTATCTCTTGCTATTGCATTTTGTTGGTGATGTATAAAAATGCTGAAGATTTGTGTGGATTTATTTTGTATCCTGCAATTTTGCTGAAGTTGTGGATTATTTCTAATAGCTTTTTAGTAGAATTTCTGGGATTCTCTAAGTATACCATCAAATCATTTGCAAAGAGTGATAATTTGGTTTCCTCATTACCTATTCTAATTCCTTTAATCTCTTTTTCATCTCTTATTGCTAAAGCTAGCATTTCTAATACAATATTGAATATTAATGGTGATAGTGGGCAACCTTGTTTCACTCCTGATTTTATTGGGAAAGGTTCCAGTTTTTCCCCATTGCATATGATGCTTTCTGACAGTCCATTTATTCCTATATTCTCAAGTGTTTTTATTAGGAATGGATGTTGGATTTTATCAAATGCTTTTTCTGCATCTATTGAGATGATCATATGATTTTTCTTAATTTGTTTATTGATATAGTCAATTATGCTAATACTTTTCCTAATATTGAACCAGCCCTACATTCCTGGCATAAATCCTACTTGGTCATGGTATGTTCTGGAGATGATTTTCAGTAGTCTTTTTGCTAATATTTTATATGAGATTTTTGCATCAATGTTCATTAGGGAGATTTGTCTATAATATTCTTTCACTATTTTCATCCCACCTGGTTTGGGTATCAGTATCATGTCTGTGTCATAAAAGGAATCTAGTAGAACTCCTTCAATCCATATTTTTTTTCAAATAGTTTATATAGCATTGGAGTTAATTGTTCTTTAAATGTTTGGTAGAATTCACATATAAATCCATCTGGTCCTGGGGATTTGTTCTTAGGGAGTTGATTAATAGCTTGTTGTACTTCTTTTTCTAAAATGGAAAGTTTAACCAATTTACTTCTTCCTCTGCTAATCTGGGCAACCTATATTTTTGAAGTTATTCATTCATTTCATTTAAGTTATCAAATTTATTGGCATAAAGTTGGGCAAAGTAACTCCTAATTATTGCTCTAATTTCCTCTTCATTAGTGGCAAGTTCTCCCTTTTCATTTTTAAGACTAACAATTTGATTTTCCTCTTTCCTTCTTCTACTCAAATTTACCAAGGGTTTATCTATTTTGTTGGGTTTTTTTCATAGAACCAACTCTTAGTTTTATTTTTTAATTCAACAGCTTTTTTTTTTACTTTAAACTTTATTAATCTTTCTTTTTAGTTTTAGAATTTCACATTTAGTGTTTGATTGGGGGTTTTTAATTTGATATTTTTTCTAGCTTTTTAGTTGCAAGCCTAATTCATTGATTTTGTTTTTCTCTATTTTATGCAAGTAGAGATATAAAATTTCCTCTTATTACTGCTTTGGTTTCATCCCACACATTTTGGTATGATGTCTCCTTATTGTCATTCTCTTGGGTGAAATTATTAATTGTTTCTATGATTTGCTTGTTCCCCAATCATTCTTTAGGATGACATTATTTAGTTTCTAATTACTTTTTGGTTTATTTCCCCCTGGCTTTTTATTGAATGTGATTTTTATTGCATTGTGATCTGAAAATGAGGCAGTTACTATTTCTGCCTTACTGCATTTGAATCTGAGGTCTTTATGTCCTAATATATGGTCAATTTTTGTATAGCTTCCATGAACTGCCAAAAGAAAGTGTACTCCTTTCTATCTCCATTTAGTCTTCTTCAAAGATCTATCATACCTAACTTTTCTAGTATTCTATTTATCTCACTAACTTCTTTCTTATTTCTTTTGTGGTTGGATTTATCTAGTTCTGAGAGTGCAAGGTTGAGATCTCCCACTATTATAGTTTCGCTGTCTAATTCTTCTTGCAGCTCTCAACTTCTTCTTTAAGAATTTAGATGCTACACCACTTGGTGCATATGGTTAATATTGATATTGCTTCATTATCTGTATTACCCTTTAGCAAGATATAGTGCTCTTACTTATCTCTTTTATATAGATCAATTTTTGCTTTTGCTTGATCTGAGATCAGGATGATTACCCCTCCTTTTTTGACTTCAACATATTAGATTCTGCTCCAGCCTTTTTCCTTCACTTTTTTTTTTTTTTTTTTTTTTTACTTTACTCAAGTGTGTTTCCTGTAAACAATATATTGTAGGATTCTGAATTTTAATTCAGTCTGCTATCCTCCTCTACTTTATGGGGGAGTTTACTCCATTCACATTTATGGTTAAAATTACTAATTCTGTATTTCCTGCCATCTTGTCAACCCCAGATTATGCTTTTCTCTTTTCTTTCCCCCTTATCCCCCTCCGCAGTATTAAATTTGTGAGCACCACTTGCCTAATGCTGCTCTCCCTCTTTGGGATCCCTCCTCCTGCCTTAGAGTCCCTCCCCTTTTTCTTATTTATTATAAAATTTTCTCTTTGATCTGAGGGTTTCAAAATTTGGCAATAATATTCCTATGTTTTCTCCACACAGGATGTCTTTGAGGGAGTCATAAATGGATATGAGTTACGTATATGTGTATATATATATATATATATATATATATATATTTCTCCTCGTGTTATATCACTCCAGATCAAGGTTCTTGGATTATTTCCTGCATTATTCTTTCAAGGTTCCCTTTTTGGCCACAACTTTCTGGCAGTTTAATTATTTCCTATATTTTCGCTTCTTAATTTGTTCTCTAGATTTATCATTTTTTTATATTCTGTGCTGTTTTCTCATTCTTTATAATCGGTTTTGTTATTTCTTAGTCTCTCAAACCTTCACTGGCTTCCCCTTACCTAATTCTAATTTTCAAAGCATTATTTTCATCTTTGAGGTTCTGTATCTCTTTTTCTAGTTATTTAACTTTTCATAAGTTTTTCATAAGTTTCTTGTTTCTCTAGGATTTTCTTTTTTAGTTTTTCCTCAGTCTCTCTCATTGGACTTTTAAATTCTTTTTTGAGTTCCAGTATAAATTATCTCTAAGCAGAGGCCATTTCACATTACTCTTTGAACAGAAACTTTTTTTTTTTTTTTTTTTTTTTTTTTTTTTTTTTTACCACAGTGTCCTCTTCTGAAGATGAGTCCTTGTCTTCCCTGTTCCCATAGTATGTTTCAAATGTGGGGGTCTTTCTTCTTTGTGATTCATCTCTAATCGCAGGGTGGGAGAATAGTGCCTCAAGCTTCCCTTCAGTTCTCCACTTTGACCAGAAACCCCCAAATCAAGAGCTCCACCCTCCTGCAAGTGCTCACAGCCAGCAGTGCCCCTGCTCCTCCTTTCTGCACTCACTAGGCATTGGTTCCTTTCATGCAGGGCATCTCAGCAGCCCAGCTGGGTCTGGCATTCTTAATGAGCAGAGGTTCTCTCAGTATTTCCAGACTCAAACCCAGAATCCACAGAGTCCTGAGGGGAGTCTCTATGGTTCCTGCTGAGGCTCCAGCCACACCCAACTAGCCTCACTTGAAGTTTCTGAGGAGCTAGCCTGGAGTTGTTTGCACTTCAGACAGATTAATACCCAGCCTCAGGCCTTTCTTCTCAGGTTATATCAGGAGAACCCCAGTCTTCTAGATTCCACCCACCCACCCAGCCTTTGCTTGCCCTGAGACACAAATGTGAGGGAAATCAGGAGAGCTTGAAATTTACCAACCTCCCCTGCCACCTTTTCCAGGATCTTATGACACTTGTTTTGTAAAGGGGGAAAAAAAAAACTGATGAAATGACTTGCTAAATACTCATTTAGTTGTGTTTTTAATTATTCTAAAATTTAATTATTCTAAAAAGTAAGACAGCACTAATCAAAATCAATTAAAAAATAAAGATCAAAAATTTTTTAAATGTTTCTTAAAATCTCTCTTATAAACCCCTTTAACTCCTTTGACAATGGGACCATTTAGGTGCAGACCTTTATTATCCCACACCTAGACTACTCCAGTGAGCTTCTAGTAGAACCCTCCATATTGTCTCTCCTTATGCCATTTTACAAATACTCAGCTATTAAATTTTTCTTCTTTAAACCAGACTACATCATCCCTTCTTTTCAGTAAAATTCCAGGATCAAATATGAAATCCTCTGACTTTCAAAGCCCATCATTATCTGTTTAGGCCCATGCTTAAGTGAAGAGTCAGGTCAATTCTCTGAGAGCCTCCACAGCTGTGAATCATAACACTTGAAGGAGTGGCAATAGTAAAATATATATTAAATAATGTAATGTAATATAATATTGTGGATTAGGAATGAAATAAATTGGAGGCAGAGGGAAGAGGAAAGAGGTCAGAGAACGCAACTGTCTCTCAGTCTCCTTGTATCATCATCATAATCCTCTCACATGAAGAGATCCATTCTACAAGTCTGTTATACCTCCAGCAGCCACTGGCAGGTAACTCCTGTATCCCAACAATAACCTGTACCTTTCCTATCCTTTTGGTCATTTACACTTTACATACTATTAAATATTCTGCTCAATGACATGATTTTCTCTGAACTATATGCTTAAGCCATTTACAAACTCAAAGCATTGTCACTGGCTTTCCCCTATGCCTGGACTACTCTTGTTCTTTATCTCTGCCTTCCTTCAGCTCTTAGCCAAAGACTTACTTTCTATAAGAAACCTTTCAAAGTCTTGTTTAATTTTAATACATTTCTACTGAGAATATCCCCAATTTATCCTAGAGTTGTTTACATGTTGTCACTCTAATTAGGTATAGTATTAAAAGGTAGTAAAGAAGGCTTTTCACATTAGGTGGTATATAATCAGAGATGATGGAAAACAGAAAAGGTAGAAAGTGTAGATGGGAAGGAAGAGACCCACCTTGCAGGATATCAGGTAAAAATTCCCAGACTCAGAAGATAGAATGCCTAGTTCCAAAATATAAAGGCTAGTGTCACTACACTAATTCTTTGTTTTATGGAGGGTGGCAATTGATGGAAAAGGATTTTATATATATATATATACTTGATATAAACATGTATTACAAACACCTCCATAATAACTAGAATCAGGTATTCAAAGACAAAAAAAAATTTCAAAAGGAATATGTGATTCCTAAAAGAAATGAAGCAAGTGATTTTTTTAAAATTACATAAAAACTCTAAAGAAAATAATTGGAAGGAGAATAACTAACTTTAAAATGGTAAAACTTAATAAATGCCATCTCTAAAAATTAGAACAAAACAAACAGAAATCAATGATTTCATGAGACATCAAAATATTAAAACAAACTCAAAATATTGAAAGATAGAGGAAAACATAAGACATAATATACAAATAATTATAAGTTCTCTGTTTCTATTGTAATAATTTTCTAAAGGGGGACAATAAACAAGTTCCTTTAGAACCTTAATGCCATTAATGGCTAATAAAATTAAAGATGAAAGAATAAACTTCTAAGGGTACCTTCATTGTTAATTATGTAAATTAAAAATAAAATTGAATAAATTGAAAGGAAAAAGAAGAGTTAAAGAGGAGTACCTCAGTATAGAAAGGAGGAAGAAAGAAGTAGGATTTACTAGTCCTAGTGATCAGGGTATATAAGAAGAATATATAAACATAAAAAAAGATGTTGGTCAAAATTTTAAAAATTAAAAACAAAAATCCTAAGTAACTACATTAATAATACACTAATAAATTTCTTTCCATTTTCCCAACAGATGTTTCATAGCATTAAGATTAAAAATTGTTTATAAATAATAAAGCCACTTCTATTTAGTCTATCAGATTAGAAAAGCATTTAGTGCTGAAAGCTGTAAAGCAATGTTACTCTTTTTTCTTGGTCCAGAGAAGTATATTCCTGACTGCCAAAATAGTGTTCCTATATTCCTTCACTGTATTTACTATTTGAACCTATTTACTTTTCCATGAAAGCACAAAATTAGTAGCTGTCACTTAGCCCAGAAAGAATTCTTGCCTCTGTTTGGCTTCAGAAAAATCTTGAATAAGAGTTCTATGGATAAACACCATCTCCATATAGCAATTCTTGCTTATATTGTGGAAAGGGAAAAAGAGGTAGGGAAGGGGCTAACATAAAAAGTACTCTCAAATTCAGACTGTGATCAATTTGTAGTAATTACAATTAAACTTCATGGATTTATTTTCAGTTATAAAATTGATGAGGATTTGAATAAAGGAAAACATGGTTACAACCAGGAAATGTAGGTTTCTGAAGGAATTAAAGGACATGAGAATGCAGTGGTTTGTTAATTATTTCCTCAGATAAGGTAACTTATTTCTCTGTCATGCACATTCAAAAATTAATCAGAGAATCACTAGCAGAGTTATGCAGAAGAGCGAAATGAGGGAAGAGTTCAAGAGCAAGATAAAAACAACTATTTACAACTCAAGATAAAATTTTCTGCTTATTAAAGTCAACATTTAGTAATAAGAATTTCACTTTGGAAATCTACTGATAATATTCTACTCAAGTTAATTTGTAAACAAAATCTTTACATTTTAAAAGTTAAGTTGGACATAATAAAGCCCAAAATTGGGCTTATATAAAGTGGCCTTTAGACTTCTGCAGAAACAATTATCTGGCTTGTAGGCAGGGCTCTGACTGGTATCTATATTACAAAGCTAAGTAAATGTATTTATCTATATGAATCAACTAAATTTAACTTGTTGTTTAAATTTTCTTTGTCAACTTAATAGAAATGTCTAGGTTTTATGAATGAAAATGTTTACCTTAGTAGAAAAATTCAAATTCATTATAATGAATGGGGAGCAGGGCTAAAATATACAGTTTGTTCAAAGGATCTTAAATGTTTATTGTTACTGGGTTTATTAGTTCTTTTTTCATCAATTTATTTTTTGATTCATTAAAGTTAAATGAATTGTGTCAGGGATTATAAACAGCCTGATATGGGTCAGTCGACATATCATTGAGTGTTAAGCAGAGTTAATTATTCAAAGTTACTATATCTAGAAAATATTTAAAATTTAACTAATGGTTTGACAGACTCATCACATTCTTCCTTAAAGATTTTATACTAAGTAAACTACAAGGGACAAGAATTCTCAAGCTTGTACATGCCACAGTGAATATCTTTTCTGCTTTCCAGTTACAGAAGCTTGCAGTATAACCTGGAATGAAAATTTAAAGGTAAAACATTCTTCTCTCTAGTAGATTGCAAATTTGAATTTATTCTGGGAGCAGGATGAAATGAACCTGAGATTGGGACACTGAGAATTTGAAGATAGAGACTGACTATAGATACACTTTTAAATTTTTTTTTTCTTATTTTTTAGGGAAACATAAATTTTTCATTTTTAGTATACACAAGACATTTCTTTTAGAAGAAAATTATTTCAAGTTTTATAGTTTTGTTTGGTTCTAGCCTTTTTCCTTTCTGTATTGTTTTTACAGAGCTAGAGGGAATATGAAAGCTAAGGCAAGGTGCTAAATTTAACAGAATTAAACCATCAATACCCATCCATACCTATCCACAAGAGTTTTGTTCAAAAAAATCTCCCTTAGATAAGACAGAATTAATTATTCAGAACAAGGGTTTAATAAAAGCATAAAGTATTTTGAAAAAGTACTTAGAAATTTATCACAACCTCAATATTACTTGTAAGAAATTAAGATATCACATTTCTCTGTCCCCTGTTTGCTTGTACATATAGCTCTAAACTCAAGTCAAATCTACAGATTCATTCTATCTGCTAGCCATCTCTCTATAAATGTCTTTTTGCTCTCTCAGACTTTAGATGGGGAAAAACGTCAATTTACCTTTTCCCTCAATCCTCCAAACGTATCCTTTCTCCTAAAGTTTCTAAACTGTTTTTCATTTATTTAATTGTGTTAGGGTATTGCTAAAATATCCACAAGGTGCTCTTCATCTCTCACATAATCTATTGCAAAGGCATTCTAATTGGTATCTCAAATCTCTTCACAACTTTAATCTAATCTTCCACACACCTACAAAGAGATTCTTCTGAAGTCCAGATATTAACCATGTCATTCCCCCTACTCCACAACTCCCAGGGATACATTACTTCTGGAATCAAAGATAAGATCCTCCAATATTTAAATTTCATTCCATTTTATAATTATAATTATTTCATAGTATTGCCCTCTTTGCACTCTATTATTCAGTAATACTGGCTCACTGGCTGTTCCTCGTGAAAATTATTTCATCTTTCATTTACATACAAGGAACACTCTGCAATATAACCTGGGCTGAAGACTCAGTTCAAATTACAATTTTCACAAGAGGCCAAACTCAGCCACTACACCATCAGTACTACCAGCGCCACTACCCTACTCTGTACCACTCTAGTTAGAAATATTCCTCTAACCAATTTATTTACTCCTATGGATCTCATTTTGCTGTTAATTCAGTAAGACCATTTGACACCATTTGAGATTTTCTTGGCATAGCTACTAAAGTGTTTGCTATTTCCTTCTTTACCTCATTTTACAGATGAGGAACTGAGTCATACAATTAGTAAGTATTGAAGGTCATATTTGAATTCAAGAAGATGAGTCTTCTTGATTTCAGGTCCAACATTCTATTTACTTGACTGTCTCTCATATGTACCTATTGATATGCACATTTGTCTTCTTATTAAATTTAAGTTTTCTAAGGGAAAGGACTGTTTTTTCTTTTTCTTTGTATCTCCACTATTTAGAAAACCATCAGCATATAAGTGCTTTTAAAATGGATTGGATTTCTTGTTGTTTGTTTCAGATTAATTGAGATTACAAAGCAAATCATAATCAACATTGCAGAGGGAGTTCTCTATATACTGATGAAATCCAATCAAAAAACAAAAGGAAAAATATATATCTGTATGTAATTTGCCTTTTCATGCCCCTATGGCTGCCACAAAAGTGAGCTGTACCATGCACAGTGGCCATACTCCAATATACCATTCAAAACCCAGGGTGAATTAGAGGGGTATCTATTACAAATGTGTGAAGACTTCCCTAGTGGAATGGGTGGATGAAAACAATTCTCTTTAACAGCCAGGAAGATAAGTAAAGAGGGTATTGTAGAATGCTTGAGTCATCATCAGTCTCCATGATTCTGTCTTGCCACAGGACAGTGATGACTCTGGAAGAAAAAGAGAGGCTGACAACTTTCTTAGTCTGCTTCAATTAAATTCAATTTATGCAGGAATAAAATGACCAAGAAAAAAAAAAAAAAGGTGGAGTGAGGGAATGATTCCTCCTAGACTAAAACAATAATAGCCTAATTCATTCTGCATATAGTTGGTAATATTATGTTTCTTAAATATGGGTGGATGACCATGTCACTTCTGAATAAACTCCAACATTTATTTCCAGATTTAATATACATGATCCTACTTTGCATTCTTTAAGCACCATTTGAACTGGATTTCTTGCTATTCCTCATACATGGTGTTGTTTTATCCACTGTCATGGGCTCAAAATACATTAACTCTTGCATCCTAGAATCCCTCACATCCTTCAAAGCTCAATTCAAATGGCACTTTCAAGAATAATAATAGTGATAGTGATAATGATAGCAATAAATAATACTTTTTATAGCACATTAAAAGTTTACAAAGCTATCTATAAATACCCCACAACTATGGAGAAATTATTATTTTTATCCTCACGTCACAGATTAGGAAAGAAACAGAAAAGGGTTAAGTGAATAGTTCAGGGTCACATAAGTAATGGCTAGGGATTAATTTTACATCATGTCTGTCTACCTAATTTCAGGCTCAACACAACACTATTTTTTTGTAGTTATTGTCTGGTTGGTTTTTGATGGAGTTTGTTGTTGTTGTTGTTTGTTTGTTTTTGTTTGTTTTTCCTCTGGAGGCAATTGAGGTTAAGTGACTTGCCCAGAGTCCTACAGCTAGGAAGTGTTAAGTGCTCAGGTCCTCAAGATTTCTGAGTTAGTGCTCTATCCAAGGTATTATCCTAGTTGCCCCTAGGCTCAGTACTTGAAATACTACACCATCTAAATGCCTTCTAGATGAGACAAGCCCTAATTCTCCTCCCTAAATTGATAGTCCTTCCATCCAAAATTAACTTCCACTTATTTGACAAATACTCATTTCTGTACATGCTATCTCCCTTGATAAAATGTGAGCTCCTTGAGGGCAAGGGTTATTTCATTTTACTGTCTTGTTATCCCCAGGAGCCCACACACTGTATGGCACACAGTTTCTGCTTAATAAATATTTATCAATTGACAGATTACCATCACCCAGGTCAAATATTCTTTAATTTTATTTCTTGGCATGCAAAATTATAACTCCTTTTATTTGTATTAGATAGATGCACATATATCTATCTATCAAGAGTTCATGAACTGTTCACTAATTGTAACATTCTAAGATTTGATGAACAAATCTGTATTTGTCTTACCCATGTCCTTTCTTAAAAATATATATGCATACATACAAGCATGTACATGTACATGTATGTGTATTATATATACACATGTGTGTATATATATATACATCTAAGTGTCAATAAAGATTTGTTAAAGACTTACTTTGTTTCAGGCTTTGTGCCAAGGACAAAACGTACAAAATAAATAAATAAAAACACTGCCTTTCCTCAAGGAGTTTGCCTTTTGATAGGTAAGACAACATGCATATAAATATATACAACGCTAGATATATGCAGGATAAATAGGAAATATTAAAAGAAAGATGGTACTGGAATTAAGATGGATTGTGGGAAGCTTCTTGTAGAAGATGAGCTTTTACTTGGGAATTAAATGAACTCAGGAAGTTGTGGAAGCAAAAGGAGGGGAAGTATTCTTCCTAAACATGCAGGACGGACGGAAAGAATGCCAGGATCTGAGAGACTTAATTGTCTTCTTCATGGAATAACAAGTAGGCCAGTTTCACTGGATTGACGAGTGTTTATTGGGAGTAATGTTTAAGAAGACTAAAAAGGTAGGAAAGGGTTATGAAGGTTATGAAGGGCTTTGAGTATCAAACAGAGCATTCTATTATTTGATTCTGAGGCAAATGGGAGCCAGTGGAATTTATTGAGTAGGGGAGTATCGTGATCAACATGTACCTTAGTGTATTTTGGACATATTAAATTTAAGATGTCTACTGGATATCTAATTAGAGATATCTGAAAGGAAATCAGAGATGTGAGAATAAAGGTCAGCAGAGAGTTTGGGGCAGAAGTAGATTTGGGAATTATCAGCCATAGAATGATAATCGCATCCATAGGAACTGATGAGATCACTAAGTGAAGTATTACAGACTGAGAAAAAGATCCAGGACACCTTGAAAACTGCCTATGGTGATAAATAGATACATAAACAGAATAGACAATATAGATATTGATTTATGCAATTTCAGAAAATATGTCATAGTGGTGGGCTTGATGTCACTAAGATCTAGATTCAAATCTTGTTGACAAGGATATCATGAGAGCCTTTCCTTTAATTCATGCATATATTATACATGCATTCTCCTGATATATCATAAAAGAGAAATGAATTTTCATTACTATGATTTCATCCTAATGATCCGATGATGGTTGCTAATAAACAAAGCTATCTTTTCAAGCTTTTAGGAAAAACAATTAAATGATTTTCTTTATAATTTTTTTTCAGAAATTGACGTCAACCTCATGAGTTAAAATTGGTGGGTTCTGCTTTTATCCTCATTTTAAAAACTAGCAAAAAAATTGGATATATCCAATTTTTTACACCTCTCATTCTGCATGAAAATCATATCTATAGATATTTTGATTATCTTCATAGCTAATAGATCTTGAACTAAAGAAGTTAATTCATTTAAAATAGCTGATAGCTTTCTATCTTTCCCACTTCTTTTTCAATCATTACATTTTTTTGAAGCATTAATCATTTCATAACAAAAATCCCCTATCTCCAAAATGACTAATAGGAAGGGACTAGTAGAGCTTTGTCAAGAAAACTTGCAGGTCATAGCAAATATTCTTTTTCAACAATCCCAGAAGTGACCAGACGATCAACAAGGAAAAAAAAAAGATTGATTGTATGTATACTTTGCTTCCAAAGTTGGAGAAGCTCCATACATTCAGTTAAAACAATACCTGAAACTAACGATGGCTTAAATCAAGAATGTATTAGTGCAAAATTTAGACTTGAAATGAAGGAAGTGAGAAAACAAACAAACAAACAATACAGTTTTCATCCCAAACATGAAGAAAGGCAATGACAAAAGACAATCAAATTACCAAATAATTCTGCTCATTTTAAATACAAACAAGGTCATGCTTAAGATTTTGTAAGCTAGGTTTTAGCAGGATATGAACTGAGAACTACCAAATGGGCAGACTGGTATCTGAAGAAGCAAAACAACTAGAAACCAAATTGCCAACATTTTTTAGATTATGGAGAAAGTAAGGAAATTCCAAAAAAAAAAAATTGCTTCTGTTTGATCAACTAAACCAAGACTTTGACTGTGTGGATTACAACAAAATGTTTCAAGGCCTCAAAAAGATAGAAGTATAAAATAATATTACTTGTCTCCTGGATAATTTTTATGTGGGCTAAGAAGAAACAGTTAGAGCTGACCATAAAAGAACTGATTTTTTTTTAAATGGAAAAGGAGTATGAAAGAATTGTATAATTGTCTCCTTATCTATATCATGCACAATATCAGGTTGGATGAATCAAAGAATTAACATTGGAAGGAGAAAATGTGTTTTAACTTTGGTCATCCATAACCAATACAGACTTCAATCCTCTCATAACTAGAATTGTTCCAAATTTTTCAGTTGAAATATCTTTCTTGAAGGAAAAGATGAAATAAAAAATAGAAGTTGAATAGCATTGCTTTCCATCACCTAGGAGCATCATAACATTTGCCCACAAACAACAATGAATCTCTACCCCAAATATTCTTATTCTGTATATAATTAGCATGGATGTCAATACAAATGATTCAATTAAAAATTTTTTACAGAAAATATTACAGGGAAAACAGGGAATAGAGATACATTTTGTGTGCATGTGTGTGTTCTGTCAATCAAAAAATAATGCTATTTTTACAATGAAGTAAAAGGTATTTGAGTAACCTCTAACAATTAATATACTGTTCCAAAGTCTTAAATATGATAAAGAGTATATATGACTAAAAAAATCTAAGTTTTGTTTTTAATTGTTGAAGGTCTGTAAATTTAGATGATTATTATATTTATCACATATAACTATACTTTAATTACATAGCACAGTAAATGTTGACTTGCCCCAGTTATATATTACAAAAAATCTGAAAATATTAAATGCTGTTTAATTTAAAATCTTATTTGAAATTGAATGAACTAGAATATTCACAAATAAAGAAATCCTTCTTTCCCAAAAACAAACCATAAAAATCCTATGAATGTATGTTAGCAAAAAATAAAAGAACAGTCATGAATACAGATACATCTAGGAATCCAGAGAAAATAAATGAGACAATAAAAGATCAAGACATCTAGGGAGGATCAGGGAGCAATTCTGAGAAAAACAGGAAGAACTTGATGATGTTTATTAAAATGAAATAAAGATTTCCTGTCCTGAATTAATAATACTGTACTTCACTTAAGCTGTACTGTTAGATAAATTGTTATTTTTCCCAATAGATTATTTGTTAGATGTACCGTTTCCTGTGATTTACACCTCTTTCAATTTCTCCATTATGATTAGCATTCCATGCTCAGTCAATGGTTAGAACTTGATTTTTAAGCATGGTTATGTAATAAGACATGGTATCATTTTATTAATGACAAAATGTTCTTCCAGTCACAGCTTTTGACTTTTCGCCAGTATTCAGAATTGATACAATTAAAGACAGATTTTTTATATGTCAAACAACACTTCTGAACAGAATCCCAGAATTCTAGAATCCAAAGAAACCTTAGCCATTTAATCCAACCTATAATAATAATAATAATAAACCCTGCTATACCATATGCTATAACTAGTCATGTATCATTTCTGACTTAAGAAGTTCAATAAGCGAAAATCATACCTCTTCATGAATTCCACTTCAGTTTCAGAAAAAAAAATTGTTATGTTTTGTTTTTATAAGAAAAAGAAAGGAGGACAGGAGAGAGAGAGAGAGAGAGAGAGAGAGAGAGAGAGAGAGAGAGAAAGAGAGAGAGAGAGAGAGATATTGTAGAGTAGAACAGAGCAAGAAGGGCAGGAGGAACTTTGAGGAGAAAAAAGAATTTTTTTTTTCCTTGAAGAAGGAGGTAGATACCCTAAAGAAGAAATAGCTACTTGTAACCCAAAGAAAAATAAATCTGCATGTACTTTCAAATAAAAATAATTTAGTTAGGATTATGGGGGGAGGGAAGAAAATATTAGTGATGGAGAAAAGTACAGCAATTCAAGGATAAATGAAAAATAAAGAAGTAATTGGCACTAGTTTGTCATTCTAGCTTATCTTCTGCTATATATAGTTGATGGAGCTTTAGGCAAAAGCTTTGTTATTCTCTAAAAGAAAGAAATTATTTTACAGGGAAGGATGAAATCCCCTAAATTTGCTTTCAAGCTAATGAAAAAGAAAAGTTTCATAAATAAATACAGCTTGAGGACAAATTCAAAAACAAAATATATCCTTAATAAGAATAGTATAGTGGATGAAGTACTAGACTTGAATTCAAGAAAACTTAGGTTTAAAACAAGGTAGTTGTGAATATAAAGTGTTGTAAATTTTACAAAGATCTAAAAAGCTACCTATGATTATTAATACTAAATACATTATTAATAACATGTAATCAAAAAAAGTAGTTGGCCTAGTCATGGAATAAGAATGAGAAACAGCAGAAAGACAAACCAGGAGTTACACTGGAAACTCAAAGATATTAAACTAATGAAAAGACCTCCTGTGTAATAAATAGACTCATAGATGAACAATTTCAGGAATAACATTAACAATATAAGATCCATATCTACACCAAAGAAGTGAAGAGTATAGCTAGGTATACTTCAGTATCTATATAAAAATTTAAATAATTCTAATATGCCAGGCATTAGGAACAGTGTGAACCAAGATCCAGGGAAGGGAAAATATAGCATTTTCATAGTAAAGAGGAAAGAAGTCATGGTTTGTTATTATTTTCCCCTAGAAGCATACAGTATGTAAAGAGGAATTATGCTGAAAAGGAAGAGTAGAAATTTTTGGATATCAGTCATTTGAAATTGGTTTGGTGAATAAAATAAGTTATTGAAGTTTTTGAGTAGATGACTGATGTGAATGAATTTATGTATAAGAAAAACAATATAGCAATAGTGTAAAGATGGATTACAAGGATGAAGGTATGAATAGAAGTAAAGACTAATTAGAATGGATGTTGCAATAATCTCAATAAATTATACCTCAATACCTCAATAGGTAGCAATATGGACCTTCACTTGGATGATGGCTCTGAAGATAGAGGAAAAAGGATGCTAGGTATATTGAAAGGTAGGATTTTTTAATTGTACTTTAAGTGACTGAATGTGTGAAGTGGTAAGAAATGGAAAAGATAAATATAATCTTTTAAACATTTGAGATGAAGTGAATGATAGGGACATTGGAAGAAATAAGAAAACCTGAAGAAAAAGCAAGATTGAAGTGCTAAGTATTCATAAAATGAATAACATTTCATGATTTTTTTAAAAGTCGCATAAATATAATTATATGTAATCTTCATTTCCGAATATATTCCTTTCCCAGAGGGATTATGACAAAGAAATGAGAGGGAAAAAAATCAACCAAACTATTATATCAAGGAGACCGAAAACACAGAGTGATGTCATAAAAACTCCTTAAAAAAAGAATGGGAAAGATTAATAGTGAACATTTATAGAAGAAGAGTTCAATCAATTTAATTTCTTGACTCTAAAGTTGAGAAAAAACTACTTTTGGCTAAGAGACAAGTCTTTCCTATGAAATGAATAATGTGTAGAATTTCCACTTTATAGTTACTACTTGCATAGTCCTTAGCAAGTCACTTTGGCTCACTGGGCCTCAATTTTCTTACGTGTAGATTGAGAAAGTTGTAGTCACTGACCTCTAACAGTTTCTTTCAGCTTCAAATATAATCAATAAATGGGCATCATCAAAATGATCAGCAAGAATACGTATTTTTTTTAAAACCTGAAAATTCCAATTCAACTTGGTTTCTGTGTCTTATGTTATGGTGATGAAAATAACATTAACTTATTATAGCTATAGGCAGTTTATTTCTAAGATTTTGTCAATTAAAGGATAGAAAGATATATAGCATGATGGTTTTAGGGAAGAAACAAATATAAATGATTGTAGGAAAGGGGGAATAGACATGAGGGCAAATTTCTCCCACCAAAAAGTTGGGAAAGGATGGACACAAGAGTACAAAAGTAGAGATACTGGCCTCAATGTTGAGAATAATCCTCTCTTTCACTCAGAATAAAAGATAATAAAACTGGTGAAAATATTGAGAGTATTTGAGATAAAAAAATGGAAAGAAAAGGATTCGTCAAATTTCTTGGTGAATATTACCATGTGATAGGAAATGGTAGGAATAGATACAGGTAGCTAAAAGAAGGAAGAGAATGTCGCATCAGGTTGCCATAGGGAGCAATCATGAAAGAGTAAAAGCATTCTCATGAAACAGTAATGGTCCACTTAAGATTAGACAGTGCAAATTTACAGTATTTCCAGTCAGTATATTTACATGACTTCCTCCAGCAAAATTCTATAGTTTAAGAGTAGGATCATCAAAGGTAGATAGTGGAGGGTTATCTAAGGCTCAGAAAGAAAAGAATAAGTGGGATTCAAACAAGGATTCAAAGGCAGAGAGGCAGACTATGTTGTACTGATTCATTAGTGTTAAGATATGAAAAAGATGATGTTCAGGACAGTACTGATGGTCAGGAAAGTTTTAGTGACTATAAAAATGAATTTAGGTATGAGTAAGGCACAGAGTAAAGTCAAAAAAGAGATGTTATATATACAAGATTCTAGGTGAAGTATGTCAAACTAGATAGACAGCCTCTTAGATCTCTACTGACTGAGATCTTTAGTCCCTATGTAGTTGACAATTTTCAAATTTAAAATAATGTTTCTTGTATTATGGTAGAATTACAACTTGCCTATTTTACTGTTGTTTTGTTTAATAAATCAAAATTTTTCCCCATGGATGTTGATTGAAATAATTTTATTTCACTTTTTGGAATTATAATTTTTTAATTAATCTATGGGCCAGAACTCTACTTAAAACAAGGATTTTTACAAGGTGTTAAGTCAGTGGAATTGATAATACAATGGTTATCTAGTTTAGCATGGTAATGAATAGTTCTCTAGTTCAGTATGAATTATTTAATCTTACATCAAATAATAGGTGCCTAGTTATATGATTAGTTTATAGTCAGTAAACTGCATATAAGCTGGGACAAACTCAGCCAGACAGATTCATTCTATCTTCCATCTTTATGGTGGCTGGAGGCTGGAGAACAAGCCCTCTGACTGAGAGAGACTTCAAGGCAGAGACCGTGGTGGTGTCCTCCTGCCTCCCCCACAGAAACCAAGACACATCATGGAGAACCTCAAGAAAGCTGGTCCAGGCCCCAGACAAGGAAAATAGACTGTGAAGGAGATAATAAAGAATATGGACTTTATCCCTGATATTCTCCTGGTGATTACTCTGCTGAAAAGAAGGCTGCTACAAAGACCTCCAGAAAACCAACCAGAACATTACAATTTTATATTCTTAAAAAAAAGAGAGGGGCACTGTTGTATAGTAGAAAGGAAAATGAATTGAGAATCTTGACTCTGCCAATAGCCAGGGCCTCCAGGGCTTAGCACAATGTCTGACATCAACGTAATGCCTGTAGTAATGACTTCTTCTCTTAAAGTACAATTTCACTGGGTCTCAACTGCATCATCTGTAAAATGAGATGACTACCCTAGATGATCTCCAGGTTCCCGTACAGCTCTGAATTCTATAATTTCAAATTGAGGTTTTGTTTTGATAGAACATCCTACAAAATGTAGCAGACTAAAGCACAAATCATCCTGTTTAATATAAAAGTAGAAAGAAGGGAAAAGAATACCAGGATTATATAGGAAAAAGAAAACATTTTGCAAAGCTTTTGACATAACCTGAGACACCAGTAATATGCACAGGCTAACAAGAAGAAAATAAGTCTTTATCCCAGTCATAAACAGCTTACAAAGACAATGTGTATGACCTTGGCAGTGACCACTTACAAGACTGTGGTAGTGAGCTGTACTTGGATTTGTCTGAAATCAATACAGAGACTAAGCTGTCAGCTTTTTCTACGGAGTCAATATCTCAGGTTGGCTGCTTCCACTGAAGCTCCTGAGGAAACAATTTTCAAAAATATACTACCAAGTGACATGTCACATAGATTAAATGATTGACTTGGATCCAATGAGTATATGGAAAGAGATGGGAAAAGGCAACATTAAACCACTGTAAAGAGAGGCAGCGAATTTAAGGAATGAGCCTTGGAGGCAAGAAGCACTGGATTCAAGTCAGATATCTAATGCATATTGATGAGATTCTAAGCAAGTCACCTAAACTTTCAGCATCCTAGGTACCTGTTTAAAACTATGAGAAGCAGAGATGTTATTAACCTGGAAGGTGAGTTCCCACATTTAGAATTCCATTTACAAATTAAATTGCATGTCCAAACTCAAAATGTTGACATACTTTATATATCAAAAAAAAATTAAATAGCATGATCCAAGACAAACAAGCTTATATGCTAAGTGCACATGATGAAATAACAATATCTAGACACCAGATATGGCAAATTCTAAGATGCCAAAACTGAAGACTGCACTAAATTCAAACCATTCTACAATCTCTATCTTTTCCACACTGATTTCACGCTACTTTTCTTTTTTTTTTTTTTTTTTTGGATTATTTTTTTATTATTATTACAGTAACTTTTTATTGACAGAATCCATGCCAGGGTAATTTTTTTTACAACATTATCCCTTACACTCACTTCTGTTCCGATTTTTCCCTCCCACCCTCTACCCCCTCCCCTAGATGGCAAGCAGTCCTATATATGTTGAATATGTCCTAGTATATCCTAGATACAATGTATGTGTGCAGATCCAGTTTTCTTGTTGCACAGGGAGAATTGGATTCAGAAGGTAGAAATAACCCAGGAAGAAAAACAAAAATGCAAACAGTTTACATTCATTTCCCAGTGTTTCTTTCTTTGGGTGTAGCTACTTCTGTCCATCATTGATCAATTGAAACTGAATTAAGTCTCTTTGTCAAAGAAATCCACTTCCATCAGATTACATCTTCATACAGTATCGTTGTTGACGTATATAATGATCTCTTGGTTCTGCTCATTTCACTTAAGCATCAGTTCATGTAATTCTCTCCAAGCTTCTCTGTATTCATCTTGCTGGTCATTTCTTACAGAACGATAATATTCCATAACATTCATATACCACAATCTACCCAACCATTCTCCAATTGATGGGCATCCACTCAGTTTCCAGCTTCTAGCCACTACAAACAGGGCTGCCACAAAACATTTTGGCACATACTGTCCCTTTCCTTCTTTAGTATCTCCTTGGGGTATAAGCCCAGTAGAAACACTGCTGGATCAAAGGGTATGCACAGTTTGATAACTTTTTGGGCATAGTTCCAGATTGCTCTCCAGAATGGTTGGATTCGTTCATAGCTCCACCAACAATGTATCAGTGTCCCAATTCTTCCCACATCCCCTCAACACTCATCATTATTTTTTCCTGTCATCTTAGCCAATCTGACAGGTGTGTAGTGGTATCTCAGAGTTGTCTTAATTTGTATTTCTCTGATTAATAATGATTTGGAACACTCTTTCATATGAGTGGTAATGATTTCAATTTCATCATCTGAAAATTGTCTGTTCATATCCTTTGACCATTTATCAATTGGAGAATGGCTTGGTTTCTTATAAATTAGAGTCAGCTCTCTATATATTTTGGAAATGAGGCCTTTATCAGAACCTTTAACTGTGAAGATGTTTTCCCAGTTTGTTGCTTCCCTTCTAATCTTGTTTACATTAGTTTTGTTTGTACAGAAGCTTTTTAATTTGATGTAATCAAAATTTTCTATTTTGTGATCAATAATGGTCTCTAGTTCATCTTTAGTCACAAATTTCTTCCTCTTCCACAAGTCTGAGAGATAAACTATCCTATGTTCCTCCAATTTGTTTATAATCTCATTCTTTATGTCTAAATCATGGACCCATTTTGATCTTATCTTGGTATACGGTGTTAAGTGTGGGTCCATACCTACTTTCTGTCATACTAATTTCCAGTTATCCCAGCAGTTTTTGTCAAATAATGAATTCTTATCCCAAAAGTTAGGATCTTTGGGTTTGTCAAACACTAAATTGCTATAGTTGACTATTCTGTCTTGTGAACCTAACCTGTTCCACTGATCAACTAATCTATTCCTTAGCCAATACCAAATGGTTTTGGTGACTGCTGCTTTATAATATAGTTTTAGATCAGGTACAGCTAGGCCATCTTCATTTGATTTTTTTTTCATTAATTCTTTTGAGATTCTTGACCTTTTATTATTCCATATGAATTTTGTTATTATTTTTTCTAGATCATCAAAATATTTTCTTTGTCATCTTTATTATATTCGCTCGACCTATCCAGGAGCACTTGATATTTTTCCAGTTGTTTAAGTCTGACTTTATTTGTGTGGAAAGTTTTTTGTAATTTAGCTCATATAATTCCTGACTTTCCTTTGGTAGATAGATTCCCAAATATTTTATGCTGTCGACAGTTATTCTAATGGAATTTCTCTTTGTATCTCTTGTTGTTGGATTTTGTTGGTGATGTATAAAAATGCTGAGGATTTATGGGGATTTATTTTATAACCTGCAACTTTGCTAAAAGTTATGGATTATTTCTAATAGCTTTTTCGTAGAATCTCTAGGGTTCTCTAAGTATACCATCATATCATCTGCAAAGAGTGATAGTTTGGTTTCCTCACTGCCTATTCTGATTCCTTTAATCTCTTTCTCGACTCTTATTGCCGAGGCTAGTGTTTCTAATACAATATTGAATAATAATGGTGACAGTGGGCAACCTTGCTTCACTCCAGATCTTACTGGGAAAGATTCCAGTTTTTCCCCATTGCATATGATGCTTACTGATGGTTTTAAATATATGCTCCTGACTATTTTAAGAAAAAGTCAATTTATTCCTATACTCTCAAGTGTTTTTATTAGGAATGGATGTTGGATTTTATCAAATGCTTTTTCTGCATCTATTGAGATGATCATATGGTTTTTGTTAATTTGCTTATTAATATAGTCAATTATGCTAATAGTTTTCCTAATATTGAACCAGCCCTGCATTCCTGGTATAAATCCTACTTGATCAAGTGTATTATCCTGTGAATGATTTTCTGTAATCTTTTTTGCTAATATTTTATTTAAGATTTTAGCATCGATATTCATTAGAGAGATTGGTCTATAATTTTCTTTCTCTGTTTTCAGCCTACCTAGTTTAGGTATCAGTACCATGTCTGTGTCGTAAAAGGAGTTTGGTAGGACTCCTTCAGTCCCTATTTTTTCAAATAGTTTATATAGCATTGGGATTAATTGTTCTTTAAATGTTTGGTAGAATTCACATGTAAATCCATCTGGTCCTGGGGATTTTTCTTAGGGAGTTGGTTAATAGCTTGTTCTATTTCTTTTTCTAAGATGGGACTGTTTAGGATATTTACTTCTTCCTCTGTTAATCTGGGCAAGCTATATTTTTGAAGGTATTCTTCCATTTCATTTAAGTTATCGAATTTATTGCCATAAAGTTGGGCAAAGTAATTCCTAATTATTGCTCTAATTTGCTCTTCATTAGTGGCCAGTTCTTCCTTTTCATTTTTAAGACTAACAATTTGATTTTCCCCTTTCCTTTTTTTAATCAGATTTACTAAGGGTTTGTCTATTTTGTTGGTTTTTTCATAGAACCAACTCCTAGTTTTATTAATTAATTCAATAGTTTTTTTTTTACTTTCAATTTATTGATCTCTCCTTTTATTTTTAGAATTTCAAGTTTAGTGTTTGACTGGAGGTTTTTAATTTGTTCCTTTTCTAGCATTTTTAGTTGTAAGCCCAATTTGTTGACCTTCTCTTTCTCTACTTTATGCAAGTAAGCCTCAGAGATATGAAATTTCCCCTTATTACCGCTTTGGGTGCATCCCACACATTTTGATATGATGTCTCATTATTGTCATTTTCTTGGGTGAAGTTATTAATTATGTCTATGATTTGCTGTTTCACCCAATCATTCTTTAGTATGAGATTATTTAGTTTCCAATTATTTTTTGGTCTACTTTCCCCTGGCTTTTTGTTGAGTGTAATTTTTATTGCATCGTGGTCTGAAAAGGATGCATTCACTATTTCTTCCTTACTGCATTTGAGTTTGAGGTTTTTATGCCCTAATATATGGTCAATTTTTGTATAGGTTCCATGAACTGCTGAAAAGAAAGTGTACTCCTTTCTGTCTCCATTTCGTTTTCTCCAGAGGTCTATCATCATCTAACTTTTCTAGTATTCTATTTACCTCTTTGACTTCTTTCTTATTTATTTTGTGATTTGATTTATCTAATTCTGAGAGTGCAAGGTTGAGATCTCCCACTATTATAGTTTTGCTATCTATTTCTTCTTGCAGCTCTCTTAATTTCTCTTTTAAGAATTTAGATGCTACACCACTTGGTGCATATATGTTTAATATTGATATTGCTTCATTATTTATGCTACCCTTTAGCAAGATATAGTGCCCTTCCTTATCTCTTTTAATTAGATCAATTTTTTGTTTTTGCTTGATCTGAGATCAGGATGGCTACCCCTGCTTTTTTGACTTCACCTGAAGCATAGTAGATTTTGCTCCATCCTTTTACCTTTATTCTGCATGTTCTCTAGCTTCAGGTGTGTTCCTGTAAACAACATATTGTAGATTCTGGCTTTTAATCCATTCTGCTAATCACTTCCTCTTTATGGGGAGTTTACCCGTTCACATTTATGGTTAAAATTACCAATTCTGTATTACTTGCCATCTTGTTAACCCCTATTTATGCTTTTCTCCCTTCTTTCCCTCTTACCCCCTTCCCAGTATTAAACTTGTGAGCACCACTTGCTTCTCACAGCCCTCCCTTTTTAGTATCCCTCCTCCCCACCTTAGAGTTCCTCCCCCTATCTTACTCCTCACAGTTTCCATATTCCTTCCTGCTTAGCTTATTCCTTCCCTTTTCACTTTTCCCTTCTCACTTTTCAATGAGATGGGAGAAGTTTCACCATACATTGAATATGTCTAAATTTTTTTCTCTTAAAGTCAATTCTTATGGCAGTAAAATATTCATCCCCCTCCTTCTTTCTCTCAGATATAATAGGTTTCCTTTGCCTCTTTGTGAAATATAGTACCCCCACTTTACCCTTTTTCTGATACAATGTCCTTTCCACCTCTAATTTCTAAAACAAGGTATATATGTATTTTTTATACATCTTTACAGCAGAAATATAGTTCCCAAGATTTCTTTTTACCTTTTTAGGTTTTTCTTGAGTTCTATATTTGCAGATCAAACTTCTTGTTAAGTTCTGGTTTTTTCACCAAAAATAGGTGAAATTCACTTATTTCGTTGAATGACCATCTTCTTCCCTGGAAAAGATGCTCATTCTGGCTGGGTAAGTTATTTTTGGTTGCATACCGAATTCCTTAGCCTTTCGGAATATCATATTCCAGGCCCTTCGATCTTTTAATGTGGATGATCCTTGGGTGATCCTTATTGTCGCTCCTCTATATTTGAATTGGGTTTTTCTAGCTGCTTGGAGTATTTTTTCCTTTGTTTGAGGGTTCTGCATTTGGCCACTATATTTCTTGGTGTTTTGATTTTAGGATCCCTTTCAGTGGGTGATCGGTGAATCCTTTCAATGTCTATTTTACCCTCTGTTTCTATGACTTCTGGGCAGTTCTCTTTGATAATTTCCTGGAAAATAGTGTCCAGGCTCTTTTTTTCGTCATATTTTTCTGGAAGTCCAATGATTCTCAGATTGTCTCTCCTAGACCTGTTTTCCAGGTCTGTTGTTTTCCCCAGAAGGTATTTCACATTTTTCTCCATTGTTTGGTTTTTTTGGTCTTGCTTGACTGATTCTTCTTGTCTCCTCGAGTCATTCAGTTCCATTGTTCTATTCTTATTTTCAATGAAGTGTTTTCTTCACTCACTTTTTTAATATCTTTTTCTAATTATCCAATTTGTTCTTTGGAATGTTTTTCCATTTTGCCCATTTTATTCTTTAATGAGCTATTTTCTGTTTCCAGTTCACTAATCCTATTTTTCAAGGATTTTATTTCTTTATCCACTCTGTCTTTAAGTGAGTGGGATGACTTCTCCAGACTCTTTTGCCAAGCCTCCCTCTCCTTTTCCCATTTTCCTTCTAGCTCTCTTGTGAGAGCCTTTTTAATTTCTTCTATGAGATTCATCTATGCTGAGGAACAGATGATCTCCTCCTGTAGAGCTTCACCTGAAGATCATCTGTTTTTAGTCTCCTCAGGGTTTAGTCTGTTCTCTGTCTGTATAAAAGTTGTCAATCGTTAAAGTCCTTTTTAACTTTTTGCTTATTTTGTCAGAGAAGAATCAGAGACAAACTAGCAAAGAAAAAAAAGGAAAAAAAACCCCAAATGGAATTTGCTTTTTGGGGGGAGGTGCTGGGTGGTGTTCCTCTACAGCTTCCTCTACAGACTGCGGGAGCAGCAGCGAGGCACTAGCAGGACTGTGCTGCGCGCCTGCACTCAGAGATTCTGAGAGCGTGCTGAGAAGCTGTGGGGGAGGGATGGCCAGGTCCCAAGGAACTCCAGCTGTTTGGGGTTGTACTCTTCACCCCCGGTGTTTTAGCTTCTCTACTGGGCTACTGACTTGCTGCCAGAGCAAAGTATCCAATCCTGTAGCAAAGCTCTCCCCTCAGAGGCAGCTGAGATCATCCCCCAACCCCCTCCAGTCTGCTTGGCTGTGAGCTGCCTGCCAAGCTCTCACTGCTGCTGCCCTCAGCCTGTGCCCGATCTAAAACTGTCCCACCATCGAGCAAAAACAGATCTTTCCTGGCGAATCTCAAGGATGTCTTCTCTTGGTAACTATTTGTGTGTGTGTTTTTTTTTTTTTTTTCAGTCAGGCATTAATTCAGAGGCTTGTAATGAGATGGATTCTGAGAGAAAATGCGGAGCTTACACAGCTGTGTGCCTCCTCGCTACTTTTCATATTCTCATCTACATTCCATCCAAATTGATCTATTTACTCTTCCCTATATATGACATTCCATCTATCATTCTGGGTTCTCTCATAGGATATCTTCTATATATGGCATTTTCTCCTTTCTCATTTCTAACTCTTGAAATTCCTATCTTGGGTCAGGGATTATGTCATACATGAGGCCTTTCCTGAACACCAGAATGAAACAGCCCTGCGCTTAACTCCTACCTATTGAAATTAATTTGCATTTACTTGATAGAGATTTAATTGTTGTTGTCTATTCTTTCTTTTTGTTTTATTTTTGTTTTTGCGAAGAAATTGGAGTGAAGTGACTTGTCCAGAGTCACACAGCTACTAAGTGTTAAATTTCTGAGGTCAGATTTGAACTCAAGCCTTCCTAATTTCAGGGCTGGTACTCTATCCACTGGATCATCTAACTGTCATCCTTCTTTTTTGAAGAAGACCAATGACAATACTGATGATATGCTGATTTATTCATGAATTGGATTTAATTGAGACACAGTTGTGCAAAGTTATCAGTTTCATTCTCTCTTCCAGAATCACCAAAATCCAGGGGCAGGTCACGGTATCCAGCAATGCCTTGGATGACCTTGATTTCTCCGATGCCTGATCAAGCTATAAGCTCTCTATTATACCTGCTTCAGCCAGCTTCACAGCCTTGGAACAAATTGTTCTCATCCATTCATTCATTCTGCTGAAAGATGTCTTCATATGCTTGGAGTATATCTCTCCCTTACTCACTTGGATTTAAGGACCACCACTTACCTCAACTTGTTTTAGCTTGTCTGCTAAGATGATTTCACTGGGGTGGAGTCCACAGCACATGCTACATCTTAAGAGAGCTTAGTATGATAAATATCAAAGATAGATGAGCAGTCTTGAAAAGAGCTCCACAAGTCCTCATGCCAGAGGTGTTAGTCTTTCTTTGACATCCCATGTACCCCAAAGATTTTGGATTTATTTACTGGTGTACACATTTCTTCTCTTTAGTAGATTGTTAGTACTTCAAGGATAAGGGCTATTTTCATTTTTTTAATCTTTGTTTCCCCAAAATCTAGTCAAATACACACACAGAACATATTGTCAAGTGTTAGGTGTTATTTCACTTAATAAAAGTTTGCTAAGTGAATCTCTAAAGCCACAAATTGGTTTCCATGTTTATTGGTGTTAAGTTTAAAAATATAGAGATGTGATATGATAAGAATGCACAAAATTTAATTTTTGAAATGACTTGGAACCTATTAAAATATTTTTGGAAAGTAAGATAATGTTTAGAGTGAACACTTAACTAAAAGATAAAGATAATAAATTTATACTGGCTATTTGATATTTTGTATATGGAAGACATATTCCACTGGATTTAGGAAACATGGATTTTACTATTAATCCTATCACTACTAAAATGACTCTGGGCAACTTAATCCATATCTCTGGATTTCAGTTTTCAATATATTTAATACATAGATTGGGTTAAATAGTGGCTAAGATCTCTTTCAGTTCTTAACAGTCTATAGTTTTTAGATTTTCTATATTAGTAGTACCATAAGAAAACCTTGGAGTAAACGTGATAGATATATCTGAATATCCTAAAATTTATGTTTGAAATTGTTTAATATGTCAAGAGGAGAAAAAAAGTCAGGTGATCAGCAAAATAATATTTCCCTGGACTTCATTATTTCCTGAAATGCATCATTATGCAAAATTTAATAAATTCAGAAACTCACAATTTTAGATCATTACCCTTCCCCTATGTCACAGGGGTCCTCAAACTTTTTAAGTAGGGGGCTAGTTCACTGTCCCTCTGACTGTTGGAGGGCTGGACCATAGTTAAAACAAACATTTTGTTTTGTGGGCCTTTAAATAAAGAAATTTCATAGCCCTGAGTGAGGGGGATAAACGTTCTCAGCTGCTATATCTGGTCCATGGGCCGTAGTTTGAGGACCCCTGCCCTATGATATCATAATGCCATAAAACATTCTCCCAACAACTCACATCAGATTTTTCAGTTTCTTTTTATGTGTTATCTCCCCTAGTGAGAACAGGGTCTTTTATTTTTATCCCCAGCCCTTAGCAAAATTTCAGATACACAGTAGACATTTAATAAATGTTCATTGACTATGATTGAATTAATATAGGAGAAATATGATATGAACGATAATTTATACTAAAACTACAATTATGAATTTTAGAATTAGAAAAGATGACATGTACATATATATAATATACATATACATTTATACACACTTACATACACATATATAGTGTCTTATTTTACAGGTCAAGTATTCTCACAAAGTTCAAGTAGATAAAGTGCTGGATCTTGAGTTAGGAAAACATAAATTCTAATCAATCCTCAGCCACTTACTTGCTATGTAATCCTGTGCAAGTCACCTAACCTCGGCCTCAATTGCCTCAACTACAAAATGGAGAAATGGAGAAATTAATTTAAGTAACAAAGAGTTTCTAATTTTACATGAATATGTGTCTTCCTTAGCCCATAATAAAAGATTTTCTATTTTCAAGTTAATTTATAAAAATTTCTCAGATATCACACACTTAGAAAAGGCTAATTATTAAGAGAGAAATTTTATGAAAATAAATATAATCATCCATATACATGATTTTTAAAATCAAAGTTTGTAATTCTGCCCAAAATAACTGGAGATAATCCACAAGTCCAAGATACTCCCAATGGTTTGGATTTCATGCAAAAGTTCACATTCATTTTAATGGTAGTTCAGAGGAAATAAATCTCTTGACATATATTCCCTATCTTACCAAACTTCTAGTAAAGAAGACACCTACATTCTAAAGTAAGGGCTAAAATTCCTAGTTCAATAATGGGGAAAAATTAAAAGTCCCATAAGCTAGGCTACAGTTAACCAAGTAAGACTATTATATTTTTATTACTATATATAAAATTATAATTAATTTCAAAATACTAACCTACATTTTCCAAATCATGAAAGGTATCTTTTTCACTTCTGCTGGAGAAAATGCAAATAACCTCCTTGGATTATTAAAACTAAGAATACTGAGTTTCTGCTCTGCTTTCAAGTTGTAAAGGTTCTACTTGAGATAAAAAAGAAACCTTAAAGAAAATGCTTAACTCATCATACAATGTTGTTGGATTTTTTTTTCCCTCATTGCTTAGAAAGGAAAAAAAAAAAAAGAAACTGCTGAATTTCTGCCACTTCTTGAAATACTATCTTCAAGTTAATGTCGAAGGATAATATGTGAGAATGAAGAGACAAAAAAGTATCAAAAAATTGCTGAACAGTGTACATAGAAACGACGATGAAAAAAATATCCTTTTTCTCGAAGACAATAGTACTTAGGTGAAGTGTAATCTGCATTTTAAAACAGAACTTGTATCAGCAAAGTATGAAAATGGGGTTGATTTAATTCATATTAGGCAAGTCATTATTAGATATATGAATCTGTTACTAGTTCAAGGGCAAAGAGTCACTATCATTCTAGATAATAAAATCATATTCCTTTGTTTAAAAGATTAATGTAAAGTGCATTGGTGAGTGCATACCTACATGCACAGGCATGCACACACACACACACACACACACACACACACACACACAGCTGCAGCAATGACAATGAGTCTCAATTTTGCAGACCAATTGTTTTAGACCAGAACAATGAATTCATGGCCCTCAACTAAGGGAAGTTTGGGTAATAGGACCTGAGGAAGACAAACACTGACTGAATATAATCAAATAAGATGGACACTTAGAATTTATAGACAAACCTTACCTCAGAACTCACAAATAAATGTCTCTGAGCAAATCTGAATCACAAAAAATTTCTCTTGCTATTTCTACACTAAAATTTTAGGCATGGGATAAACTAGGGAAAGAACTGGATAGGTGGATAGGATGCTGATACAGGCACTGGACTGATGTAAAGTTATTTTTTTAGTTGTTCAGTACCCTATCTATAGTAGATGAATTTCTTTGTATATTAAATTGCTAATTTAGAATATGTGATCTCACCAATTTTTCCACAGTGACAATGGTTCCAAAAAGGGGGGAGGGAGGACATCACTACTTACCGAATATCCTCACTTTTAGTCTGTAGAATATTTAGGAATTAGAGGCTGGTTGCTTTTGCAACATCCCTAGCACACATACACTTGCATGCATGCTTACATACATAAAGAGAGATACATAAACATACATTTGTATGCAGACTAGAAAAAAAGCATAGTCAATAAGTAGAGATACCACCTTCCCCCCTTCCTTAAACTATTTTTCCTAGGGAAAAATGATGTCATATGTTACAAATTAGTAACTCAATACACAAAAAACACATCTACTCTAGAAAAGGTGCTGAGAATTTTTTTAAAAGCTTTACAAAAGCTCATGGGTATGAGTCCTCTATACACACACATACACACACACACATATATATACATACATATATTTCTGAAGAAGGGGTATGAAAAATGGGCTAAAGGAGAAGTGTGAGCTACAACAGAAATAAGCTGAAGCTAGATTGTATAGAATCTTGAATGATAAAGGAAATCTCTATTTCATTAGATAGGCAATGGAAAATCTCTAGAGAATTTTGAACAGTATTGTACCAGTATCAGATGTGTACTAACATTAACTAGGAAGCAACATGTTGAATGAATCCAAAGAGGAAAAGAGTGAAGAAAGAGATCCATTAGATACCTGCTTTAAGATATAGTACACATGAAAAGTGACATTAAGAAAAATAAGGAGGAAAAAAATTAGAGATATAAGGAAAGACTGATACCTTGTTATTACCGAGTTGTTCACTTAACTCAGTCAACTAGCCTATGTATTAGGCACTGTACTAAGCACAATTATACTTCATGTAATAAATCCAATTTTATCACTCCTTAATCTTACTTTTTATGTTTCATGATACAGTGACTGTATTTGGGAAGAGTCATTTTCTTTAGTGTTTTTTAAATATTTTACTATTAAAGTGAAACTCAAAATCACAAAAAGAAAACTTCTACCAATGAAGATCAATTTCTTCTCTTCAACTTAGAATAATAGTCTTCTGGAGGGCTGAGAGATGTTACTTGATTAGTGTAACACAACTTCTATATGTCAAAGATAGGACTCAAACCCAGCTCTTCCTGACTTCAAAGTCACTGTACCAAGATACTTCAAATGAAAGCAATTTCCAAAATTGGAGAGAGGAAAAAAAAATACTATCCATGACAAAATTGACAAGTAATTCCATTTTAATACACTCATTCCATGTCTGTATAAATACTAATAACCTAAACAATTAGTCAGATGGTGACAGAAAGAAGGAAGCTCTGACCATTTTAAATCACAGTTATCAATCATGAATTTAGTACATATTCAAGACTTATAATAATAATAATATGTATTATTATTATCTCAATATTCAGTAAGAAATCTATCATACTGGGTCACTCAACTAAATGAAATCTTTACACCTAAGACTATATGAGATTAATATAATCAGGTATTATCTTGATTTCCCCTTATCCCAGGAAAAAATATTCTGAAACATCTATCTATATCTGGAACTGTAGTATCACACCAACACCACTTTTCTTAAGCCCTACAACCCTAGAAGTACTGGGTTTCATGAACTGAGAGGTAGGAATTGAATTTGTCATATATGGGACTTTTGAACTACACTGAAGCAGACAAGAGAAGAATTATTTTGGTTTTCCAATTTAGAGAGAGAGAGACAGTTAAAAAGGCAGATTCTGATAAAGAAGAAAGCAAGTCAAATGGGCAGAAGACATATTGTTTTGAATCAGGATCAAGATACATCATTAGAGTAGCAATTTCAAGAACCAAAACGCATTTGCCTAGTTAACTTCCTGATTAAGAAATATAACAATTGCTTTCTCCATGAGAAAGAGAGAAATACTGAAGTGTTTCAATGTTTTAACTGCCTTTCTCTCTAGTTGAGAAAAAATGCAATTAGTCAAAAGTTTGTCTAATAAAAGCTGTTTTCTTCTGATTTGTTTCTTGAAAACTATGACATAACTATGCTTATAACATGAAACTATGATTAATTGAAATTGTCTTGCAAGGTATATAAGAATATTAATTATGCGTGGTGTTTGATGGAGTAAGAGGAGGATGTGAAATAAATACTGGAAATATACAGAAGTAGGACAAGGGGGAGGGAGAGGGAACAAGTACTTATTAAGTACCAATTATGTGTCTGGCACAGTACTGAATAAGCATTTTGCAAATATCTCCTTTGATCCTCACAACCCACTGGAGTGAGTACCATTGTGATCTCCATTTTACAATTGATAAAACTGAAGCAGAATCACGTGACTTGCCTGGTCACACAAGTTAGTAAGGATATGGGCTCATTTTTGACTTCAGATCTTCCTAACTACAGATTCTATTTATTTTTCTACAAACAACCTTTCCCAAGAATAGCAGTTACTACAAATCCCTAGGCTAATGAAGTCACTATTAAACCAAGTTCTAAGACAGCCTATATAGCTTTTAGGAAATCTCTAGATCTTGAGGATGGGAGGAAATAGAAAAGTGGAACAAAGAAGGTTATATCTCCTGCCAGGGCCTGGTAGGAGGAGAAAGGTAGCCTGAAGAAAATCTCCCTTACCCATTTGCCAAATGGGAGGGTTAAAATCAGAAAAGTGAGTATATTACCTTTGGTTTTACTTTCATTTCTAAATGTTTAAACATGTTCCAGATGGAAATACCTGCTGGCTGCATTACCAAAACTTTTTCTTACTATTTAATTTATTTTGCAAAGGACTATCTCCTTGAGAATTAAAAGGCATATCTTTTGACCAGTGCTATTTTCTGAACAATGAAGTGTCTTTACAAATGGTTATGAAATATTATTTGATAACACAAATATGGAAGAAAATTAAGTGACAGAAACCGATTTTATCTGAAAGGGAAATGGTCATCTGCACTGGTTAAGTATGGCAAAACAGTTCTATTGAACTGCAGCTGTGTGACCTCCCATTTTATATGCTAGAACTGTGTATTCCAATATACACAAGCTAAGAAAAAATGGGATTTTCACTTTGGGCATTTGGAAACTTCACCCTCAACATAGTGATTACAAACAGCATTAGAATATATAGATGGTAAGACAGGTAAGAACCAATATTATTGGCTTTCTTTCCCTTTGTAGTCTATGGTTAACAAAAAGAATACTCTCTTGTAAGCAGACACTTTTCTTTACACCTTCCAATTCTTTAAAACTGGATATATTCATGACTCATTAACACAGCTAATCCCGAAACCATTAGTAGAGTCATAAAATGAAAGAACAAGAGCAAAATAATGATAACCCTGCATGTTGATTTAGTTGTGAAACTTAAATGAGAGACCTTTGAACCTCCTCATATCTGGAACCAGAGAGTAACCACTTAGTGCCTGTGTGTCAATGATTGCATGTGTGGGTACATGCATGCCCCCATACACATCTTTTACCTTTAAAAAAAGAATGGAATAAGTGAAGAGGAGAGAGAGAAGTAAAATGGTGTAAAAGGACTAACAGACAGACATTACATTGTTATAAAAGCTTTTCCTCAAAGAGCTACATAGTAGGGTAGGTGATTTTTCCTCTTTTCTTTGGCAAGAGGCTTTCTTTAGGAAGTAGTTTTTTAAAGATTCAAACAATAACATCAAATAAATGAACAGCTCTTCTTGATACAATCCCCTTCTTGTTTCGACTTGTTTAGTAGTTGGTTTCATCAAAAACTAAAATATTTGAAGAATAGGTAAAATTTTAATCGAAATATCAGGTCAAAAATAACTAATTGGACTTTTATAATAAACTCCTACTTTGATCTTTCTTGGCTTCCTCTGTAATTGAACTATTCATTCATTTACATTCAACTTTCCAAAACAACAGTAACCAAAAAAAAATCTAGATTTTCACAAATCACTGAAATGCATTTGTTCTTCCCATAATTTTATCTGATTCACCAATATTTAAGTTTGTATTACTTTTAAGACAGTGAGGACATCACATGTCATGGAAATGACTCAGGAATTAAACTTTATTGAGGCCATGATCTACTCTTCCACCAAAATGTCTTCTATTTCAATGTCTTATCTCAGCAAGAGACTTAGGTTGGATTCTAAAAAGCCAATACAGGGAAGTATAAATTCTGCCAAATCCTGCCAGTTTGGTAAAACTTCAAATGTGAACACATCACAGATTGTATTTGTTATCCAAGTACCAGGCTAGCCAAGTTCAGGGAGAATAATCACTAGGTTAACTAGGATAACAAAATTTGACACAGAATCCCCCAAAAACTATTGCCTAAGTTCTAAAGGAGTTATGTTCAATGTCAGGAGAGGGAATGCCTAATACAAACAAAATTATCAAATACTCTAAAAGATAGGGATAAATATAAAGAAAAGGGTATAGGGGTAGAAATAGGGTTAAGGAAAAGGACAGAAAAATAATGACAAGGTTAGAGATAAAAATTGGGATAAAAAATTAGGGATAGAGATAATGATGGAGATAAACATAAGGACCTAGATTTGCAATATCATTTGGAACATACACCTTAGAGGGTTGCCTACCACAGGGCTTCTTAAATATTTTATATTTGCAAACCCAGGTAGATAGTTATATAAAATAGATATAAAAATCAAATCTCACCAATAATAAATCAAAATTTCATGATCCCTATATTCAATTATAAGACTCCATATAGGTTCATGAAACACAGTTTAAGATATTGAGGCCTAAAGCACTGAAAAGTTCAGTAAATGTCCCCAGATCACACAGATAATATGTGTTATAATCAGCTCTGAAAATTGTGAAAACATTTCTCCTTCAACTAACTTATATGTATATATGTACATGCATACATACAATTAATATTGTTATAATATATATTATATAACAGTAATATATGTGTAATTTTTGTCTTGCAAAAAGCTAATAAAGTATAATCTTGGCAGAGTGATTTAAAAATTATCTGTAACTTTAAAAGAGCTCTTACCAATTTACAAAATTAACCAGGCTCAGAAGCCTAATGTCAATTATTCTGATTCATTTTTTGATAACTCTAGTCAACAGATGTGATGCAGGCTAAACTAACCCTCATTATCTCAAAATAATACTATGCCTATACATATTCTTTCTTACACATGTCATGTCTTAAATTCAATATATCTTTTCACAAGGAAGTATATGTAACTTAGTAACTCATTGTAGAGGAAAATTAGGTGCTCTTTCACCACACGTTTCATCTCATACATGCTACTACTATTCCCCCAAGACCATACTGCTGCCCCCAAAGATATCTCAGCTATAACCATGGCTATAAATGAATCTCCCTCAGTGATGGCTGAAGAGGATACCTTTTCTTCTAAGTTCCTGTAAAACTAAGTCTAAAATAATGGAATAGATTAATTTAAGCCCTATACAGAATTGTATAGATGTGTATATATGTTATCTGCCCTACCAAACTAAAAACTCCTTGCAGATATGAAAAGTACTATTTTTTGTCTTTATTTGACAGGAACTTGTACTGAGTAAACAATAAATTAATGTTGATTTGAAAATTATCAATGCAAATAATTCAATGCAAAGTTTGGTCTATAAAAGTAATTCCAGAGTATAATCCAAATTTAGTGGAATAAAGTGAGCATTTTCCCAAGCTCAGCCAATATTCTCCTCAAAACAACTTTAAAAAAACATGTCAAAGCAGATTGTAAGCAGGAAAACCACCACCACCAACAAAAATCACAAGGAATCATTTTTTACAACCCAGAGCAGCTTATATAGGCAAAAAGAAGACTCCATGAACAGTCAGATGGGGGCTAGTCAAGAGTTTGGATCAGAAAAAGCTATATTTGCTGTGAGCTTTGTAGGATGCTCAAATGATAGGAGCACTTAGAATTCAGAGATAATTAAAGTATTGTATACCAGAGTAAAAAGTGATTATAGGATGATCCTGGAAAGACAGTGGCCTAGGTTGGCAAATTTCAAACTTTCCAGATTTTTCCCACAAATAGAACAAATTTGCACTTCAGTGTGGAAGATAGACTGGTGAAAAAACAAGATTTGGGGCCGAACAGGTGTCCTTCTGAAGAAAGCCCCCAGGCTGGCATTAACCCCTGTGTAAAGTGCAAAAACCTCCCAGGCTAGCAGGACAGAAACATCCAGTTAAATGGGGACCCCTCAGACTAGGTAGGTGTGGTTCTCAATAGGAACCACAGAGACTTTCACTTCTCAGATATTTTGCAGAGTCAGGGTTTGAGTAGGGAAACACTTAGTGAACCTCAACTGATTGGTAATACTAGGCCCAGCTGTGTTGCAGGGATGTGGATGTGGCCCTGGATGAGAAGGAACTAGAACACCCAGAAGAAAAGTAGCAGCAGGGCATTTACGCTGTTGGCTGTGGTCACTTGCAGGAGGGTGGAGCTCCTTGTTTGGGATTCTTGGACAGAGGGGAGAGCTGAAAGAAAGCTTGAAGGAAACCATTTCCATCCCACAATTAAATATATTTATATCAATAATTCTTATTAAAAAAAAACTGAACTTGCAGAGAACAAAAAAACCCACTACTGAAACATAACATGGGAACAAGAAAGACTGGGGTTCATCTTCAGAAGAGGTCACTTTAGTTTAAAAAAAGTTTCTACTCCAAAGAGTAATGTGAAATGGTTCCCTATCCAAAAAGAATTTATAAAAGAAATTTAAAAAAAAATTTTAAATCAAATGAATGATATTGAGGGAAAAAATTAAGTTAAAACCAAGAAAAACAAGATTATGAGAAAAAAAGTTAACCACTAGAAAAGAAGATAAGTGCCTCAGAGATGAAAAAATTCTTTGAAAATTTAGAATTGGGTGAGGAGAAGCCAGTGAATTTATGAGACGAAGAAATAACAAAACTGATTATAAAGAATGAGAAAATAAAACAGAATGTGAAATGTTTTATAAGAAAAACAACAGATCTGGAGAACAGATCTAGAAGAGAAAGTATGAGAAAAATTGGATTGCTAGAAAGAGAACCTTGACATAACAATGCAGGAAATAATCCAAGAAAATTGTCCTAGAGTTGAAAAACATGAGGAGAAAGCAGAAATAGAAAAAAATCCACCAGTCACCATTTCAAAGAAATCCTGTGTGGAAAATACATAATAATATTATTTCCAAATTTCAAAAACCCCAAGTCAAAGAGAAAATTTTGCAAGAAACAAACAAACAAAAATACCAATTCAAATATGCTGGAGCTACAATTAGAATTGTACAAGACTTATGAGCAGCTACAGTAAAAGGTCATGAAATCATATCTATTGACAATCAAAAGAGCTAGGCCTGTGACCAAAAATATCATATCCAGTTATTAATTATTTATATTATTCTGAATGAGAAAAAATGGACCATCAACAAACTTGCAAATTTTCAGGACTTTCTATCAACCAAACCTGAATTTAATGGAAAACTGAACATAGGAGAGCCAATATCAAAGATCAATTTTAAGCAACTCAGCATGGACAAACTGTTTAAACATGGACAAATTGTTTATGTTGGCTTTTTTTAAAAAAATGTTTAAGATTCACATCAACAACAGGGTAGCTCAAAAGAAAAATTGGCAGAGTTAAGGTAAAAAGGGTAATCATGTTATACAAATGAGGTGCAGAGGATGAATGGACAAAGAGACAGAGGGGAAGGAGGACTCATAGTTCTAAAAACCTACTCACATTGGGAATGGGTTCAATAGACAATACTACATATATCATGAAGGATATAGCATCTTCCAAAATCTATAAAGAAATAAGGGGGACATACAGAGTAAAACTAAAAGGCTGGAGCAGAATTTATTATGCTTCAAGTGAAATAAAAAAAGCAGGGATAATGATATTGATCTCAGATCAAGCAAAAGCCAAAATAGATCTAAATAGAAGAGATAAGGAAGGAAATTACATCTTGCTAAAGGGTACCACAGATAATGAACTAATAGCAATACTAAATATATATGCACTAAGTGACACAGATACAACATACAAGTTCCCAGAGGAGAAGTTTAGAGAGCTGCAAGAAGAAACAGCAAAGCTATAATAGTGGGGGATCTCAACTTTGATCTCTCAGAACTAGATGAGTCAAACTACAAAATAAATAAGAAAGAAGTTAAGGAGATAGAATTTTAGAAAAGTTAGGTTTGATAGACCTTTGGAGAAACTGAATGGAGACAGAAAGGATTATGCCTTTTTCTTAGTGGTTCATGGAACCTATATAATAATTGACCATATATTAGAGCACAAAAACATCAAATTCAAATGCAGAAAAGCAGAAATAGTAAATGCATCTTTTTCAGACATTCTGCAATAAAAAATTGCATGTAATAAAAGTCCAGAGGAAAATAAACCAAAAATAATTGGAAACTAAATAATTTGATCCTAAAGAATAAGTGGATGGAACAACAAATCATAGACATAATCAATAATTTCATCCAAAAGAATGACAATAATGAGACAACATACCAAAATTTATGGAATGCAACCAAAGAAAGCAGTTCTTAGGGGAAGTTTTATATCACTAGATGCTTACTTGGATAAAATAGAGAAAGAGATCAATGAATTGTGCATGCAACTAAAAAAGCTAGAAAAGGTACAAATTTAAAACCCCCAATTAAATATCTCATTTAAAATTCTGAAAATAAAAGGGAAAATTAATAAAACTGAAAGAAAAAAAAAAAAAAACCTTGTACCAATAAAGAAATAAGAGGGGAGGGATGGGCAGATGGGGAAGCCAAGGGTTAGGGAAGAAGATGGGAGGGATCCTTAAAGGAAGGTAAAATAACAGTAAGGTAAGTTATGGAGTAGAATTTAATTAAGCATAGTGTCAGCAGGAATAGGAAAGATGTGTGTATGTTAAGGTGTTGTGTGGAAGTATGTATATGTACATATCTACAAAAGTATATGTAAATATATCTTTTCTTAACTGTAGCTTCCTTGGGGATGATGGGAGGAATGAAAAGGGGAAAAAAGAATAAAATATAAATAAGGTGCCTAGCAGAGAACGAAAGAATGATTTATAAGGAAGTAAAGAAAAAACGGACATTCATGAATATAATGTCTTCTACTAATATATATACTTCCTTCATCTGGTAATTTGTTGTTATATATTTTTAATCCTCCCTGATGTTTTGCTAAGCAAATGACAATATTCTCTTTTGTTTTGATTTATTTGTTTTTATTCCTTTTCTGTTTTTCTTTTTTTTCTTATTCTGTTTTTTTCAAATAAAATAAGGGAAAAAAAGAAAAAAAAATGATTACAGAGTTCCCCCAAAAGGATGCCATATTTGATAATTTCATTGCCCATTGTCAAGTCCTGGATTAGAGTTCCAAACTGGAAAGAAGGGAACAATTACAAGGGAGCAAGAGTCTTAACCATGTAGGGGTCTCAGTTCCAAATTGGAAAGGAATGTTTATGGAGACAGGGAAGTAAAAATACTACATGAGGATCACTTATAGTTCAAGAACAAAGAAAGATTATGATCGCCAGAGATCTTACCTGAAGAAGAACCAGAACACAGATGAGGAAAACAGCAGACTTCTCCCCAAATCACACCACCTTTGAAGACTGAAAGCATATAGGCCCTTTGACCTCGCTGTGAAAATAACAGGAAATTAAAGGCTGAAATACAGTACAATTGCCATCTCTCCCTTGTCTTTATAATACGGCAGAGGTAAGATTTACTCAAATTTAATATAAAGTCCAAATTCAAGAAGTTACCTGGGAAAATAAACAAACAACAATAATACTACCTGCATGTATAAAGTTTTTAGCCTGAAAGGGAAACTCAATACACAGACTTAAAAGACAATAACCTAAAAACATCTCTAAGCAAAGTTTCAAAGGAAAATATAAATTGAAATATCCCAAAGAGATCAAAAAGAAAAAAAATGTACAAAAATATTTATGGTAGTTCTTTTTATAGTGGCAAAAAACCAGAAATTGGGTGTATGATATCAATTATATGTATGAAATCATGTAAAATATATTTCCATATTAGTCATATTCAAAAAAATCAAGAAAAATAAAGACAGTAAGAAAATTATACTCCAATTAACAATAATAGTTCATGAATTCTCTCTTTGGAGAGAGACTATTTTTTATCATGAGTTCTTTGGAATCATCTTGGATCATTGTATTGATCAAAGTCATCAAGTCTTTCAGTTGATCATCAATACAATATTGCTGTTGTGCACAATGATCTTTCAGCATTGTGTACTTTGCATTAGTTCACATGGGTCTTCCCTTGTTTTTCTAAATCACCTGTCTCCTCATTTCCCACAGAGCAATAGTACTCACTCACTAGGACATGAATATACTATTAGTGGAACTATGAACTCAGCCAATCATTTTGGAGAACAATTATGGAATTATGGCCAAGGAGTTATAAAACTGTGTATACCCTCTGAGCCAACAATAGCTCTATTAGGTCTATTTCCCAAAGTGATCAGAAAAAAGAAAAGGAACGAACTTATATATTCTCAAATATTTATAGCAGCTCTCTTTGTGATAGCATTGTGGGGATATCCATCAATTGGGAAATGACTAAACAAGTGTGATACATGATTGCAGTGGAATCTGTAAGAAATTAGTAGATTGATTAGAAAAATATGGAAAGATGTGCATGAAATAATGAAGAATGAAATGAGCAAAACTAAGAGAAAGATGTATATAGTAACAGCAATATTGTTTGAAAAATATCTGTGAATAACTAAGCTATTCTAAGTAATATAAATATTCAAATCAATTACAAATTGCTTATGAAGATGGTATGCCCTTCCAGAGACAAAACTGGAAACAGAAGTATGCATAATATAGTTTTACATGTCACCATTTTCATACTCACAGAAGAGCTTATATTTATCTATGTAAAATGTATACATAGATATATGTTTGTAAGTCCAAGGACATATAAGTGTGTGTATGGATATGTGTGTGTATATATGTTATATAAATATAAATATGCATGTATGCATGTGTATTTTGATCTATTGCTTTCTCTCTTCCCATCCAAACACACAAAAAGGTATATATGTGAGTCATATGGTCACAAAACATCATCATTTAAAACATCTGTAGATAGATGGATGATAATAGAGGATATGTATGTGTGTGTGAGAGAGAGACAGAGAGAGAGAGAAAGAGAGAGAGAGAGAGAGAGAGAGAGAGAGCCGAGCAAGTCAGAGAACCAGAGTGAGACAGAGAGCGAGAGCGAGAGCGAGAGCGAGAGAGAGAGAGAGAGAGAGCAAGAGAGAGAGGGGAGGCGGTGCCTTTTTTTTAGTGCACAATGAGGAGTAAAGGAAGAAGACACTTTGGGAATTAAAATTCAAGAAAAAATAAATTAAATTTTAAAACAGTACTCCCTCATAGTCATATGCCACAACTTGCTCAGTCATTTCCCCATTGATGGGCATACTTTCAATTTCCAATTGTTTGCTACCACCAAAAAAAAAAATAGTTCCCATAAATATTTTTGTACAAAAAGGTCTTTTTCCTTTTCCTTTGATATCTTTGGGATATAAACTTAGTAGTGATATTATTGATTCAAAGGTTATGCAGAGTTTTTAGTCTTGTGGGTATAGTTCAATTATTCTCCAAAACAGCTACTTCTATACAATTCCACCAATAACTTATTAGTGTACCTATTTTTCCCTCATCCCCTACATCTATCATTTCTTTGAGATGTGAGGTAGTATCTCAGATTGTTTTAATCTACATTTCTTCAGTCAATATATTTTATGGTATTTTATATGTTTTTTTGATAGTTTTGACTCCTCTTTCTGAAAACTGTATCCTCTAATCACTTACTGATTTGAGAATTGATTATATTTTATTATATTAATTTAATTTTTTCTATACCCTGTATTTATTTGAGAAATGAGCCCTTTTCAATATAACTTACTATAATTTCTTTTCATTTTACTCCAATGTCTTCAGAATGTTTTATCAAAATATAGTTTTCCCGATTATCTCTATTAATTAGGTCTATTTTTACTTTTGCTTCATCCAAGATCATGATTGCTATCCCTGTTTTTTTTTTGTTTTAGCTGAAATTTATTAGATTCTGTTTTAGTTCTTTTATTTTAACTCTGTCTTTATGGATTTTTTGACTGAATAGTATTTTTTCACTTACATGTAAAGATAATTTTCATCATTCACTTTTATAAAATTTTAAGTTCCAGACTTCTGACTTTCTCCCTTCTCTCCCCTCTCCCTAAGACAGAAAGCAATCTGATATAGGTTATACTTGCACAATTATATTAACTATATTTCCACATTAGTCTTATTGTGAAAGAAAAATCAGAACAAGGGGAGAAAATGAGAAAGAAAAAAACAAAGAAAAATGAAAATAGCTTCAATCTAAATTCAGACTGTAATAGTTCTTCATCTGGATGTGGATACCATTTTCCATCATAAATCTTTTGAAATTGTCTTGGATATTTGCATTGCTTTGAATAGCTAAGTCTATCAAACTTGATCCCAAACAATATTGCTATTGCTGCATACAATGTTTTCCTACTTCTGTTCAATTCATTCACCATCATTTCATGTATTTCCAGGTTTTTCTGAAGTCAATCAGTTCATCATTTTTTACAGAATAGTTTTATATTACATTCTTATGTCACAATTTGTTTAGCCATTCTCCATGTGATGGACAATTACTCAACTTTCAATTCTTTGCCACCAAAAATAGCTATTATTAATAGTTTTATGTGTGGTTCTTTTCCCTTTTTATGATCTCTTCAGGATACAGACCTAGTAATGGTATTGCTGGATCAAATTGTATGCACATTTTTAGCCCTTTGAGTATAGTTCAAAATTACTCTCCAGAATAAATACATCAGTTCAGGATTCCACCAACAATGTATTAACATTTTTCTAATATGTGCATTTCTACTTCAAGTATGTCTCTTCCAAGCAACATATTATTGGATTCCAGTTCCTAAACCATTCATTCTACTATCTGCTTCCACTTAAAGGGTAAACTTATTTCATTAACAGTTACATTTATAATTACCATATATTATTTCCTTCTATTCTATTTTCTTGCTTCTTCCTCTTTCTATTTTTATCTTGTTCCTCCAAAAAAGTTTATCTGGTTTCTAACTACTGCTTCTCTTAATCTGCTCTTCCTTTTATCATACTCTCCCTTTCTCTTATTCCCTTCCCCACCTATTTCCCTAATGGGTATATTTCATTTCTATAACAAGTGGATGTATATGTATATGTGTGTGTGTGTTTGTGCAATATATATATATATATTTTTTTTTCTTCCCATGTTGAACAAATTCTAATGAAAAGTTCAAATACCATGTGTCATCACCCATTTTCAATCTCCATTGTAAAAGCTCTTCATTGAATGCCATTTTCATGAGGAAATCTTCCCCACTGTAACACTCTCTTCCTTATTCTCCCAGAGCATCTCTCTTTTTCATGCTTTCCTTTTTTTTAGATCATTTCAATATAAGAAACTCATACCTATGCGTTCTATGTAAACTCTTTTAACAGAGAGTTATATGTATCATCTTCATAGTAAACCGTTTACTGACCTATTTATAATTATTCTTGCATATTTTAATTGTAATGCTTCTCTTGTATCTTGTGCTTAAATGTCGCATTTTCCATTTGATTCTGGTTTTTTCATCAAGAATGTTCTAAAGTTCTCTATTTAATTAAAGATCTATTTTTTCCTTCTGACAGGCTTCGCAAAGCCTTGTGCTACAAATTTTTTTCTCCCTCCATTCCACCCACCCTCTCCCTTAGACAGCAAGTAATCCAATCTATGTTAAATATGTGCAAATTTTTTATACAGTTTCCACAATTATCATGATGGACAAGAAAAATAAGATCAAAAAGGGGGGAAAAAGAGAAAGAAAACAAAAGGCAAGCAAAGAACAAAAAAAAAAATTAAAATACTATGTTGGGATCCACACTGAGCCCCATAGTCTTCTCTCTGGGTTCAGATGGCTCTTGCTATCCCAAAACTATTGTAACTAGCCTGAATCATCTTGCTGTTGAAAACAGTCACATCCATCAGAATTGATCATCATATAATATTGTGGCTGTGTACAATGTTCTCTTGGTTCTACCAGTTCATGTCTCTCTAGGCATTTCTGAAATCATCCTGCTGATTTTTTCTTACAAAACAATAATGTTCTATAACATTATTATACCATAATTTATTCAGCCATTCTCCAACTGATGGGCATCCACTTAGTTTTCAGTACCCAGTCACTCAAAAAGGGCTGCTACAAATGTTTTAGCACATTGAGATTCTTTTCACTTTTTATGATCTTTTTTTTTAATACAGGCCTAGTAGAGATACTGCTGGATCAAAGAGTATATACAATTTGATGGTCCTTTGGATATAGTTCCAAATTGTTCACAACGGTTGAATCAAGTAATGACACCAACCACAATGTAAATTAGTGTCCCAGTTTTTGCACATCCCCTCTAACATTTATCTTTTCTTGTCATCTGTGCCTATCTGAGAGGCATGCAGTGGTACCTCAGAGTTGCCTTAAGTTATATTTTTCTGTGCAAATTAAGACAACTCTGAGATACCACTACACACCTGTCAGATTGGTGTGTAGGATGACAGGAAAAGATAATGTGGAATGTTGGAGGGGATGTGGGAAAACAGGGACACTAATACATTGTTGGTGGAACTGTGAATACATCTAGCCATTCTGGAGAGCGATTTGTAACTATGCTCAAAAAGCTATCAAATTGTGCATACCCTTTGATCCAGCAGTGTTACTACTGGGCTTATATCCCAAAAAATGATGAACAGGATGATTTCAGAGAGGCCTGGAGAGACTTACGTGAACTGATGCTGAGTGAAACAAGCAGGGCCAGGAGATCATTATATACTTCAACAACAATACTATATGATGATCAATTCTAATGGACCTGGCCATCTTCAATAATGAACCAAATCAGTTCCAATAGAGAAGTAATGAACTGAACCAGCTACACCCAGGGAAAGAACTCTGGGAGATGACTATGAACCACTACAAAGAATTCCCAATCCCTCTATTTTTGTCCACCTGTATTTGTGATTTCCTTCACAGGCTAATAGTACACTATTTCAAAGTCCAATTCTTTTTGTACAGCAAAATAACTGGACATGTATACATATATTGTATTTAACTTATATTTTAACATATTTAACACGTATTGGTCAACCTGCCATCTGGGAGAAGGGGTCAGGGGAAGGAGGGGAAAAGTTGGAACAAAAGGTTTTGCAATTGTCAATGCTGAAAAATTATACAGGCATATATCTTGAAATAAAAAGCTATAATGATAAAAAAGCTATATTTAGAGCATTTTATCATGTGACTAGAATGGTTTCAATCTGAAGAAATTTTTAATGTGTTTAATTCACTTGCTATCTGCTTTCATTTTAGGAGAGAGCTCATCTCATTCACATTCACAGATAAAATGACTAATTCTTTATTTTCCACCACCTTATATTTCCCCAAGTTATATTATTCTGTTTCCCCCTTTCCCTCCTCATCAATATTTTGCTTCTGACCACCACCTCCCTCATTCTGTCCTTCCCTTTTACAGCCTCTCCCCCTTTCTTATTCCTTTCCCCTTCTACTTGTTATCCCTTCTTTTACCTTCTCCTTTCCCTTATCCTTTCTCCCTACTTCCCTATAAGATGAGATAAATTTCTGTATTAAACTAAATATGTTTTATGTTCTCTTTTTGATCCAAATCCAATGAGTTTTTAAGGTTTACACTATACTCATGGTCCTGCCTTTATTCTGTCAACTGTAACAGATCTTTTTTGCTTCTTAATGTGATGTAATTTACTTCATTTTTTCTCCCCTTTCTCTTCTTCCAGTACAATCCCTTTTTCATCTGTAGCTTCTTTTTTATATCATCACAGTAAAGTGAAGTTATACCTATATTCTCTAAGTATACCCTTAACAAAGGTAGTTCTCAAGAGTTAAACGTGTCTTCTTCCCATATAGGGATGTAAACAGTTTAACCTTAAAAAAAAAAAAAAAAAATATATATATATATATATATATATATATATATATATAGTTTTTTTTTTCTTATTTCATTTTTACCTGTTTATGCTACTCTTGAATTCTGTATTTGAAAATCAAATTTTCTGTTCAGCTGTGGTCTTTTCATCAAAAATAAATGAAAATCCCCTATTTTGTTGAATGTCTATCTTTCCCCCTTAAAAATAATGCCTAATTTTGCTGGATAATTGATTGATTCTTAGCTGCTGTCCAAGTTTCCCTGACCTTTGATCCTTTGAAGTGAAAACTGTTAGGTCCTAGGTGTTACTGTTTGAGATGCCTTGATATTTGAATTGTTTATTTCTGGCTGCTTGCAGTATTTTCTCCTAATTCTGTAATTGAGTCACAATATTCCTTAATATTTTCATTTTCTTCACTTTCTCTGACTCTTTTTCCAGAGCTCTCATTTCCTTTCCCCATTTTTCTTCTAGCTCTCTTTTAAGATCCTTTTAGAATTCTTCCAAGAGAGCCTTGTGAGATCAAACCAATTTATATCATTCTTTGAGGCTTCATCTGGAGATATTTTGCTTTTAGTGTCCTCAGGATTTGAGATCTCTTCTTCTCTGTCTCTATAAATGCTATTTATGGTCAGAGCTCTTTTTGCTTATTTGCTTATTTTTAGAGGTTGAGGCTTAGGGTAAAGGGGAGGTTGTCCCAAACTTCCTCTACAGACAAAAGAGGTTTCATGCTGCCCTGGGGCTGGTGCTGCTGTCCTCCTTCATGGGGTTCAGGGGCTCATTATTTGTCTCCTGGGTAGAGGTCTCACAGTTAAGCTGTTGATCCATTGGTTTTTGAAGAAACAGGACAAGAGTAACCAAGGGTGGTGGATGTATTTTGACTAAGATTCTCCTATTAGATTCCCCCAGCACCTGGAAGCCTCTCTATCCTAGGTCTCTCTGCACTGAACTGTGCTGTGCCTGCACTGATCTACAAACACTCCTCTCCTTTCCTCCCACCCCTACACCCGCCTCCAACTGTCCAATAGACCTTTATGGAAGTTATTCCAAAACATATTCTGCTGGAAATTTCTTAAACTCCAAATATTTGTCGGTTCTGTCACTCCAAAACCTATTCAGAGTTTTGATCTGGTGCTGAATTGAGGGAATCCAGGAAGAGCTCAGATAAAGGTCTGTCTACTCTCCACCATCTTAGCTTTATCTATACTCAGTTTTTCTAGGCAGATAATTGTAATTTGCCTTCCAGAATGAAATTTCCCTCTTCTGCTTTAATATAAAGTCATTAAATTTTATATGATCCTGACCACTGTTCAATAATATTTAAATAGTTGTTTCTTTGTTTTTCCCTGACTGCTTAAAGTATTTTCTTTTTGACTTGGGAGCTGTGGAATTTGACTAGAATATTTGTGGAGTTTTTCATTTTGGAATCTCTTTCACGAGATCTTTGGGGGATTCTTTCAATTTTTATTTCAATGGTGGATTATTTCAATTTTATTTTATCCTCTGTGTCTAAAATATTAGGATACTTTCCTTGATGATTTCTTGGAATATATCTAGGCTTTTCATTTTTTGTCATGTCTTTTAAGTTGTCCAGTAATTTTTAAATTACTTCTTCTTGATCTATTTTTCCTAATCAGTTGTTTTCCCAAAAAGTTATTATACATTTCTTCTATTTTTTTTCATTCTTTTAACTGTTTTATTGTTTCTTGATGTTTAATGGAGTCATTTGTTTCCACTTGCCCAATTCCAATTTTTAAGGAACTTTTTTTTTGGTGAGATTTTTGTACTCTTTTTTCTATTTGATCAATTGTGGTTTTAAAAGTATTATTTGCTCCAACATTGATTTGTGTGGCGTTGGGAGCAGGGGTGTGAATGTATGCCTTTTTTCACCAAACTGTTAATTTTGTTTTCATAATTTTATTTCAGCCTGATCACTTCTTTTCCTAATTTTTCCTCTATTAGTCTTTTTTTTTTTAACTCTTCCAGGATTGTTCAGGCTTGGTTCAATTAGCATTGTTATTTGAAGCTTTGCTAGCAGCTCTTTTCATATTATTGATTTTTTTTATTTAAGTCTTGTTCTTCCTATCACTGTGATTGGTTTTTAAGATCAACTATTAATTTGTTTTTTGCTCATCTTCCAATCTGTTTGGTGACTTTGAAATTTATGTTAAAGTTGGTTTCTGTTCAGTTGATGGGGAAATAGAGGGAGAGAAATACCTTTCTAAGTTACAGGTTTTATTATATTCTTATTTTCAGAGCTAGTTTTAGGAATCTGAAAGTTTTTGCTTTTAAGGTGATGTGAACCTGGGAGAAGTATGGTCATTGCTCTCTTGGTCTTTACTCTGATCTTTATTCAGGAAGGGACACTTGTAATGTTCTTCTCTAAAATATAATGTTCTCTGGGAACAGATTTCTTGGGGGGTTTTTGAGAGCAGCCTTAGTTTCAGCTCAAAGTAATAATCACCTCAAATTCAGCCAGGAGTTAAAGTCCAATTCCTTTATTGTTTCCTTTTAAATCTTGTCACTTTCTTGAGGCCCAGTTAGCTTTCTTAGAGGCCTATCTCTCTCCTTGGTTCCGAGAGCTCTTGCCCCTAGTCCTTTGCCTCTGCCAGCGTCAGCCTCTAGCTCCCTCCAAATCTCCAGCCAGCACAAAGGTGGAATATGGAATGAATCTGACCACCTCTGAGAGTGGGCTTGTGTCTTAGTAGGCTTGTCTTTTAGTGGGCTCCTCCTTATATATGCTCTCTTAAAGGTGTGAATCTTGTGGAACTCTAATAAGCACTAAGTACATTAGTGAACTAGAGAACTGTTAAGTACCATGCTAAATTATATAATTATTGTTTCTATCAATTCCACTCACTTAGCACCTTGTGAGAATTCTAACATCTTCTAACAGACACTCATGCCTTGCTGCCACAATTGCTAATTGCTTTGGAATTGTGATCAGGGATCTTGCTTCCTTGTGACTGACAACTAATTCTCTCTATCCTGGAAAGATATCCCATAACTGCATATAGGCAAGAGAATTACCAGTCACTATCAGCTGTATCCATAGTCAAGAAAGAGTCCCCTAGATATTATTTATTTTATTTTTCTAATTTTTATTTTTTAAATTTATGTATTTTTAATATACATTGCTTTATGAATCATGTTGAGAGAGAAAAATCAGAGCAAAAAAGAAAAACCATGGGACATTAAAAAAAAAACAGAAAAAAGAAGTGAATATAGCATATGTTGATTTATATTCAGTATCCATAGTTCTTTTTTATGGATGCAGATGGAATTTTCTGTCCAAAGTCTATTGGGATTACTTTGGATGGCTGAAGCACTGAGAAGACCCAAGTCTTCCATAAATGATAATCACACATTCTTGTGGTTATGCAGACAATGTATTTCTGGTTCTGCTTGTTTTGCTTGGTATCAGTTATATAAATCTTCCAGGTCCTTCTAAAATATCTCGTTCATGATTTCTTGTAGAATAATAATATTCCATTATCTTCATATGTGACAATTTATTCAGTTATTGCCTAATTTATGGGCATCTACACATTTTCCAATTCTTTGCTATCACAAAAAGAGCTGTTACAAACATTTTTTGCATGTGTGGGTCCTTTACATTCCTTCATGATTTCCTTGGGATATGGAACCAGTAAAGGCACTACTGATTCAAAGAGTATACACAGTTTTATAGGTATTTGGACACAGTTCCAAATTACTCTCCAGAATGGTTAGATCATTTCACAACTTCACCAACAATGGATTAGTGTCCCAGTTTTCACACATCCTCTCCAACATTTGTTATTTTCTTTTCTTGTCATCTTAGCCAATCTAAGAAGTCTGAGATTGTATCTTGAAGTTATTTTAATTTGCATTTCTCTAATTAATAGTGAGTTAGAGCATTTTTCAAATGACTACAGATGGTTTTAATTTTGTCACCTGAAAGTTGTCTGTTCATATCCTTTGACCATTTATCATTTGGGGAATCCCTAGGTATCATTTAAAAGTTTTTTGGAAAGCAATGTAGAGAGAGTCCAGCTGGGTTGCCTTCAATGCTCTATTCTCTAAGTCCCCATCAAATATTAAAATAAGTAGAAAATAGTTCCTTAAAAAATAGAATTGAGCAAGGGAAAGCTAATGACTATAAGATTACAAACAAAAACAATAAAAATTGAAAAAACTAGAATAATGATATAATATGAAATAAAGGAAAAATTAAACAAGAAACTATAACAAGAAATAATTAGGAATTACTGTACTACATGGAAGGCAAGATTAAAAATAAGAGGCTAAATATTATATTTCAGGTACATATAAGGAAAAACTGCCTCAATATCTTAGAATCAGAGAAATTTAGATGGACATTAATCCATCTAAAGAGATGCCAAAATGAAAACACCCAGAAATATTACCATTAATTCTTGCATGTCTATTTTATGTGAAATAATGTTCGCTCCCTCAATCTCACTCTTCCTTTTCCTCGTCCTCTCTTCTCCTCTTTTCTCTCTCTCTCCCTCTCCCTCTCTTTCTACTTCTCTCTCTCAATTCTCCCCATACCTCTGTCTCTCTCACCCTCTCTCAAAAGGTATATAAAGCCTATCCTGCCCACAGCAAAATAGAACAAGAAAGGCATAAAAGAAAAGGAGGAAGATAGTAAAAAGTAAGGAGGAATAAGGGAGTTAGTATCAAAAGAAAAACATATCATCCATAAAATGGAAGTCAATAGAAGAATGAATTATAAACCAAAATCCCAAAATATGTTGTTTGCAAAAGACACATCTGAAACAGAACCACTGACACGAAGTTAAAATAAGGGTTTAGAGCAAAATCTATTATGCTTCAGTTTGTGTATACAAGAAAAAAGAAGGTTAGCAATCATAATTCCAGACAAACAAAAAGCAAAAGTAGACATAATTAAAAAAAGAAAGGCAGGAAACTGATATATTGCTAAAAGGTACTATAGACAATGCATTAATATCAATATTAAACATATACACCAAATGATGTAATATCCAAACTTTAAAAGGAAATAGACAATAAAGTTAAATTAGTGAGGGATGTCTACTTTTACCTCTAAAACCTAAGATAATATTCATAAGAAAGAAGCTAATGAATTAAATAGAAATCTAGAAAAATAACATAAGATAGATCTCTGGAGAATACTTAATGGGAATAGAGAGGAATATGACCTTTTTCTCAATTCTAACTGTACTTTTATAAAAATTAACCATTTATTTGGGCAACACAAACCTCAAAAACAAATGTAGAAAAGCAAAAATAATAAATGCACCCCTTTCAAACCAAGATGCAATAAAACTTACATTTAATAAAAGGCCTTAAAAAGATAGACTAAAATTGATTGGAATAATTATCCTAAAAATGTGTTGATTAAAAAGCAAATAACAAACAAACAAACAAAAACAATTATTTCATTAAAGTTTACAACAATGAGATAAAATACCAAAATTTCAGGATGATGAAAAATAAGTTTTTGTTGTTCCTTAACTTTTAAATCTTAATGACTTTGTGGGCCATACTATTCATAAGAGTTTTCTTGGCAACGATACTTGAGTGTTTTATTATTTCTTTTCCCACTGGACTAAGGCATAAGTTAAATGACTTGCTCAGCATCACACTGCTAGTAAGTGTCTGAGGCTAGATTTAAAGTCAGGTTTCCAGATCCAGCACTTAGCCAGCTAGACATTACAGAACTTAGGAAAACTTTTGTATTCTTCAGCACTTACATTTAGAGAGAAAAAACAAACTGAAAAATTGGGGCATGCAACTAAAAAAAAATCACAACAACTAGAAAATACTATATGAAAACCTACAATTAAACCCACATAGAAATTCTGAAAATCAAAGAAGAGATGAATAAAACTGAAAAATGAAATTGGGAACTTGTTTTATCAAAAAAAAAAAAAACAATAAAATAAACAATTGGTTAATTTGACTTTTAAAAAGAAGAAAATCAAATTACCAGAATCAAAAATCAAAAACGCAAATATATAACCAATTAAGAGGAAAATAAAATAATTTGCCCAACATTGTGCCAATAAAACTGAAATTTTTGAATATTTGAAAAAAATACAAATTGGCCAGATTAACAGAAGAGAGATTGGGATATGTAAATAAGCCAATCTTAGGAAAATAAGTTAAATATGCCACCCATGAACTGTTTACAAGTTAATTTTACCAATTATTTAAAAAACAATTTGTTCACAAACTACAGAAACCATTTGAAAAAAAGTAAAGAACAATCCTTCCAATGCTATCTCTGACACAAATACGGTTTTAATCCTTCCAATGCTATCTCTGACACAAATACGGTTTTAATCCTAAAGCAGAGAGAGCAAAATCAGAGGAAAAGAAAAACTATAGATCAATTTCACAAATGAATTTAGACAAAAAAAATTAAGTAAAATATTAACAAGGAAATTACAACAATGTATCACAAAGATCATATGAGAAATACAGGGCTAGTTCGATATTAAGAACATTTTGTCTTCATTTTTGAGTCATTTCAGTCATCTCTGACTCTTCGCAAACCCATCAATTTAAACATAAAAAGGGTTATCATAAATAAATTAGAGAAGTAAGGTGAAAATTAATTTCAGATCTATGGATTAAGGAAAAACTCGTGATTAAATAAACACAAAAAGAGTTACAAGGAGGTTCAAAGAAAAAATTTTCATTACATTAATTTGAAAAGGTTTTTCAGAAACAAAAGCAATATAAGTGAACTTAAAAAGAAAGCATGAAACTGAGGGAAATTATAGCAAATATCTCTGATAAAAATCTCATTTCTTAAATATATATGGAACTGAGCCAAAGTTAGAAAAATAAGATCCACTTTCCAAATGATAAATGGTCAAAGGATATTAATAGATGGTTTTCAGAATAAAAAAATCAAAGTTATAAATTGCTATATTAAAAATGCTCTAAAATGTTTTTAAAAATTTAAATTAAAACATCTTTCAGGTACTATTCCATGCTTAACAGATTAGCTAACAAAAAAATGACAAATGTTGAAAGGTAATTTGAAAAATTAGGTACACTTCTGGAGAACAATTTGGAAATATGCCCAAAGGGTCATAAAACTCTGCATATCCTTTGACCCAGAAATACTCCTGTACCTCAAAGAGATCAAAGAAAAAGAAAAAAACAATATGTACCAAAATATTTATAGCTCTTTTTTTTGTGGAGACAAAGAATTAGAATCTCAGGGGATACCCATCAAGTGGGAGATAGCTAAACAAATTTTAGTATAATAAATTGTGGTATATGATTGTAATGGAAGACAATTCTACTATACGAAATGAAAAGTAAGATAATTTCAAAAATTATAGCTCCTGTCTTTCTCTTTTTTCTTCTTTTCTCCTTCCTTCTTCACTCCCTTGCTTCCTTCTTTCCTTTCTTCCTACCTTCCTCTCTGTACTCATTTATTGTTATTATCCATATTTATTTAACATATTCTAAAATTTTAATATAATGAAAATATCTATAGAACTTCATGACATGCTTGCTATATATTCACAAGCACATTTAAGTAAACACAAAAGAGAAATTATTGATGTAAATAATAGAAAAATACATCATGACTATCACTGAGGAGGTACAAAAATATGCTGAATAGCTAATGCCCTTAGCCTGTGATTGGAATGTGTATATATGTGTACATACACTTGTTTATATATATACATGCACACACTTACCCATAGTTACATGTGTATATCTATATGCATAGATATAGATATACACATGCACACATATATGTGCACACCTACAAATCCATACTTATAACACATGCACACATATATGTACACACCTACAAATCCATACTTATATATGTTTTTTCATGAATACACACACATAACCTTTCAGTAATACATCTATTGCATAAAAACAGATATAGTTATATTTGATTTATTTAACAATGTTCCTTGTTTTGATAACAAAGGAGCTGTATAAGAAATTAATGACATGGATGTAGCATAGAACTTGATAGAAAAGGACAAGTTGACAATCTTATGATTAGAACAAGGACTAGTTACATATGTTTCTTTGCTCTCATGATATATAGTAGTTACTATCACTAGAATAATTTCAAATTTCAAACCTTCTTGGTTTTCATCACAAACTTGATATAAGAAAAAGATGAAAAATCAATATTTTAATGTTCTTTATATGTGTGAAAAATAATAGTATGCCAAACTACTTTGACCCTGAGAGCATCCTTTATTTTGAGTGTCTCACCATCCCCTGAAAGATTGTCAGGTCTTTATCGGGGAGATCCTCCAAACAAACTAGCACATTATTAAAGTTACAGCAGCACAGTAACTCATGGAATGTATGAGTGATTAAAAGCCATGCAGTTGTGACAAGGACCATAAGGAGAGCTGAAAGTGAAGTAATATGTCTTTTGATAAAAAAAGAAAATACTGAAACTGGGATGATTTAACCTATTCTCATTTTAAATCTTATGTTTCAACTATAATCCAAGGGACCTTGAATGTTGGTGGATTTGAGGGAAATGTAATTACAAATGTATAGCTCAATCAAAATTTTCTAGGGAGGGGGGGGATTTATTGATAGTTGATATATATGACAAAGAAGTTTATGTGCTAATCTCCAATATCTGTATATAAAAAGGTATATATGCACACATTTCTCTTGTCTTTCTTTTTCTCTCTCTCTCATTTTTACATACATTGTTTCTATGTCACTATTCCTGGCTCTCTCTGGCTCTCTTATTTTCGTTCTGTTACACTTTATCTCTTTATCTTGGTGGGTCCTTCTCCTCCTACCGTAGTAAATTCATAGTCTACTACAGAAAATGTATTTTTACTGTAGAGTATGTTAAGGGTTAGAGTTTTACCACAGGTGTTAGAGAGAATCAAACCATAAGATTTTTGTCTTCTCACCATATCATATATCTAAAGGAATAATTACTTCAATGTTTCAAAGATCTATGATTTTTCCCATAATGGTGCTTCCTTCACTGATGCAGAACACAACTTCTCTATGCTTTAATAGATGGTCGGCATGGGTTGCTGTGGTTAAACACATTGATCACCTAGTAGCCAATTAATGTAACAAAATGTTCTGGCACAAGCCAGGCAGTAATTTCTACATTTACACGTGGCTGTAGATTGTAATTTCAATTAACTGGCTCACTGCAGGACCTATGAACTAATGGACATTATAAGATCATCTTTTCCATTTATTCAAATTTTCTTTATAAACATAGATTGGTTTTGTTTCCTGGATGTCTAAAAAGTTGGGGTAATGTAGTTGGTAATTGTTTTACAAAAGTGTTTTGACGATTTTCTCAAAGTTGTAAATAAAAGGGGAACACTGCCTCGGCAACACAGATATGCAATTCTGTATAATCCCCTGATGATATAAAAAACTACATATTAGTGAAGGAACTAAGTATAAAACAGAAAAATCTCAGAAAAATGCATAATTATATATCCAAGCAGGCTGTTCTTTTCAATTTATCTTCACATTTCTAGATATTTTTAGGCTATCTAGGACTATCAGGAGATATCAAAATCACCAAGCAAATGAAAATTCACTGAAAAGGAGTACTTAAATATTGTACTAGAGAGCAGGCATGTAGAAAGTTCAGGATAGCAGTTTATATTCATCCTCATGGATGCAAACTTCCATTAAACAAATGGCCTCTTTCTAGTTAATTGAGTCTATTACAATTAAATGTCTATATTAAAAATTTTGGGGGGCACCTAGCTGATGCAGTGGATACAGCACCAACCCTGAAGTCAGGAGAACCAGAGTTCAAATTTGATTTCTGAAACTTAACACTTCCTAACTGTGTGACCCTGGGCAAGTCACTTGACCCCTATTGCCTCAGCAAAAAAGAAAAATAAAAAATGGAAAGAAACGCATGTTAGTAAAAGACTTAAGGATTTCCCTTTCCTAATGAGTTATGAAAATAAAAATAATTAGACTTTGGCCTAAGATGATCTGGGAAACTGCATCCATCTTTCTCTCTCTGATTTTGCTTATGTTCACATTACCTTTTCCCAGCTCTTAAATTAATATAATGACTATATTACAAAGGAAGAAAAGAATTGTTAGAAAATTCCAAGATGTAGGATATGATAAGTTTATCAATTTATATGAAATTCTATGGCATTATCAACAAAAATATGCAAAAATAGTCATACCAATCAAACTCCCAAGAAACTATTTTACACATCTAGAAAAAATAATACCAAAGTTCATCTGTGTAGAGGGTTGAAACTCTGAAAAAGGTGTCCTTGTATCAGACAACTGAGCATTTAAGGTTAATTACCTATTCCATGTGAGAAAATGGCTCTATTAGCATCAGTTCTATTAGCTCTCCTCACTGTTTGGTGCTTACTGAATGTTTGGTGTTTAGACAATCATAGGCAAGGGCTGGAGAGGGGACAGAGAGACACTTTGCTGTAGGACAAGGAGGAGAGAAGTTGGTGACTTTGGACTCGAGAATCCAGGATACATCATTGGCAAGCCGCATGGCAGTTTGTCTGTCTCCTTTACTTCTCCCCCTAAAGACCAAGGACTTTAATTTATCCTGACTCTGGCTGACTCCAAAGAACTAACTTCACAATCTGGAAGAACAAAAGGTCAAGAATTTCAAGGGAATTCATGAAAAAAATGCAAATAAAGGTGGTCTACCTGTGTCAGACCTAGAACTATATTATAAAGCAGCAATCATCAAAATCATTTGGTACTGGCTAAGAAATAGAGTGGTTGATCAGTGGAATAGATTAGGTTCACAGGACAAAATAGTCAATAACTATAGTAATCTAGTGTTTGACAAACCCAAAGACCCCAGCTTTTGGGATAAGAATTCACTATTTGACAAAAACTGCTGGGAAAATTGGAAACTAGTATGGCAGAAACTAGGCCAGAAACTAGAAACTCTTTTTTGTAGTTTACTTGAATTTTATTTTTGTTTCATTTTCTATTTTAATCCCTTTGATTTATTTTTCTTATTGTAATACTAGCATTTCTAGTACCTTAAATAATAATGGTGATAATGGATAGCCTTGTTGATATGAAATCTATAATCTTTTTTTTAATAGCTTTTTATTTACAAGTTATATGTATGGGAAATTTTACAGCATTGACAATTGTCAAACCTTTTGTTCCAATTTTTCCCCTCCTTCCCCCCACCCCCTCCCTAGATGGCAGGATGACCAACAGATGCTAAATATATTAAAGTATGAATTAGATACACCATAAGTATACATGGCCAAGCCGTTATTTTGCTGTACAAAAAGAATCGGACTCAAATATTGTACAATCAATCTGTGAAGGAAATCCAAAATGCAGACGGGTAAAAATATAGGGATTGGGAATTCAGTGTAATGGTTCTTAGTCATCTCCCAGAGTTCTTTCACTGGGCGTAGCTAGTTCAGTTCATTACTGCTCCATTAGAACTGATTTGGTTCATCTCATTGCTGAAGATGGCCAGGTCCATCAGAATTGATCATCATATAGTATTGTTATTAAAGTATATAATGATCTCCTGGCCCTGCTCATTTCACTCATCATCGATTTGTATAAGTCTCTCCAGGCCTTTCTGAAATCATCCTGCTGGTCAATTTTTACTGAACAATAATATTCTATAATATTCATATACTACAATTTATTCAGTCATTCTCCAATTGATGGGCATCCACTCAGTTTCCAGTTTCTAGCCACTACAAACAGGGCTGCCACAAACATTTGTGCACATACAGGTCCCTTTCCTTTCTTTAAGATTTCTTTGGGATATAAGCCCAGTAGTAACACTGCTGGATCAAAGGATATGTACAGTTTCGTAATTTTTTGAGCATAGTTCTAAATTGCTCTCCAGAATGGTTAGATGTGATATCTATAATCTTATTGGGAAGGCTTCTAACTCATCCCTGTTACAGATAATGTTTGCTCTTGTTTTTAAATGGATATTGCTTATTTTAAGAAAGGTTCCTTTGATTTCTATACTCTCCAGTGTTTTGTTTTGGTTTTTTATTAGGGATGGGTATTATCTTTTGTCAAAAGCCTTTTCTGCATTTATTGATATAATCATACAATTTTTGTTGTTTTTGTTAATGATGTGGTGAACTCAGTTTTCTTAATACTGATGCAACCCTGCATTCCTGGTATAAAACCACCTGATTATAGTGTGTGATATTGATGATATATTGTCATCTCCTTACCAGTATTTTGTTCAGATTTGGGGGGGTTAACTCTTTAGAAAAATTGGCCTATTGTTTTCTTTCTCTGTTTTTCCTCTTCCAGCTTTAGGCATCAAAATTTTATTTGCATAATAAAATGAATTTCTTTAACTTCTTTAACTATTATTTTTTTAAATAGTTAAAATAGTATTATAAGTAATTGTTCTTTAAATATTTGGTAGAATTCATCTGATGTTAGGGACAATTTTTTTTTAGAGAATACATTTATGGTTTATTTAATTTTTTTCTAAGATAGGGTTTTTAATATTTGTGAAGTCTGGATTAGCACCCTGGATGCCTTAGAATCAGCTGGAGTCAGGATAAGGTCTTCATTCTTGGTCATTAGTGGGGGGAATTGAAGGGAATGGACAAAAGCTCTCCACTACCTCTCTTCTCCTCATCCACTGCAAAAGTGACCCTGGCTTATCTTACTCTACCATCCCTCCTACTCCCACCTCCACCCCCCCCCCCGCCCCTAGTCCCTCCTACAATTCTCTGTATACACTGAAAGATTGAGCCAGCACAGAATAGTGGGAAGGACCATTTTCCAAGCATATGCTAATAGAATATTGTCCAATAAGTAATTAGCCTTAAGTGCTCGGTTGTCTGATTCCAGTGCACCTACTCAGACTTTCGGTCCTTTACAAATATTCTACTACTACTTCTGTTAATCTAGGCAGTTGAGATACTTATAAATATTCAAACATTTCACAGACTGATTTAAAAATTTACAACATTTGTTTACTGGCATGAAAGTGGGTTAAATAATTTAACAAATATTTTAATTTTATCTTCTCTCATGATGTTATCCTTTTCACTTTTGATATTGGTAATTTGATTTTCTTCTTTATTTTTAACCAATTAGCCCATAATTTATCTATTTTTTGTTTTATTTTATTATTTCATAAAATGATCTCCTAGTTTTCTACATAAGTTCAATGACTTTTTTGAACTTTGAATATTATTCATTTCTCCCTTGATTTTCAGGATTTCTATTTTGAAGTATAATTGAGAATATTTAATTGTTCTTTTTCTAGTTTCTTTAGTTGCATGTCCAGTTTGTTAATCTGTTCTTTCTCTTTTTTAAGGTTAAGAATTTAGAAATTTAAATTTTTCCCATAAGTACTGCTTTTACTGCATCTCACAAATTTTCGTTGTTCTTAATATCGTTGTTCTTTTTAATGAAATTTTTGAGTTTTTTTCTCTGATTTATTCTTTGACTCACTCATTCTTAAGTATTAGATTATTTAGTTTCCAATTAACTTTTAACATTGAATGACCCTTTACTGAATGTAATTTTTATTGCATTGTGGTTTGAAAAGGCCCATATGACATTTCTACTTTTCTAAATTTAATTTTGAGATTTTTACACCCTAATACATTGTCAGTTTTTGTGAAGGTGCAATCTAAATGTGAGAAAAGGGAATGTTTCTTTCTGTTCCTAATGAGTTTTCTCAAGAAATCTATTCTAACTAAATTTTCTAAAATTATTTTTATCTCCTTAATTTTGTATTTATTTTACAATTTGATTTATCTAGCTCAAAGAGGGGAAAGTTTATACACACACACACTCACACACATAATAGTTTGTTTTTATGCTCTGACTCATTTAACGTTTCCTTTAAGAAATTTGATGCTTCAATATTTATTATTTACTATTTATATATTTACTATATATACTATGTATATATGTTTAACACTGATCTTAATCCACTGATTATGCCATTTGCTAGATGTAATTTCCCTGCTTATATCTTTAATTAAGGTCTATTTTCATCTTTGCTTTGTGTGAAATCATGAATGCTACTCTTGACATTTTAAACTCAGTTAAAAACATAATAGATTCTGCTGAAGCATTTTATTTTAACTCTTTGTGTGTTTCTTTCAAATATATTCTAAGCAGCATATTGCTGGATTCTGGTTTTAAATCCATTGTACTATCTGCTTCAGTTTTATGGATGAGATTGTCCCATTCATATTCACAATTATGATTCCTAACTGTGCATTTTATTTTTCTTTTTATCTATTTCTCTTTTTTTACCCTGTCCCTCCTCAAATATCCATTTTATTCTGACCACTGCCTCCCTTCTTTGCCCTCCCTTTAATCCTTCTTTCTCTTATTCCATTTTCCTTCTACTTCCCTGTTGGTTAAGAGAAATTTCTACAGCTAATTGAGCATATATAAATATTCTTCTCTCTTTGAACCAATTCAATTGAAAGTAAAACTTAATTTGAATTTTTCAATTTCTATTTTGCCCTCTGGAGCTAAATTATTGGAGAAATTTTCCATTAAGAGGTCTTGAAATATGATCACTAGGCTTCCTTTAAATGATGGTTTTTAGACATTCTAATAATTATAAAATTATCTCTATTCTATCTAAATTCCAGGCCAGTTGATTTTCCAAGGAAACATTCCCTATTTTCTTCTTTTTTAAAAAAAATTATTTTGATTTTGTTTGTTTCTTGATGTTTTATGGAGTTATCAGCTTCCACTTGTCCAATTCTAATTCTGATGGAATTAATTTCTTCTATGAGCTTTTGTGCTTTTTCATCATTTGGTCAAATCTGTTTCTCAAGGTGATTTTTTTCAGTGTTTCCTGTGCCTCTTTTACCAAGCTATTAATTGTTTTTCATAATTTTCTTTCATCAATTTCTTTATCTAATTTTTCATCTACCACTATTATTTTATTTTAAAGATCATTTCTTAGTACTTCCAAGAATTCTCATTGGCTCTGTATCCAAATCACATTTTTCTTTAAGGTTTTGTTTGTGACTATTTAGACATCGTTTCTTCTGAGTTTGTGTCTTGATCTTCCCAATAGCTTTTTATGGTCAAGTTCTCTTTTTCTCAGTATATCTTGACTTTGGACTTTATGCTAAAACTAAGTTCTATTCCCAAGGTAGGGATTTTTCAAACTACTGTTTTCAGAGTAAATTCAGGGGGGGTGGAGATGGAAGACTACTAAGTGGTATGATCTACAAAGATTTGTGGTTTCTGCTCCCTTGCAACCTCAAGCTATCTCTGCAGGACTATTGTTCCCCTGTGATTGTAAGTGCTCCATGTTGCCCTGTAACTGTAAAGTTATAGGCATCTGGTAGATATAGGCAATCGGATCGCCAGATGTCACCATGTTCTGCCTCTAGTGCTAGCTCAGAGGTTTGGAATAGTCTCTATACAATTGCCAGAGACCCTTACAGTCTCTGGTGTGAGTGCTTCCAAAACTAATGCTGTTGCTTTTGTTACCTCCAGTATTTTCAATTGGAATTGCCACCACATTCATTCTCAACCAGTCCCCACACCACTGTCACAAAAATCTCTTTCCAGTCTCCTAAATTGTCTTGAGCTGGAGAAATGTCTCACCCTGATGCTCTGTAAGGCTCTCCAGAATTCAATTTGAGGCACAATTTTAAAGTTTCTTAGTGGGGAATGTTAGGAGAACTCAACTATAATGCTTCTTCCACAGTGCCATTTTGGCTAGTGCTTTATATGGTTTTGGTTTTAGTTTTTTACAAATTAAAGCAATAGGAATGAGACTTATATATAGTCACTATGTAGGTTCATAATCAAAGCATTTCCAACTTGAGAAAAGTTAGCACTGTTTGGGCTCCACCAAGAGATTCTTTGGGAATATAGGATATCTTTTTTTAATCACAGTCAAGTATCAGTACAATTTAAATTTAAGAAGGGGTAGGAAGTATCATGCTACCAAGAGAATAATATGTATTTCTTAACAAATTAGTCTATAAATATTCCATTGTCTCCTTTGTTTCTGTTTCCCTCATGTGAAAATGATTCCGTTTTACACTATACCAGAACATCATGCAGTGATTCCATGCTCTCTTATGAATCCACAGGATGTTCTGCCTCACCAGGTTTTGATTCATTTTTATTTGTCTTAAAATATTATTCTTAAATGGCACCTTTTTTCCCTGATGTGGAGCCATTTTTTTTCTTTTTTTATTATTATCTTCCCTGTTGCTTTTTCTGCTTATGCTCCAGGTCTTTTAGTGAGTATTCTACCTCTCAAGAACTTTGGCAATTTCAGTCTTTTTCCTCTTTATATTCCTCCACTGCTTACTTTCTGTCACCTAGGGGATGTTATTTTCCTGGGGGCTGGATCTCAAAGATCTCTCCAGTCCCCCCCCAAATTCCACTAACCTTAGTCTCTGCTCAGATAAAATCTGGAAGGAGGAGGGGGAAAGGAGGGGTGAAAATGGGGATGGAGGAGGAATGGAATCAGCGTTAGCTAGATTTCAGGCCTTTTGTTTTAGACAAACTACCTTTACTCTGATTTCACACCCTACTTCCATTTTTTTTTCTTACTTCTGTATCTAAATAAAACTGCCGCAGAATCCTATAACAACAGAGCAAGCTTTTTGGTTTTGGTTTTCTAGACAGTAGAAAGAAAAGAAGTACAGTTGAATTCTGTTGCAAGTTCATAGTCAAGCTTCTACAGCACTGCCAAATTGTGGTGGACAGAAAAAGATGGAATGATTAAGGATTAGATTTTTGTCCATCTATCAGGCTTAATTCATTAGGCTTTCTGATGTCCCAGAGAGTAGAGACACCTAGAATTCTTTTCTTAATTAAATTTTCAATAGTATTTTATTTTTCAAATGCATAAAAATAGTTTTTAACATTCATTTTTCTAAGACTTTGTATTCCAAATTTTTCTCCCTCTTTCCCTTAGTTACCCTCTTCACAAGACAGTAAGTGAGTTAATATAAATTAAATATATGTAATTCTTTTAAACACAATTTCATATTATGCTTCATGTTATGAAAGAAAAACAGAATGAAAGGAAAAAACGACAAGAGGCAAAAAAAGGTAAAAATTATATGCTTTGATTCACATGCAGTTTCCATAATTCTCTCTCTAAATGTGGATGACATTTTCTATGCCAAATCTATTGGAATTGTATTAGTTCACTATATTGCTGAGAAGAGCTAAGTCTGTCATATTTGATCATAACATAAACTTACTGTTACTGTATACAATGTTCTGGTTTTGCACACTTCACTCAGTATCAGTTAATGTAAGATTCTCCAGGCCTTTCTGAAATTAGCCTATTCATCATTTCTTATAGAACAATCAAATTCCACAACATTTTTATTTCATAACTATTCAGCAATACCCTAACTGTGGGCATAGACTCAATTTTCATTTCTTTGCCACTACAAAAAGAATTGCTACAAATCTTTTTGCACATTTGGGTGCTTTTCCCTCTACTATGATTTCTTTGGGATACAGACCCAATGACATCTGAAATTCTTTATCTCATATATAATTTTCATTTTAAATAGGTTTGAGAAGCCATAAGAACAGTAAAAATATCTACTCGTCTTTTTATTTAATGATAAAGAGAGCTTTTCTTTTAAGCAGAAAAGTTACATAATCAGACTACTTTTTAGCTCAGACTTTATTGTCAGTTATATAGGGGCAGCTAGGTGGTACAGCAGATAATGTACCAGGCCTGCAGTCAAGAAGACTCATTTTCCTGAATTTAAATCTGACCTCAGATACTTACTAGCTATGTGACCTGGGAAAGTCATTTAATCCTGCATAATCAATATCCTCATTTATATTAAACTCAAAAAGGAAATGGAAAATTATTCCAGTTACCATCTTTGCTAAGAAAATTATGAATGGAAGTCATGAAGAGTCAAGTAAAACTGAAAAGTCCCTGACCAATTATGACGGGTTGATTGAAAAGAATCTCAGATGGTTCTGTGAGCCTATAATTATCCTAAGTTTGTCCAGAGCAGAATGGAAGTCAATTGTGAACTTTGCCTTGGTTTTTATCTACATACCAGTCTGTGGTTGCACCAAACTAAAGTATCACATGTCATGCCATAAAGGTTCCTTATTCAACATTACCAGAAAGAGTAAAGTAAGTTCTGAGGGAAATCTGGCTAAATTATTATTATAGGATCAAAAGAAATAAAAGTTCTTTGCAAACCTTAAAGTGCTATGTTAGATTTAGAAATGCTATTCTCACTAATGATGATAATCATAAAAGTGAGGCAAACTTCCCCTATTAATGTCACATTCTGATACTTCATTAGAGTGTAAAATAATTTTAGGTCTGATAGGCTAATGAGGCACAGTAACTTAAAGGTTCTTACAAGCTAGAAAGATGTGGAGTTTGGGGTAGCTGATTTCTGTTATCCTAAGACCAATCCAAATAAATTTGTATAGGCTTAACTCTAAGTTTAACTGTGGTAGTTTTCAACTGTAGCAATCTCAAAGAAAAACTATTGAATCATAGAGTGGTTGCAAACTCAATTGTAAAACAGTTTTCTAAACTGAGGAAATCCTGATAATTAATTTATTGTCATGATTTATATGCACTATAATGCATAAATATTATTCATTATGATATTTTACTGACTGGAATAGTCACTCCCTTAGGTACATTACCTCATGAATTTACCTTGTTCAGTGTTATGTTCAGTATATACAATGCATAACAGAATATATAAATGAATATGTGACATATGAATAGTATCTAAATATACAACACATGCAAAACATGTCAAAAAATGTCTGGAACTCAAGTGCTATGAAAGAGTCTCCATAATTTCTCAACCTAATAAGAACACAAATCACTATCAGTACTTGGGTTCAATTTAAATTTTTTTTCCTCATTTTTGTAAGTATGTCCTATGTTCCTAACTCTAAACCTATTTACTTGTTATATAATATTAGAAGAAGGGAGAAATTGTCTAACTATTAAGTTTTTTTTTTAGTAAGAAATATTAAGAAGAAGTAGGCCCCAATGTATAGAGAGCTAGATGCAGAACCAGGAAGATTTGAGTGCAAAAGCTAACATCTGTGACCCTAGGCAAGAAACTTAATTTTTCAATGCTCTAGGAAGCTCTCTCAAATTATAATCTATAGAAAAGGTACTGACATACATTTGGAGAGAGTTTATTCATACAGAAGTTGCTTGTACCAAGGAAGGCCTGATTTGATGCTAATTTGTGTAGTACCTGCCCATTTAGAGACTGAGATAATTAAATAATGTGTGGACATCATAAACAACTCTTTAAAAATCAATAACAACAAATACTATTTATTACTTTAAATGCAAGAAAGACTACAAAGATATTCTTAAATAAAAATGAACTTATTCACTTCAATGAACCACCTCTAAAGTTAATTGAAGGTTCTTCAAAATTATGCTATTTACTCAAGAGGTTAAAAAAAGTTACTTATATAAAAATGTCACTAGGAATACTAATGTATTTCTAATAGATACACTGTATATGAAACAGTTCTGCCTTCATTTTCGTTAAGGATATTAGGTATTCCCTTAATACATATAAGATGACTTTTCAAAGGCCTAAAGTTTAAAATACAACAGAATTCTCAATACATTTGACTAATAAATTTGACTAACAAAGCAATAGAGATATGTATTCAAATGCATCTTCTGATATTTACTAGCTATATGACCCACAGTCAAATTAGTCAAACACTCTGAGTGTCCATTTCCACAGCTAAAACAAAAAATAATATTTTTATAAACTACTCCACAATTTGTAATGTGAATTTAACAAAATAAATTATGCAAGTGAAGAATTATGCTAACCTTAAAATGCTGTCTTAATATCAATTAGCTAAGATATGAAGTTTGTATATCTGGAAAATTGGCAAATATAATTAATGGAAACTCTTGATAACATTATTAAGAGTAAATTTGTTTTTGATTCATCCTTCCTTAATTGGAATCATTACCAAAGCAGAAAATTTTCAATAAGCATACCCACTCCTAAGGGAGGTAACCCTTTATTATATATCTATTCTTTTACTGACTTTTATTTTATTCTCTTCTCAATAGTTTTTTTCAGATTTGCATCATATTAATTTCTTTTTTATTTAATTTTACCCTAAATATTTTAATTTATTCTTCTGAACTTGAGAAATATCAATAAATAAATCAAAAGTGATTGTTACTACTTAAAAAGAAGAAAAAAAAGGATTGTATAGAAAATGATTTGAAATTGTCTAATATTCAATATTTTACAGTGCATAATAAATTCAACATGCTAATTCCAAAGATGACTTGCCTATCTCCCTCTGAAATTTCTTCTGTTCTCTCCTGTGCATTTTTTAAAAAATTATTTGTTACATTTTAAGTTCAAAACTATCTCCATTTCTCCCTCATTCCCCAACCTCAGTCTAGAGAAGGCCACCATTTCTTATACACACACACACACAACCACATATATGTAAAAACATACTATGCATACTTTTATTTATCAGTTCTTTTTCTGGAAGTGAATAAAATCTTCCCTTGTAATTGATTTAAATATATCAAATATTCAGAATGACACAGTCATTCTAAATTGTTCTTCCCAAATTATTGCTGTTAATATGTTGTCTTGGCTCTACTCATTTCATTCTTCATTATTCCATACAAGTCTTTTATGGAAGTATGTCTAAAATCAAACTTCTCATCATTTCTTAATAGCACTGTAGTATTCCATCACAAAATTATATCAAAACCTGTTTAGGCATACCTTAATTGATACATATTCAATTTTCAGTTCTTTGCCAGCACAAAGAAAGTCTGTTATAAATATTATAAAACATATGGTTTATTTTTCCTTAGTTCTCTGATCATCTTGCGAAACAAACTAATAGTAATATTGCTGTCAATTATAAATTATTTATTTATAATATATAAAATATATGTATGAGCATAATTCCTGATAGCTTGCCAAAATAAAGGAATTAGTTCAGTTCTACCAATTATTATGAATGTTCCAAAATTGATTTCTTGCACTGAAAATTTAAACAGTTTATACCCTTAGTTCCATAAAATGAGAAATTCATTACTCCTTAAGTTATATTTTCCCCCTGTAATTAAACTAATATCTATCAGCATTTCTCCATAATATGAGTCAATCCCATATCTTTTCTTTCTCTCCCACAGTAGGAATGAGTTCCCTAGAAGAAAACAAAGTAACTTCTGGTATCTCACTGCATGGTCAACCGAGCAAAATGGAATCTAGAATCTTCCAACTTCATGAGTTTCCGAAGATTAAGTGAGCTTCCATGTCCTTCAAAATATCCTTCCCTATACCTGGCTCTAAAAACACTTGCAGAAAAAGACTTGGGGCTTTGAATATTGCCCTCTCAATCCCACAGTGAACAGAGGTCAAATTTAACATGAATTTAAAAGTCACTAAACAGGCTGGAAAAATGAGCAAACAACCAGGAAAAAACCACTCTAACTATGAAAAGTTACTATGTTTAAAAAAAAAAAAAAACTCAAAGCTTCTACATTAAAAGCCTCAAAAAAAAAAAAAAAAAAAAGAAAAAGAAAAGAAAAACGAAAATTGGTCTCAAACTGAAAAGAATTCTTAGGGCTCAAAAAATTTTTAAAATCGAAAAGGAGATGGAGGAAAATCAGAAAAAGTAATGAAAGTGAAGCAAAAAAAGAGACAACAACTTGGCAAAGGAGGGACTAAAAAGTACCAGAAGAAATATGAAGAAGAAAGAAGAAAAAGGAGAAAAGAAACAACAGGAGAAGGAGGAGGAGGAAGAAAAAGAAAAGGAGAAGGAGGAAAAGGAGGAGGAAGGAGGAAGAAAAAAGGAGGAGGAAGAGGAAGAAGAAAGAAGGAAGAAAAAGAAAAGGATGAAAAAAGGATGAAGGGAGAAGAAGAAAAAGAAAAGGAAAAGGAAGAAGAAAGAATAAAAAAGAAAGAAAACATGAAAAGGGAAGAAGAGAAAGAAAGAAAAAAGGAAGAAGGAAGAAAAAGGTAGAAGAAAGAAAAAGAAAGAAGAAAGAAGAAAAAGAAAGAAGAAGCAGAAGGAAAAAAGGAAGCAGATGAAAAAGAAGAAGAAAAAAGAAGACGACAAAATCCACTGAAGAGAGGAATTCTTAAAAAGCAGAATTGGCCAAATGGAAAAGGATATCCAAAAAGTTGCAGAAGAGAAGTCCTTAAAGTGCAGTACTAATCACATGAAAAAAATTGTACAAAAATTCACTGAAGAAAAATAGAATTAGTCAAAAAGAAAAAATGGTACTAAATATCACTGAAGAAAATAATTCTTAAAAATTAAAATTGGTCAAGTGAAAGCTAACAACTCTATAAGACATCAAGAAACAATCAAACAAAATCAAAAGAATGAAAAAAAAAAGAAGAAAACTTGAAATATCTTATTAGAAAAAAAACTGACCATGAAAATGGATTGAGGAGATAAATTAAGAATTACTGAATTGACTGAAAGCCATGATCAAAAAAAGAGCCTAGATAAACTCTTTCCAGAAAATATCAAGGAAAACTTCCCAGATGTTCTAAAACAGAGACTAAAACTAAAACTGAGAAAATCCATAAATCAATCACCTCCTGAAAAAGATCCCCAAATGAAAACTGCTAGCAATAGCCAAATCCCAGAGCTTCCAAGTTAAAACAAAATATTGCAAGCAATCAGAAAGAAACAATCCAATCCAAAGTCAGGATAACATAAAACTTAGCATCTTCTATATTAAAATGTCAGAGAGTTGGGGATATGTTATTTCATAGGACAAAGGAACCGGAATTAAAAACCAAAAATTATCTTCCCAGAAAAACCAAGTATAATTCTCAGGGGGGGAAAATCGCATTCAATGAAATAAAGGACTTCCAAATATTTCTGATTAAAAGACTAGAGCTGAATTTTTTAAAAAATGGCTTTGAAACACAAGACTTAAAACCTTAAAAAGGTAAACAGGAAAGACAAACCATAAGGGATCAATAAGGTTAAACTATTACATTCCTGGGAAAATGATACTTACAACTGCTAAGGACTTTCTCATTGGTAGGGCAATTAGGAGTCTATGTAGGCCATGAATGTGACTTGAATATGAATAATAAAATTCAGGAGTGAGAAAGAGGAATGCCCTAGGATTAGGAAGAATGAATGTTAGGGGGAAGGTAAATTATATTACATAAAAAAGACACAAAAGAGCCTTTACAATGAAAAGGAAGATGGAGAATATGAAAGGGGGGGGGCGTGGTTTAAGTTGCTTAGACCTTACTCTCATCAGAATTGGCTCAAAGAAGGAATAACATACACACTCAATTGGATATAGAAACCTACCTTCCACCATAAAAAAGTGGGAGGGGAAGAGTAAGAAAAGAGAGTAGCTATCCAATAAAAGGGAGCACACATTAGGAGAAGTGGTACACAAACAAAACACGAGGTTGGACAGAATGAAAAGACAACAGAAAGTTGAATACATGGGGAGGGGAAGAATAGGATGGAGAAAAATACACACTAAACATAACTTGAAACTTTTTACAGCAAGTTTCTCTAAAATTTATATAGAGACCTCAGTCACATTTATTAGGATTCATGTTATTATCCAATTGATAAATGGTCAAAGGATGTGATCAATCAGTTCTCAGACAAAATAATCAAAGCTATCTATGGTCACATAAAAAAATGTAATGTAAATATAAATGCTCTTAATCAGAGAAATACAAAGCCATTCTAATATACCATCCCCGGCTTATCAGGTTGGTTAATACGAAAGAAAAGAAAAATGACAAATATTGGAAGGCATATGATAAAACTGAGACACTAATGCATTGTTGGTGGAGTTGTAAATTCATTCATTTTGGAGAGCAATTTGGAACTATGGATAAAGGACTTTAAAACCATGTATACTCTTTGACCCAGACTATTAGATCTGTATCCCAACGAGATTTTTAAAAAAAAAGAAAAAGGAAGGGTAACAACAATATTGTATGATGATTAGCTGTGAATATCTTAGCTGTTCTCAGCAATACCATGATTGAAGACAATTTTGAAGGACTTATGATGAAAAATACTATCCATCTCCAAGAATCAATGAAGTCTTAATGCAGATCAAAACATCCTTTTTTAAATTTATTTTTTGTGGATTTGGGGGGGAGGGCAGTCTATGTTTTCTTTTGTAATATGTTTTTGTAATATGTTTTGGAAATTGGAAAATGGAAAACATATGTTTTGCATTGTGGTACATACATAACCTATACCAAATCACTTGTATTCTCAATCAAATGGGAAGGAAAGGAGAAACTTTGAAACTTGAATGTTCTTTTAAATGACTATTAAAATTTGTTTTTACATATAATCAGGAAAAAATTACACTAAAAAAGGATAATGAATATTGCATAATTCGATTTAGCAAGCTTGGTTCCAAAGAGGTATATGTGAAGCTATTTCCCCCTATTTCTTTGTGGAAGTAGGAGTGAAGGTCCTTAGGTATGCAACATAATGTCAAATTTCGGCTAAATTTTATTTCTACTTTTTGTTTTGCTTTTCTTTTTTTCTAATTCTTTATTATGGAGATGGCTTTCTAGAAGAGAGCAAAGTGAGAACAGGAAATCTATGCAATGAAAAAATTAAAAATATAGTGAAATCTATTTTTCAAATTGTAATAAATGATTTAGTAACATGATATAAAATATATAATTAACATGTAGAAGTTAAAAATATGGTAAGATACCAAAGATGAACATATGCATATTTATTAAAATGATGATGATTATATCATTAATAATTAAAACAGAATTGATTGATAATGATGATTATTATAAGAATGGCTAACATTTATAGAAAATACTAAGGTTTACAAGGAAGCAATTTGATTGTTCAATGGATATAGTTCTGGGCCTGGAGTCAGGATTATCTAAATACAATTCTGGCCTCAGACACTTACTATGTAACTTTGGGTAAGTTACTTAACTTTGCCTTGAAAGCAATTAGGTAATTCAGTGGATAGAATGCTGGATCTGGAGTCAGGAAGAACTGAGCTCAAAAATAGCTTCAGATACTAACAATGTGGCCCTGGGCAAATCACTTAATTTATATTTTAATCTACTGGAAAAGGAAATAGTATACCACTTCGGTAACTTTGCCAAGAAAATTCCATAGTCAGTATTGACATGATATGGTCAAGAAGAATCTAGACAACACTGAACTATTGAACAACAAAGGATTACAGTACTCTTCACATACATTGGTTTATTTGTTTCCTACTACAATTTTATGAAATAGAAAATACAAAGAGTAGATAATACACATGTTAACAGAATATTTATGTAGCTATTTATAAATCTATAGTTTGCAGAGTGTGAGATAAATATATCATTTATCTTCATAAACAGTACTTGAAGTTAGGTGTTATTATTATCCTTATTTTTACATGAGGAAGCTGGAAGGGCAAATACAAAATAATAGGCTAGAAGTTACAAAACTATTATTCAGACATTTGTCTGAAATATGATTTGATCAAGTTTTCATGATTTACTTTATTTGTGAAAAACTGAATGGCTTGCTTATGGTTATACATAATATAGTATGTCTCATAATGGAGTACTCTATGAACTACATGATATTCATTCATTCACTATTCATCAAATATTAATTGAGTATATACTACAAGTAAAGCCTCTAGTTAATGTTCTGCATGATACAACATGATGCAAATTGTTAAAAAGTAAATCCAGTTTATAATAAAGATGCTCACAGCTAGACTCTCTCTGTATAGTTATTTTGGAGCTAACAATATTCATGAGTATTGTCTGACTGATAGTCATCAACTGTAAATATCTATAATAAAGGGCAGACATGAACCAAAACATCTTTCCCAGGAAGTATAAGTAGGGTTCTTAAAGAAAAGTCCTCTACCACAATTTGAAAAAAAAATGATTGTTATATCTCTAAGTTATAACTTAGAGAAACAATTTATAAAAAGAAACAACATGCAGTCTATTTTTCCAAATTTATTACCTTATTTTTTCCTCCTGATCATGCTATCTAAACTCTTCTGACAAAGATTCAATTTTCTTTTATTTTCTCAAATCCTAATATATTCAATAAGTTATTGCTGAATGAAGTATGTGCTGTACATCTGAAAGGATATTTATAAGTAGTCAAAAGACCTAGCTTTAAATATCAACTTTATTTGTTGTGTGCCCTTTGGTAAAGCTCTATGACTCAGTTTCTTTGACTATAAAATGAGAAATCAACTAGCTATCTTTTATAGATTTAAAGATTCTTTGTCACTAAGCCTTATAACAATATCTCATTCTTTAGAGAAATGTTTTGCTATCATAGACTATATAGTAAAAACAAAAGCAAACAATTACAAATCTTCATCTGTTCTCCCTCTTATCTCAGTTTAATGCACCATATAGAAAAAAATATGAAGCTATGCTCATCCCAAAACTTTGATCCAACATTCTCATTCTACTTCATATTTTGTTTCCTATACATAATATCAACAATGAAAATTCAGTCACTCAATCTGACATTTATAATCTCCCAAGTTAAGTAATTTTTTAAAAAAATTTTACAGAAAATTATCATCAAGTATCTTTCCAGACTGAATATAAATTACTCTCTAATACATATTCTACTTTAGAACCAAACTGGACTACTTGGTATTCTCTATTCCATATTGATTTCCTAATTGTATGTTTTTTATATGCCACCCTGCAAGACTGGAATGCTCTCCCTCTTGAACTCTAGTAACCCTAACCTCCTTTCCAGGATGAACTTAATCATCAGTTTCTCTAAGGGATTTTTCCTGATTCTCCTAGTTGTCAGTGTCATTTTTCCCCTGAAAAATGGAAACAACAAAAACTTTCAAACTACCAGTACTGAAAATAGCTACACAAAAAAACCTGAAGCTTGAGACAGTGCCTCCTCACCTAAAGTGAAAAGAAAACAACTTAAATATGAAGTTCAATAGGCTGGACAAACAGAACATGCAAGCAATAACAACAACTTGCCCATAGAAAGTTACTGTAGTGAGAGGGGAGATCAAAACTCAGAAAACTCAGAAACTCAAAAGAAGACAATAAAATCAAAACACTTAAAGAAAAGTGAATTGGTATCAAGCCCAAAAAGAATTCCTGTAAAAGTTAAAGAAGGAGGTAAGAATAACTTCAGAGAAACTGAAAAAAGAAATGAGACTGATTAAACAAAATTATGAAGAGAAAATTAGCAGCTTGGCAAAAGAGGCACAAAAATACTGGAAAAGATAACACTCTAAAAAATAAAAATTGTCCAATGGTATAAACAAAAAGGCACAAAAGTTCACTGAATAAAAGAACTCTAAAAACATAGAACTGACCAAATGTAAAAAGAGATACAAAATCTCACTGGAGAAAATATTTCCTTAAAAATTTAGAACTTGGTTAGTAAAAGTTAATGTCTTCATAAGACATCAAGAAACAATAAAACAAAGGAAAAATAAAAGAAAATGTTAAATACCTCAATTAAAAAACTGACTTGAAAAATATGAGATGATTCAACTATTCTGGAGAGCACTCTGGAACTGTGCCCAAATGGCTATCAAACTATGTATTGCTTTTGATTTAGTAGTACCACTACTAGGTCTGTATTCCAAGGAAATTATAAAGGAGGGAAAAGAACCCACATGTGCAGAAATGTTGTAGTAGTTCTTTTTTTGGTAGCAAAGAATTGGAAAATGAGTAGATGTTCCAGACATCAATTGGGAAATGACTGAATAAGTTGTGGTATATGAAGATAATGGAATATTATTGTTCTATAAAAATAATGAATAAGATGATTTTAGAAAGGTCTGGAAGGATTTACATGAACAGATGCTGAGCAAAACAAGCAGAACCGGGAATATTTTGTACACAATAACAGTAAGAACATGCAATGATCAACTATAAAAGACAGTTCTTCTCAGTGGTTCAGTGACCCAAAGCAATCCCAATAGATTTTGGACAAAAAATGCCATTTGTCTTCAGAAAAAGAACTATGGAGATTGAATGTAAATTAACACATTATGTTAATTTTATTTTCCTTTTTTTTTTCTCTCCCATGACTTTTCCCAGTAAAATAGAAAAATAAAGGAGGGATGATTTAAGAATTGTTAAAAAATCTGAAAGCCATGATCACAAAAGGAACCTAGACAAAATAATTAAGAAATTATCAAGGAAAATCGTCCCAATAAATTAGATCCAGAGGGTAAAAGTGTACCAATCACCTCCCAGAGATCCCAAAATGAAAATTCCCAGGAATATTTTAGTAACTTCCAGAGCCCCAGGTCAAAGAGAAAATAGTGCAAACATCCAGAAAGAAACATTTCAAATATCATGGAGCCACAGTTAAAATCATACAAAATTTAAATATTTCCATATTAAAGGAGCAAAGGACTTGGAATATGATATTCTGGAGAGCAAAGAAGCTAAGATTACAACCAAGAATCATCTATCCTGCAAAACTGAGTGTGTTCCTTGAGTGGGAAAAATATAAACTGAAGGGCATAGATGATTTTAAAGCATTATTGACAAAATGACCAGACCTGAATAGAAAATTTGACATTCAAACAAGATTCAAGAAAAGCATAAAAATGTAAACATAAAAGAATAATAATAAGTCTCAATAAAATTAAATTGTTTGCATTCCTGTATGGAAAAAAATGATATGTGATTCCTAATAACTTTATCATTATTAGTTAAAAGAAGTTTACATAGATAGAAATCATGGATGTGAAGTGATCATGTTAGAATGATTTCCAAAAAAATTGAAAGGGTAAGAAAATGAGATGCACAAAGAAAAGGGGGAAGGGAGAGGTAAAAAGAGGAAACTTTTCTCAATAAAATTTCATTCAACAAATAGCTATTACAATGGAGGGGGGGAAAATCGGATGATGGCACATGATTCTTGAACACACATGCATATGCACACACATTCTACTATGAATAGAAATGTAACTTAAACCAGAAAGAAAATTGGAGTGGAAGGGAAAAAGAAAAAGGAGGAGTATAATAAAGGAGAGGGCAGATTAAAGTAAAGCATGTTTACAATCAAAATAGACTTTTGAATAAAAACAGGATAAAAGAGGGAGAGAGAAAAAACAGAAGAAAATGGGATAGAGGGAAGTACACAGCAATCATAACTATGAGTGGCAATGTAAAGATCCCACTCATAAAACAGAAGTAGATAGCAGAATGGATTAGCAACCAAGATCCAACAATATTATGTACTAGAGATGATCCAAAAAAGAAAGATGTACAGAATTAAAATGAAGGGCTGAAGAAAAATCTAATATACTTTTGCTGAGGAAAAAAGGCAATGATGATCTCATACAAAGCAAAAGTAAAAATAGATCTAATTTATAGAGATAACCAGGGAATTATATTTTGATAAAAAGTATCATAGACAATGAAGTAATGAAAAAATTTATAGCATTTTGTCCAATAAAGACTTTATTTCTCAAACATATACGTAATAAAAAACTGAGTCAAATTTATTTTAAAAATAAGTGCTAAAAAAATTAAAAAAAAAAAAATAAGTGCTATTCCCCAAATGATAAATAGTCAAAGGATACAAATAGGCAATTTGCAGAAGAAATCAAAGCTCTCTATAGGCATATGAAAATAAATACTCTGAGTCACTATTGCTTGAAGAAATGGAAATTGAAACAATTCTAAGGTACAACATTAAATCTATCTGAAATGACAAATGCTGGAAGGAATAAACGAAAACAGCTACACTAATGAACTACTGGGAGAGCTGTATATAGATCCACCCATTATAGAAAATAATTTGGAAGTATGCCTGAGGGACTATAAAACTATGTGTATTCTTTGATCCAGAAATACCATTACTGCTTTGTCTACCAAAGAAATCAGAGAAAAAGTAAAAGGACCTATGTATACAAAAATATTTACAACAGTTATTTTTGTGGTGACAAAGAATTAGAAATTAATGTTGTGGTATATAACTGTGATGGAGTACTACTGTGCTATAAGAAATTATGAGAGGGGTAGTTTCATAAAAAAATCTTGGTAACACCTATATAAATTGATACAAATCAAAGTTACATGAGTAAAATCAGATCACAGTGTACAGTAACAAGAATATTGTAATGATGTGAAAGATCTGACTGCTCTTGTTGATACAATGATACAAGACAATTTCACAAAGCTCAAGATGAAAAAATGTTATCCACTTCCAGAAAGAGAAATGATGAACTCTGAATACAAACTGAAGTATATGTCTCTCATTTTCTTTATTTTCCTTGCTTTTAAAAATTAGTAATATAGAAATATGATTTGCATAACTTCTAATGGATAACTGACATCATATTGTTTGCCTTCCCAGGAATTAGTAGAGGGTTGGGAGAGAGGGAGAAGAATTCTGTATAATATGAACTGAAGTATGCAGAACCAGCAAAACAATTTAACTAAGGCCAATTATAATGTTTTTTAAAATATGTTGAGAAATGTAAGAATACTATTCAAAATTATAGTTTTTATGTGGGTAATGTGGGTGATGAGCAAATCATAGATTTCCAAAGGACTTACTGATAAAGCATATTACTCCCCTCCTGATAGAAGATGGGCATGAGCTATAGAGATATACATTGTTGGACATAACCATGGTATGAATGTATTTTACAAATTAGTATTACCCTTTTCCTAGTTTACCTAGTATACCTGAGACACCTGATACAGAGTTTCATGACAGTACCAATGAAATAAAATAGATTTGTGATCAAAAGTTAGATGACATTTAAACAAAGTAGAAGGCATTAGATGAGAGAGTAGTCAAAGAATTCAGTTCAAATATATGTGGAATTGATGATTTCTAAGAATTATATAGCAGAATTAATTCATCTTGGAATTTTCTCTTTTCTGGTGTAAACTGGATAAGAGAAAGATCTCTTTAACTGTAAGCTGAGAAGGCTTACTAAGGAGAGTTCCAATACAGAAGGAGAATTATCCAATATAGAAGGAGTCATCATTCCAAGTATCAGGTGGCCATGGAGATATCAGAGTGAGTTAAGTGTTATTGTGGAAATGGCCTCTTCCCCTAAAGGTCTCTCTTCCACAACCCTGAAAATATAACTAACAAGTGACCATCCAGCACAATAAAAAATAATAATTATAATAATCGCTAACATCTGTATAATGCCTACTGTGCATGTGTCAGGCACTAGACTGAACACTTTACTATTACATCACATGATTTTCACAACAATCCTCAGAAGTACAGGTTAAATTATTATTTTAGAGATGAGAAATAGATAAATTTGTATTAAGTGGCTCACTCAGGATCACACAGCTAGTAAATATTAAAAGCAAAATTTAAACTCAGGTTTTCCTGACTACGGGCCCTGCAACTTATTCTCTATGTCACCTAGTTTCAAACATATGCTTCAAGAAAAATAAATTAAAAGCAAATATACTGCTAGAGCATTTTGAACTATAGTTTATAGAATATTCTGACCCACAAAATACCTTCAGCATATGATAGCTACCATAGTCAAAGGGCCTTCAAACTACCATTTCATAATTCAATGCACATAAACATATAAAAATTCCTTTCTATACCTCTATTATAATGCTTAGGAACATACAATATACAATATTCTGTCAAAATGCAATATACTCTCAATAGATCCTATAAATTTAGATTAGTAAAAATTTAATTCATTCTATTTTTCATTCATTCACTTAAATAGCTTCTCTCAGATAGCTGTATTCCATATTATACATGTGAGATTATTATTCTCTTTAAAACATATAGCACTAGAATTTAAAATTCACATTAGCAAAAGTAGTTGAGATCTTTCTATATCTTTTAATGGAAAATTTCTAAGATTCTGTCCTATGAAATCTTAAAAATAGGACTGGTCTTTTAAAAAAATAGTCCCAGATATGCTAATGTTAATAACACATAAACCATAGTGACAATCAAATGTATAAAGAGAAATATCTTCTCTCTTTCACATAGCAGTATTCTATCAGAAAAATGTACTTCAAGAAGAAAATGATAAAAAAATAAAATAAAATATATATAGGGCTGTAATGGGCTGAGGCTTGAGTTGATGCACTGAGGTCCCAAGTACGTGAGGCTAACTAGTAATTGGGCTATACTCTATTAATATACATGATTGGATAAAGAATGGTCCCTGCCCACTCTCCGTGCAAGTCCTGATGTGTTGTATAGGAAATGACGATTTTGGTGGGTGGAGGCAGAGAGAGAGACAGGAAGAGAAGCTGGGAGAGATTGGGCCTGGGTTCGAGACTCCGAGCTGCTGGTTGTGTAGCTGCTGGTCGAGCTATCTTCTTGACTTAGCTGCACACATTGCTATCGCTGATTCTCTTCCACCTCCGATCTTTCTTCACTGAGAATAAAGACTGACGATTTTCCCATTCCTGTCTCCTGCTGATTTAAAAATACACGATCTTCACATAGGGCCATGAAAAAAATCTTTTTTTCAGTGGTCCAATATCTACTTTTCAGATACTTCTTTCTCGTCCCCAGTTTAAACGTCAATTTCATTAGATTGGTAGTTTAAAGAATATTAAATTAGGAGTTAAAAGATCATGGTTTTAGAATGAGCTCTGATATGTTCTACCTGTGTGAATTTGGGAAAAAAATCATTCTATCTCTCTGAAACCCTATTTCTGCACCTACAAAATAGAGATTGTAATAATGGTACTACCTAACAGGTGTTTATACATGTATGACTAAAGCTCTTTGTAAACTGCAAGGGACTGATTAAATATGAACTATTATTTTTATTCTTAGAAAGCACTTGATAAATACTCATTTGATTCTCTCTATACCTCATTATGTGCTAAATCTACATAACTGCTACAAAACTAAATATTATTATTAGTTCTATATGATTTCATTAAGTGATAGGAAGGATACATTTCAGACTTAAAGATAATGGGCATGCAGAAAGTTCAGAAAGATTTGTACTTCTGAACAAGAGAGCCTTCATCTATAGTCAGATAAGGAATGTACTTTATAGTCTTATACACCACTTAGCTGCTGTAATCATAAGGTGGAAAAGTTCATATAACCTGTTGAAACCAGTTCTAGTTTCAGAAGACACTCCCTTCAGAGTAATTTAGCTCTGATACTACCACTCTTAATATGTCTTTAGCTTGATAACTAACAGAAAGATGGGTCACAACACTGATGACAGGAGGAGATAAGAAAACTATACAACTGCTAATGTTTTTTCCAGTTTATTTTACTTGGGGTTTTGTATTTTCTTTTGCAACAAGGCTAATATGGAAATATATTTTTCATGAACACACATATACTCATATTTCTTGCCTCCTCAAGGGTTGGGGGAAGGGCAGGAGAGAGAAAAAGAATCTGGAATTCAAAATCTTTAAAAAATTAATGTCAAAAAATATAATGTAATTGAGAAATATGTAATGAAATAAACTATTTAAAATACATATATTTTGTAGAACTTTAATAAGTAGTTCAAAGTCATTGATAAATCTTTCAATTAACTTTCCCAACACTTTGAAGAAAATTAAGACAAATATAAAAGAAATAGATCCCAAAAAAGATTATGTAGCTTTCAGGAGATCACAAAAATGTTGGTGGCAGAGTTGGAAGTAGCATACAGATATATCTCTTAACTTCTAGCTTAGTGATCTATTTAATGTTATATGAGATTTTCAAATATCCTGCCACCAGAATATTTATTTTGGACTAGAGATCATAAGTAAAATCATAGGATTCCTCACCCTTCATGTTCCCACCTACGCAGCCTCAATCTGTCTATGCTAGTCCTATAGGGCTATCTGATCAGGCAGTTGTAACACATTGAGCTTAGTATAATGAGGAAGTTTGTAAATATTAAACAGGAATACAAGAAAAACTGTGAGACAGAGAAGCAATACTGACTGCCTTACTTCCTGATTCACTTCTTAGAGGTGTGTGACAAAACTTTGCCAACTCCCCATCTGAAAACAAAAAAATCAATTTCTATACATTATTGCGTAATCTTCAATGTCAAGTTTTAAAATAATATTAAATGCTGGCTGTAAACAACTATGAAAACAGTATTGAGTTGTCAGTTGTTTTGAATGTGATTTTGCTATGTTTGCATAATATACAGAACATTAGTTTAAAAAAAGAAACAAATACACACAGAGAAGGAGAGACAGAGAGACAGAGAGACAAGAGTACAATTTTCCAGTTTTCCCAACATAACTCTAAAAAGCTTCTACAGAAGGATAGGAATTGTATGTTCTTATTTTTTAAGTTCCTTAGAGAGCTACTGTTCTAATAATCTGGTCATGCTCTCCTTACTTGATCACTTTTATTGACAGAGAGTTCATTACTATTAAAAACTCACTCCAATGTAAAACAGACCTACTGATTAAAATCAGTTGTTGTGTGAAATCTCTATCTAGAATCTTTACGTTCTGCTCATTGTTTAATAGACTTTCTTCTAACCCTACTCCCCAAGGGAAAAAACCAGTTGCTTTTACATGAGGTAACTGCTATTTAGACTCAAATATACAAGCAGGATCAAGTTTCAAATTCTGACAAAATAACTGGAGATTAAAGTGTATTCATATTAATGAGCCTTTTGGGACCACCCACTAACAGTATGATTATGGATGTAATCTCAAATGCAGAATTGAAGTAATAAATAGTCAAATCCTCCCAATTTTTTCCTTCAGAGATGATATATTTCATAAAACTTCTAAGTTAATCAGAATTATCAAAAGACTTAGGACTTAGATTCAAACACTGAAGCCATTTAACCAGAGGAGTCATTTAAACACAGTTTTTAACAGGGTAAATGAGAAAGGCAGATAACAGTTATACTTCCTATCTCATAGAAAAATACTTTACATATATATATATATATATATATACACATTACATATATAATATATATATATATATATTTACATTTGTTAAAACTTTTGAGTTACAGATTCTTTCCTTTCCTTTGTACCATCTCCCTATTAAGAAGATACATGTGAAGTTATGCAAAACATTTCCATAAAAGTCATGCTGCAAAACAAACAAAAAACCCCCCCAAAAAACCCTCAAGAAAAATAAAATTTTAAAAAAATCAAAGTGTGCTTCAATCTGTATTTAAACACAATCAGTTCTTTCTCTGAGCATGGATAGCATTTTTCATTTTAAACACTTCAGAATAGTCCTATGTTGTTGTATTGCTGAGAATAACAAAGTCATTCATAGTGGATCATTCTACAACATTACAATTACTTTGTATATGGCACAATTTACTTTGCATGAGCTCATGGAGGGCTCTCAGGTTTTTCTGCAAGCATCCTGCTTATTATTTCTTATAGAACAATAGTATTTCATCATAGTCACATAACACACTTTATTCATCCGTTCCCCAATTGATGGGAATCCCCTTAATTTTCAATTCTTTCTCTGAGAAAAGAGCTGCTATAAATATTTTTGTACATATAAGTCATTTTCTTTTTTTTTAATCTTTTTTGGGATGTTTGCCTATGAGAGGTATCATTGGGTCTAAAGATATGTATGATTTAATAGCCTTTTAGATATAGATCATATCTTTTGATCATTTATCAAGTAGGAAATGGCCCTTTTTAAAATAAATTGATTCAGTTCTCTATACTCTTGAGAAATGAAGTCTTCATCAAAGAAACCTACTTCAAAATTTTTTTCACAATTCCTATAGCTTTTCTCATCTGTGTAGTACTATTCTCTCTCTCCTTCCTCAAATATATTGCTTCTGACTTCTCCCTTCCTCACTATGCCCTCTCCTCTATAACCCTCCTCCCTTTTTGCATTCCTTTCCTCTCTTACTTTCCTGCAGGGAAAGATAGATTTCTATGCCCATATTGACTGAATATTTCCTCTTTGAGACAAATCTGATGAGAGTAAGGTTCACTGACTCCCCTTGCTTTCCTCGTCTTCTTCTCCACTATAAAAGCTTTTTCTTGCCTCTTTTATGGCAGATAATTTACACCATTCCATTTCTCCCTTTCCCTTTCTCCCAGTACATTGCCCTCTCACTCCTTAAATTTTTTAGATATCATCTCATATTCAACTTAAAACTGTGTCCTCTGTATACACTCCTCATTGACATAAAAATGAGTTTTTATGAGTTTCAAGTATCTTCCTCCCATGTAGGAATGAACATGATTAAACTATACTTTTAAGTCCCTTAGGATTTCCTTTTCCTGATTATTCCCCTTATTCTTCTCCTAAGTCCTATATTTGAAAGTCAAATTTTCTATTCAGCTCTGGTATTTTTTATCACAAATGCTTCAGAGTCTTCTAAGTTCACTGAATATGTGCCTTTTCCTTTGAAGGATTATATTCAGTTTTGGTGGATAGGTAATTCTTGGTTGTGATCTTAGCTCCATTGCTTTCTGTAATATAATCCAAGCTCTCTGATCCTTTAATGTATAAATTGTTAAACTTTATGTTATCCTTATTATGGTTCCATTATATTTGAAATAGTTCTTACTGGATGCTTGCAATATTTTCTCCTTGACCTGAGAGTTCCAGAATTTGACTATCATATTGCCGGAGATTTTATCTTAGGCTTTTCACAAATCTTAAAAATATGAGTTATTAATGATATCACATACTTCATAATTCCACAGTAAACTGCATATCCTGAGAAAAAAATATTATCAAAAGGGAAGTCAACACTGTTAATTGAGTGTTTGATCTTTGAAACCTTAACCTATCTTTTTTTAAATAATAGCTTTTTATTTCAAAATATATGCAAAGATAGTTTTCAACATTCACCCTTGCAAAACCTTGTGTCACAAATTTTTTCTCCCTAGCTTTCTTCTACCCTCTCTCCTAAACAGGAAGTAATCCAATAAATGTTAAACATGTATAATTCTTTTATGCAAATTTCCACAATTATCATAGTGCAAAAAAACAAAAAATAAGCAAACAATAACAAAAAAGTGAAAATGCTTTATTGCGATCAGTACCCATAGTCCTTCTGGATGCAAATGACTCACTCTCTCCATCACAAGTCTATTGGAATTTGCCCGAATCACCTGATTATTGAAAAGAACCACATGCATCAGAATTGATCATACATAACGTTGTTGCTATATACAATGTTCTTTTGGTTCTATTCACTTCACTTGGCATCAGTTCATTTAAGTCTCTCCGGGCCTTTTGAAATCATTCTGCTAATCATTCCTTAAAGAAAAGTAATATTCCATAACATTTATATGCCATAGCTTATTCAGCCATTCTCCAACTGATGGATATGCACTCAGTTTCCACTACAAAAAGTTTTTGCACATGTGGGTCCTTTTCCCTTTTTAATGATCTTTTTGGGAAACAGGCCTAGTAGAGACATTGCTGGATCAAAGTAAACTATGCACAGTTGGATAGCCCTTTGGGTGTAATTCCATATTGATCTCCTTGGTTGAATCAATTCACAGCTCCATTAATAATATTTGTGTTCCAATTTTCCCACATCCCTTCCAACAGTTGTCATTATCTTTTCCTGTCATCTTAGTCAATCTGAGTGAGAGGTGTGTAGTGGTACATCAGAGTTGTCCTAATTTGAATTTCTCTGATCAATAGTGATTTAGAGCATTTTTTAATAAGGCTAGAAATAATTTTTAATTTCTTCATCTTTGAAAATTGTGTTCATATCCTTTGACAATTTATCAATACAGGCTTGTATTTTTATAAATTTGAGTACATTCTCTATATATTTGGGAAATGAGGCTTTTATAAGAACCCTTTATCAGAAAAAAGTAAACATTTTCCCAGTTTTATATTTCCCTTCTAATCTTGTCTGCATTGGTTTTATTTGTATAAAAAGATTTAATTTAATATAATCAAAACTATATATTTTACATTTCATAATGCAATCTAAGTTCTTTGGCCACAATTTTTTTTCCTTCTCCACAGATATGAAAGGTAGACTATCCTTTGTTTTTTTTTCTAATTTGCTTATATTATTACTCTTTATATCTAAATCATGAACCCATTTCAAACTTATCTTGATATAGAGTATTAGCAATTGATCAATACCTAGTTTCTGCCATACTATTTTCCAATTTTCCCAGAACCTTTCTATCTAAATATGTTTGATATGTAGCATATTGAATATGCTACATTAATTCACAGCATTCCCCATTTTTATATGCCTTAGGTGTCACTACTATTAGTAATGAGAAATCACTATCACAATTGAGTTTCAAGCAGGACCTGGAACATTCCCTTTCATACTTAGAACTGCTAAAGTAGTACTCAAAGTGGAAAATAAATTCTAAGTCCACGTCTATTCAAAATCATAGCTCCCAACATGTTGACTTTTTCTCTGTTCTGTCAGAGGACACTTACATTACTATCTTATTCACAAAGTTTAGGTTCTTATCACTTTCACATAGACTTACTAATAGTCAATTACTAACTGACATTCTAATTACTATTGCTTTGTCAACATTTTCATTTTCTTTAATCCATCCTCTTTATATCTCATCAAAAGAACCTTCCTAAAGAGGTCTCACTATGTAACTTTCCTTTCTCAATAAAAGCAATAACTCACTTTATCTCTAAGTTTAAAATAAAAAAATATTCTGCATGACATTTAAAGCCTTTTATAGACTGTCTACAACTTATCTTTCTAATGTTGTTATTCAATATTCTTCTTCATGCATTCTACTATCCAGTCCAAGGACTTTTATTGACATGATTAACAAACAATACTCACTTATCTTCTCTCTATGCTTTGCACAAGTTGTCTATCTCCCTTGAAAAACATCCTTCCTTCTCTATGTCATCAGATCTTTAGTCTCCTTCAAAGATTACTTCAAACAATACCTTTTACATGAATCTTTAATTGGCCACCTAGGCTATATATGCCTCCCCCTAAAAAAGGGGAAACACTAATACAACATTTACATGTCAAAAAATTATTATCTCATTGAAATAGATCATAACTTCAAAAAATACAGAGATCACTGATCCCTGTTTCCTCCATAGGTGATATTTATGAGTTATTTTGCCTGAGAAATTCATTGTCCTGCTGCCACCATAGTGACAACAATATCTGAGCTCATCATCAGACAACACATCATATCAGTAATCAAGAATGTAAGGTTCTTAAGATAATGTATTGTTTTGTTTTTAATCTTTGTATGTATACTACCTAATACAACCTCTGGACAGAATAGTCACGTAATAAAATCTTCTTGAGAAACTGATTAAATAACATAGCATTTTACAAATTACTGATATTTCTTTTTTTTTCAATACAGGGGTCCAATGAAGTATGTATTAGCTGCAGGACATCAAGTTGTCTAAAAAATAGATACTTCTTTGCTGTAAACTATGCAAACAAGTAGTCAAAATGACAAAGTAGAAATAAGTGTAAATTAGCTGTCTCAACAAAGCTCCCTACAAAAATATAAAAAATGTGCCACACCTAATTCTGATCAATAAATCCAAAAGGAAAAAAGTCAGTGAGGTTTTTTTGCCTTTTTGCTATAGTTAGCATTCCTAGAACAATATAAAATAGTAATGGTGAAAAAAAGACATCCTTGCTTTACCCCTAATCTTCTTAGAAAAGTATCTAGCTTATTCTCATAACAGATAATGTTGATTCTTTGTACTTTAGATGGGTACTATTCATCATTTTTTAAAAATTTCATTTATTCCCATGCTTTCTACTGTTTTTAATATGAATAGGTATTGTATAGTCAATAGTTTTTTCCTGCATTTATAGTCACAATCATATTATTTTTATTAATATTGTCAATCATATTGACAGGTTTCCTAATTTAGAAGCAGCCCTGCATTCCTTGCATAAAATAGCCTTGTCATTTTATATGATCTATGTAATATGTTGCTATAGTTTGATTAATAAAATTTGATTTAAAACTTTTGCATCAATATTCATTAAGGATATTGATTTATAGTTTCCCTTATGTTTTGGATCTCCCTAGTATCAAACTCTCATATATACATTAGAAGGAATTTAATAGGACCCTTTCTTCTATTTTCCAAAAGTTTATGTAATATTGGAATTAACTATTCTTTAAATATTTAGTAAAAGAAATAACCACAGGCAAAGAGACTTATTTAAAGAACCCCAGAGTTAACTAAAAATTTAATGGAAATAATTAACTTCAGCAAAGATTTCACTTTTAAAAATAAATCTACATAAATTATCATCATTTCTGTACATTATTAACAAAATACAACAGGACGAGACAGAGAAATCCATTTAAAATAGCTTGCAGACAGCATAAACTACTTGGGAGTCTACTTCCTAATACACATACAGGAACTATATGAGCATAATTATAAAGCATTCTTTATACAAAGAGAGATTTAAATAATTAGAGAAATAGTCATTGTTTCTGGATAGATTGACTCAATATGATAAAATTCCAATACTATCTAAATTTACTTATTCAATGTCATACTAGTTAAACTACCAAAGAACTGATTCATAGACTGAGAAAAAAATAAAATAATTCATCTATATAAATAAAAGAAAATATCAAATAATTAATGAAAAATAACAAGAATGAAGAGGTTTAACAATACTAGAACTCAAACTGTTCCTCAAGGCCATGATGATTTAAAAAAAAAATACAGTACTGGGAAGAAAAGAGTGGTTTGATCCACGGAATAGATTAGGTGTACAATATATAAAAGCAAACAAGCAAAGTTGTATCCTAGAACTTATAAACCCAAAGATCCTTGCTCAAACTCAACTATTTTTTTAAATTAGGAAAATAGAAAGTATTCTTGCAGAAACTTAAATTTGAAACCTTATACCAAGATATGCACCAAATGGGTAAATTTGGATACAGTCATTATTACTATATTTATGATATTGTCATTGAGAATATATCATAAACAAATTAGAGGAACATATAAGAAAATGTCACAAATATGAAGGGAAGAGTTTTATACCAAACAAAAGATAGAAAAGTTCTCAGTAGGTTGAATGAGCAATTTCAATTATTTTTTTAAATCTCTGTACAGACAAAACTAACAGAGCCAAAATGTAAAACATGGCAGGAAAATAGGAAAAAATCCTTACACCATGTTTCTCTGATAAACATTTCAGTTCTAAAATAATGTACAGAACTGAGTAAATTTATAAGAATAAGAGCCTTTCCCAAAATGATATAAATATGAAGTTCTCAGAAGAAATCCAAGCTATCAATAGCTATATATATATATAAAACCACTCTAAGTCAAATTAGAGAGATGTACATTAAAATAACTCATAAAATACCGCATACATTTGTGGCTATGTGCAGCAGAGGAAAAAATGAAACAGGATATGCACAAGTTTGTGGAATAGCTGATATCCTACAAGGAGCTTCACTGGTCTTGTTTGCCCATTCGTTAATACATATTTTCATTGTTTGCTGTTAAAACTCTAGCTTTTTGTAACAATTATGCCTCCAAAGTATAGTGCAATTCTTTCGCACTATAAGCCCACTGAAAAGATTTTCAGTGATAGGGTTTAGCATTAGATAAGCTTCCTGCTGGCATGATTGCAGCCGTTATTACCCTAGCCAGACCAGCTGACTAACGAAGTCAAGGCTGCCAATTCCATCCTCAATTGTAGCCTCAAGCTACAAATGTATGAGGTTGACAATGGGAAAGTAAAAATAAAATTACTAATAAAATGTTAGTACTTAAAATTGCTAAAGTTAAACCATTTAAATGTTGAGGATTTAGCATTATCCTTTTTATTAAATTCTCTAAATTCTTAACCATTGACTGAATAGTTAGTAATTTGTTTTAAAAATATATTCCATTTTATTTAATTTCAATTCCAAATCATATTCCTCCTATGTCCCTCACCTACTGAGAAGACAAGTTAAAACAAAATAAATCCTGCATTAGATATGTTTAAATTTTTAAAAATTAATTGAAATTGCCCATTCAATCTATTGAATAAAAGGTCTGAAATTGTCCTATCTGGAAATAAAGTCACTGAGGCAGAACTCCAAATCAATAGCAGTTATTTAGTGTCCATGGCCCTTTCTAATGAAGTGATCCTTACATTTTCCTCATGATCTGAGATGCTCCTGGTCCCCAAGACCTTGTTTTGACAGGATTTGATGTCAGATTCAATACCTGAGTGCTCTGGAGTGGCTACATAAAATACAAAATCTCACTGGTTGACATATCTTCTTTAGAGAAACAAAAAATGATGCATTAGCTAAACAAATTAGCTAGGGAGTCAAGAGTTGGATGAAAGATGACTAACTGGTCATAAGATGGGCAAGGCAGAAGTCATCTCTGGTGACTTAAGTGGTGATAGGATGGTCATAAGATGTTCTCCTTCTCATCCTAGAGTGGGTAATCTGGAGGTGCAAAAATAAGTTGGGGGACTTTACAAGGAATAAATGCAGCCAACCCATGCAGTTAGGTCCTTATCAATCAGCACTTGGGCACTAATGGAATTTGGACACAGAATTTGAGCACAACAGTATGGAGATATTTTTGTCAGCATTCTTGTGGCTGGTAAACACATAATAATTGTTGGGATTAAAGTTTGAGGTCTACTAAAATTACCTGTCTTATCTAATCATCTCTATATTATTTATATAAACTGTAAAAATGATTAATACTGATTGAAATAGAATAGGGATCCAAATGGATCATTTCTCAAAGGAAGGTTACATATCAACTCACCTCTTCTATGCTCCCATACTCAGAGATCCTTAATAATCTCAAACAGTTCAGGAAGCAGACATCACTGACAGATTATTTCATGGGTATTTCACAGGTATGTCCTTCACTATCTCCAACGTCATCCATTAGCCTTAAAAGACAGAGTTTAAGAGGTGATGTTGAGACCTTTACAATCTTGGTGTATTCTAATAGCAGCAATAAAATTCCAGCAATCTCTCCTTTGGTTTTCAAAAGGCAACTAGAGAGCCTTATAGAAATATATAGTATAGTACAACACCCTCAACAACTATCTAACATAATAGAAGTCAATATTCAAGTTTTAAAATATTTTTAATAGTTTTATTTGCTGTACAGTATTTATGTTATGGTAAATTTTATATGTTATGAATAGTGAATATGGTCTGAAATTGATTTTTTTATCAAAATGTTAGCACAAAAAGTCAAAGAAATTCTAGGGAATTACTAGTAAGAAAAAATGTTTTGCATGTTACCAATTTTATTTTAAATACTGCATTTTTATGGATTATTTCATAGTTACTATGTTATGAAAAGGATATATTATCACAATCAATATTTTGTTATAAAGAATTGTATACAGAAGAGTATATTTTTAGCAATCTCTAGTAAAAGATTTTTATTTGAGGTAACCATGCAAATCTAACCCCTTATTTCCCATAAGTTCAACATAATGACATTCAAACTGTTTTCTTTCATGTCGTTTTCTAGGAATTGTTGTTCTAGGAAAAGTTGAAGACTGACTGTATTTTAAAAGCAGGACTGTTTAAATCAAGCCACAGGACTTGTTGCTATCCATGGTCCTGAGTCAGTTAGGTCCTTATCAATCAGCACTTGGGCACTAATGGAAAAAGTATCCTTTCTCTACCTGTCAATCATGATTTCCCCTCTCTACCCCTTGGCCAACATCAAAAGCATTCATACTGCAATCTATAGTCTATAAGAATCAACATGGGAACCATTTATAGATGGTCATTACCCATAACTTGCTCCTCAGAAGTATTCAGTTGGAAGCCATTCAGCTCTCTGTGTTTTGGCTTAGTTATCTAAGATGAAATGGTTGAAAATAGTATTATAGCCTTAGAGGTACATGGTACCATCTAGCCACACCTAACACTTTAATGGATCAGGAAAATGAGACCAAGAGATGTAAAGTGACTACATGAAGAAAAAGAAAAAAAAAAATATATATATATATATATATATACATCATGTAACAGAAATGGAATTCAAACCCCATCTTCCAACTGCAAACCCAATGCTTTTTACCAGTTAGTCTTTTAAAAAAAACTGTTTCCCATGTGTTTTGTGATTTGAATCTTTAGTCTCGCTATTATCAATACTACACATCTTGCCCTTCAACTAAGATGGCCTCCATTTCCCCATAATATCAAGACCCTTTCATATTTCTTTGTGTAGCTTCACTGTTTTGTGTGCATTGCTGTTGACTGCAGTGAATCATGACTGCTTCCTGTGGCAGCTGATCCAGGAGCAGGTTGGTTAAAGTTGGTGGATTTGTCAATTCCTAGATACCCAAAAATGATACAGTATATTTTGAGCCCTTATTCTTACATAGCAGTAATTGTAGATGAACGTGGGGATAACAGAAAGTCATCTACAACATAAGCCTATATGAGGTCCATATTCAAACTATGTTCATAAGATTCCAGGTCTTCTACTCATTTAAGTAATTACTTCTAAAAATAAGATCTTCATCTTTTTCATGATAGGAAATCAGAAGATTATAATATTTTGTCATAATGACAAATAGAGATGATAACTTTCAAAGGAGTATAAAAGAGGTTCAGAGGAAATATTAGGTTCTAGAAGATGTTATAGTAGCATCTTTTGTTAACAGATTGGACATTTTGAGTGAAGAATAATGATTAGTCCAAATTTCTCCAAAATTATCTTTTTTTTTTTCCTTCTAGAAGATGAATGATATAGTGACATTTAGAGGCAAGGGGAAATATCTTAACGGCTTTTCCCTTTTTCTAGCCTTTTTCTTACATTTTATGAAATTGCTGACAATATGAATTGCTTTATCCATAGAATATTCTTTAGAACTAAACTGAAGAGAAAATACTAGAGAGAAAAACAGCTTCGTGTGCTATCTGCTAAAAGGAAAACAATGCATAAAATTATTTTTTAAAACACAACTTTCATATTTTGATTATATTATAAGAAAAAAAGGGTTAAGCCTTCAAGAAGCACTTTCTATCAGCAGAGTCTACATCTATTCAAAATAATTTCAAATCCACTTTTCCATGCTATGTAATTCTGAACAAAAGGCTAAACACAGAATAGGAACAAGATAAAGAAAGTATAACTTTCCTGGCTGTAGCATAGGAACAAGATAAAGTCTAACCTTCCTGACTGTAGTCATGTTCAAGTCTGCCCCTTCCCTACTTCAAAATATTGAAGGTCATCTCCCATTGACTCCTAATCAATATTGTCCCTCATTAACATTTCATTTGGATCACTGGAGTAGAAGTCAATCAACACTTCCTCCTATTTTACCTATAATTCTCCTTCTTCTTATCATTAATATAAGAAATATAATTAACATAATATAATTACAATATAATTTGTAATGACCACATAATAGCTATTTCTTCAAAGAAGACAATTAAAGACTCATTTTTATTTCTCTTCTAAATATATAACTGTGGCCTACCTGGAAACTTTATACTTCCTTCATCCCCATTAGCAACTCCTGGCTCAACCTTCTTACTATCACAATGTTCCCTTATCAATCTTATTCATTTCAATATTCTGTGTCTGTTCTATCAGCCCATTCCCCTGCAGATATCTTTCAATGTTTTCCAGAGGGTGGTTCCTTCATTTATTCATCTTAACTAAATTTCAAATTTCAGCTGACAACAACACTTTTTTCTACATTACTGTTTAATAGAAGAATTATACCTTTCATTCACTCGTTTAAGAAAGGAGTTTGCTTTTTTTTTTTTTTTTTCACTACTTCTGGACAATTGTTTGGTCACCATTACCGAAGAAACTATTAATAGAAAACATGTCAATTGAACTTGGCACTAAAGTTTAATTCAAATTTCTGCCAGCAAGAGTATATGTAATGTCTGTATGGATATGCATTTGTGTGGTGCACGAGGAGGGGAGGAAGAGACAGAGAAACACAGACACACGGACACATACACACACAGAAACTAAGACAGAGACTGAAAGACAGAGATAGAGACAGAAAGACAGAGATAGAGACCAAAACAGAGACTATGGAGATGAAGAGGAAGAGGATTCTAGCATAAGGACTGAAATGCCTGGATAGCTTTGGACTAATTTCTTAACCTTTCTATAAAATATGGACTATTAATACTAGCATTATTTCCCCTGGCTTTAGTGAAGAAAGGATTTTGTGAACTTTCAATTCATTGTTAACAATAATGTACAAGCTAAAATGAGCTCAATTTGAGAAAAAATATTTTTTCATGTTTAATTTTAAAAAATCAGCCAGGTCAAGATAAAATATCAAATACATGCTTGTAAATATAAGTCTGAATTTCTGGAGAAAAGTAGCAACTGTATGTGTACATATGCACATATGCACATGTACACATGTGTTTTGTCTCTATGTATAAATACCTATAGTACCTATTATGGTATTTAAGCATCAAATCCAATGTCTATTTCCATCACTTTTAGCAGGTGACCTGGCAACATGACTTATTAAAATGCTTAATAATAATTGGTTTGGCCTCTTTAATTTTCCTCTATTTCAACCAATAATTGATACTAACCACCACTATTTTCTCTGTGAATTTGCCTTGTCAAATTCTTCTTTGTTCTTCTGACAACTCTCAACTTCAATGATCCTTCTTCTCTTTCCAATTCCTAATTTTTATCTTCTTCTTAATAATTAGCTAATTCTCATCAAAAAAGATACATATATAAAGATATGTACATAAAATTACTTTAGCAGGTCTTTGCTTTATTTTCTCATTATTGTACTAATTTAAACTATAATCACTTCATATCTGAACTATTTCAGTAATCTTTTACATGGTCTCCTGGCTTCTGGACCACCTCCTCTCCTCTCAGCTCAAAATCCAAATATATGCATGTGTATGTTTATATATATATATATATATATATATATGTCTGTGCATACATGTGTATGTGTGCATGCATCCAAAATAATACATGTTGCTATGAATGTCACTCCTCTACTAAAAAAAAAAAAAAAAGAAAAATCTCTGATATCTCCTCAACTTCCCTGAAAAATATCTAGAATCCTTAACCTGTCTTCCAAGACGTTCTGCAATTTGGCCCCAGTCTAAGTTTCTAGTCTTAATATATTTAATTCCCAAGAAAGGGATCTATATCATTCATTATTCCCTGAACATACACTATTCTTTCCTGCCTCAAAATTTTTTTCCATGTCATTCCCTTAAACTTAAAGCCTGTCTTCTCTCATTCATCTCCATCTAACAATCTTCTACATGTAACTTCAAGGACTCATACATATACCATTTTTTCCATTACATGTTCCCTAATTTATATGGCCAAAAGTGTTCACTGGATCACATAATTTTTTAATAGATCCCTTACTTTTCCAGGAGCAAGAAAATGATATACAAAACAGTTGAGTAGTATTATCTTCCTCTATGGTCCTGTATCTTGTATTTTATATTATTTATATGGTTTTTATATACTGATTAATATGAAAAACAATCTTAGTTTACTTGTATAATCCTTTACTAATCTATAAGCTACTGGAGTGCAGGGACTTTGTCTTGTACATCTTTGTATTCTAAACAATACCAAATACTGTAACTTTTTATTATGGATGTTCAATAAATATTTAGCGATTGAATTTTATCACAGAGCTTTTTAAAAAGGAAACTCAACTTAGTCTCTAGAAAATAAATATAGGAGGGAGTTAGTTGCATGTACATGATGCCCATGAGGATTATTTTTGGATTACAAAAAAGAAAAATAGAAATTTATGCTATAGCTCAGTTCCTTTTTTCTACATTTGATTGCAAACACTCACTGAATGCTAGAAAAGCCTAATACAACAATTTGACACCCAAATGGAAGAAATCATGTAGAGAGAGTTCAATTAATTAACCTGAAGGTTATTAGTTAGGAGTTTGTATGCTTTAAATTTTGCTCTATGTCACACTTCATATTAGCAACATTCAAAATTTGTGTTCATAATATTCAAAGAAATCTCAACTCTTGAGTTCAGGATGATATGAAAAGTCTTGTCATTAATATAATAAATGGCTAAAAAGAGATGCCACAATTCACTTGATATTAGGCACAGAGGGGACAGAAAAAATCACAGGTTCCTACAATGCTTTAGGACAGTTAATTTATTTCTATGGTAAGCCTTGCAAACCTCTTTTTTTCAGTACTACGAAGTTCTATCAGCATGTAAATGACAGCTGAATAAATAAGACAAAATTCAGGAGAGAAGTGTAAGTTATGCTAGGGGCGCAAAAATAGTTAGGACACCATCATACAAAATATGGGAAATTGTCTTCAAAGTGTCAGAACTCTTTCGCTTACAAAGATTTGAGATCATAGACTAAAGATACTAGAGTTCTATTTTCTCTCTTTCTGGGGGGTTGGTCTGGGTGGTGTAGTGGATAGAGTACTAGCCTTGGAGTCAGAACAAGTAGAGTTCAAATCCAGCCTTTGACACTTACCTCCCTTAATCTTCCCTTGCTTTTATCACCTTCTTCTTTTGTTTTAGTCTCTTCCTTCCTTCTTTCCAAGTTGGGTAGAATAAATTTCTAAAACCAACTGTATGTTTATATACTTTTTTTTTCTTGAACCAATTCAAATGAGAATAAGATTCAAGAATTGCTCTATCCTCTATCCTCTATCCCTCCTACTGGAAAAGACCTTCCCCGCATGTCTTTTTTAGTGTGGAATCAATTTTTCCTATTCTTCCTCTCCCTTCCCTCTTCTCCAAATGCATTCTTCTTTCTTTAGCTTCCATTCTTCTTCTGAGATCATCAAACACAATAGATTATATTTCCTCTGAGTAGAGTCTTTCTAAATATGCTAACAATAATAACATTTAAGTTAAATTTATCATCTTCCCATTTGGGAATACAAATAGTTTAATATTGTGGTATCATTATAATTTTTTCTTTCACATTTACCTTTTTATGTTTTTGAACTGTGTTTGAATATCAGATTTTCCAAGACTCTGGTCTTCCAATTACAAATGTTTGAAAGTCTTCTATTTCATTAAATATAAATTTTTCCCTTTATAAGTTTATAGTCAGTTTTACAGGGTAGATAATTCTTGGCTGTAAAGCTATATCATTTGCTTTCCAGAAAATCAAGTTCTAAACTTCCTGGTCCTTGCCTATAATAGAGCTAAATATTATATATAATCCTGACTGGGGCTACGTGATATTAAAATTATTTTTTCTGCTATTTACCATATTCTCTCCTTGAACTCTGAGAATGAAGAGGATTATATTGAGGTTAGGATAAATAATGAAGTTATAGGCTTGGGTAATGGGGAGAATGGTGGTACTTTTGATGGTAATAAGGAAGTTAAAAATAGTGAAGTATATGGTGGGAGGAAGGATAATTAATCATGTTTTAGATGATGAGCTTGAGATGCCCCTTTATGGGTTAGCTAATTTGAGATGTTCAAGAGGCAACTAGAGATGCATTTTAACTCAGAATATAAGAGCTAGATATATAGGTTTGGGATTCATTCACATAGACATGGTAATATGAGAACTGATGAGTTTACTAAGCAAAGTAACATATAGCAAGCAAAAAGAGAAGGCATCTAGGAAAGGCCGTTGAGAGACATACATTGTTAGTCTATATGATATGGATGAAGAAGGAGAAAGGGAACTTGATGAGAAACATTCAGCCAGATTGGAGAAAACCCAGAAGAGAATAGTGTCATTAAAAACCTTAAGAAAAGAAAATATACAGTAGGAGGTAACTGACCATGCCAGATATTGCTGGGAGTTTAAGGAAAGTGAAGATTGAGAAAAGGTCAAATTGGGAATTAAGTGAACTTTGAAGAGATCCATTTCACTTGAATAAAAAAAAGAAGCCTAGTTACAGAGATTTTTAGTTAAGAGTTAGAAAAGTCAAGGCATTAATTGTATGTGACTTTCTAATAGGGATTCTTAATTTGTATATTTTACTGAACTATCCCTTTTTACATATCCAGGGCCTAGCATGGTTTAGTCATAAAGGTGCAAAATACCCCAGAGATATAGCAGTCAGTTGGAAGAGTAGATGTTAAAATGTGATTCTAAGTTCAAAATTGCTCATCCAAGTTCCTCCACATTAACAATCTTATTGCTTTCATATACAAAGGAAAAGAAAATAAGTAAGGTATCTTGATTTATACAGAGAGTACTACTGCTATTAATAAAAACAGATAAATTTGAAGTCATTTTAAAATATCAAGAAATAAATTTCCAGAGGAAAAAAGTTAAAAGCAATACAAATACATTTTCAATCATATTTAAAAAGAATAAAAATATGACTTCTTAATAGCAAATAAATTGTTTCCTATCCTACTCCAAGTACAATGTTTTATTTTAAAGAAGCTGAAGCTGTTACATGATTATACTTCTGCAATTTGAAAATATTCCTCATAGAAATAACTTTATAAAAAAGTGATTATTTTCAACTTTTGTCATAAGACTGGGTTGGGGGTGTTTTTGAGTGTTTTTTTTTTAAGTGTGAAAAGCTTAGCATTTTTTTTTACTGCAGTTCTTGTTGAGATTCTACTTGGAAAACTCTAAATAAATATTAATAATGTGAAACTTTCTAGTAAAAATATTGTACTTTGTACATATCTGTGTGTGTTTGTGGTTTTACAGAAGTTGACAAGGCCATGGCAAAAAGTTATCTTCAAATATCATCTGACACTGCTGACTTTACTGTTAAGGCAGAGACTACATTCACTTCGAAAACTCTTTGCCCTACAATCTAAGAGGAATAATGTCCAGCTATCCCTAAAATAATAAAATATTTCTGCATAAGTTAGTCAATTTATTTAAACCTAATCATGGAACTACTCAGGTAATAAAAGAAGCTAGATAGAGGGCCTTAAGGCACCAGAAGAGTAGTATAATAAAACAGAAATAAAACGGCTTTCTACAAAATGAAACATGGTTCATGATTTTGGAGTGTCACTTGAATTTTCATTATTTTCTAATTCCAAAAGGACTTGATGGCACAATACTTTTTCTCTCTCCTTTTCTGCATGAACAAAAAAGTCTTTTTTTCAACAGCAAAGATCTGGAAAGAATAATTCGTGCATGCACCTATCACAATCAATCTGGAATACTTAATTGAACTTACATAGTTAATTCTAGGTAATCATCACCACTACAATGATATGTGGCAACCAGTTTCTTCTAAAGTACCACAATAAGATTTTGTACCTAAGATAATATGCTATAATTAGAAAGGCATAAGGCAAAGAATCAAGGGTGGGTAGAGAAAAGAAAGAGGAAGAGAATTGCACATATATAACTAGTAAAAATTAGCATCTTTTTATAGAGAGATATATCTATTTGGTCATTTCTTAGCTGATCTGGGATTAAGATTATAGTTATATAGTACTATTAAAAATTATTAAGGATCCCAGTTTTGTCTAAAAGATAATGATCAAAAATTAAGAAATAATTCTCCCATATTTTTCTATCATTGAAAAATTATCTAAATAAAATTCTTAATGATTAATAACTCCTACTTATTATTACCCCCATCTCTGCCTTTTGAAATTGTACCTATCCTCAAAGTACAAGCCCAATGTAACCCACTTCCATGAAAACATCAATGAAACTATTGCCTTACGTGATGACTCTATCCTCTTAATCATCCCATCACATGACACTAGAGGCAGTTAGGTAGTCCAGTAAATAAAGTACTGGACTTTGACTCAGGATTATCTACATGTTTAAATCTGGAGTCTAATACTTAATAGTTATAGGACCCTAGTCAAATCAGGACTGCTAAATGACACAATAGAGTTCTGGGTGTAGAGTCAGGAAGACTAATATTCCTGACTTCAAATATGGCCTCAGACAATAGTAGATACATGACTCTGTGCAAGTGACTTAACCCTGTTTATGCAAGTTAACTCATCTGTAAAATGAGCTGGAAGAAAAAAAAAAAAGCAAACCAAATTATCTCTACCAGGAAAAAAAAAAAAGCAAATGAGGTCATAAAGTCAGACATGACTAAAAAAAAAAACTGAACAAAATGCTAGTCATTTTTATTATTATTAACACCATTTGCAATGTTATTATTTGTGTATTTATTTACTCTTTATAAATTCCTTCAGAGTAAGAACTGTCTTACTCCTCGATCAAAACAGCTTATAGATATAGTAAACATTCAATAAACATTTGTTAAATTAAGTTGACACCTAATTAGTTCACTGTTTTTCTTACTTTGTTTATCATAAGTGAAATGATCTGACGCTTGATTTTTTTAAATTGTATTGACACTTCAATTAGTTTAGAATGATTCAAAATGGTTGCATTGTCTCATTTCATATGTGGGGACAGGAAGATTCATGTGGGTCATAAAAGTATGACTGTGATTACAGAGCTGTTATAATTAACTTTGTTAAAGGTTTTTTACTTCAAGGAAGTACTAGGAGGAAAACATTTGATGGTTAAGTTCACCTTTGCATGTACAATGCCATGTGCACATGTTCTAATAAAATAAAAGCTTATCGCAACAAAATACTAACAAAAAACTCATATAAAACTATATTCTACATAGTTCCCATTTATACCCTGTTATCAGTTTCTTTAATGCTTTTCTTCCTGTGCTTATATTAATTAATAAAAACTTTCAACACTAAAATATTCTCAGATGATGAAAAGTCACTGGCCTTTTTTGTAATGGGTTATCTTAAAAGAGTATTCTTATATAATTTGTCCTTCTCTTTAAATACTTACTGTATATTAATTCCATTAATGAAAGAAATTATGTATGCAACTTAAATTTTAAATTTTTTCAGATGTCTACAATAAAAACTTTTCATATATGACAGTGTTATATTTGAGTTGTTATAATTTCTCCACCCACAATTATCTAGCTATATAGATAAATAATAGATATCTGTAGATCTTTATTGTCACACAGACACACACACACATACACCTCAAGTTCCTAACCATATATCTACATAGACTATACATTCCTAAACACAGCCCTATCTATAACATATAATAACAAGAATTGGCTGTGTGTGTATATATATACATATGTATTGTATACATGTATATGCTTACAAATATCACACATGCATGTGAACATGTATCTGTATACATATCAAATCATACACATAAATGTATGAGAAGAAAAAAATTTCAGTACTTTGTTTCAGTCTCTATTATTTCATTGTGGCAGCATCCTTCACACCAACATACATTATGACCCTACTACATCTGCATGGTTTCATAAGTTGACATGATTTCCTCTCTGCCAAAGGGAAAAAAAGTCATTATATAATAACAGACCTTTTGGAAATGATTCTCTACCTCTCTAGGCTAGTCCTCAGACAACAGAGCTAATATATTGTCAAGCTTATGTATTTTGAGTTTTTCCCTATTTAGTAGGCTATAACAGAATATTGCGTCATGTTCATACATTTCAAGAACCTGGGGTTACCTCTGGTGCATAATAAGATTTCAAAATAGGACTTTAGTAAGGTTTTCCATTTGGAAGAGATAATAAAAACTATACTACACCTCATGTTCACCAAACTAATGTTTTGGGGTTTTTTTTGTTGTTGTTTTTTGTTTTTTTTCTGTTTTGAGGGGATTTTTTTTTAAAGATTGTTTTGGATACTTCCTCGGGGAATTATAAAGAAAGCTAGACTAAACCTGGTTTTCTCTATTTATGTATTTCCTTTATCCTTTAAAACTCCTTACATTCATTGATATATTTCATTATTTGGGGCTGATCAAATAAAAGTCCTCAGGAAGAGGCTTTCTAACTGCTTTCCTTGGATGTAATATAAAAGATTTCTGGTTAGTTACTGAATAGTCTAGGTGACCCATGAGATTGCTTCCAACAATGGATAATTGGTAAATGGTAATACAATTAATATTTTGAATACATTGTCTTAGATTTTGAGGTTAATGGACTAAATGGGGCGTGGTTTGTAGTAGGTAAATAATAAGTGTTTGTTGGATGACTAATTAAACTTGCCTTTTTTTTTTTATTTTCTTTCTACCACTATTCAAGTTCTTATTTTTCTATAAAACAATTTCTAATTTTATGTAATACTGACACAAATTATAATATCTTGAATATGAATATGCTAGACAGTTAATATCCTGGTGAGTTTTGGCAAACGTTTTTCTTCATTACTTTTTAAATCTCATTAAGTAGCAGAATGCTACACTTAGAAATAAATGTGATATAAAAACTAAAGATATCAGAAAAAATTACAATTTCAAACAAATACTTTGATTAAATAAGGCAAGAAAAATCACAGTAACTCTCATCCAAAGTAATAAGATATTCTTAAAAGTCAACATTCCTTCATTTTTCGTTAACATTTTCTCATGTTTCGATAGGTTTTGGAGGAAAATGAAGTTCTTCCTTAAAGTCCTTCTTTAGACAGTACTTGTCCAAAGAGAAAAGTATATATTTTATTCTATTATATTTTTTTCCTTTTTTTGTTGAAACTTTTTATTTTCAAAATATATGCAAGGATAATTTTTTATCATTGACCCTTGCAAAACCTTGTGTTCCAATTTCCCCCTCTCCCCATACCTCATCTTCTAGATGGCAAGTAATCCAATATATGTTAAACATGGAAAAAAAAATATATATATATGTAAATTCAATACATGCATACATATTTACACAATTATCTTGCGGCACAAGAAAAATTAGATCAAAAAGAAAAAAAATGAGAAAAAATAAAATTCCAGGAAATAACCACAAAAGAAGTGAAAAATGCTATGTTGTGATTCATACTCAGTTCCCACAGTCCTCTTTCTGGGTGTAAATGACTCTCTTCATCACAAGGAACTGGCCTGAATCATCTCATTGTTGAAAAGAGCCATGTTCATGAGAACTGATCATTGAAGAATCTTCTTGTTGCCATGTACATGTACATCTCCTGATTCTGTTCATTTTATTTAGCATCAGTTCATGAAAGTCTCTCCAGGCTTTTCTGAAATCAACCTGCTGATTGTTTCTTATAAAACAATAACATTTCACAACACTGATATACCGTAATTTATTCACCCATTCTCCAACTGATGGGCATCTATTCATTTTCCAGTTACTGGCCACTACAAAGAGATCTGCCACAAACATTTTGGCACATACAGGTCCCTTTCCCTTCTTTAAGATTTCTTTGGGATATAAGCCCAGTAGTAACATGCTGGATCAAAGGGTATGCACAGTTTGATAACTTTTTGAGCATAGTTCCAAATCGCTCTCCAGAATGGTTGGATCCGTTCACAGTTCCACCAACAATATATCAGTGTCCCAGTTTTCCTACATTTCCCTCCAACATTCATCATTTTCCTGTCATCTTAGCCAATCTGACAGGTGTATAGTGGTACCTGAGAGTTGTCTTAATTTTCATTTCTCTAATCAATAATGATTTAGAGCACCTTTTTATATGACTAGAAATAGTTTCAATTCCTTCAATATCACTCTTAATGTCTAAATCATTAACCCACTTCAACCTTATCTTGGTATATGATGTTAGGTGTGGATCAATGCCAAGTTTCTGCCATATTAATTTCCAATTTCCCAGCAGTTTTTGTCAAATAGAGAATTCTTATCCCAAAATATGAGGCCTTTGGGTTTCCCAAACACTAGTTTTCTAGTTACTGACTATTTTGTCCTGTGAACCTAATCTATTTCACTGATAGACTACTCTATTTCTTAGCCAGTACTAAATGTTTTTGATGACAGCTGTTTTATAATACAGTTTTAGGTCTGGCACATCTAGGTCACCTTCATGGCATTATTTTTCTTTCATTCCCTTGAAATTTTTGACCTTTTGTTCTTCCAGATGAACTTTGTTATCTATTATACTTTCATACTAATAACATTGATACATAGACGGACAGGTAACATTATATAGCTCTTTAAAGCTCACAAATCACCACACAAATATCTCATTTTGATCTTAAAAATCCTTCCTGGGAGGAAGATACTATTATTATGATATTTTAAATGTTAAATGCTATAGAAAATCTTAACTATTATTATTACATACTGTGCTTTAGCTCATTACAATGATCAGAATATTTTAAATTGAATCTATGGTGTCATCTCAAAGCTACAGAAGCAAGATATTAATCTCTGCACTATTTTATTATTTCAATAACTTTTCTTAAAATCTTCATGACATCTTGTTTTGCTCATTTAATCACATCCATCCTTGATTTATTATAATCATTTTCTAATATGTATTGCATGTCTACTATGTTCAACTGATTCCACCTTTCTATTTCTTATCTGGTAGTTTTGATAATTACTGCCTTATAATACAGTTTAAGATCTCATACTACTAAAACTCCTTTCTTTACCTTTTTGTTCATTAATTCCTTTAATATTCTTGACCTTTTGTTCTTCCAAGTGAATTTTATTATTTTAGCTCAATAAAATAATTTTAATAACTTAATTGGGGTGTCATTGGCTAAGTGAATTACTTTAGGTGGAATTATCATTTTCATTATATTGGCTCTGCTCTCCAACGTACAATATTAATATTTCTCTAATTATTTAAATGTGACTTTATTTGTATCAAAAAAGTTTTATAATTATATTCATGTAATCCTGGGCTTTTCTTAGCAATATACTTCCAGATATTTTAGATAGTCTATAATTATTTAAAATGAGATATCTCTTACTATCTCTTCTTGCAGAGTTTGTTGGTGATATATAGAAATGTTGGTAATTTGTGTAAGTTTATTTTATATTCTGCTACTATGATAAAATTGTTATTCCAATTAACTTTTTAATTGAAACTCTAAACATTTTCCAAGTATATCATCATATTTTGAGCAAAAAGACATTTGTTTTATTACCTCACTGACCATTCTGATTCCTTCCATTTCTTCACATTCTTTTATTACTATTGTTAAGATTTATAATACAATATTTAAAAAATATTGTTGTTAATGGGCATCTTTGTTGTATTCCTGATCTTATGGGAAGGCTTCTATGTTATTCCCCTTACAAATAATACTTGTTGATAATGTTAGGTAGATAACACATCATTTTAAGGAAAAATCCATTTATGCTATGCTTTCACATGTTTTTAATAAGAATGAGTATTGTACTTTGTCAAAAACGTTTTCTCCCTCTATTGATATAAGCATATGATTTTGTTACTTTTGTTTTTTACATTATCAGGTATGCCAGTGGTGTTTCTTATCTTAAAAATCCCTGGATTCTTTGTTTAAAGCTACTTGGCTACCATTTATCTTTGTGACATATTATTTTAATCTCCTGGCTGGTATTTTATTTAGAATTTTTGCATCCACATTTATTAATGAAATTACTCTCTAATTTTCTTTCTGTTTTTTCTGTTCCAGGTTTATCTGCAACCTTTTCTTTAATAAAAAATTAAAGTTACATTCTGTTATATAATTACTACAGCTTTGTGTAATTTTCCAGTTATAAATTATACTAAAATAGAAATTAATAATAAAGAAAATTATGAAAATTTTAAATTAAATGTAATTGTGAGTGTTAAAGTATATTTTAACTATTTCAAGGTCTCCCACAAAGTTCAGCAAAATGAGGTGGGAGAAGAGGAAGGAAAGGGAATAATATTTTCTAATGCCAGTATGTGCCAAGAATTGTATTAAGAGGTTTGAAAATATAATCTTCTTTAATCCTCACCCTGTGACCATTTTACAGTTGAAGAGGCTGAGGGTAAGTGATTTTCCCTAACTCCCACAGCTAGTAAATATATGAGACCAGATTTAAACTCATATCATCCTGAATCCAGACCCCAGTGCTCTATCAAAGTGTCTTATATTACCAGACTTAAGGAAAAATGCAGATTGAAAAGTGCTGACATAAGATACTTATTAGGAAATTTTATTTTCAGAGTTACTATTTTGAACATTTAAAATGAATTTTCAATTTATGTTGTTTGATAGGAACAAATTCCAGCTCTTAGTCTCATGCATCAGACAATTGACAAAAAAAAAAAGGAAAAAAGTCTTTTTCAGACAAGGTAGAAGGACATTTAATAGGAATATTTTATACAGGAGAGATGTATCACAGAGAGCACTGAATTAGCTAATCACCAAGTTTGAAACTCTAGGTTCCATTAAATAAGTATATAGTCATATATATGACACATTAAAGTTTAGGTTCCCCAAAAAGATATTATGCCATCAGTACATACATGAATGCATGCATAAATACAATGATTTTTATCATCCATGAATTAATTAATGGACTTTTCAGTTAATTTTCCTACTTTTTAACCAAGTATTCCAATATGTCTCAAGGATCACAATTCTCTTTAGAAGTTTGTTTTATATGGGAAATTTCATAATACTGATTTTCTAGCGATGAAAATGGACATCTGATTTTAGTGAAATTCTAATATGATTCACAAAAGAACAAATGATTCCCAAAGATAGATCTAAATGAATGGTTATAATTTCTTCGTAATTTTATCCAAAAAGATGGTGAAAATTAAACCTTTATATAATGATAAATTTAAAATGTGGAACCAATTTATATATGTTATTTGCCAGTATGTTATTTCAAAATGACAATGAATAATGTGAAAATTTTAACTTTTATGCTGCTCACAAGGATGAGAATTATTATGTCAGTGTTCATATTTGAAATCTATAAAACTCTGATAAACTGAACTCATAGAAAATGATGCAGCAAAGTATGGATGAAACAAAGCAGGATTCTGAATCAGAAGACCAAGGTTCAAATTTTAGCTTTTCCAGTTCTTATGTGTAGCATCTTGGGAAAACCATTTAATCTATCTAAGAGCCTCAGATATAAAGTGAAGGATAAAACTTGATGATTCCCAAAGTACTTCCTGGTCTTAAATCTAAACCTATTAGGCTAGATCTTTCTCCCTCTACATATACCTCCAAAATTACCTATTTGTCTAAGGAACATCACTATTCTTTCAGTCACCAAAAGTTGTATTCTCAGTATCATCCTTAACTCTTCCTTCTTCCTCACTCCCTAAATACCTGTTCTGGAATAATTTTTACACAATTTTTCTCCCTTTTTCTCCATTCATATGTCTAACACCTATTTCCAGCTCTCCTTACCAATTTTTTTAACCTGGATAAGTGGAACAGTATATTCATAAGATACAGTTTTTCCATACAGCTATCAAATCATCATCATCATTATCATCCTTGGGCACAGGTCTATGCTGATGCTACTCCAAAACAGTCAAGAGACTCCCGAAAAATAGTTCTTATCTAACTCTAAAGCCTTTTTCAACTCAGCTTCACATACACCTTTTTCCAACAAAAGTGTCCTTTTTGTTCTGCCTTCTAACTTCATACTTTGTGAAAATTCTTCCCTGTGCCTAGAGGTACATATTTACCTTTCCAAGTATCTAACTTCTTTCAAGGTTTGCTAGCTCAGATCCTAGGTCCTGAATCAAGTCTTCCCTGATCACACAACCTATTAGTGGTCTCTTCTTGAAATATTCCTAGAGGTCTTTGTTTTCTTCTTTGCATCCTCAACCCCTTACTCTGAATTATACATATCTATACTTGTGTTGCAACTCATTAAAATGTAAGTTCCCCAAAAAGATATGCCATTTTTTTTTTGTTTTGTGTTTATGCCATCCTCATAAAAAATAATGAGTAAAAATTGTTGAATTGATTTAATTGTATGATTTTATGCCAAGAAATAAATGAGTGATGGAATATCAATAAACTTATTTCCAAACTAAAACACTGTTGCCAAGTAGGATGCATAAGATAACTAGCAATAAAAATCAAGGTATTCACATGGACAATTTTTTAAATTTGATTAACAAATATCTATTATTATATTTGCTTGTAAGGAGACTATATTATTTTACTTTAAATATTAGAGTTAAAAATGCAAACATTCAAATATTCTGGATTAGAATCAGATTTGCCAGTACACAAAACTTTTATTTTATAATGGTTAGAAATGGTGAAAAGAAGTAAAATAGGAAATTTCAAATCTTCCAGCATAGCCACAAAAAAAGAGTACATTCAGGAGATCACTGAATGATGATCTTGTTCTGCCCATGATTTTTTTTTTCATGTTACTGAAGTCAGCCTGAGGCAGGGTTGGTATGCATCAGTGGGACAGGAAGAAGAAAAAGTCAGAGTACTGAAGACCAGACAAAAATAAAATAAAATACAAAGCACTTTTAAGTCTTTTTTCTTCTTCTTCTTCCTTGAACACTCCAGAGAGGGCAAAGGACATGGAAACATATTGTGTCTGAACAGAGAATTTAAGTGCTTTCTACCTCCCACAGCAACAAAAGAAAGCAAGAAAGCACATGAAATGGTCATCATGATTTTTTTTAATATCCTAGTGATGGCAATTAGTGATTTTATTTTTAATAAAAGAGAACGAGCCCCTATTTACCAATTTTTAATTTGGGTCTAAGTGAATACAGGGTAGAATGAGGATACCTACAAAGGTTCTTTAGAGAATCTAGGCAATCCTTTGAATTTGTAGAATCCCAAGTGTATTTCCCCAAATTGAGACAAATTCCCTATTTTTCTTTTTTTCTTTTCATTTTTCATGCACTAATAAATACTATGAGCACCATAAACCAATATTCACCAATATTTTTCAGTCCATAAAATACCCATAAATCTGTGCGGATGTTTCATTTCCAATTCCTCCAACTCTGTAATCCATTTTCAAGAACATATGTGTAGCCACAAATACAATCTAACAGAATCCCCTCTTCTCTGCACTAATCTTAATTCCATCTAAATCCTCCACTCATTAGACAATAGTAGTAAGGAAATCCAGACAAAAATTGTTAATGAGGTAGGTATTTGTGTCACAAAAATAAAATAAAATTAATGCTACCAAGTCTAATTGATGAAAATGAGCAGGAAATCATGTATTTATTTACATCTAAGAAAATACTGCACTATCAATGTAATACAGTAACTATAGATTAAGATATAAACATATGTCACCACTATAATTTGGTTTTTGATATATATAGGTAAGAAATATGTGTGGCTGCTAATCTGAAATTTTTTTAAAAATTGGGAATTCATTACAGACCACCTTAAATTTTAATACATTACATATAATTTTGAATATATACAATATATAATGTGTAATGTATTTAAATTTGAAAGTAGTTTGTAAATGGGTGTAAGTGTATGTATATTTGTGTATATAGTTATATATTGTGTATTTTTCTTAACTACAGAGATGAGAATACCAATGACCATATAAGTAGTTCAGAAAAAATATACAGTAATAATAACTCACATGTATAAAGAACTTTAAAGTTTGCAGTATTTTACATTCACTATCTCATCTGATTCGTACGATAACCCTGTGAGTTGAAAAACAAGGACACTTCAGTGATCTCTTAACAACCTGAAAATCCAAGAGCACAAATAAAGTACAGCATAATAGATATCATCATTCAACAGTAAGGAACATTATACTGTTATTCCAGAATCATAAGAAAAAACTCATGACTTAAAGATATGCATGCCAAGATTTACAAATTAGATAAAAAGATGGCTATTCCATAGCCTTTTTTTCCCCCCACAATAGCTATGACTATGATTCTTCCATTGTTTGAGTAGTAAGTACTATAATCAAATGTATTCTTATAACTATCAAAACTAAGAGAAAGACAAATATAGGGACTGCCTCAAAGACATAGCTAAGTATCAGAATTAGTATTCAAATTAATACTAATACATGCTAATATACAAGACTAGGGGCAGCTAATTCAAGTAGTAGAGAAAGCACCAGCCCTGAAGTCAGAAGGATCTGATTTCAAATCTGGTCTCAGACTCTTAACACTTCCTGACTGTGTGACCCTGAGCAAGTCACTTAACCCTAATTGCCTTAGCCACAAAAAAAAAAAAAAAAAAAAGGCAGCAAGACTGCCATTACAATCTATTGCCTTTCATTCAGTCTGTTGTCAATTGAGATGCTACATCACTAACAGTTAGTAGCAGTAATAGTGTGCATAGAATAGTCTCAAAATATCTACATATTAACCTAATAAAAATAATGATCATCAGCAATTTCTCACAGTTATCAAATTCTTTACCCCAAAAATATCACAACAATTTTAGAACTGATTCTTGGTATTATTCAAGAAATAATTTATGGCATCCCATCTAGAATATACCATGTATGATTAAGTCAATACTGCTTAAATTCATTTTGCTATAATTTTATTTTTTAAAGTTCAAGTTAATGTAAAAGTTATTGTTAGGAGGTGACTGTGCTAATGTTTGATAAACACAAAGACCTAAGCTTAACAAATGAATATGTAACAAAAATTGCTGAGAAAACTGGAAAGCAGAAACTAGGCACAGATCAGCATCTCATGTATCAAGATAAGGTAAAAATGGATAAATGATCTAAACAAAAAGAGTGATGGATATCATAAGTAAACTAGGGAGTACGGAAACATGTACCCATCAGATTTATGCATAAGAGAAAAGTTTATAACAATTAAAACTAATCAAATGAAGGGACTGGTTCAAGGACATAGCTAAGTATTAGAATTAATATTCAAACTAACTTCAAAAGCAGCAAGACTAGGGGCAAACAAAACAAAAACCACCAAAAAAAAGAGAATCATGTAAAGTAAAATAGATAATATTGATTACATGAAATTAAAAAGCTTCTGAAAAAAATAAAATCAGTGCAGTCAAAATTAAAAGGAAAACTGGAAATTAGTGTGGGAGTAGGATTTTAGAACATGTTTCTTTGATAAAAACCTCCTTTCTCAAACATAAAGGGAACTGAGAAAAAATGTATAAAAATAAGAGCTATTCCCCAGCTGATAAACGGTCAAAAGATAATATGACCAAGCAATTTTCAGAAGAAATCAAAGCTAACAATAGTCACATGAAATAATGCACTAAATTACTACTTCTTAGAGAAATGTCAATTAAAACAACCTGCTATACCACTTCATAGCTATCAGATTGGCTTACATGACAGAAAATAAAAAGTACAGTTAAATGGAATGTGGAATAATTAGGACATAAATGCAGTGATGGTGGAGTTATGAATTAGTTCAACCATTTTGAAAAATTATTTGCAACTATGCCCAAAGAACTATAAAACTGTGCCAATTCTTTGACTCACAATAGTACTACAAATTCAGCATTCTATAGAGATCAAAGAAAAGGGAAAAGTATTATACAGAAATATTTACCACAGTTCTTTTAGTGATGACAAAAAATTGGAGATTGAGGGGATGTTCATCAATTGAGGAATGACTTGATAAGTTATGATACAAAATTATGATTGAATATTATTGTGCTCTAAGAAATGATGAGCACAATGGTTTCAGAACAACCTGAGAAGACTTACATGAAATCATGTAAAATGAAATGAGAAGAACCAAGAAACAATTGCTAAAACATTGTTAAGGATGATTCCCTGTGAAACACTTAGCTATTCTGATCAAGACAATGCATGCATGAAGACAAACCAAAGAACTCATGTTGAAAAATTTTATCTAGTCTCGAGAAAAAATAAACCATCTCTGAATGCAGTTTAAAGCATACTTTTTTTTACTTTACTTTTCTTGAGTTTTTGTCTGTTTTTTTTTTTCAATATGGCTAAAATGAAGCTGTTTTGCATGACTTTATATGTATAATTTATATCAAATTGCTCATTGTCTCAAGAAGTGATAGAGACAGAAGGGAGAGAAGAATTTGGAACTCAAAAAAATTAATGATTATTCGAGGTATTTTTTAAACATGCAACTGGGAAATATTTGATGAAAGAAATAAAAATGTAGTGAATGAACAAGTAAATAATGAAATAAAGTTATTATTAGGCAATGCATCTGGGCCTGTGAGAAGCTTGTTGTGAGGATTATGAGTTTTACTACAAGTCAATAAGGCAGATGATTATGTGAAAACTGTCTGATAACTGTTCTGGAAAAGCACCAATTAAAGATTATAAACAATTAATTAGACGGTGAGTTGAATCTCAGTGTAAATCCATAATCAATGGATAGATATCTACTTTCAGATATGCTGTAATAGGAATTCTGTTTCAAGCAAGGATGGAATTAAATGTCTACATTGAACCCTTTCAGATATTAAATTTTGTTATAATAAAATGTTATAGATTATTAAGAAAAAACATTATATATATCAACTTCTACACATCAAATAATTTGAATCTTAAAATTACTGAAATTAAAGATTAATTATAGTTCAATCTTTTAGCCACAAATGAATCCCAACTAAAATATCCTCAGTAATGAATTCTAATAGAACATCACCAATGATGAGGAACTCATTACTTCATAAGTCATTCCATTTCATTTTTGGAAAATCTTTTTAAAAAGATTTTTCCATATATTGAAAAGAAAGTTGTTTTCCTATAACACTCAGTTCTTGGTCTTAGTTTTGTGCTGTAGGCAGATGAAAAAATTAATGTAATTGTTCTATTCTGTGACAAGACTTGGAATAGATGAAGGCAGCTACTGTCTACCTCATATATCTTCATGTTAAACACTTCCATATTGTTCATTCAACCTTCATATTGACAAGATTTTTAGTTCCTTCATCATTCTAATTGCCTCCTGACCTAGACATAGATTACTGTTTTCACTATTTCCACTAAAATGTTACATGCAAAATACTCCATATATTGTCTAACTAGGTTAAAATACAATAGAACTACAATTTCTCTTGTCTATGAAATTTCATTTCTATCAATGTGGTCCCCAAAAAAATCATACTTTCTAAAAGCTGTTTCATCATACAATTCAAAGTGAATTTAGAGTGTGACTTGTCGTTGCTCCCCTACCCCAATCCCACCATGAATTTTATCTGATGATATCTCTTCTACTATGTGATTATTAACTTAATTATCAATCATAATATTCATCCCCTTAAAATTTCATCAAATTACATTCAGTCCCTTTATTTGTTTGCTGAGACCTTAACCAAACTTGATTCTTTCAAATTACTAATTATCCAACATAGACTTGTGGACTCTATAGATTTAACAGTTTTCAATCTATGTCCACATTCACATTACTAGTAACTATGTTGAACAGGATGGTCCAAAAGATAAGATTCTGCAATACAACACAAGAGAATTATTATTTGTACTTCTAAGTTGACATCACTATAAATCCAGTCCTTCAAACAGCTATGGAACCCCTAAACTTTAGCATACAGCAACATTTCTCTATCCCTCTCCTAAATATATTCTGAATGGCTACTGTCAACTCCCTTCCTTAAATCGTTATAGTATACTTACAGACATTCTCTCATCTGCCAGTCTTGTAAACAAATGAAAAAAGGAATTAGGTTAAAATTAGTCATAACTAGCTCCTACTTGACTACAAGAGATTACCCCATTTCCTTTCTAAGGACTCACAAATGACAAAAGAAAAGGAAATAATTCATTCTAAAATTTTGCTAGAGAAGGAAAACATGCTAGTAGTAAAACATTTCTTCCTTTTTTTGGAAAACTCAGGAAATCATTGATCGTTCTCTAATCCCATAGAACACACCCCCTCCTTTATTCTATCCTTTCTTAGTATAACTTAAAACAGTTCAGCAATTATATCTGAAAACTATTTCTGCAACCTAGGATGTAATTCATTTGTGATATAAAATCATTTGATCTTTTTAGCTGTCTTGAACTTCAATTGTTTTTTTAATCACTGTCATTACAGGCCTTTTAGTGTAAATATTTTTCTCTATAACCAAGAAAATGAATGCAAAGTAAGACATTTGTAATTTCATGTTGTTGTTGTTGTTGTTGCTGTTGTTGTTTAGTCTATTATTTATAGTGAGCCATCTGCTCCAAGAAGTAGGTTTTTCTGTTGCTTGTTCACAACGAGGAAGTGGTGCTTAGACAAATAGTTGGTTAGGCTCAAAGAATCAGTAGTATGATGTGGCACCCAATAACCTAATGTGAAAGATGTCATCCCAAGAATAAGAAAGTGATAATTCTTACTGAATTTTGCGTTGGTTAGATGGTATCTAGAGTGTTATGTTTATTTTTAGGCACTACAATTTAGGAAGCCCTTGATAAAATGGAGAATATCCAGAAAAAGATATTTCAAGATGGTGAAGCACCTGGAATCCATGTCATAGGAGAATCAATTTAAATAAAAAGAGATGTTTAATCTGGAGAAGAGAAAATTCATGAGGAATATGATGACTATATTTAGTTTATTAAAAGACTATCAGGTAGAAGAGTAATTTAGACTTACTCTTTTTTAATCTCACAAGGAAATTACTAAGAAGGAAATTTTAAGTAGACCTCAGCGGGGGGGAAAACAAACATTAAAAAAACTTCTTATTATATTACTCAAAAAGTGTGATAGGCGGAATGTATATAAGTATACTGGGTACTTCATTATAGAAGATCTTCATTAAGAACATGGATGACCACTTGTTAAATGTGTTTTTGCAATGATTTTTTTTTTTTCCGAGGGAAAGAGATGATATGTTCTAGGTGGTTATTTAGATGCCATCCAGCTCTAAGAATCTGTGGTTCTGTGAATTCTTCTTAAGAGTGGTTCACAAAGTGTGGTCCAGGTACACTTTCATAGGACCCAGCAAATCAAAACTATTTTCATTATAATTCTAATATATTTTGATTTCTAAGATGTGTAAATAGCTGTAGATAAAACCCACATAAACTAAAGCTCTTTGGGGAGCTTTAAAGTTTTTTTGAGATTGTATAGGTTTCCTGAGTTGAGAAACTATTCTATATAACACTAATTATTTGTTGAATTCAATTGACAACACATTTTTAGAATTGTTCAAAAATAAGCATCATACAAAATACAAAAAAATAAACAATAACAAAAAAAGAAAACTGATTCAAGAAAAGAAGCCAGTATTCCCTAAGTCTGAGAAAAATAAATTCTTAAAGTTTCAGCTCAAGCAGGCATAGTGACAGACACCTGGCACATAATAAGCATGTAATAAATGTTTATTGATTCAATGTTTACTGACTATTAGGGAAACTATAATTGGTAGATTGCTTGAATTTGGGGGTTCTGGGCTGCAGTAAGACTAAAGTCAATCACATGCCTATTCCAGAATATGGTGAGGTCCCAAAAGAATAAATTGATCTAAGTTGAAAAAATGTCTCAGGTCAAAGCTTCCATACTAATCAGGAGTGGAATCAGATTTATGAATGGCCATGGTATTTCCATCATAGGAGATCCATTCTCAAAAATAGAAAATAAAATTCTGGATTAAAAGAACAGTGGTCACATGCTGAATTTTATATAAAGTAATGCTCCTTGAACCTACCATAGATATCACATCCAATATAACCATATTGAAGCCATTCTTTTGGACGATTAATTGTAGACCACTGGAATTGGAATCAGGAAGACTTGAGTTCAAATTTGGCCTAGAAACTTATAGAAATAGTCTTAGTTTCGGCATCTGTAAAATGGAGATAATAACAGCACTTATTTCCCAGGGTTGTTGTAAGGATAAAATGAGATATTTGCCAAACCCTGTGCAAAATTTAAAGTGCTACATAAATGTTAGTTATTATTATACTAATAGGCTACTTAACTAGTTCCTGTAAAGAAAATGATTGAAAAAATATAAAAGGGCTCATTGTCATATGCCAGGTTAACAGAATCACAGAAACTCAGAGGGCTAAGGCACTTTAAAATCTCTAGAATCCACTTTGAAACATCTTACCAAGATGAGCATCCAGTTCTAATTCAAAAACCTAAAAACCAATATCTCTGTTTCTAAGGAATTCCAGCATTCCACAGTGGTGCATCAGCTTATTTGAAGCTGTTTTTCAAATGGCAATGGAGTGATTCATTCTACACAAAAACATCAAAAAGACTAAGAACCACAGACTAACCACAGAAGCAGCAAATGGCAACCACTACAATCAGGGATCCTCAGATATTTACAAATGCAAAGGACTTCTAGTAATGCATAGTAAGGCCCTATTTTCAGGCTGGCCTTTAATAACAATTCATATTGTTCAAATATGAAAAGTTATATTTAAGGAAGGACATGTTAAAATATGTATGATAAGTCATTATTTCATGGCTATTTTTATTTTCTTCCTATTTGGTATATGTTTTATGCTATTAGTTATATTACTTATAAGAGCCATATAAATTAAGCTATCCATCAATAGGCAAGGGGGGAAGGAATAGCATTTATTTAGTACCTACTATGGTTCAAGCACTAAGCACATTTACAAATATTGCCTCATTTTATTCTCAAAAGAAACACGTAAGATAAGTGCTAATATTTCTTTTACTGCTAAGACTGAGACAGTCTTTATACTAGAGTCACACAATTATTAAGCATTAGATATCACATTTGAACTCAGAACTTCTTATGCTAGGTCAGGCACTCTATTCCTTGCCAAATTGCCTCTAAAATATGAATGCAATATACCATAGATATATCGTATTTAAATAGATTGCAAGAAAACATTTCATATTGTATTCTACTTCCTCTGACTTCCATTTCTACATGGGATCCATGTATATTTTGGTATACCAAGTTGCACCAGCCAGTTTTAAAGGGCTGCTGCTCACAATCAGGAAACAGATTCAAATATAGGTAAGGAGAGGCAAATATCCCTACTGCTGTGATCCACTGGCTCTCTCCAACGTAAGTGGATTAAAGCAAAAGGGAATGAGGGGGGCATTTACCCCAGCAACACTTCTAGTTTCTAGTGTAAGGAAACAATTTGATCCAGCACCACTCTTCCTATAGAAGAAATAAAAAGGGGCAATTGGGCCTACATGATCAAGTATGGAAGAATATGCTACAAGAAACACCTGGAATATGCTTCCTGAGAATAGAATCACAGATTTATAGGTCAGAGGGAACCTGGAGATCACTGAGTCTACATCCTTTATTTTGCAAATAAGGAAATTTATTTCTCCAAGAAGACTGTGACTTGCTTCCTGTCACAGATGTACTAAATAGCACAGAACAATTGTAAGAAAACAGTTTTTTTTAATTAACTGTGAATGTGAGTAGCAAAACAGTAGGCTATCCTGTAATGTGAATTTCTCTGGTTCCTAGATTGATGTTCCAGGAGGAGAAGCATGATAAATTGCCAAGAGGTTGGGGTCTTAAGGATATATAGATAAATAAATTCCTAGAGACCAGATAAAGGCTAATAAGAAGGCTCTACAACTATACCAGACACTAGTGAGTTGGTATATGTGCCACTAACAGCAAGAAAGGACTAGTATGTCTGAAGGTAATTAAATTAATCAATTAGGGTCAAGGTCAGATACCACAAAACACACTCTATAAATTCCTAAATTTCCAGACTATTAAGCAGTTTTACAGAATGACAAATCATTGCCATTCCCTTTTTAGTTTTTTAGTTCTAAAAGTATACCTCTGTGTGTATGCCACATACACAGGAAGATAGAGAGAAAGAGGAAAAGAAAGGTAGTGGGGTGTGTGTGTGTGTGTGTGTGTGTGTGTGTGTGTGTGTGTTGTATACAACAAGTAAATACTCTGTGAGTAATCCAGCTTTAGTTAACTGAGTCCTGACAAGGTTGATTGGAAAAGATGTAAGACAAACATTTGTATTGATTATGGATGATGACTAATGATTTAGGATCAAATCCTGTCTGGTTTTTACTATTTGTATAGTTATGAGCAAGTCACTTAAACTTGGTGCTTCCAAATTCCTCATCTGTTAAATGCAAATACATGCAGAATTTACCTCACAACTTGTTTTGGGAATCAATAAGTTAAATGCATGTAAACTAGTAAATAAAAGCCAGTCATAATAATTATTACTACTATTATCTTTGTCTCATCTTTATCATTATTAATATAACTACCAATGAAAAAGAAAAGAAATATGCAGTCATCCATATTTGATTTGTGGAGAAAGCATGGAATTATATGTGTGTATATATATATATATATATAAAACTTATAAATACATAGGAAGAAGAAACAATTCTTAGTAAAGGTATCAAAAATCAAATAAGAGGGAGATAATAGATTGTAACTTAGATGAGAAAGGTAACAAAAGAACAAGGGTAGCAACTACATATTGTTTTAAGACATCCCATTAACATTAAAAGTTTATGTAATTCTGCATTTTCTAGTCCTGGTTGATAAAATCCAAACTGTTAGTGAATTTTACTTTTTAAAGAAATATGGACAATAAGCCTTCCTACCAATGGACAGTGAGTTCACTGGAGGTATGCCTTAAAAGGTCCATGTATCAACACACACAGACACATATTCTTCTCATGGAATCCTAACATTTGGTCACATGGTGACTTACATCCAGGTAAGCACGTGATCACTATCCACATACCCGAGTTTAAATTTTTAAAAGGTGTTTCAAACTATGAGAAACTAAAGTATCACAAAGATATTACACATATATTTGATATACATACATATAGGAAAAGTTACATACAACCATGAAATGATCTAGTGGAAAGAAAATCAGACCATATAAGAAACAGATTTTAGCCTCTCAATTAGCCATATTACTTCCCACAAACAAATGGATTTCTTTGTACCCCAATTTCCTTATACATGAGGAGATTGTACTAAATGCTATGGAAGCAGATGGTGCCATAGTGGTCCTGTACTCGGAAAAACCTAAGCTGGAATTAGGCCTTAGACACTTACTAGATATATAACCATTGGGGAGTCACTGAACCTGTCTGGCTTAGTTTCTTCAATTGTAAAATGGGAATAGCAACAGCACCTGCTTCACAATATTTCTATGAGGATCAAATAAGGTATTTGTAAAGCATTAAGTATTTAATAAATATTTGTTCCCTTCCTCTAGATAACCTCTTTTGTCTCTGCAACATTTAACATCTGTGATTTTAAAAAATGTCTGTATTCATATTCAAATGCATTAAAGTCCACATATACATGTGTGTGCATAAAATATGATACATTATAAATGGTACTCTTGCCAAAAGCTCTTCCAAGAGCATTTCTAGGAGCTACTTGTGAGATGATAAAGTGCTTAGTGAAAGGAAAGGCAACTCTTGTCTTGGAAAACAGGCCTACCTGGTTAGTATCTGAGGGCCCCATACCTCTCACATCTTCACCACCACAACCTACGCCCCCAACCAGGCCCAGGCACCCACGTGCCCCTGCTCCTCCCCTAGACCAAAGAACTCCCCCAGCTACCCGAATGGCACGTGACTCACCTGCAGCTACCATTGTTCTTACCTCCACCCAAACAACCCAACTTTTTCTTTGCTCTGTTTTGCACTGGAAACATCTCTCCTCCCCACTCCCTTCCCCAAATCTGCTTCCTCCTCAGGGCCAGTCATGGGAGGGAACAAGGAAGGGTAGGCTCTAGTTACTGCGCTTACAACTGCGGACGGATCTGAAGCACACTGTGTAAACGTTCAGCCCCTCTTAGTAGGCTTCCCTTTCCCAAGTCCCAAGAAGGCAGACTGGGAGCTCCACGCAAGGCACGTGGGCTCAGCCCCCAGACTAGAGGAGAGCTGCTTAAAGCTCCTCACTCTGCTTCTACTGCAGTCCGATGTCCGGAGGAAACTCACCTGAACTGAGGAGTCGCTCGTTCCTTGGGGTTCAGGCGTCTCAATCAGCTGGGCAATAGCAGCGGCATCTCCCAGGAGTAGATTCCCCTACCCACCCCCGCTCCAACTGTGTCCAGCACTGCTCTTTTCTGGGTGGAAGCAGTTTGCAGTAACCTGGGGTGGGGGGATGGATTTGCGCTGAGGAAAAGCGCTGAAGGAAGGTTAAGTTGTTTCGTTCTTTCTCCTCTCCCCTTTCCTTTTTCTTTTTTTTTTCTTTCTTTTTTTTTTAAGTCTTTAGAAAAGATTTTACCATATGCTCTAGTGAGTATTAGCTTTGTTCAATGGCGACAGGGCAGCAGCCCGAGTCCTACGGACCGATCGATTTACTAAACAAACTGAAACGTGGGTGGGGATGTTAAACAGTAACTAGCAGTCTCAATGAAAACTGAAAGCTGCAGCAGTGGCCACTGCCGGCTCATTTCCCTGTTCCCAAGGCCCCTGGGCAAGTAGCGGGCGGGTCGGCTAGTTCCAACCCTTGCCTTCTTTGAAGGCTACGGCTCCCCTGGACCCCAAGTACTGTTAGTTTCCCTTTGCCAAGTGCACGGAAAGAGCTTGTCCTGGAATTGCTCCTCCCTGCTGCACCTGCCACCGAACATCGCCAGTCACTCCAGAATTCCCAACAGAACCGAAGTATGTGTCTGCTAGGGCATTCTAGAGCAACATTTTCCCATCACCGCTCCAAACTCCCCCACCTCGGTAAAGTGCTCTCACTCCCTGAGGGCAACCATCGCAGGCACGCCTCCAGGTTCAGCCCCGAAGTAGTGGCCCTAGGTGCATAATACGCTCGCCACTGCCCAGCCCACGTGAGTCATCGCTAGTCTAGTGATGCATTCGAAATTCTCTCGGAACTCTAGAGTGGTAGGAAAGTGTCTTTCGTCCTCTCTCTTGAGGCTGTTGGGGGAAAGGGGATGCCTGACATTCCCTCCCAGGTACCTTTTTAATCCCAATTCAATAAAGTCTACCACTATGGGAGTGGAATTGTCCATAAAAGGTATCAAATGGGGGCCCTGGAGACTAATCTATGATCTGACCCGCTGTTGAAGCTGAAACAAGGTGGTCCAAATCCACCTTAGGCCCACAGAATCGCCATTCAGCAGACATGCAAGCAGTCATTTTTCTGACAAGAATGGGTGGAGATTTTCCTGGGCCCATTCAGTCTTCTGAATCGGGTTATTTTGCAGTCTCTCTTGCCTATTCGGCTAATTACATGTCTGTTCTCTCCTCACCACCTTTGTTCGGAGTTATCCTATACTCAAAGAACCAAAGAAGTCCAGAAGGATTGCTCAGTATCAGTAAGAGATACAGATAGACTTTCTCATACTTTGTATAAAATGCCAAGAACATTGAGAAAACTTCACTATTTAAATGCGTGTTTGCAAAAATTAGTGACTTAAGGTCAAACGCGTAATTATCTTCATGAGATAAATAGTAACAAAATCCCCCAGATTTGTTTGGTTTCCCCCCACCCCCAATTTCGGAGGTGGATATTATTTTAAGTCGAATATAACAATGCCAAGTAGATCAAAGGATCAGAGGATTTTCTTTTTCTATTTAGATCAGGTTTACTAAACTTTCTCAGTTTCCTCCACTGAATCTCTTGCTGAAAGACTCTTAAAAACAAGTTGTTGGCTGTTTTTGAAATCAGAACAAAGGGGAGAGATCATATTAAGAACATCTGAACTCCTTAAACAAAACACATTCTTTGGTCCTTCATAACTAATACCTCCATGTGTATGAACTGTGATGCAATAGGGGCGGCTTTTCCATTTCGAGACGCCTAATAGTCGCAGGAGGGAAGTTGCAATCTTCAATGAAAATTAGCAACTTATATTTAATTATGGAGATCTTTAGCTTTTATTTTTATGGAAATGTTGTTTAAATATCTCTTGTTGACATTTTAGGTTTGTTTGTGTTATTGTTTGATTTGCTATTTCTTGTCTATTTGGTAATGAAATTAATGATGGGATGAATCCCAAAACGCAAAGGATAAAGTTTTCTATACAAAGCTACAAATCTAAAACCCATTCTCCCAATTTCATTCTGATATATACTTAAATGCCAAAAGAAGTCTGACTTATCCAGCAAAGAAATAGTTTTGTATTCGGATTGTTTCCATATTAGCATTTTGCTACGCGACTTTGGAAGACTAATTTTATAATGTATATTAGTATAGTCTTGTTATTTACTTGAGATCTATATCCATGCCATCTCACGTTCAATTTAGTGTCAATAAGTTATATACACAACACACACACACACACACACATTGAATCTAACTCTCCTAGTAGATTATAAACCCCTTGAGGGGGGTAACAGTGACGTTTTAAACTTTAAATATGACGGGAACTTAATTTTTAAAGGTGTTTAACTTATTTAAATTAGGGGCTAACTTTCAGTTTCTAGCACAATATTCTTCACCTGAACCTCTTAATAAAACATTTTGTTGTTGTTGAATGAACGTATTAATCCTTTTCAAAAAGAAACACCGTTTTGTTTGGTTAAAATTACTTTGATAAAACAAGTACAAATTTCACCCAATAAATTTACTGTAAGAATTATACTTATCAGAAAACTTAAAATTTAAGATGTAATGTGCATAGAGGAATTGGGTAATTAATATTTAAGGCGTTTACATTTCTTTAAGAGGCTAGTTTTCCATCCACTATTCGGGTGTAGCAAAAAAAAAAATTAAGTTTAATTTTTAAAAAAATTTGAGGGAAGTAGGAGATCATAGAATTGACACTGTGACAATTGGGAAAGCTGTAGACTGATCAGAGAAACAGCTGTTGTTTGCTGGATTTGGCAATTTCCAGTAAATAAACTAAGACCAAGTCACCCGCTGCCGATCATCACTTATTTCCAACCTTACAATAATTTATTACCACTCTAGATGGGCATGGGTGTAAACTGCAGCAGATGAAAAATCTTGCTCCCTAGAGAAAGCTGCACCTTGATTCATTTTCTTTAGGGAGGGGGAAAGGGGATGATTATTAATGGGAAAGATTTCCTTGAGGAAAAAAAAAATTAGTTTCTGGTTACTACTGGAGTTATAGGGGGGTAACAAAAAGCGAAACTATCTTTGACTCAAGTTGAGTCAAAATTGATAGAATCAAAATTTTCTGTTATTAAAAAAAACCACCTTGCAACTATACTTTTCATTTCAGCCTTTTTAGCCTATTAAATTTTTTTCCTTCTTCAGTTAGCCTTTCAAAAAGAATAGTCCAAGGGTCATCTCTTTTGATGAGTGCTTTAATTATTCTAAGAACAATTGAGATGTTAATTAAAATAAGATAAAGGGGAAAGGGTGAGTGTGTTCAGGTAATGAGACTCCAGGTGTGGAAAGGAGAGCGAAAGCATGATATACCCCTCGCCCTCCCACACACACATATTTGAAACTTAATCTCCAATGTATTTAAAATGTCTAGGACTATTGCCGCTTTATAAAACCGAAACATCGCAATCTCCCGATGATCTCAGCACCGATATGCCCCACCCCCATCCAAATAAATAAATAAAAGCACGGCAAGGAATGATTACACCTTGGCTGACCTTTCTCTGAAAGTGCATCTTAACATTTGATATCAGACTAACGGAAGGGTCAGTCACTGAGTGACTTGCTCAGTCTCAGATTATATGAATTACCGAGAACGTTTGTTTGGTACAGACACTGTCCTTTCCCGCGGGCGGGCTGGCTACTAAAGAGGTTTTCTCTGGACCACTTCAAAGGGACTTCGGTTTAATAGACTGTGAGAGGGGAAAGCCGCAGTGGGAACCAGATTGAAATTAACCAAATCGTAAGAGGTCTAGCATCAGGCGGTTCCGTAATGTAACGAATGGGGTCGTGTTTTGACCCTGGGGGCAAAGCGCCTAGTGAACCAGCTTTCGCGTGAATTTTGAAAACCCTCCTGAGGCCTCTGGATGTTTTATTCATCAGAGAGGGAAGTCAGAGATATCAAGCCACTAGGGGGGTGTGCTTTTGTTTCCCGAGTGAGGCTTTGGGGGATGGGGGAACAGTCAAAGACCACTTGCAGTCACGTTAAAACCAGATTACCTCGAATCTGGGCCGACCGCCCTTTTCTTCGTTGCTGTGAACAACTTTGTTGTGTCTCCCCTTATTCCCCTTCCCATAAATACCCAATCACTGCGTACGTGCACAAGACACATACATACACACAAATATACATGTACACATACATACAACATACATGCTACATATGCACCCGCTTTTCAAAAAATGATTGTGACTTTAACTTGAGAACACAGCCCAACTCGAAGCCTCTATAAAGCTCTACTCGCACTATAAAACTATCTGGCGCCTTTCACGTCTCTCCAGCACCTTGGTGACGAGGGCCTTGGGGCCATTTCCTAGGATCGGAATCCGCTGTAGTGCAGGGGCTCTCTGATCAATTGCCTCCAGCGAGCTCTTTATAGCCAGGTAGCAAGCAAGAGCCTGAGGCCGAAATCTGTGACTTGTGCCCAGGTCTTCTGGATTTCCCTTTCCCTGCCTCTCGTCAATCATTGATCTGGAGAGCCTTTCCCAGCTTGGTCACTTTTCTCTCATTAAATTGTATAATGTGGCAGAAGAGGGCTCGTTCCCATTGTTACGCACCGCTCGCTTACAGAACTGTACCCTGACCTAGTCGGGCCTTAACAAGACAGTAAACAGGAGTGGTCATGGCCTCCAAGGCAAGGATTCTTCAGCTAGGGGCTTTAGCCCTACTCCACACCCTTTAAACACTCATCCTTACCTAGCATACAAATAGAGCAGGAATCATCATGATAAGGATTGCCTAGGGCCACACAAATGTCCTTTATATAGTGTACCTGTGAACATGAATTCATAACCAGTACCGGAAATCGTTCCCGGAAACAATTTTGAATAGAAACTCTAAAAGGTTTTCTACATCAAACATAAGGAAAATGGACCATCAGTATCAGTGAGAAGTTCTAATACCCCAAACATATTTTTAAAAGCTTACAGTTGGAAAATAGGGGGGTGGGGGGGGGGCTTCTAGTAGGTTTTTCCTGCCTAAGAATTAATTGCCAAGGTCTTTCTGAAAGATTTGCAAACTTTTACAGTCATTTATGATACGGGTAATAAAAATGAGGTGATATGAATACGCTGGCTCAAGGTGTAATGCAAAGATGTATTGTGTGCCCTAGGCAACTATCTGTGGGTGCTGTTTGTATTTGCAGAACACACCCTTCTCTGAAATGAACACTTTTTACAATAGAAATTGGGACTTTTTATTTCCCATTCTCTAGTCCCCCCAAAGGAAGTCAAAAACCCTCGAGGGGAGACTAGCTACTTAAAGCCAAATTTTTAAAGCAGAAAACATAAAATGATAATCAAAATAGTACAGGTGAAAGAATAAACACTAATTTGTGTATTCCATGTAAGTTTTTTTTTTTTTCTGTTGTCATCAAAAAAAAAAAAAGTGAATCGATTATCAAGTTACAATGTAATCTCCAACCTCCCCTTGCTTAACAGGGATCCCCAGGACCTTACACTATGAAAAGATAAGAAGAAAGAGATTAGATGAATAATAAACACAGATTTGGAGCAGTCTTCCTCAAGAAAAAAAAAAGTTTTCAAGTCCCATAGGGAAATTATGTGCACATTTAAGCAAGGATTCCTTACAGATTTCAAGTTATAAATTTAGTGATGGAGACTAGTATTCCCAGCAGCTGTTTTTGCTCTTCTACCCCCAGATAGATATAACGTGAACTTAAAAGCTTTATTAGAAACTATATTTATCAGCTCCCCCCCCCCCCTAAAATGTAGAGAAGTTAGAAAACAGGATGCTGATTTCTGAAGTTACCAACTTTGAAAACTCCAATTTTTATGAATTGATTTAACCAAATCAGTTCTCATGTACAATTCTGGCAAAGCCAAGGTGACACGAACTCTTACTTGTAAAGGTATTTGGAAACCTATACATGCCATCTAGTGGGCATAAGGGAAAACACTAATTCCATCCTTCTCAAGTTACTCATCCTTTCCATGCGTTCACATGCACAAATCAAAGTAAATCTGGGAAATGAAAGGGAGGGGGAAAAATGTCTTCTGAAGCTCCAGTAAAGGAAATTAAAAAGGTATTAAAAAGCTATTATAGCTCTATTGTCCTTACAATCTAAACTTTCATTGTAAACATTTTCAGACTCACTTAGGCTCTTTCTCTTGAGCTCTTTATGATTATTGGGATAACTAAACATTTCATTCAATTTCGCAAATATTTATTATCCACATATTATAAACCAAGCAGCAAAGGTTCAGAAAATGTCAAAGGTGGAAGATGCCCCCTCTATGGGTAGGTTAATCTCCTCTTTACATTGATGAATGTCTTAATGGCATTAATAATGTATAGTATGGGACCACTGAATTAACCTTATGCTTATAAATGATCATACTAAAACTAATCCTTCTTTTTACCAAATTTAACATACCCTAACTTGTTTTCAAAGGCATTTCAAAAAGGCTTCAACAAATCTTTGAAACTACAGTGGATAAAAGTCTTTCTCATCAGAATTTAAAACTCCATTTATAGATAGTTTATGTTAAAGATAATCCAAGGTAATGTAGTGAGGTTGTTATATGAAGTAGCCATTTAATTTATTGACTATGTAAACAAATAATATAAAATACTTTAATTAATGTGCATTTGTAGAAATGCTAGAAATCATTCCAATCTGATCACCAGGTGATGAGTAAAATAATTTTTAATTGGCTGAGCAATTATTTTCAAAAGGACTAGATGACCTGAAAAGAGTCTTGGCCTCTTCTCTCTTGGTTATACTTCCTTCCTTAGTTTGATCTCTCTTCTTCAAATGACATCTTTTTTTTTCTTGATTATTTATGATGAGAAACAATACTAAAAAGAAGAAGCCTCAAGTCTTCTCCCCATCTGATGTCAACATATGAACTATGTATAACCTCTCAGTTCTTTGTCTAACTTGACCTTGATTCTTACATTTTAGGTGAAGGAAGTTGAAAGCTTTAACCTTGTGGGTTTCAGAAAATTAGGGGAAAAAAAAACTGTCATTTGGGATTTGAGGAGTCTGGGTTTCTGACAGTTTATTCTTACTAAATATTGGAGCTAGCTCAGCATCAATGACCAAGGAGCAAAGAGTACGCTTTCCAATGGAGCCCAAGTTAGCTGAGACAAGGACTTACTCAGGCAATGATATTGGTTTTAGACATGAACTTGGTTGAAAAAATGATATGTAGAAACTCTCTTGTTTGAGCCCACTCTCCTTAGGGACTAAAAATATATATATATATTTCTCAAAGTGTAAGTAGGGAAAATGTTTTTACTTCTGTTATTGTTGTTATCTATCTAAATTAAATATCCCTTTATGGAAGCTATTTATTATTATTTGGGTAAATGGAATTATGAAAGTAGATGAAAGTAGCTAACACATAGGATTTGTTGTCATTCAAGCATATCCAACTCTTTGTGATTCCATTTGGGATTTTCTTGGCAAAGATAATGGGGCGATTTGCCAATTTTTTTTCTCCAGCTCATTTTATAAATGAGAAACTGAGACAATTAGAATTAAGCAATTTGAAATCCAGGTTCACACATCTAGTATATGTCTGAGGCCAGATTTGATTTTAGGAAGAAATCTTCCTGACTTCAGGCCTAATACTCACCCACTGTGTCACTTAGTTAGGGTAGCAGACTTAGATGAAGCCAAAATCATTAGCGAAAACCCACTGCTTCTCTTCAGGGGAATTTCTAAGATATTTATGAAGAAATGTAGCTAATTTTACTCCAGGAAAGAGAGGTGCCAGAGAATACTCAGTAGCCCAGAATTCTACTGGTGTTTTGTGATCACAAGATTGAAAAACCAGTCTCCAAAGAACTTTAAATGGCAATGAAAAGACTTGTGGTGATTTTAAGTGAACTGTATTTTCTGACAAATGAAGGATATTGAAAAAAAATCAGTTGTCATCAGGGAAATGTATAATGTATAGAGAAGATGGTATGTGACAAGATAAAGGAATAATAAGTGGAAAATCCACATTCTTCACTGGCATATTCACTATGTCAAAAGGAATCAAGAAAGGACACAGAACTTTGGATGTATGCCCATATTGAAATTATAGGAGGATAAAGACAAGACTCAAACAGATTGGACAGGCATATGTGAAGTGTGCTCTTTATCTTTAGAGAGAATATCCAAATTAATGATAGAGACCTATTTGAATATCACTGACCTGTGAGAACTAGTGTGCTAGTAAGAGAGTGAGATAGCATTAATCTCAGAAAGAAATGGATTCAAAACTTGCTTCAGAAAATACTATGTGACTCTAAGTAGTTCATCTAATCTCTCAGAACTTCCACATAACTTCTAACACCCAAAACTGTAGAACAATCTGCATTCGTAGAGGCAGTCTTTTCTCCAGGAGCCCCTATCAGAAAAATCAGAAAGTTAGGCATGAATTATCCTAATTTTAAAATCACCAGCAAAATAAAATTCTTAATATTCTGTTGAAAAGTAAAATATTTAGGTATTTAATTATAGCAAGTATATGACTGGAAGTACTGCTTTTACATTCATCTGTTTGTCCCTATTTTTATCAGCATTTAAAAAATGCATAATTCTCTTCATTCAAATTTGACTTACAATTTTTGTCTAGATATAATTTAGCTATGAATAGTTACCTTTTTGTTGATACTAATCTGATTATTTACTTCTGCTACAAGCTCCCAGTTTTCTAATTATTCAGAAATATTTTCTCTCTGAATAAAATTAGTTTAGTCAGTCCAGGAATGTTTTCTCCTTAAATGACTCATATTTGTTTATTTGTTTATTTCTTATGCAAATTCTCCTATTTTGCTACTACAACTCACTAATCAAAGGTACAAAGTCTAGTTCTTTTAATTTTTTCCATATTTTCTGCTAATATTATAGTATGACATTCTTTCCACTTAAGTAAAAGAAGGCCATATAACAAAACTGAATTTCATTGAAGAAAAAAAATATTTTGTACCTACTTGGAGGATAATTGTTTTATACATATGAATTTACTTAAATGTAGAGATCTTAAATAAGAACAAAAGTTTTCTAAAATTTCAAGGCTAAATTGTGGAACATTTGTAACACAAGATTTTCCCTTTTAGATACAAATTTAGATAAAGAACTTTGTCCTTACTTTTCAATTCAGGTTCTTCTTTTAAATGACTAATATTCAGTTTCTTCAATCATCATATTTCTTGAATCCAAATATCATTGTTGTATGAAAAACAAAGGTGGTTTGAAAATTTTTGGTGATTTGTTAAGAGGTTTTCTATAGCACTATACTTGTTACTGTAACCACTGCCACTGTTGTGACTTTTGTTTTTATCCTGCTACTTTGTTTTATTTAAACCATTTAAGAAAGTTATATAGATTCCTTCTTCATAATTCCACTTATATAGCCATCACACTACTAGGAATTCATAAACTAGATCCTAAATTTTTGAAATAACCTCTTTATTTTTCTCTTCCAATTTCCCCCTTCTATTCCATTCTTTTTCATGAATGCCAAATTAGTATTCTTAAAACACAAGTCTGATTCTGTCATGGACTGTCTCAAGAAGATTCCGAGACTCTCTGTTGCCTCTGGGATAAAATACAAAATACTCTGACAAATTAAAGTCCTTCAGGATTTAGTTCCAACTCATCCTTCTTGATTTCACACTACTTCCTGCCCCCCTCTCTTTTTATATCTCTATAAAGTGAACTATGGAACTATGATCTGTTTTCTAATATGACATTCTATCTCCTGCTATCTCTTCCACACCCTCTTCCTTTTGTACAAGTTGTAGAAAATATAAGGAATTATCTTCCTCCTTATCTCTTAGAATCCATTTATCTTTTCAAGATCCAAATCAAGGATCTTTTCTTTTGCCAGGCCTTTTCCATACCTCTTCCTCTCCTCCCTATTTAATTTATCAACCTGAAATGACTGCTTTTGTTTATACTTATTTATCTTTGTGTCAATTGTCACATACCTCTTTCTCCCCATTATATAAGGCACTATGTGGCATTATGAATAGAGTACTGAGTCTGAAGTTAAGTAGATTTGAGTTCAAATCTTGTCTCAGGCACTTATTGCATGATTCTAACCAAGTCACTCAACCTCTATATGCCTCAGTTTCCTCAATTGTAAAATGATAATAATAAAAGTTTGTTGTGAAAATCAACTATGTGTATACTATGTGTAAAGCACTTAACATATAGTGGGTACTAAATAAATGCTTGTCTTTAGCCTTGAAAAAAATATGGTCTTTCTGAGTAGAATTCTTTTGTATCTATATATCCCTCTCTCTATCCAGCTATGGAAGTATCACTTTCTTACTAAAAAAGAGTGTGTCTTTTCAGTCTAAACTCCCCCAGTTCCTTCAATTAATCATCATATATCACAAACTCAAGTCCCTTAATTGTAGAGGGCTGAAACTCTTGAGTTGATGCACTGAGGTCAGGACAGCTGAGCTCTTGAAGCTAACTACCGATTGGACAATACTCTATGGGCATAAGCTTGGAAAATGGCCCTTCCCACTATCCTGTGCTGGCTCAATGATTGGTATATATAGAGAATTGTAGGAGGGAGTAGGGGGTGGAATAAGATTAGCCATAGTCACTTTCGCTGTGGACAAAGAAGAAGGAGATTGCAGAGATCCTGCTTCCATCCCCTTCACTTCTACCCCTAAAGACCAAGAATAAAGACTAAGGACTTTTGCTTATCCTGACTCCAGCTGATTCCAAGGTATCCTGGGTGCTAACTCGGTCATTTCACTTAATCCTCCCAGTTGTCTTTGTTAAATATTTGACATACAATTTGTCTTTTAACACTATAATACTCAAAACCCAATAAAATACTGCAGATGACTGATGGGGCAAAAGAGTGAAATTATCACCTTTTTAATTTTGAAAGTCATGCCTCATGCCTCTTTTAATATACCTCAATTTTCCTGATATTTTTAACTTCCAAATTATTCTTTTTATTCATATTGAGCTTGTAGTCCTCTAATATTTACAAATTATTTTTAGAATAATTGTTGTTTATCTGTAATTCCATCCACAATGAATTTATTATATTAAATTCACTTCAATGCTGGAACTTGTCAAAAAACCTTTTGGATATTGACTATCATCTGATGAGTCAGTTATTCTTCTCAGTTTTGTATCATTTCATAAGAATATGATATACCTTCATCCAAGTCATTGATTTAAAATGTTGAGTAATACAAGATCAAATACAGAACCTCTTGACATTGCACTATAGAACTTCTTCAGTATTGATACTTCAAACCATTAACAACTTATTCTTTGGACTCACCTCAACCATTTTGAATCCATCTAATTTTATTGTCATGGAATCTTTGTTTTTCCATCTTCTCCATAAGAATAGCAGGAGTTCCTTTATTGAAAGCGTTGTTAAATTCAAAGTATTGCATATCATTTCTGTAGAATTCTGCTCATCTACTAATTCAGGAAATACAATTATCTGGTTTGAAAATTATCATGATCAAGCCAAGTTGTCTCTGTCTAGATATTAAACTGATTACTTTACTGATACTTTGCAGGAGTTTCCCAGGAATCAAAATCTTAATAAGTGGCTTTTAGTTTATAGGTTCTTTTTCAAAAAAGCTTTTTAACTTTTACCCTTTTCCATTTTGAAGAATGACTTCCATTTTCCAGGATATTTCCAAAAGTCACTGACAGTGACTCAACTATCATGTATGTTAGTACTTTGTCTGGTCCAAGTGACTTGTATTTATCAAGGGCAGATAAATGCTTTCTTACTAGGTACTTAATATTATTAGAATCAACTCTGGCCACTTATTTTTCTTCTTCCTTTTTGAATGTAAAGGTAATTCTTTGCAGAGAATAAGAAATAGAATAGGAATTGACCAACCAGGAGTTACTTCCTTTTTTTGTTTGTTTGTTTTTGGTCAGCTATTATCATCTTGTGTCCACAAATTAAAGTACTCTTCCTTCTTTGACTTCTTTTTCTTCCAATAGGGGCCATTGCCAACAGTCTTGACATAGCTTGTCACTGGCCTCCAATGAGTCAGGAGGAGTGACTAAGACTGATAACTTTGCACAGCTCTGCCTTGTTTAAATTCATTTCACTTGTAAATCAAGACATAATTCACCTTATGTCTTTGGTCCTCTGAGAATGAAGTACCAACAACAATCTTTCACTGTAGTTTCACACACAGACACCCCCCCCACACACACACATACACACACATACAACTCTTTTCTATTATTAGTTTCCTTCCCTATTCTCAGTTAATTTTGGAAAATTATAAGTAACAAGGTTGACCCAAAAGAGAAAGTATGGAAAAACACCTCCCCTTCCTTCTTTCCAGAAGACTGAGTTGTGGGTGCAGAACATTGCATCAACAATGAGATTTTTTTTCCAGTAGATTGGTCAATTTGCTGATATTTATATTTTCTTCTTTTTCCTTTAAAAATGTTATAAGTAAGATGACAGGAAAAAATAATGATGATTGTTGGAGGGGATGCGGGAAAATTGGGACATTGATGCATTGTTGGTGGAGTTGTGAACGAATCCAACCATTTTGGAGAGTAGTTTGGAACTATGCTCAAAAAGTTATCAAACTGTGCATACCCTTTGATCCAGCAGTATTACTACTGGGATTATATCCCAAAGAGATTATAAAGAAGGGAAAGGGACCTGTATGTGCACGAATGTTTGTGGCAGCCCTTTTTGTAGTGGCTAAAAACTGGAAACTGAATGGATGTCCATCAGTTGGAGAATGGTTGAATAAATTGTGGTATATGAAAATTATGGAATATTACTGTTCTGTAAGAAATGACCAACAGGATAATTTCAGAAAGGCCTGGAGAGACTTACATGAACTGATGCTGAGTGAAATGAGCAGGACCAGGAGATCATTATATACTTCAACAACAATACTATATGATGACCAGTTCTGATGGATCAGGCCATCCTCAGCAACGAGATCAACCAAATCATTTCTAATGGAGCAGTAATGAACTGAACTAGCTATGCCCAGAAAAAGAACTCTGGGAGATGACTAAAAACCATTACATTGAATTCCCAATCCCTATATTTATGCACACCTGCATTTTTGATTTCCTTCACAAGCTAATTGTACAATATTTCAGAGTCTGATTCTTTTTGTACAGCAATAACGTTTTGGTCAGGTATACTTATTGTGTATCTAATTTATATTTTAATATATTTAACATCTACTGGTCATCCTGCCATCTAGGGGAGGGGGTGGGGGGGGGTAAGAGGTGAAAAATTGGAACAAGAGGTTGGGCAATTGTTAATGCTGTAAAGTTACCCATGTATATATCCTGTAAATAAAAGGCTATTAAATAAAAAAATAAAAATAAAAATGTTATAAGTGATTTGTTCCTGGAGAAGTGGAGAGGAAGAAAAACTCTAGGTAACAGAAAAAAATATATCAATTACAAAAACTTTTAAAAGAGAGGATGTGATAATTTAACAGATTCAGGTATTCTCCTTTTTTCCTCCCATCATCTTATAATAAAATGTTCATCTCATCCTATATTTACAAATTTTATTTTATTATTATTGTTTTTATAGTGAAGGTATTTCACTATACCTTCAAATAAATTTATCAAATTTGCCCAAATTTGGGCAAATATAAAATTTGACAAATTTAGTTTCAGAGATATAAAATGTAGTAGATTCTGCTTATGAAATTTAGACAATATAATAAATAAAATTTTAATTTGACAACTTTATTTGTTGTTAATAAATAAATAAAATTTGACAAATTTAGTTTCAGAGATATAAAATGTAGTAGATTCTGCTTATGAAATTTAGAATTACTTTGACTTTTTCATATTATAATAGTTTAGCTCTATGAGCTTACCCTTTGTTTCTAAGGTAATTTAAATTATTTCAACAATTGCCAAACTGCTCATTTATTTCCAGTTTTTCTTTTCTATTTTTTGTTGTTCATTAGATTCGTGAAAAGCATATATTTTAGGGGAAAGTATTGAGGATTTTCATGGGACTAAACTATGCTGTTCTTTTCCTCCACTCTCAACACAAAAGCACTTTTCCCAAACAAATCTTTTCACCAGTGCTTTCCCTTGCATGGAATATTAAATTATATAGGAATTGACTTTCTCGGGAATACATATTAAATACCTTGTTCTCTAAAGACTCTTTCACTTTTGCTACAAATATAAACAGGACATGGTATTTTGGGCAGCCATATGGTACAGTGGATAGGAGTACCAGAATATCTGAGTCCAAATTCGGCCTTAGACACTTATTAGTTGTGTTTTCCTAGGCAAGTTTCTTTCAGCAGTAACATTTTGGAGAAAACAACCGCAACAACAACTTTATTATGACCCTAATAGTAATTGCATTTGGTTTCTTTTCTTCCTTTTATTGCCTAATTTCTTTAACAAGGAATGTATTACTTTAATTTTGTCATTAACTCTTTAAATGTCTTATGTCTGACTTTTTTCCCCACCAGTCCAGCAAAACTGAATGTTTGAAGACCACAAGTGACTTCACATGTATTTTACAAATCAGCAATATTATTTGGGAGTCAGGATAGTGTGGTTAAAAGATTATTTGCCAACTCTACTGTCAGACGATCCAGATTCAGATTCTGGCACTTATGCTAACTATATGTATGAACTTAGACAATGTATTTCCTTCTCTGAGTCTGTTTTCTCATCTGTAACAAGAAAGAGTTGGATTCTCTCAATGCCAATTATAAATACTATACTATATATAAATACAATTATAAATACTAGCTCCTCCATGATATACCATCAAAGCATCTATATCTCCTATACTCTGGTACAGATGCTTTGAAGTCTAATTCTGTCAAATTTAGTGTCTCAAGTCACTTGTACTTTAGTAATATGGGTTACATGATCAATATAATTTTTTTTACCTTCAAACTTTTTAAAAATAATAGCTTTTTATTTTGAAAATATATGCAAAGATACTTTTCAACATTCACCCTTGCAAAACCTTGTGTTCCAAATTTTTCTCCCTGAGGGAAATCTCCTGGAAATCCCTTTCCCCCATTCCCATGTTACTTCTATACATATTTCCACAATTATCATGCTATACAAGAAAAATCAGATCAAAAAGGAAAAAAATGAGAAAGGAAACAAAAAGCAAGCAAACAACAATAAAAAAGGTAAAATACTGTTGCGATACACATTCAGTTCCCACAGTCCTCTTTTTGGAAGCAGACACATCTATTGGAATTGGCCTAAATCACCTCATTGTTGAAAAGAGTCATGTCCATTATTAATCATAGTATAATTTTGGTTTTGCTATACACAAAGTTTTCTTGATTCTATTAACTTCACTTAGCATCAATTTATGTAAGTCTCTCCAAGCCTCTCTAAAATCATCCTGCTGATCATTTCTTATAGAACAATAATATTTCATAACATTCATGTACCATAGTTTATTCAACCATTCTCCAAATGATGGTAATCCACTCACTTTCCAGTTCCTTGCCACTACAAAAAGGACTACTACAAACATTTTTTGCATATGTGGATCCTTTTCCCTTTTTTATGACCTTTTTGGGATACAGACCTAGTGGAGACATTGCTGGACCAAAGGGTATGTACAGTTTCATAGCCCATAGCAATATGCATAATTGCATATTGCTCTCCAGAATGGTTGGATCAGTTAACAACTCCAAACACGTATTAGTGTCCCATTTTACCTACATCACCTCCAGTATTTATCATTATCTTTTCCTGTTACCTTAGCCAATCTGAGATGTGAGCAATTTTATCTCAGAGTTGTCAATATGAATTTCTCTGGAATTTGGAAATAATTTGAATTCTCAAAACTATATTATAAAGCAGTGGTCATAAAAACAATTTTATATTGGCTAAGAAATACAGTAGTAGATTAGTGGAATAGGTTAGGTTCACAAAACACAATAATCAATGACTTTAGTAATCTGGTATTTGATGGATCCAGATTTCAGCTATGGAAAAAATAACTGGCTATTTGATAAAAATTGTTGGGAAAATTAGAAAATTGTATGGCAGCAACTAGGCATCAACCCAGATCTAACATCCTATCCTGAAATAAGACCAAAATGGCTTCATAATTTAAACATAAAGCAAATTAGGAGAACAAAGGATAGTTTATCTGTCACATCTGTGAAGAAGGAAGGATATTAAGGCTTTAGAAGCACTAGAGGATATTCTGAAATGCAAAATGGATAATGCAAAAAACTGGGGAAAACATTTTATATCCAAGGGTTCTGATAATGGCCTCATTTCTAAAATATATAGAAAATTGACTCAAATTTATAAGAATAAAAGCCATTCTCCAATTGATAAAGGCTAAATGATATGAACAGACCATTTTTAGATGGAGAAATTGAAACTATTTCTAATCATATGAAAAGGGCTCTAAATCACTATTGATTAGAGAAATGCAAATTGAGACAACTTCATACTTCTCAGATTGACTAAGATGATAGGAAAAATAAAGATTAATGTTGGGCTGAGATACTACTATACACCTCTCAGATTGACTAAGATGACAGGAAATGATAATGACCAAAATTGGAGGGAATGTGGGAAAATTGGGACACTATAGATTGTTGGTGGACCTGTGAACGGGTCTAACCATTCTGGAGAGCATTTCAGAACTATGCTCAAAAAGTTATCAAATTGTGCATACCCTTAAAGGAGGGAAATGGACCCACATCTTCAAAAATCTTTGTGGCAGCCCTCTTTGTAGTTGAAAGAAACTGGAAACTGAGTGGATGCCTATCAATTGAAGAATGGCTGAATAAATTATGGTATATGAATGCTATGGAATATTATTGTTCTGTAAGAGCTGGATGATTTCAGAGAGGAATGGAGAGACTTACATGAACTGATTCTAAGTGAAATGAGCAGAACCAGGAGATCATTATACATGGCAACAACAAGATTATACGATGATTAATTCTGACAGACATGACTTTCTTCAACAGTGAGATGTTTCAAACCAGTTCCATTTGTTCAGTGAAGAAGAGAGCTATCTACACCCAGAGAGAGAACTGTGGGAACAAAGTGTGGAACACAACATAGTATTCTTACTCACTCACTCACTCTCAAATAAAGGTTGTTATTTGCTTGCATTTTGTTTTCTTTCTTAGTTTTTTCTTTTTTTTTCCTTCTTGATCTGATTTTTCATGTGCAGCAAGATAACTGTATAAATATGTATACATATATTGGATTTAACATGTATTGGACTACCTGCCAATTAGGTGAGAAGGCAGAGGAAAGGAGGGGAAAATTTGAACAAAAGGTTTTGCAAGGGTCAATGTGATAAAAATTACCCATGCATATATTTTGTAAATAAAAAAGCTTTAATAAAAATAAAAAGAAGATAAATGTTGGAAGGGATGTGGGAAAACTGGGAATGTGGAAATATCTTTAGAAAAATTGCACATTTAAACTAAAATCAGACTACTTCTTGTCAAGAGAAGAGGAGAGATGGAGAGGGAGGGAGAAAAATATGCAACACAAGGTTGTGCCAGGGTAAATGCTTAAAGCTACCTTTGTATTTTGAAAAATAAAAAGGTATTATTAAAAATAAATAAAAAGTAAAATTAGTTTTTTTCATTAAAAAAAGGTTTTTTTCAAAAAGAAATACTTGACCAAATCTTATCTTTTTATGTGGAGATTAATTTGTTTAAAATATCATTTATTTCAATACACACTGCTTTATGAATCATGTCAGGAGAGAAAAATTAGAACAAAAGGGAAAAATCATGGGAGAGAAAAAAACACAGAATAAAGAAGTGATCATAGAATATATCGATTTACATTCAATCTCCATAGCTCTTTTTCTGTTTGCACATGGCATTTTCTGTCCAAAGTCTATTGGGATTGCTATGATCATTGAACCACTGAGAAGAACCAAGTCTTTCATAGTTAAGCATCCCACATTCTTGCTGTTATTATGTACAAAGCATTGTCTTGCTTGTTTTACTCAGCATCAATTCACGTAAATTTTTCCAGGATTTTCTAAAATCAGTTTATTCATCATTTTTTCATTGATAATTCATCTATAATGATAATATATTATTATAGAACAATAATATTCCATTAACTTCATATACCACAGTTTATTCAGCCATTTATCAATTCTGGGCACTATTGATTAGAGAAATGCAAATTGAGACAACTTCACACTTCTCAGATTGACTAAGATGATAGGAAAAATAAAGATAAATGTTGGGCTGAGATACTACTATACATTTCTCAGATTGACTAAGATGACAGGAAATGATAATGACCAAGACTGGAGGGAATGTGGGAAAACTGGGACACTGATAGATTGTTGGTGGACCTGTGAACAGGTCTAACCATTCTGGAGAGCAATTTGGAACTATGTTCAAAAAGTTATCAAATTGTGCATACCCTTTGATCTAGCAGTGTTTCTACATAATGTCTTTCCTGATTAATAAATCAAAAAAATTTTTAAGAACCTACTGTGACAAATACATAGTAGCATTACTCAGCACTATAGCATTCCAGAAAATTGCATTAATATAGTATTCCTAAAAATTGTACCACATTATAATTTTCCCACATCAGGAGAAGGAGGAGAAAGAGGAGGAGAAAGGGGTTTATGACACAATAGCAACAGCTTGTTTCTACACAGTTGTTTGTATGTTACCTTCCCATATTAGACTGAAAGCTCCTTGAAAGCAGTAACAATCTTCTGAGTTTTCATCTTCAGCATTTAGCACAGTGCCTGACAGGTTCTTAATACAAGCATATGTTATAGGCTAGAACTTTAAACAAGGTGCTAAGTCATTGGAATTGATAGAGACAATGATTATGTAATAGGTTCACATGTTTAGAGTTCACACCTTTAAGAGAGTTCAAACATTAGAGTTCACACCTCTAGGAGAGTATATATAAGGAGGAGCCCACTAAAGGACAAGTCCATTAGAGACTTCAGGAGATTCACAAGTCAGAAGCCCACAAGCCCATTCTCAGAGGAGGAATCAGATTCATTCCAACTTCCACCTTTGTGCTGGCTGGAGGCTTTGGATTCAGAGGGAGCTAGAGGCTGAAACTGGAAGAGACAAAGGAGCTGCAAGAGCTCTCGGAACCAAAGAGAGAGATAGGCCTCTAAGAAAGCTAACCTGGCTATTTTGAAGGAGACAATAAAGGATTTGGACTTTAACTCCTGGCTGCATTTGAGGTGATTATTATACTGAACTGAAACTAAGGCTGCCTCCAGAAGCCCCCCAAGAAATCTGCTCCCAAAGAGCATTATATTTTAGAGAAGAGAACATTACATGAATATATCTTTCTTTCTTTTTTTTCTTTTGTTAGTCAATTAGAGTCAAATGGCCTGTCCAAGGTTGTATAGCTAGGAAGTATTCCTCCTGACTCTATCCACTGTGTCATCTTCTGCCCCTATGGGAGGTGTTTAATAAATTAAAGACTTGTTGACTGATTACTTCTTTTCTCTTCTATGTCATCAGAACATTCAGGAATTATTATTTCCCTAATTAAACATAATTCAGGGCTCAAAACTATTCGATTTTTCAATTGCATTTTTCAGGGCTGTACCCAGAATGGACTTTGGAAATTAGTGCAAATTCAGCCTTATAGTCCAATTACCCAAAATGAGTCAAGTCTAATGATGCAGTTCCACATAAGCAAAGGCATTTATGGAAACAAAAGAAGCAACAAAACCTTGATTGCTCTCATTACATAGGCTTATACAAGATACAAATGAATGTAAACCAATGCTCAAAGTCCATTTGCAAAAGGGCCTCTTCTTTGGTGAAGATTGATTACTAATTGCACTGGGCTTTCTTAAGGGGAGGAATGGGGGAAAGCTTTGTTGAAGAAGGTTCTCTTCATCTTCTGGCTTTCACTTTTTAGAGAGAAGATGAGAGATGCTACCTACAAAATACATACAAGGTATGATTAGAATTCTGATTCCTGGTTGTTTGGATGTAGTTCTACATATTCCAAGGGCAAAGAGTAGAGAACAGCGATTCCAAGTGCAAAGAGTAGAGAAAGGACAGGAAATTGGGGTTTCAGTTTGAGAGACCAAGCTTTCAAAGTAACCTCAATCAGAGGGATGATATGGAACATATCATGTTGCACACTAACAATTTGTGAATGTGTCCAGTTGTATTCCAAAAGCTTTGGTTTGTTGATGTATCTAGGTGTTGTCCTCTAGTAGCTTTGTGTTAGTTTCCAAGTCCTATTCCTGGGAAGTTTGGAGTTTCCCTTAGGATGAGATTAGAGGATTAAAGTAGGTAATCTGAGTGTGCACATCTATTTAATAAAGATAAATGTGCATTGGGCTCTCTCCAGAGAGATCTTCATGTTCTGGGGACAGAGATGATAGAACCTTAATTTATACAGAATTTGTATAAAATGATTATGAGACCCTAATGGTTATTTGCATATGAAAGAAAATTCTTGGATAAACTAAATGGTGGGAGAGAGGTGAAAGAAGATAAATTCACAGTCTTAGATTAAATGAAATAATAATTGTAAAATACTTAGCATAATGACTGGCACTAGTAAGTGCTAAATAAATGTTAGGTATTTCTTATTAGTGATGGGGTCAAAGACTCCAAAAATGTTGGGGTCCCCAGATCAGTGTCACTGGTATAGTGATAGAATTCTCAGGCTTAAATCATCTCCAAGTTAATAGGCAAAGGTTATTTCACTATTAATAATGGGCTAAATTTCAAAAGAAATTACCAAGCAAGGAGTAAGCAATTAAATTTATACCAAAAAGTGTGAAATACCAGGTCTTTAGTCACTGATATGCTAATTTAATGGCTTAGAGGTGGAGCTGAAGAGTGACCAGGTTCTTACTTTGTGCTCAGTTACGTTACTCAAAGTTTCTTGGGCAGAACTGGGGGGGCTGGAGGAACCATCCCAAAATGTGCTTTGGACCTGAAATGTTACTAGGTCAAGTGAGCTTCCAGTTTTATATTGCACCTACATCAACTTTGGATACCTCATTATTGATACTCATTATTTTCATAAACCAGGTTATCACTGACCAGCTGGCTGGTGTCTTGACAGCTGACATTCTTTTGGGCTTAGCAACCTGGCCATGCAAGGTAACCTGAGCAAGATAACCTTAAATACAGCATTAGTTTGGAGTCTGCTTTACATCATTCCCAGGATCTGGCAGCACCTGGCATTCTGGGGCTTTTAATACCTGGGACCCGTCAGATAGCATTCCAGCAAATTGCATTAGTATAGTATTCCTAAAAATTGTACCACATTACACTTGTCCCACATCAGGAGAAGGAGGAGAAAAAGGAGGAGAAAGGAGTTTATGACACAATAGCAGGAGCCACTTTTTAATCTCTCCTGAATCCATTTTTCAGAAAACAATTTATTACATTTCATCTTTCATTTTGTACTTGTTTGATCACAGGCAAATTGCTTAGTCTATATGGACCTCAGTTTACTTATTTGTAAAATGAATAGATTGTACTAGATTACATATTTAAGTTCCTTCTAGTTGAGGTCTATGGTCCTTTTCAATATTTTTTTCTTTTGTATGAAGTAGGAACACAAAAATTATATGTCTAATAGGGCTTTCCTACTGTACCCATGGGAAACTCCACATTGGGGCTATATTTATTAGAAAAGAAAGAAAATTTATCCTCATCTCAAAGCTCCATCCACTACAGAATCTATTTGAAAATTAGACAAATCCTCAGAAATCAGATAGTAAAGGATTTAATGCTATCTTAAAGTAATGTAGCTAACAAGAAAAATGCAAACAAAAAAAATAACTCAATCCCCCCTAAACCAGTGAAAAAGAACTCCACTCATAGAATCCTTTCCCCCTCTCTCCAGTAGGGTAAAAACAACATTTTCTAGTGTTAAGAGTGGAGAAGGGATTCAAGCTACAAAGATAAACAAGCAGTCCAGTGTGAGAAATGGGCCTGGATAGTCTCTGAAATTCCTACCAAGTCTAAATTTATGAGGATATGACATTATATCTCAGAGAGTCATATTGAGTTTCTAGAGGCATTGCTCCCTGGGCATCTTCTTGTCTCCTCAGCTGTCACTCTCATTGGGCAAAGCTAGGTGGCCATTGATCATAATGCTCCACCTTCTAGCTTTCAGCAGTCAGTTTTCCTAGTGACAATGTTAATCACTGTCTAGCTAGGCCCTGAAGCCATAATTCAATCCTAAAGCTACTTCTTCCATTTCCCTCAGGCTTCTTTTGAAACTGGTTGGAGAATACTCATTCTACTTTTCTAAGCTTCAGGCAAGTGCTCTTTTAAATTTTTATCTCCCAGGCTATATACCGGGGAATAATGCTCACCCAGACCACATGCCTGGGGGCTATTCATCTCAGGTTTTGTTAGTTCTTTTTCTGCAGTTCTCCTAGTTGAATGAATAAAAGGGCAAAAACTAAAACATTTTTCCTGTGTACATTTTGTTTGTACACAAATGTTCCAAAGTACTTTTTTTTACCTTTTACCTTTAAAAGGTAAGTTCCTTAGGACCAGGGACTATATGTTACCTTTCTTTAAACCCTTATAACTTATTGTATATCTAATCTATAATAGTAGTGACCTAACTATGTGAAAAACACTGCTATGTGAAAAAGTGAAGCAGTATACTCAGCTTTTTAGCAGCTCACATTATAACCAAGGGGAATTCAAGTACATATAGATTTCTGTTACAAACTAAAAGAAAAGGCAACAATGTCCTTAAGGTTCAGTGTGGAAGCAAATAGTAACCTATCTTCTATAATATTATTTTTGTACATGAAATTATATCCATTTCTGATGTTGGCAGGACTTTGATGGGAAAAGACAATCTTTGGTAGTTGTTCTAAGATAGTCCTTCATTTCTTTCCACAGAGGGTCTCTAGCCCCAATTCTTTTTTGTGTAACTTGAATGACTTATTTTTAACAGCTTCTCCTGCTTAGTGAATGGCATCTCATCCATCCACTGTCTCCCCCTCTTGCATATATTCTTATATTGAAGTCAAGCCATGATCCTCTGGGCTACTCCCAAGATTATACTTGCAAAATAAGTTCTCTTAAATGAGGGCAAGCCCAGGCTCTAGGGTTCTATCATTTTGCTATTCCTATAAAGATTATTCATGAATGACTCCTGATGTCTTTTGACATTCAAAGTAAAGACATTTATTTAAATGACAGATTAGGAAAAGTGGCAATAAAACATCTGCCTCCCATCAAAAACAAAACAAGACACAACCAAAAAACTCAGAAAATTTTGGGACAATTTTCCTAACAATAAATATAGAGACTATAAGAAGTACAGTTGTTCATTGAATTCACAAATGGAAAATCACATAATGAGATCAAATGGTGTGTTGGACAGAGAGAAATAAAGAATTGATCCCTGAGGCATATAGGGAGAAGGCATTGATAGAAATCTTTTAGTTTCATAGTCCCAACTTCTGGAGAGGTTGTCCAGTCAGAAAGCCAAGTTATGTCAAATCCCTGAGTCCCACTCTCTGTAAGGGTCTTAAAGAAGCCTCACCTTGCCATGCCTTGTCAGAAATCCCAGTCATGTCCCTAAGGTTACATTTTCCCTATAAATCTACTTGTGGGCCCATCCCATGATTGCTGTCTTCCTTTAGGTTAGTCTACCACAGCATTCTGCCTCATGGTGTCTTTCTCCTGACCTCCCCCATGCCATGTGGTTATCTCCCCTAACTCCTTTATGCTTCTTAAGCCCACTTCTCCTTACAGCTAATTTTTAGGGTGCTAAGTCCCTGTCAGGATTTAGCTTTCCAGCTAAAGGCATGCTCCAACTCATGGAGTGCTCCCTTTCTATTGGGTAATTGTGAGTTCCACTGAGGAACTTGTTTTTCATATGCTGCCTCACTCTATTTCATATTGAATGGGAAAAGTTTGATATTTCATCAAAAGGAAACTATAAATTAATCAAGCTATGGGAGCAAGTTCTTGTTTTCCCCTGCCTTTTCTCCCTGGCAAATAATTCCCAGGATATGGGTTAACAGAACAATTCTGGGAATGTGCAGAACAAACTGACCTAACTCTTATCTACCCAGCCTATACATTGAGAACACATATCTCAAAGTCAGTGAGAGACATGAATTTATGTGCTGTTTCCCCATTCACTATTTGGAAATAGCTTTTGTGCTTAGAAGGTAAGGCCACATTCTCAGCCAATGAAGATGAGCCAGTGGAGGGGGAAGGGTAGGGGTGAGGTTAATGTTGCATCAGGGAATATATATATATATATATATATATATATATATATATATGTATATACGTTGCTTATACTGCTTATGCTCAGGGCCATGGTGAGAATGACACCTACTTCTCATGAGAAATGAATAAAACTTTTTCTTTATACCTTGAGAGATCTCTGAAATTTATTGGGTGGGTTACCTACATAGTATTTACCTTATCTGGTGTCTATTATATCCCTTCTGTTTGTCTGTAACTTCTTCCCCTAAATAAGTTTACCTTTTGCTAAAGAGAATGGCCATTATGACCTAACCCAAACTTTTGTAACTTTTACTGCTTACTGTTATCTGTGTCTACATCATCCACATCAGCACCATACAGTTTAGTCAATCAGTAAGCATTTATCAAGCACCTATTGCATGCCAGGCACAGAGCTAAATAATGGAGGCACAAAGAAAGGGAAAAACTATCCCTGCCATCAAGGAGCTCACATTTAATGGGATAGATAACAAATATGAACGAACTCTATAAATAGGAAATAGTCAACAAAGAGAAAGCACTAGAATTAAAAGTGAATGGGAAACACTTTCTGCAGAAAGTGAGGTTTTAGCTGGAATTTGAAGGAATCCAGGGAATCCAAGAAGAAAACATGAGGGAGAACATTCCAAGGTAAAGGGGAAAGCCATTGAAAATGCCTGAGGGAGAAAGATAGAGCAAGAAAATATATGTAGGTCAAGTCACTGTATCAGAGAATATGTGGAAATTTGAGTTGTGAAGTTTAAGACTGGAAAGGTAGAACAATGGGAGGTCTGAGTTATGAAAGACTTTGAATGCTAATGTGAGAAGGAGCCATTGGAATTTATTGAATATGAAAGGGTCACATCTCAGCTTTTGGAAAATCCCTTTGGTAGCTGAATAGAGAATGTAGTAGAGTAGGGAGAGACTTGTGGCAAGTAGAACAATCAATGGATTATTGCAGTAGTCAAGTATTGGGGCTGGCAGTCTCAGAGGGAAGAGGCACATCTGAGAGATGTTACAAGGATGAAATCTATAAGCTTTAATAATAGATTGGGTATAAGGTAAAAGGATGAGAGGATGAGTGTGAAGAATCAAGAGTGAAACCTAGGCTGGGGACTTAGGAAAATTGTAGTGGTAACTTCCCTCAGTTTAATAATGAAAGGAATACACAAAGTCAAGGTAACTTACATCTCTAGTGCTATATAGCTTTTTAAAGTCTTGAACTCATTAATCTTCCTGAGATGCCCTATTTGCTGAGCAAATTGTTTTATTGATCTCCTAAAAGGGGTGTGGGCTAATCCTTCAGACAGCAAATCATTGGAAGTTCCCTGTGTTCTGTCAAAGTCCTCTGGCCCCCTCGGCTTTTAACAAAATAACTATATAAACTTTTAAGGTAATTAAACTAATTAGATAGTTCTTTTATGCTAAATTTTGGGATGTTTGGGAAAAAAAAAAACTTCTAATTATCCTTTATACATATAGAACCCTATTTGTTGGTCTTTTGCAACCCTATGATCCACTGACATGCAAATGTTCATGAAGATATTATACATGAAAATGTTATTAGACTGAATGGACATTTTTATAAGAACATTCAGTAAAGTAAAAAAAAAACAAAAAAGAAAATTTTAAAAATGAAATAAAGACATTTACTAATCTACTAACAGAATAACAATAAGAGGATAAGTATCACATTCTCATAGTAATAAATAAACCTCATATTCATTTTCCAAAGCTCTCTTCACATCAAATTCAGGTGGTATTTTAAATATTATATTTTTCCATCTTACATCTAAGAAAACTTATTCAAGAAGGCTTGTGACTTGCCCTAAATCCTATATGTAATAATTGTTAGAGGAGTCATCCTAAACCAGTTTTCTGACATTAGAATTAGTTCTTTTTGTCTAAAAAGAAAAAGTAAAAAAATTCAAGCAAAAAATTAAAAATCTCAAACTCTTGACTGCTATTTTACCCTCAAAAATGCAAATTCCCATAAAAATACACACACACACACACACACACACATACACACACACTCAAAGTATTTTTTTACTTTAGAAATAAGAGTTCATAGTTCAAGCACCATGGAGACATAGAGCTATAAAACCATAAAGTTTTGAATTCATTTTAAATATTATCAGGACCAACCCCAATTATTTTGCAATGAAACAACAGAAGCCCAGAGTTGTAGAATCTCTTGTTCTAGGTCATAGAGGGCCAATATTTCTAAATATGAACTTATATGTTTCCACACCTCCCAAAAGTGATTGTAATTGTTGTTTTTTTAACAATTAAAAAAAGGAATAATCTCAAATATTAACCAATAGTTTTACAAAAAAAAATTTTTTTAAATGGTACTTTATTTTTTATTCATCTTTCTTAATTAACTAATAACTATAGCGTTTGGAACAAATTCATCTGAGTGAGGGGTAAGGAATGACTATATTTGAAGAAGATTGGAGACAGAAGTCTTGTTGAAGAGGACAGTCTTTAAGGGCAAGGTTTTTGAAGGAAACAGACATGATAGTGGTGAAGAAATTGATCCTAGAATCAAACATGTTAGGGAGGATGGAAGAATGCTTATGGGCTCATAAATAATAACTACATAGAACTGAAGACAATAGAACCAACTCTGAATGAGAAAAGGACATGGATGAGTGATAATGGCATTATCTGAAAATAAAAGGCAGAAGCCAGAAGTTTGCTACTTCCTCTTCACTGAAGATGTCAGGGTGTTATGACAGGGGAAAGAAAGAGGAACCAGCATGGAAGAGGATACCAAGTGATGTGGTGTCTTTAGGGAAAATAAACTAAATTTCAATGAAAAGGGAAATTGGAATGTGATACTCAAGAAAAAGCAAGGAGGCCAAGTACTGGCCACTCTATTCTATTTTTTTATTTCTCTGAAATTCCTTCTTTCTTTTTTTAATTATTAAAAAAGCTTTAATATTTTACTATTCAATAACATGTAAAAATTTTAACCTTTCTTTATAATATTTTTAAAGTTCAAATTTTCTTCTCTTTCTCCTTTCCCTCCCCCCTTATTGAGAGACCAAGTGATTTGATTAAGGTTATAAATGGGCAGCCATTCAAAGCATATTTTCATATTAGTCATGTGGTAGGGAAAAACAGTTAAAAAAAAATAAAAGTAAAATTAAAAAAAAAAGTATGCTTCAATCTGCATTCAGATTCCATTACATAAGTCTTTTCTGGAAGTGGATAGCATTTTTCATTTTAAATCCTTCAGAATTTTCTTGAATTTTTGTATTATTGAGATTAGCCAAGTCACTCACAATTAATCATTATATTATATTGGTGTTCTAATCCTACTCACTTCACTTAGCATCAGTTCATGTAAGTCTTTTTAGGTTTTTCTGAAAGCATCCTGCTCATCATTTTTTATAGATATATTCCATCCTAATAATAGACCACAATTTGTTCAGCCATCTCTCAATTGATGAATATCCCTTCAATTTCCAATTCTTTGCCACCACAAAAAAGTTGCTATAAACATTTTTGTACATATAGATCCTTTTCCGTTTTTATTTTTATTTTTCATCTTTGGGATACAGATATATTAGTGGTATTTCTGAATCAAAGGGTATGCATAGTTTTATGATTTTGAGAACAATTCCAAATTGCTCTCCAGAATGTTGGGAGTAGTTCACAATTTCATTAACAATGCTTAGTGTTTCAATTTTCTCACATGCCCTTCAAGATTTGTCATTTTCCTTTTCTGTTCCATTAGCCAATCTAAGAATTGTGAAGTAGCTCAAAGTTGTTTTAATTTCTGTTTATCTAGTCAGTAGTTATTTAGGGCATTTTTTCATATGACTACAGAGAACTTTGGTTTCTCCATCTGAAAACTATCAGTTTCATATCCTTTAGTAATTTATCAATTGGGGAATGACTTATATTCTTATAAATTTTACTCAGTTCTCTATATATTTGAGGAATGAGGGCTTTATTAAAAAAAAAAAAAAAAAAAAAAAAACTTCCCCTCAGATTTCTGTTTTCCTTCTAATCTTGGTTGCACTGGTTTTGTTTACATATAAACTTTTTAATTTAATGTAATGAAAATTATCCATTTTATATTCCATAATGCTTGCTAACTCTTGTTTGATAATAAATTCTTCCCTTGTTCTTATAGCTGATAGGTAAATTATTTTGTGCTACCCTAATTTGATAAAGGTATCACCCTTTATGTTTAAATCATGTACTAATTTTGACCTTGGTCCTATATCTAGTTTCTGCTAAATTCACTTTCTAGTTTTCCCAGCAGCTTTTCAAATAGTGAGTTCTTGTCCAAAAGTTTAGACCTTTGTGTTTATCAAATACAAGATTGCTAAGGTCATATCTCCTAGTGCATATTGTACCTTATCCAATCCACTGATTTACCACTTTATTTCTTAACCAGTACCAGATTGTTTTGATGATGGCAATTTGTCATACAGTTTGATATCTAGAAATATTTGGCTGTTTTCCTTCACCCTTTTTCATTATTTCTGTTGAAATTCATGACATTTTAATCTTCCATATGAATTTTGATATTTTTTTCTACCTGAATAAATTAATTTTTGGTAGTTTTAGTGGTATGGCACTGAAATAAGTATATTAAATTAGATAGAATTGTCATTTTTATTATATTGGCTCAGTCTACGCTAGAGAAATTAAATATTTTCTAGTCATTTAAATATAATTTTATTTGTAGAAAAAAAGTTTTACAATTGTGTTCATATAGATCCTGGGTTTGGCAGATAGACTCTAATGTATTTTATGTTGTTTACAATTATTTTAAATGGAATGTCTCTTTCTGGTTCTGACTGGTAGACTTTGTTGGTAATATGTAGACATGCTGATGATTTACATGGGCTTATTTTATATCCTTCAACTTGGCTGCCACTTTATTCTTAATGTACTTATCATTTTTTGCCTTGTATTGTGACTATTAAAATTCCTAGGCTATAAACTCTATGATTATGATTTATCTCTTGTACTAGAAGAAGGACAATGGGAAGAAGGGATCTAGGATGAAGGGGCATTTGTTAATAATAAAGTAGGGTTTCAGAGGGCACAGTAGCAATGGAGAACAGAAGTACATGGCAATTAGAGAATGCTAGGGCTGATAAGGACTACTGGGAATTTGGAGAGAGAGACAGAGAGACAGAGAAAGGAAGAGAGAGAGAGAGAGAGAGAGAGAGAGAGAGAGAGAGAGAGAGAGAGAGAGAGAGAGAGAGAGAGAGAGATTGAGAGAGAAAGAGAAAGGAAAGGGGATTTTCACCTAGGTAGAAGGAAGTTATGAATCATAAAAATCAGAGGAGCAAGAGATAGGAATTAGCTAGCCAAGGCACATGCTAAGGATCAAGTAGAAAGAAACTAAAAAAGATTCCAATGTTCTAATTGGGACAGTGGGCAAGCACTTTTCCTGGTCTTTGACTCCAGCCTTCATGTGATTGCTTTGAGAATTAAAAGAAGGTAATGGAAGTCTGGGGGTTATTTCTTTGTCAAGAAAGATTTAAAGTCTTGAAAATAATGAACCAAAACTATATTAAGTGCTCACTCTGCAGGTGACTGTGCTCAATAATATGAGGAATAAAGAAGTGTGAGACAGTTTCCTCCCATCTTAAAGAGTTGAGAGAGACAGTGAGTGGGTGGGTCATTGATAATTGGAGTTGATGAGTGTTCCTTTGCCACTGATTCCTGATATCAAACCCAGTTAAGTAAAGTCATAAAACATTTATTAAGTAAAGTCATAAAACATTTATTAAGCTTCTATTTTAAGCTTCAGGTACTGTATTAAGTGCTAGGAATAGAAAGAAAGACGGAAAAGTCCTTGCTCTCAAGGAACTCACATTTATAATGAGAGAGAAAATACAAACAACTATATACACAAAGGATTCTAGGATACATTAGAAATAATATCAGAGGGAAAACATAAAAATTAGGGAGGACCTTAAAGGCTGTTTGTAGAAGGTGGCACTTTAACTGAGACTCAAAAGAAATCAAGGAGTCAGAAATGGTAAGGGAGAAAGTTCCAGGAATGGGAGGGAACCATTTGAAACACTTGAAGTGGGAGGATGGGATGGTGTTCAAAGAATAAGGAGGCCAATGTCACTGACCACTCTTGTTTTTAATGTACCTATCATCTTCTGTTTTGAATTGTGGCTTTCACACAATGTTCTTTAAGCTTCATGAAGCCACAGACTGTTATTTATCTCTCTATACTGTACACATACTACAATACTTGGCACAATGTGATGCTCACACTGAAAATTTCTTTAAATGCCTTGAATAAAAGGATAAATTAAAGCTTTCTATAGTGCAACAAAGACTTGAACTTTTTCTAGAGACTGGTCATTGTATGCCTGAATTATGAACAACAACTGAATATTTATAGAGTACTTTATCTCATACAAGTTCAGCAATCTGTGAAGTTCGCATCACTACACCCATTTAACAAATGAGCTAAATAATGGAAACTGAGAATGATTACATGACTTCTCCATGGTCATACAGTTACCAGGTTTCAATAGTAGATTGGGAAACAATGGTAGTATGAGAACTTAGATCTTTATTGACTTGAGGTTCTACATTCTCTCCTCTACGACATTTAATCTCTCAGAATATATTTGTATGATTCACAATAAATTGCCAAAGAAAAGTCAGGAAATGTGTAGTTCTATTCTTGAGGCAGTAGTATTAGAAAGACAATAAATAAGAGAAAGTTTACACTTTTATAATTCTCTATTGATGCAAATAAATCTGTTAATAAAGATGACACATTCTGCATAGCACTTTTCAGATATTACGCTTTGTCATGCAGCATTCAGTGCACATCATGGGAGCTAGATTCTCCTCTCACCAAACATCAGCAGAACATAAATTGGTAATTGTGTGGTAACTATATAATTAACTCATGTCACCACTGTACCTTTTCATTAACATCACCAAGACTGGTATTACCCTCTCAGTGACCTCAGTGAAAGTGATAATATCCTTTGCTGTTAAAGTGAAGAGGAAAAAAAGTTAATTTAATGTTGCAAAGGAGGATGGACTGACAGCCTTGGAAAACAAAAGACCTCTTTCCACCAACACAGCAGAAGTAGTAAGAAACCAAGCCTTTCCTTACAAACTCTTTAATCCTGTCTATTTGTTTCTGCAAAAAAAAAGAAAGATGATCTTTCCTTTTACATCCCTCCTTTCTCTTCCTCTTTCCCTACCCTTTCTATCCCATCAATGTGGGGGCTTTGACCCACTATATTTTTCAACTTTCACTTCTACTTCCTAAAGACTCACCAGGTTGATGTCTTAGTTCAAACATGATATTAACCCATTACTTGAATCACTTTTTGGTTGTATCCCAACTCCTTCTGAGCCCAGTTGGGATTGTCTTGGCAAATATACTGCAGTGGTTTGCCTTTTCCTGCTTTAATTCATTTTATTAATGCTATTCTTTTTCCCTTCTCCTTATGAAAAGAATTGAGTTTGAGAACCTTCTGAAAAAGAAGAAAAAAAATAATAGGTTTGTGACCAAAGGCAATTCTTAACCTCAGTTTCCTTATATGTAAAATGACAGTTAGAAAATTTCCATTACTTACCTTTCAGTCTCACCATGGAGAAAAAGCTTTGCCAACCTGCAAAACACTATTAAAGCATATGCTATTACCACTTGAAAATTCATCCTTTTATTCAACTTAAACCATTCTTGTGGAAAGTCCTTTTCAATTCATAAAATTTAAGAATAGAAGGCACATTAAAAATCATCTAGTTAAATTCCTCTATTTTACAGTAAGAAAACTGAAGCTAAGGAAAAATGATCAAGGCAATGCTGCAAAGAATTTGAATCTAAATTGGAAGGGACCTTATGTGACATCTGGTCCAATTCATATCTAAATAAAAATCTTTTCTATGCTATGTCTAAAATCTCTTCAAAAAGCTTTTGAATATCTCCAGGGAGGGAGATATCACTTACCCTTGGAAAATTATTTCCATTTTTGAGTCACTAATTGTTAAGAAATTTTTCTTTATAGCAAATTTAGATTTACTTCTTTGAAAAATATACTAAATTTATTTCTGTGGAGCCAAACAAAACAAGTTATGCCCTCTTTCATATTGATATACGAATCTTAATTGCAGGGTATCATTTCCCACTAAGGGTTCTCCAATTAAACATCCCTAGTTCCATATGTCAATTTTTATATCGCATCATCTTGAGGGTTTTCACCTTATGCCACCATGACCACTATCTTCTGGACATTTCCCAGTGATACATGTCCCAAACAATAATTATTGATTTTGATACCACAGGGCATATAGCACAAAACCTGCATTCAAATAAAATTTTGAGACAAATTTAACTGAATAATGGGTGGGAGTGAAAAAGGGAAAGAGTGAGGGAAAATAGAAATAGAGAGGGAGGGAAGGAAGGGGAAGAGAGAAAAGGAAGAGAGAAGTAGAAAAGGAAGAAGGGAGAGTGATAGAAACAGAAACTCAGAGACAGAGACAGACAGAGAGATGGAGACAGATAGAAAAATAAAAAGAGACAGAGATAAAGGAGTGAGAATGAGAATAAAATACATAATGAAGCTACTAGGAAAACTATTTCCCTGGAGGTTGGAGGAAATAAATGTCCTACCTTATACATAATGACTCTGGACAAATCATTAACTCTCTCAGTACTCTAGGCAACTTGAATATAATCTGCTTAATAATATGTTCCTACTTTATGCAAAATGTGTTCAATTTTGGGAATACAAAGATGAAAATATGACATTTACTGCCAATAAGCAACTTATATTCTGCAATTGGTCTCATCTTAAAATCAATGATTCTGTGATGTTATGACAAAGGCAGAGTGTGTTGGGACTATTATATACATGGTCCCAATAATTCTGTCTCTTTTAAGATGAAGAGCAAGCTATTTGGCTACTATGTTATAGAGCTGGAACAGAGGCAACACTTTATACTTGCAGGAGAGCCAGCCTAGAAATTCGGAAACTTTGAGTCTCATCTCAGACACATATGGACTGGTTTGAGCCTCATTTCAGATACATATTGACCTGTACAAATCACTTAATCTTCCTGTGCTAGAGTCACCTCTTAAATTATAGAAATGGTGTCTCATTGCATCATTAGGGAGAGTTTCCTCATCTGAAAATTACTATACAAGTCAAATCACAAGTTCTGTCCTTATCTTATTTCAAAGGTGACCCATATTGAGCTTGTGGTTAACTAAAACTGGCCGATTTTTAAAAATTGATGATCAGGCATGTTTTGTTCATCTTGTATTTGGAAACTTGATTTTTTTGACCCCAAGTGTAAGATAATACATTTTTTCTTCAATTTTAATTTATTATAGTCATTTCTACATTCTAGTCTGTCAAGATTTTTTGGATGTCACCTCTCAATCTAATATCTTAAAACTATTTCAGTTTAGTAGAATTTATGGATTTCATAAGCACAAAATCTACATATTTAGAATTTATCCTAGAATAAGACACTTAGAGCTGAAAGAATTCTCAGAATCTGTCTAAAGACCTTCATTTCACAAATGAAGTGAGAGTAAGAGAGGTTAAGTAACTTGTTCTGTGTCAAATAGATAATAAACCTCAAAGATGGAAGTTGAACTCATGACCTCTGACTTCAGAGAAAAGGATCTTTTTTTCTTTACAAGAATAATATGAATTCAACATGAACAATAAGAAAAGATGTCAATGGCAGAGAATTGATAACTATACCTGGAAAAAATTTGGCTTCCAAATTATAGAATTATATATATATATATATATATATGTGTGTGTGTGTGTGTATTATGGATACATTATATGTATATTTTATATATAAATGTACAATATATATATGTGTATATATGTATGTATATATTTATATTTATGTATATATGAATATATTTGCATATGTATATTCAACATTATGTATAAACATTACATATGTTCATAGATAAAAAAACAAAAAAGAATACCAAGACCTATTGTCCAATATAGAAATGGATAGTATTTAAAAGAAGATTTGCGAGTTATAATCAAAATTTTTCTTTTGTTTATTGTGCATGCATTATTACAGTGGCATTCATATTTACATATAATGAAGCAGTCCTTTCTAAGACCCGTGTTCAGGCATGTACACATACACACATGCACTCCCATTTAGATACACAGACATATATACAGAGTTCCTGCCATACAACCAGCCCCTCCCCCCTTCATATCACTAGGAGAACACAAGGGCTGGGCCCTCCTTTTGTTTATTTGTTTTTAAAAGAGTTTTTAAAAAATAGATGATGGAGTGTTCATTTGGCCATTGCAATGCTATTTTAGTTCATATGTGTTAACATATAGGGCTCTTTACATTCTAAAGATTCTATAATTCTGTAAAGGTTTTCAGTCAAAACAACATTCCCAGCTTCAGTCATATAGTGGCTTTTGACATTATCACTAGGGTTCTCCCTTAAAACAATTCAAGTCTATGTAAGTGAAGTGAGGCACAATTCATATTGGTGGAATTTAAAAAAAAAAGGGATGAAGGCTGGTTTTAGGGTTCTTGATGCTGGGAAAATGGTTTTGACTTAAATCCACTGGGAGAAAATCCACCTGATAACCCCCTTCTAATCTGCTTAGGACTTTGTTTTTATTTTATCTTATTTTATTTATTTTTGCCATATCTAATAACATTTCTATGAAAAAGTTGGCAAATTCACATTTTAAAGTTCGATAGATCAACTATTTAAATGAAAACATTTACAAGAGTTTCCTCTCAAGCTGAAACAAAAACACAGCACATAAAACAACACTGCTGCTTTTCAGAGAGACCACTTCCAGAGCCGCAAATGCATTCTGGATATTTGTGATTCAAACAAAGAGGAAATGCAGTATGGTTTTGTACCTCTTTCCAGAATCCTTGTCCCATCTTTTTCATCACTACAGCAGTATTGGATATTACAGACAACTCCAACACACGTTTGGCAGCTCCAGTGATGAATGATAGTCAAATCTTTGTGGCAAGACATTTTCTTGTGCAAAATTGTATACATTTTGCATGTGTTCTTGTACAAAATGATTGACTTTTTTTTTCTTGGTGCAAAATTGTACACCTTTTGCATGTTTTCTTGTACAAAATGTTTGACTTTTTTTTTTCTTGGTGCAAAATTGTACACCTTTTTCATGTTTTCTTGTACAAAATGTTTGACTTTTTTTTTCTTGGTGCAAAATTGTACACCTTTTCCATGTTTTCTTGTACAAAATGTTTGACTTTTTTTTTCTTGGTGCAAAATTGTACACCTTTTGCATGTTTTCTTGTACATAATGTTTGACTTTTTTTTTATCTTGGTGCAAAATTGTACACCTTTTGCATGTTTTCTTGTACAAAATGTTTGACTTTTTTTTTTTTTTTTTCTTGCAGTAGACGAACCAATTCCAAAGATTCAGGGCATTCTGTAAAAAAGGAATTTAAAAGAGGTGCAGTTAAAAGTCCTTGACTTTGGTTGTTTAATAGTTTGATCCCGTTTGTCATGATCCTTGATGACACAATCTGGATATTCTGATAGTTCCTCCAGATATTAGGAATCTGTCAACATTATCCCATTTTTCTTTAAACTACATTTTTCACTTTCTGAAAACACTCTCCATCTATGGAACATTCAAGCGGTTGAGATCATCATAGACATCTTTGAATTCCTCTTTTTCTAGTTATTAGTCTAATGGAAGCATCTCCACCAGCAAATATTCCACAGCCTACCATGGGTCAGTAGAACTAGCAAGATGCTCACGTGCCACACTGGCCAGCGAAGGACAGCAGAATGCGCGGCGTGGGCGCGACGCCGATGCCAATGGCACAGTTGTTCCAGGGAAATTGCGATATGCTCCAGCGTGGCTGACCGGGCAGTCCAGGATCGCGCATGCGTACCCTCCGCGCTGTCCCCGCGCTGACATAACTCTTAGATCTGGAGCTTCTTGATACGGCAGTTCATGCTACTGTTAACAAGCCCTGCTCAGCTCCGCCCCTCCTACTGCTGCTGCTGCCCCCTATAATCAAACATTTTTTTTTGCTGAATTTGTTGATTGCTGAAAACCACCAATTTTAAGATAAAAGCAAATTAAAACAAATCTGAGATTTACTTCACACCAAACAAAGATGTAAATAATTAAGGGTGACTAAAGAATAAACAAACACAATACTGTATGACTTGTGAATTGGTCCAATTGCGGAAAATAATTTAAAATTATGTAAGAAAAGTAACTTTGTGAATTGGTCCAGCTGCTTAGGAAAATAATTTAAAATTATGTAAGAAAAAGTAACTTAGTTGCCCATACCTTTAGACTTAAAGATTCCACTTCTGATACATATATACTCTTAAGAAGATAAAAGAATTAAAATACCATTTTTTATGTTAGCAAATAAAAGAAAAATGGGAACAAAATTAATCATGGGAAAATAAACAGTATAAAGTGAGATCTCACACTTGGAGTACTTCATGTCCATCATATTATAAGATCTTTGAAGACATAGACTTGTCTTTTCCTTCTTTTTTGTATCACCATCACTTAGCATAATGTTTGGCATATATTAACTGTTTAATACATATTTATTGATTATTAATATTTATAGCTTGGGTACTTCTATTTTCTTCCATCAAATAGATTATGGGAGAGAAAATAGAGAATCAATTGCCTTGGAAGTTATAAATGCTGTAAAAAGTTCTTGGTTGAAATGCTTGACAATGATATATATTCCTTTATGTTTGGGGCAAACTTAATTTCCTTTAGTGAGCAGTTAAAATAAATTTTTTAGAAAATGAACTTTTGGGAAAAAAAATACTATGCTTCATTCTGCTCCTCACCTTTACCATGTTTTATGGCAAAGCTACTTAAATTGTGAGTTGCATACCCATATAGGGTTGCATAACTGAATGTGGGTGTTATGAAATTATAATTTATTATCAGTAAATGTTTGATTGATATATCTATTTTATATATCTATATATCCAGGGTCAAATAAAAATTTCTTGGGGAAAAAGAGGTCTTGAGTGGCAAAAGTTTAAGAAGTCCTGCTCTATCATATAAATAGTGCTTATATTCATATTAGTTAAGCTGTCAGGTTTAGAAATAAAATTAAGATTCTGAAAGATTAGGAAAATGATTCTATGTGAATTTAGGATCCTATCCTAGAAATGTTTAAAATTCTTGCTTTATAAAAAAAAAAAAATCTCATGCAAATTAGTGGAAGAACTTTAGAAATTCTGCATTTAACAATCTACAACTATTACTGTAAATTCTGCATATTTGTTTAATTAATTTTAAATATTGTTAATGCACTTGATCTTATGAACATAGTTCCACAATGTTAAAAGAAGATAAATCTAGTCACTAAAGTTCAATTTGAGAAAAAAGATTAATTTTGACATTTAACTCAAGAGTTAACAGAAGTGAGCTAGGACTGTAAGGGGAAGAGAAAAATCTCTATCTTTCTGGAGGTTTTATGTGGGTTCCTATCAGCAGGAATCTTTCATATTGATTTTACAACCATTCTCACCTTCCTGTTCACACAGTGGCCACGACAATTTAGGTCTTGTTAATAATCTCTTTCTAATGTGATAACCTCCTAAATTGTCTCTCTGACTTCAGCCTCTACCATCTTATATTCATCTTCCAAGTGTCTGCCAAAATGAACTTCCTAATTTATGTGTCTGATAATGCTGAAGTTCAAAAGCTATCAGTTCTTCTCCATTGTCAGCTGGATTAAGTGCAGACTTCTTTGCAAGGCCATCCGGAAAATTAGGTCCAACATATATGTACAGTTTTATTTGACAGAAGTCATTTTATCCACTCTCTTCCCTGATTTCATTCTTTCTTTTTTTCTGCATCTATAAAAAATCATAGAGGCAGAATAGAGACAAAATGATGAACTTGGAGTTAGGAATCTATAAAATCAAATTCTTAGTAGCTATGTGATTTGGCAAATTAAATAAACGGAGTTTCCATTTTTCTCATTCATTCATTCATTAGTTCAGTCAATAAATATATGTTAAGTACCTACCATGTGCCAAGTTCTGGCCATTCAAAAAAGGAAAGAAAAGAAAGTAGTCTTTGCTTTCAGAGAGCTTACCATCTAACAGAGGGAAGACAACAACAACAACAAAGAAATAAAGATGTGAAAGGCATAGTGGCAATGGGGCATGGTGGAGTATAGGCTAAGCAACACTGATGATGGGAAATGAAGAGCTGTCTTCTCTGTGAGGCTTCTTTAAATGGAAACTTGGGAGGAGCTCTTTGTCCTATTCTTCAATTAGCAAGAGGGGCAGAAAATATTGAATAAGTATGAATACCAAAGCTAAAGCAATCTTACATGTCAAAAAGGAATAATAATACCTTGTGACTTTGCTTAGGCTCATAGATTGTAATGATGCAGAAATGAGATTAATGTGTTCCTAGGGTTGGAATGCACTACCTCTTTATGTGCATTACCTCTTTTTTTTTTTTTAATTTTTATTTAATAGCCTTTTATTTACAGGATATATACAGGGGTAACTTTACAGCATTAACAATTGCCAAACCTCTTGTTCCAATTTTCACCTCTTACCCCCCACCCCTCCCTAGATGGCAGGATGACCAGTAGATGTTAAATATATTAAAATATAAATTAGATACACAATAAGTATATATGACCAAAACATTATTTTGCTGTACAAAAAGAATCAGACTCTGAATTATTGTACAATTAGCTTGTGAAGGAAATCAAAAATGCATGTGTGCATAAATATAGGGATTAGGAATTTAATGTAATGGTTTTAGTCATCTCCCAGAGTTCTTTTTCTGGGCATAGCTAGTTCAGTTCATTACTGCTCCATTAGAAATGATTTGGTTGATCTCGTTGCTGAGGATGGCCTGATCCATCAGAACTGGTCATCATATAGTATTGTTGTTGAAGTATATAATGATCTCCTGGTCCTGCTCATTTCACTCAGCATCAGTTCGTGTAAGTCTCTCCAGGCCTTTCTGAAATCATCCTGTTGGTCATTTCTTACAGAACAGTAATATTCCATAATTTTCATATACCACAATTTATTCAGCCATTCTCCAACTGATGGACATCCATTCAGTTTCCAGTTTCTAGCCACTACAAAAAGGGCTGCCACAAACATTCGTGCACATACAGGTCCCTTTCCCTTCTTTATAATCTCTTTGGGATATAATCCCAGTAGTAATACTGCTGGATCAAAGGGTATGCACAGTTTGATAACCTTTTGAGCATAGTTCCAAACTACTCTCCAAAATGGTTGGATTTGTTCCCAACTCCACCAACAATGCATCAATGTCCCAGTTTTCCCGCATCCCCTCCAACAATCATCATTATTTTTCCTGTCATCTTAGCCAATCTGACAGGTGTGTAGTGGTATCTTAGAGTTGTCTTAATTTGCATTTCTCTGATTAATAATGACTTGAAGCATCTTTTCATATGACTAAAATAGTTTCAATTTCTTCATCTGAGAATTGTCTGTTCATATCCTTTGACCATTTTTCAATTGGAGAATGGCGTGATTTTTTTATAAATTAGAGTTAATTCTCTATATATTTTGGAAATGAGGCCTTTATCAGAACCTTTGACTGTAAAAATATTTTCCCAGTTTATTGCTTCCCTTCTAATCTTGTCTGCATTAGTTTTGTTTGGACAAAAACTTTTCAGTTTGGTATAATCGAAATTTTCTATTTTGTGATCAGTAATGATCTCTAGTTCTGCTTTGGTCATAAAGACCTTCCCCTTCCACAGGTCTGAGAGGTAAACTATCCTATGTTCCTCTAATTTATTAATAATTTCATTCTTTATGCCTAGGTCATGAACCCATTTTGACCTTATCTTCGTGTACGGCGTTAAGTATGGATCAATGCCTAGTTTCTGCCATATTAGTTTCCAATTTTCCCAGCAATTTTTATCAAACAGTAACTTCTTATCCCAAAAGCTGGGATCTTTGGGTTTGTCAAAGACTAGGTTGCTATATTTGTTGACTGTTTTGTCCCTTGAACCTAATCTATTCCACTGATCAACTAATCTATTCCTTAGCCAATACCAAATGGTAACTGCTGCTCTATAATATAATTTTAGATCTGGTACAGCTAAGCCACCATCATTTGATTTTTTTTTTCATTAATTCCCTTGAAATTCTTGACCTTTTGTTTTCCATATGAACTTTGTTGTTATTTTTCTAGGTCATTAAAATAGTTTTTTTGGGAGTCTGATTGGTATAGCGCTAAATAAATAGATTAGTTTAGGTAATATTGTCATCTTTATTATATTTGCTCGCCCTATCCAAGAGCATTTAATATTTTTCCAATTGGTTAGATCAGACTTAATTTGTGTGAAAAGTGGTCTGTAATTTTGCTCATAAAGTTTCTGATTTTCCCTTGGCAGATAGATTCCTAAATATTTTATATTATCAGTAGTTACTTTAAATGGAATTTCTCTTTGTAACTCTGACTGTTGGATTTTGTTAGTGATATATAAGAATGCTGATGACTTATGTGGGTTTATTTTATAACCAGCAATTTTGCTAAAGTTGTGGATTATTTCTAATAACTTTTTAGCAGAATCTCTGGGGTTCTCTAAGTATACCATCATGTCATCGGCAAAGAGTGATAATTTGGCTTCCTCATTGCCTATTCTTATTCCTTTAATCTTTTTCTCAGCTCTTATTGCTATAGCTAGCGTTTCTAATACAATATTAAATAGTAACGATGATAGTGGGCAACCTTGTTTCACTCCAGATCTTATTAGGAATGGTTGCAGTTTGTCTCCATTACATATGATGCTTACTGATGGTTTTAAATAGATGCTGCTGATTATTTTAAGGAAAAGTCCATTTATTCCTATACTCTCAAGTGTTTTTAATAGGAATGGATGTTGGATTTTATCAAATGCTTTTTCTGCATCTATTGAGATGATCATATGGTTTTGTTAATTTGGTTATTAACATGGCCAATTATATTGATAGTTTTCCTAATATTGAACCAGCCCTGCATTCCTGGTATAAATCCTACTTGATCATAGTGTATTATCTTGGAGATGATTTTCTGTAGTCTTTTTGCTAATATCTTATTTAAGATTTTAGCATCAATATTCATTAGGGAGATTGGTCTATAATTTTCTTTCTCTGTTTTCAGCCTACCTGGTTTAGGTATCAGTACCATGTCTGTGTCATAGAAGGAATTTGGTAGGACTCCTTCATTCCCTATTTTATCAAACAATTTATATAGCATTGGGGCCAATTGTTCTTTAAATGTTTGGTAAAATTCACATGTAAATCCATCTGGTCCTGGGGATTTTTTCTTAGGGAGTTGTTTAATTGCCTGTTGATCTGGTCCTGGGGATTTTTTCTTAGGGAGTTGTTTAATTGCCTGTTCTATTTCTTTTTCTGAAATGGGACTATTCAAGCAATTTACTTCCTCCTCTGTTAGTCTGGGAAGTCTATATTTTTGGAGGTAGTCATCCATTTCACTTAGGTTATCAAATTTATTGGCATAAAGTTGAGCAAAATAACTCCTTATTATTTCTCTAATTTCCTCTTCATTGGTGGAAAGTTCTCCCTTTTCATTTTTAAGACTATTAATTTCATTTTCCTCCCTCCTTTTTCTAATCAGATTTACCAAAGGCTTATCTATTTTATTGGCTTTTTCATAGAACCAACTCTTAGTTTTATTAATTAGTTCAATAGTTCTTTTACTTTCAATATTTTTAATTTCTCCTTTTAATTTTAGAATTTCCAATTTAGTATTTGATTGGGGGTTTTTAATTTGGTCTTTTTTTAGTTTTTTTAGTTGCAAGCCTAATTCATTAATCTTTTCTTTCTCTGTTTTATTCAAGTAAGCCTCTAAGGATATAAAATTCCCTCTTATTACCGCTTTGGCTGCATCCCACAAATTTTAGTATGATGTCTCATCATTGTCATTATCTTGAGTGAAATTATTAATTGTATCTATAATTTGCTGCTTCACCCAATCATTCTTTAAGATGAGATTGTTTAGTTTCCAATTACTTTTTGGTCTATTTCCCCTAACTTTTTGTTGAGTGTAGTTTTTATTGCATCATGATCTGAAAAGAAAGCATTTACTATTTCTGCTTCCTTGCATTTAATTTTGAGGTCTTTATGTCCTAATATATGGTCAATTTTTGAATAGGTTCCATGAACTGCTGAGGAAGAAAGTATATTCCTTCTATCTCCATTCAATTTTCTCTCAAAGATCCAACATACCTAATTTTTCTAATATTCTATTTACTTCTTTAATTTCTTTCTTATTTGTTTTGTGGTTTGATTTGTCTAATTCTGAGAGTGCAAGGTTGGGATCTCCTACTATTACAGTTTTGTTGTCTATTTCTTCTTGCAACTCTCTTAGCTTCTCCTTTAGGAAGTTGAGTGCCATACCACTTGGTGCATATATGTTTAATATTGATATTGCTTCGTTGTTTATGCTACCCTTTAGCAGGATGTAGTTTCCTTCCTTATCTCTTTTAATTAGATCAATTTTTACTTTTGCTTGATCTGAGATAAGGATGGCTACCCTACTTTTTGACTTCACCTGAAGCATAATAGATTTTGCTCTAGCCTTTTACCTTTACTCTATATGTATCCCCTGCTTTAAATGTGTTTCTTGTAAACAACATATTGTAGGGTTCTGACTTTGATCCAGTCTGCTATCTGCCTCCTCTTTATGGGGAGTTCATCCCATTCACATTTACGGTTAGAATTACTAAATCTGTATTTCCTGCCATCCTAATAACCCAGATTGTGCTTTACTTATCCTTGCCTCCCCAACCCTCTTTCCCCTTTTAAACTTATGTACCCCTCTTGTATCACGACTCCTTTATAATCCCTCCCTCCCCCCTTTGAGTCTTTCCCCTTCCTTCCCTTATTACTCTTTTCTTTTCCTTTTCCTCTCCCCGTTTTTTAATGAGGCGAGAGAGAATTTTCTCTAAAACAAATGTCAATTATTTTTCTTTGAGCCAACTCTGATGAGAGTAAGATTCACACAATGTTTCTCCCCCTCTCTAAATTCCCTCAGATATGATAAGTTTCCTTAGCCTCTTTGTGGGATGTGGTTTAGCAGTCAAGACTATTTTTGAGGCTCGATATAATATTGATAAAGAGGGTAAGAGAAGAGCTTAGAAAGTCGTGTGTGTCTTCTCCGCCTTCTTGGCTCCGCCCCATGTGCATTACCTCTTATGAGATAATGAAATATCTCTTTTCTTTTAAGTTTTACCATAACATCTTTTCTGATCCTCTTAGCAGAAAGTGGCCTGTCCTTCCTCATAATCAATGGATTATAAATGAGAAAACTTTGCATTTTACTGCTTATATGATCATGGATAATTCTTATGTGTAAAATGAAATAATTAAACCAGATAATCTATAAGGAGCTTTCTAGTTCTAACTCCTATGAAATTCTTTATATAATCTATAACAGATATTTATTGTGTTAAGCAGGTCACTTCCAAAAAGAGGAGATACTGTTCCCATCTGGTGGAATTTTTAAAATAATATTTTATTTTTTTCCCAACTTGAATGGAAAAAAAATTAAACATTCTTTTTCTTTTTAAAGTTTGAGTTACAAATTCTATTTCTCACTCCCCTTTTCTTTTTCCAATACTGGTCTGCTCATTTTAAAGACTCGGCCCATTTTTCTCTATGCATCCAAGGAAAAGAGGCTTCTGCCATCTAAAGGAACACAAAACATCTTCCCACAGAAGCATATTCTTACTGTCTCCTACACCAATCCCTCCATCTTAGGTGGTCTGTTACAAAGCCCTATCTAGGGATATACTGGAGGCAATTGTACTGGTTCACAAGAACTGAGTATTAAATTTGCACTGCACGCATTTATTTCGGAAAATCACCAAATGCTGCAAATAAGAGCTTCAGTTATTGCTTTATTAATTGTATAGATGTAAGAAAGGTTAGCAAATTAAACATAAAAGCATATTGTACATATATTTTTCTTTCTACAACCAGTTGTAAAACATTTATCAGTACATGTTTTACTCTATCTTGCCTTTTCCTTTATGCATTCTACATTCTGTTTTGTATCATCTATTTTGTGTACATATGGTCTCCCTGTATTAGATTTAAGTTCCATGAAACGAGAAAATGTATTTTTTAAATTAAAAAAAAAAAAGAAATTCTAGCATCAATCACAGTTCTTTGCACATAATAGATAATTCATTTTTCTTGAATTAGGGTAGAGTCTAATTCTATCTTGTCTTTGTATTCCCCCCAATCCAATACATAGTAATTATTTTTATAAGTACTTTTAAAATTGTCCCAATATCAATAGTCAGAGTGTTTTATAAATTAAGATTTTCTTAGATTTCATTTCAATTTAATTCTTCTTTAAATGTAAAGAAGCTCTTGATACTAAGTAGAAGATGTGATTATTTTTAGATCAGACTTCCAAATTACAGCTACATCCTATATAAAGCTGCCTTAGATTTACTGAACTGTATATGGATTTCAGATCTTCCAAGCATATCACACACATTATAAATCACATAACTCTTTAAAACAACTATATGAAGTAGATTGTGCAAATATTATTCTTATTTTGTTTATGAGTAAAGTAAGGCTTAGAGAGATTAGAATATTTTTAAAGGTCAAATTATTAATGATAGATTCAAAATTTATTCCCAGGGACTCAGATTATAAATCCAGAAATTTTTCTCTACTTTATCTTGTTATTGTTGTTGTTTGGTTACTTTCACTGTGCATGATTCTATGTGAGCTCATTTGTATATTTGTGGCAAAGATGTTTAAGTGGTTTGCAATTTCCTTCTCCAAATCATTTTACCAATGAAGAAACTGAGACAAACAGCATTAAGTGACTTGTCTGGAGTCACGTAGCTAGCTAGTAAGTGTCTGAGTTCATATCTGAACTCAGTTCTTCTTGACTTAGGTTTAAGAGCTCTATCCATTGCACTATCTATGGGCCTCAATACATCATGCTCCTCCTTTGACAAAGACATTAGGCTTTAGCCAGTCCCAGAGTGTAGCTGAGCTTAGTCCTAGTATCTATTTTGAATTTTTGATTTTAAAAGCCATTAAATATAATTGACAGAAACTAAGCTTTCTATATAAACATTTCAAGTATGAGGGTTTTGCTCTTATTAAAAAACAGTTCCTTCCATCCACAAATTAAAGTGCCAGATAGTTGATTGTTATACCTAGATATTTGTGAAATACAAAGAGAAAAGATTAGATTGATTTCCTTCTAAATCCTTACCTTCTCCTTTCTCCCCTTTTTCTCCCTCCCAGACAAATAACAAATAATTTTCTAAAAAGAAAAGAAATACCCTATCAACATCAAACAGTATATGCAGTGTCCCACACCTGTGGTCATCAACCTCTACAAAGAAGTGGAGCAGTGAGGGAGGGAGAGAGGGGTATTTTCTCATATCTCATCTTTGGGGCCAAGTATGATCTTTATAATTTTGCAACATTGAGTTTCAATTGTTTTGTAGTTTTCTTTTCCATTTACAGTGTTGAAGCCAGAGACTATTTTTTCGGTAGGCTCTTATTTTCTTCTGCATCAAGGCATATAAAATCTTTCCATCCTTTTCTATATCCATCATTTCTTATAGTGCAGTGATATTCTATTATTTGTATGTATACCAATTTGTTTACCTATTCTTCAGTTGATGGGTATCTATTCTGTTTACAATTATTTACTAGCACAAAAAGTACTGCTATAAACATTTTGATGTATATGGAGACTTTCTTATTGTCTGCTTGAACAATTAAATTGAAGTAGTAAGAAGTTTCAAGGAAGTAGAAAATAAGACTCATCAATAGAACTCACCTTTCAAACACACACACACACACCCACACACACCCACACACACACATACACACACATGATTCCCTCCCCCACTTTTCTTTCCTCAATACTCCTGATATTATTTTTAAAAAACTGCATTATATGTCTGTATTTCTATTCTGTTACCTGCTCTCATATCGTTTTTAGCATGTTTCTTTTTCAAGTTAATTTGGTAAATTATATATCTACATATGTCTCTAGACAATTCTTTTTCTTTTTTTCATGAAAAATGAAAATTGTTTCTTTTTGTGTCTTTCAGATACTTCATACTTGTAATAAGTTGAATAAACAAATGTATTATGAAAAGCAAAGTGAGCAGATGTACTTACATTTCAAAAAACACTTCAAGTAAGTCCAATATTATTCAATGCACAAAGCATCTCAGATAATATAAATGTGAACTCACTTAAATGTGCTGATTTTAGTATTCCTGAGGGACAGAGTAACTTCCAAGTCATGTAGCCATTAAAAACAAAAACAAAAACCATTTCTTATTTAAATACTTTCAACATGTTACTGAAAACAACAATAAAAAAATTAGGCCCCACATGAATTTAAGTCTTTGACTCTCCTAATAGCATCTTATTTTATTTTATTTTTCATCATTTCCTCATTTCAATGGGCCCATTATGGATTTCCTCAAGGTAAAGTTAAACTGGTATAGTTTATGTGGCCCAATGTTTAAAAAAAATGTGATAGAAACATTTATCAAAAGTTCTTAATTCCACTGTTAATGAAAGCTCCAAGAAGAGCTCTAGAAAAAAGGAAGTGTTCATGGTTACTGTGGAAATTCACAGCAAAAGTAATTTTGGTGGCAGAGACAAGAGTTGGGATATTTATGTCCCTGCAGTAAGAGGGAAGGACAGAGAAATCTTTTTTTCTTTCTCTTCTTGTTTTGTTCTTGTTTCTCTTCTGATTAGTATCCTTCTCTTCCCCTCTCTATTTAGGGGTAATGAAATGATCTTTATATTCCATGGTCTAATAACTTCACTTTCTGAAGTATAGGCGAATGACCAGAGACATAAGGGGCAGTAGGTATTTTCAAGGCTGAATTTAAGCAAGAGAATTTCAGAACTAAGCCTCAGGCAGTAATGTCAATGAAAGGGCATCCTTTCTTCCTCTCTTGAGAGCACCTTGCGACTTCAACTCTCTCTCTCAAATCAGTACCGTGCCTCAAACCCTAGAATGCAGTACACTTTCTACTTTCTTCTGAGATGTACTTCAAAAGAACCATTTCATCCCCTAACCTGGGGATCTGAGTCACATTGAAATATCAGGGATCAGAACAGTCTGAAATCAGGGAGGAACAACAGGGACAGGGGAGATCAGTGAGAAATCAGCCACTGATAGGGAATCAGTGTTGAAGCCCTTGCCCTCACAGTAACAGATTAATTTAATTTTAGCTTAATTAAATTGAAATTTAATTAATTAATCGACAAAATAAAGACAATATCCTAATATTTACATTACATTGTCATTACATTGTGCTTGGGAGGAAAGTATTTTGCAAATTGTATAGAGCTAAAAGTATGACTCCAATGTATCATGATCTCATCTGGTTCTAGAAATCCTACTGAATTCTAAAGAGCAACACAAGTTGAAGAGAGATATGTGTTATTTGAAACGGGACACAATATGGTTTTTCTAGAAAAAGTATTTCCTAGTTTCATAAGGATCAGGAAATATCCTTAGACCTTATGGCTGGCCTTTGAGGCAACTAGGTGGCATATTAGGTAGAGCTCTGGATCCTGACTCAGGAAAACCTGAGTTCAAATCCAGTCCTGGACACTATGACCTTAATAGTTTGTAAACCAAGGTGAATAACAACAGTTTCTCTCAATCTTTTCCAAGATAACTTCAAATGGGGTCCCAAAGAGTCAAAAATGACTGAACAGCAATGATTATCATTTAGAAAGCATTTATTTATTTGAAATATGGGCAAACTGGAGCTGTTAGTAATTATATTTGTTCAGTACCATGGAATTTGATAGGGTATTTGATCAAGAATTTTGACATCAGGATTCTAATCTTGGATGTTTCATTATTAATTATCTTAACTGAATGTAATGTTCTTGTGAGACATAATCCAGATTGAATTGTCTTTTGATTATTCTCTGTAGGTCTTCCTTCATACTGAATATTAATTAATAATAATAACTAATATTTTTATAATGCTTTAACATACTTTACAAATATTTCATTTGATCCTTAGAACAATCTTGTATGGGAAGTATTTATTATTAATAATTACCCCCTTTTTTCAGATTAGTATACTCAAGGAGGCAAAGGTTAAGTGATTTGTCCAGAATCACGCAGGTGACAAGTTTCTGAGAGAGGATTATTCTTAATAAATAATTTTATTAATGAAGAAAATGAGTGTATAATTTTAAAAAAGCATTGTCAAAACAGATAGTGATGTTTGGAGAATCTGAAATAAAGATCATCATTCCATAGTACTAGGGTAAGGATATGAGATTGACAGAAGAGTGACTGGTTTTAACAGTCAATTGTGAGAAAGTATATAATGGAACTTTAGTGATTCTACTGTGTAAATCTTTAGAAACTACTCTCATTAAGAGGGTTTGCACTCAATTTACTGTTTAGGGCCTGTGAAGACCGAGTTAGCACCCTGGATACCTTAGAATCAGCTGGAGTCAGGATAAGCAAAAGTCCTTGGTTTTTATTCTTGGTCTTTAGGGGTAGAAGTGAAAAGAATGGACACAAGCTCTCCATGACCTCCCTTCTCCTTGTCTACCACCAAAGTGACCCTGGTTTGTCTTACTCCAGCCCCTATTCCCTCCTACAATTATTTGTATACACCAAAAGATTGAGCCAGCACAGAATAGTGGGAAGGGCCATTTTCCAAGCATATGCTAATAGAGTATTGTCCAATCGGTAGTTAGCCTTAAGTGCTCTGTTGTCCAACCTCAGTGTACCTACACAGTTTCAGCCATTTACAAGGACCAAAATCTTTTTTGATCTCTCTCTCTCTCTATTATCTTCTTTTTCTTATTTAGACATGACTACAATTGTGTTCATTCCTTAGGCACTGGAATATAGGAAGAGAAAATTATATCTGTGTAACTAAATAATAAGAAATTATGATAGATTTATCAGAAGGAATATTTACTTTCATATTTGAAGGGTCTTTTATTTTGTTAATGAGGGCAAACTGCCCACAACTGACCAGATATAATCTCTCTGCCTTTAGCTCCCTATTAGTTTTTCTTTGAGAGTATTATGGTCTTTAAAAAATTGACTGCAAACCCTATATTTTGGTAAACTTAGTTCTGAAAACAAAGCCTCTTGAAAACTGTTTATTTTTATGGAATGCTTTTAATACCCAAATTATTTAGAAGCAACTAAAAAATATCTGATTTCCAGCGGTAATATGCAAACATATTGTTTCTCTGTAGAAACTTATCTCCTTTAATGGCAGGAGCTGGTTTTCCCTGATAGTTAGCAAAGTACCTAGTACATATACAAAACTTAATGAATGATTGTTGATTAATTGTTTGATACAGGTGATGAGTTTCTTGAATTTAGTACCAGTCCTTAGGCAACAGATCTATCACTGGCCCACTATTGTCAAGGCTTTGATGTTTCATTGTAACATGGAGATGACCTTGCTCCTTCCCATAAATCTTATGTTATGCCCATCCTCTGAAAATGGATTTGCCTTAAGTGCTAACATTGCTACTTATGACTACTAGTAGTTATGACAAGTAGCCTGTGAGTTGAGAAAAAAAAATAGGCCTTGGAAAGCACTGATAGACAGGAGAAGATATGTCTTCCCTAGGAATAAGTAGCATATAATGTGGCTGATGGACACAAAGTATGTCTTGTTAGAGAATAAGATTTGTGATGTAAAGGGTACATTTGAACTGGAGAGTCAATAATGAGGATATTCAGAAGCAGGTACATTAGGATAAAGGAGAGAAGAGTCTCAGAGAGAGAGAGAGAGAAAGAGAGAGAGAGAGAGAGAGACAGAGAGACACAGAGAGAAACAGAGAGACAGAGAGGCAGAGAGACAGAGAGAATTGGAAACTAGAATCTCTCAGGTGAGGTTGAGCCAAGGAATAATTGCAAAGTAAATTTAATCTTGCATTTCTTAAAAATGGGCAAAAAGCCACTTGGATGTCTTTTCTATACAGAGAAACAGTGTCCTTAGCTATCATTCCTAACTTCAATCATATATTCATTTACTTTTATTACAATATTCAACTGAAGGCAGTCATTTTTATCCTATGAATTTTGCTTGCGAGCAAACCAATACAAATTGAAATTGGCCATAATCAGGTGATATTAAAAGAAGTGTTGAATCATTGTTATCCTTTGAACAAAGTCAGTATCTTTTGGTTTTAAAGTCAAGATGATCTCAAGGAGTATTAATTGTTATTATTTTTTATTTTATTTTAATAAGTTCCTGGTTCTTTCCACTTACATTTAGGTCAGGGTAAAGGTTGCCTTAATCTCTTTCATTTTGTTTTCTTTTTCTAATTCTCTGAGCTTAAAAATGATTTTTTCCCCTTAGAATTGAGAACACTACTCTTTTCTTTTAACCATAGCCTGGATCCATTTTTAAATAGTAATTCAATTTTCAAAGGACATTGTATTTATCTATGATAGGAATTACATATACCTATATGTATACACATACACAGATATATCTCTCTATATATATTTTAGAATTCAATATTTCTGTTGCAGATTTATGCCCATATATTCTTAGAATAATGCAGGGAACAAAAGAAGATAGGACATATTGTTAGTAAGAGGTGTGTAGGCTATAATAATATGGGTTTGAACTTTTTTCTATTTAACCACATTCCAGGAACACTTGGGGAATAATTTAAATGAGGAAAAGATCTTTTATAACAGCTTTTTATTCTATTGTATATCATTTGTACATAGGGCATAATATATGTTTAATAAAGCATTTTACTAATTGATGTTTTATCAATAAAATATATTAATCAAAGCACAAGCCTTTATTAAGTAAAAAGCACATGCCAATTATTTGTGCTAGGTTTTGGGGATATAAAGACAATGCAAAAATAGTTCCTCCCTTTGGTAACTTATAGTTTATCTGGAGAGGCAATGAGTATATATGGAAATGTATACACACACACACACACACACACACACACACACACACACACATATATATACATCAGAAAATTCCAAAGACCGTAGATGTGAGTCTCTCCTCAATGGTGGAAATCAATATCCTATACCTGTATGAAGGGAAAGACAGTTATTGAGAAATGCAGAACAGAGAGCTTTATTTCTTCATACTCTTTGGACTCTGCCATTTTTTCAGGTACTTTTGACTTTCAGAGAGAGAAAATAGAAGATACCAAATGTAATTTAAGTTATTGAAAAAGACTCTGGGAAGAAGCCAACATGAGAGAATTGGCAGACTCTCATATTTGTATCCCCAGCTTGCTTCACTAGAAACTTTGAGGAACTTCTCCTTGGGGGAAAAATTAAAGAAAAAGAAATAAGAAGATATATACTGAAGAGAGTATATACCAGACACTACAGAATAAAGGAACATTTCTATTGCATGCACAGTAACCTAGCTCAACCAAGAGATGAAGGCAGTAAGCTCACCTAAGAGAAGAGACTTGATTCTGGATCACTGTTTCACCAATGTTCTTGCATTCATTTATCAGTCACTTTTTCTTGTCATTGCATACACAGACAAAAAAAGCTATATTTTCCTTAGTGGGTGGTCTCTAGAATCAGAGGAAATAACAGAGAACTCACCTAATCAGTATTGGCAATAGTGATTTGTAAGTGATTTATTTCTCTGATAGCTATTTTAAAAATACCCTTGCCAGGTTGTGCCAGAGAGCTCAAATTAGAAAGAGAGCTTATCGTTAAATTTTCATTTGACAAACACTATGAATTAGGGCTTAATTTATTATTTTGCTGATTGTCTACACTTAAGGAAGTGATGGAGAAAATATTCAAAATTAAATTAAATTTAAAATTATGTTGTGAATTTTTTGGGGGAAACTCAGTTAACCATTTGCCAATATAACCCTTTTTATAAATATTTTAAATAAAATTATTTTATTGCATTTATTGCTCTCCCGAGGCTCTCTTACTGTTTAGCATCTAGTATTTCTAAAAGAAGAGATTAAATGCATTTAAAAAAAACTATGCAAGACTACTTTTTTATACCATCTAGCTGATTTAAATATATCTAGAAAAATAATATTTTTACTTTCAGGGTTTTCATTCATTGTTCTTTGTTGTATTTACTAATCTTTCTCCATCAGATTGCATGATTAAACTCCATCAGAATGGTATATACCCTTAGTTGGCCAAAAATATGTTCTCCATTAGCTCCCATAAGTTGTCAATGTACTTCATTAGGGATACTTTTGTTTTTATTTTTGAATTTAAATAGCAAATCAGTGCACATTTTGCCTAGGATCATCTTTCTAGGAAAATAGTCATTTTTAACTAATAGCACACAAAGTCTTGGGTGCTCATAGAGGATTTACTCAGCATTTGTAATATTGTAAAATTGTATTATTAATAAAATGTTTAATGTATAACTCTTAAATGTTTTGCCATTTTATTACAATTCTTCATTACAGAATAGCGGTATCCCTGGACTCCTAAGGTTAGAAGGATAGAGTGGAAAACAAACTTTAGCAGGATCTACAAATCTGAAAAGGAACCTACCCAAAAAGCCTTTAGATACAGGCTTTACTACTTCGGTGTGCCTCTTATCTGAACCTCAGTGTGGTTAGTTAGTGAAGCCAAACTCTAAGGCACATGGGGGAACATTGTACAGTGAAATAGAAACAACTGATTCGGACTCAAATGGTCTGGATTCAAACCCCACTTTTTCCATTTTTTCTCTCTCTCCCCATATACATACATACATATATGTGTGTGCATGTGTAACCTTAAATGAATCAACTTTTCTGAACTTTAGTTTCCTTATCTATAAAATGAAAGAGTTGGATTAAATGACTTCTAAGATCCTTGTTTAACTCTATATCTGTGATAGGTGATTCTACAAACTCAATTTTCCTTTGTGGGATTAGAATACCCTTAAGTTTCCTTCAGGTACTAAATCTATGCTTTGTTTTATTTTTTTTTTGACAAAGCCTCTTCTGGAAATGATAGAAGATACAGTAATGAAGGAATTTGTGACTGAAGAAAGTACCTGCAGCAAAGAAATCAGAGATCCTTGAAGATCCATGCAACAGTAATTAATTTTTAGTCTTTAAAAAAAAGTTTTTGTTCATACATATCAGGATGATCACTTCCTTTTAGGAAACTGGAGCATTCTGTTGACAAATTTGGCCCATCATTTACAATAACCCCCGAATCCCTTTCTCCATATGTTGACATGTACTACTCAGGCATTTCCTTTCTAGATTTATACAGCATGCTTTTCCTCCCAACGTTTATTCCTCTATACTTTTCCCTTCAAATTTTGTTCAGTATATTCCCAAATTTTTCTTCAATTCATTATGGTTATATTCCTTTCCTCTCTTAGAGCTTTTTGGTAGGGATGTCAGTTCTTAATACGACAGCAATTTAATTTTTTTAAAAATTACATGTATAATACAGCATTTGATAGTAATATAAAACATATCTTATCTTGTGTAGTTATATTTATTTAGCATCATATATGATTATAATTTTCCTTTTGTGCTGATTTCTGATACTTTTCAGCAGCCAGTTATAACTATGCTAGTTTATATTTCGGTTCTTTTATCCTTATGCCTCTTTGTCTCCTCTACAAAACTTAACATGGTTCCTTGTCCATGGTGTGCAATGAAAGACATTTCAATTGATTAATTTCAGGGAAATATATGCCACTTTAAAATGTTAGCCTACAAATGTCAAAATTTTAAATTTTTAGTAAATCACAAGTTCAAATATCATGGAATATATTTTACATGATATAATGCAAAGATTGTGTATACTCATTCACATGATATAAATATGCCTTAATTAGCTGCAAAATCCTCCTCTACAAATTCTATTTTTAAAGTAGAGCTTGAAATAGATTTCTTTATATTGGCATATATTTCTGGTTTGCCTTTTAAAAAAATCAGCAATCAAGGTAATAATTCACAAAATTCAATTACAAATTTTAAAATCTCTTGGCCTCAGTTTCCCCATTTGTAAAATGATGGTTTGGCTTATTTTTCATTCTAGTTAAAAACTGCAGTGATTCCATATTAGATTTGAAAATGTTTTCCAATAGATTTGAATGGAGTGAAGATAAAATTCAGAAGCATTTCCTCCAGTAACCACCAGATGGCCATATGTGTCCTTTTTCTTTTTAGAAGTACCTACCTACTAAAAGGACACATTTTAATTTCCTTCAATAGTATTTATGAAGTTCTGAAAGATTTTATGTAGTCCCATCTTTGAAAACTGCTCTGAAAAAATGTAATGAACTTTCAGGTAAGGTCAATTTGGTATTAAAATGTGTAATAGTTATAAACCCTCAACATGCCCACTGTTTTATATCATATTTCATGGAATCACCCTGGAGAAAATCTCGAACAGATCCTTTCATTTTGCAGATGAGGAAATGAAGGTCTATCAAAAACTGTTTCTTGTTTTAGGCTGTATTTGTATGAGTGAGGATAAGATGTTAAGAACTGATGGGAATAATTGTAATGAGACTGGGCTAAAGGGACCAAGGGAAGCCTGGAAGGAGAGGAAAATAGGCTGTTAAAGAAAAAGGAGAAATCTTTATTCTGAATTATTATGACAAGTCTATCTGCATTAATCAAATATCTTTAACAATTGTTTAATTTTCCATTTTATCTACTTGACTTTTTTTTTTTTCTTGTTGACAAAGCTAGAGGGAAAAAGAGCCAAAATAAAAGGAAGACTGGGGAAATTTTTGGATAAAACATTTTGGCAGGTACTATAATAAAATATAATTTTTGAAGAATAATCATATATGCTACTACCAAGTGATTTATTATTAAATGATAAGTGCAATATAATAAGAGCAATGTAACTTTATTGGAAATATGTATCCTAAGAAGAATCTATCATTCCCCCATATGCTCATGTGTTTAATTTCAAAATTAAGAACATTGTTAACTGAGCCTCATGCTTATTATAATGACATATAATGTATAATCTAATCAGTTCATATAACTCACCCGACAAAATCAAAATTGATTTTAATTGGAACTTTTTTTAAAAAAGAATACATTAGATTAGAGATTTTTTCTGATTTTATTCTTAATTTCATGAGTGTATATTCATTGAGATTTTTTTCCCCATTGAGATGGTTTTGAATGCACTTTCAAATCATTATCAATTAGAACAATATAATTTTATCCAGTGATCCTTCATTCAACATCTTTTTTTTTTTTAATGGAACATCAACTATAAAAGAGTCTTTCTAAGACCTTTGACTTTTATAAGTAAGGAGGAAATGCTTCTCATTTCTGGAGTATAGAACTGCCACATGGTAATGATACCTAATACCTTCTTATGAAGCTATGAGACTGGCTGTGCCAGACAGATATAAACAATACTCTTAAGAGCGATCTGGTAACAATGCTCTTGTATAAAGGCTACACTTACCAATAAACAGTTTTTCTGTCACTCAACTGTCATGAGTTTCCAGACTGCTTTTTGTTCCTACTAGTCAGGAAGAATGATAACTTTCTAGGTCCTAGAATTCAGAAATTTATATGAAAGAAAGATTATAATTCATTTTTAAAAAACATATATATTATAATCATTTTAAAAGTTCATTAAATATATATTATAATGAACATAAAAGATGTTTATATATAAAGTAGAAGAGGATCATATGTTAGTATGTGATTACTTATGAATCATATGAAGAGTTTGTTTTAATAGTCAAAAATATATCTTAACATATTACTTTCAAAGTTATCCTTATTGTCTGTATTCCCTTTTGAATTCCTTTTGTGGGGCGTTTAAAATGATTCAGTGACTTCTTTCTTCCTCCCCTGAAATATAGAACATTATTGTACTACTGCTAGCTCCCTTCTAACTGTCCCTCTGAATAACAACCATAATCTTTGTGGCAAATAAGCATAGTCAAGAAAAACAAATCCACATATTTGCCAGATATATGTATACACACATATGTATCTATGTATGTATGAATGCACATATATGTGTGAAGTTGGATAATGTATATCATCAATGTTTTCTTGGAGTTGAGAGAGTAGTAGATCTTCAGTAGTCATGGCCATGTAGGACTATAAGTACAAGGAAATAGAGATAATTTATCATATTATTTTAAGGGGTCTATGTAGAGCTACCAGAAAAGAGTGGTGAAAGGAAAATTACCCAGGGCACACAATGAAAGTGATATCGATCTAGTTTCAGCATGGTATAATAAAAAGAGAGATGGGTTAAAAGTCAGAGATGTCAGATTCAAATTTCATATCTGTAATTAACTGGACTACAATACTTTACTATTTATGTGGCCTTAGGCATATCATTGGGCTTCTCTAGACCAAACTCCTCATCTATATTATGAAGTGCTATATTATTTTATGATAAATAAACTCTTTCTAGCTCTAAACCTATTTTCCTAATTAAAACAGGCAGAGACTACCTCAGTAGGTAGTTGTTCTCTAACACTGAAGAGATTTTCAGGCCGAAGCTGGATGACTATGTATGGAGTATTCTATGGGGATTCTTGTTCAGGTAGGAGGTAGATTTAAAACTGATATTTGGTAACATTCTGTGGCCTGGATTTGAATTTCGTCTCTGACACATACTACTTGGATAACAATGAGCAAGGTACTTTATAAAATGTAAAGGAAGACTAGATTACTTTTATGGTTCTTTTTCAACCTAAACTCTATGAAATTCTTTAAAAAATAAGACCAACAAACAGGAAAAAAAAAGAATTTAAAATTGTCTTTGTGTTACTATTGAGAAAAGAAATTAGAGTTGCATGGTTTAATCCTTCCCTCTCCCCAATATAGAGGGTTAAATCAAAACAAAACAACAACTTCTCCCCCCACTCTGGTCTAATCTTCTCCAGTGTGTTTTAGCAAGTCCTTAAGTTGTTAATAAAGCACACTCAGTCTTCTAGTTTAGGGTTTATTTTTTCTTGGTATAACTGAACTCAAGGGAATCCCCAGGGAAAGAAATTGGTTCTGTTCCTCTTGCTGTTTCTTTTATAATCAGGACATGAAACCTCATAAAGTGCCATGATTTTGACCTCATACTGGCCAACAGCTTGGTGGCTCCAATTAAACAGTGAATGTTCCCGATGTCTTACAGAATAAAGCTCTTTTATAACAAATAACCTTTTGATGGAGAAACCACACTATTTGTTCACCAAAAAGTAATTTTAAAGCTTATTTTGAGCTGATGCCAGGGTAAATAAAAGCAGAATCATCTTGCCCCTCTTTTCTTTTTACCAGTGAATCAAAGGAGATATGTTTCAGCAATCAGTTTTTACAAATATTCACCTATAAGTTTAATCAGACTGTAGGGACAAATACCCTTTCAGTGATATTTCAAAAAGAGAAATGAAAATTTTGGATCAAGGTTTATGTGATGACTATATTTTAACAATTTGAATGGAAGAAACTTTGCCACAAGAGAAACCAAATTTACTATTAGAGAGTTCCAAAGGCTTGTCAACAGTTCATTTAAGGAAACATTAAGGCAACATCTCACTTTTGAAATGTAATTTTGACCTGTTTTATAAAAACTGGAAAGTCACAGTAATTATAGTTTATGGTTAAAGAAAAACTACTGAGCTTATCACCATAGTTAAAATATTGTTGGAGCTGTATAGTACCTTAGAAAGGATCATTTGATTTTTGTGTTCACTTCCACAAACATTCATAAAGCACCTACTATGTACAAGGCACTGTGCTGGATATGTATGTTTTAATCTGACAATATAAAAACAGTTCACATTTAGGTATCATTTTAGGATTTATCTTGCGCTTTCTTACAGCCTCATGAGGTAGATTGCATGTATATTATTCACATTCTACCTATAAAGAAACTAAGATTTTGAGAGGACAAGTGACTTGTTTATGTCCATGCTGGCAATGAAATTGTTTCTTGACTCTGAATCTCTGGATTTGAAATCTTTTTCCCTTATAGCAAACTGTCTCCCTAGTGGCAAGGTTATAGAACATTGAGGAAGAGACTAAAAAGTGCTTGCATATTTTTCTTGGGAAAATAAAGGAAATAAATGGATAAATGGAAATAAAAAGTAAAGAATCCAAACTAGTAAGATAATTTTGAGAAACTAATTATGAGCTAATTTTTATGATAAATCAAAGGGGACCCAGAACGTGAGTGGAGAACTAATATTGAGCTTGGGGACAGAAGATAAAAATTAAAGTTCTATCTATGGTGTTTTGCTATAGGACTATGGGTAAATAACCTCTCTGAGACTGAGCTTCCTTATCCATTAAATGAATAATATCATATTTATGTTAACTTATTTAAGTAAATCATAGGATATTATATAATATTAGGCAACCCTAAAATTCTCTTTACAGAATTATAGAATCACCATTTGAGAGCTGGAAGGGATTTCATTAGCTATAAATTCAACCCATTCAGAAAAGGAAACTATCTTTCATACTGTGAGTGTCCTCCAAGGTTTTGTCTTTTCTCTTTTCTCTCTTCATAAACTTGCTTGGAGATCCCCTAGCTTCCATGGATTTAATTGTCATCTCTCTAAAGATGTTTTCCATTTCTATATATCCAGTCTTAATCTCTGTCCATGACCTCACCAATTGTCCTTTGAATACCTCAAATTATATGTCCCATAACCATCTCAAAATCAACATGTCCAAAATAGAGCCTATTCCCCGCCAAAGCTCTATTTTCCCCAACTTTACTATTACACCAAGAACACCATCATCTTCCTAGCACCACATGTTCCTAGTCATCCGAGATCTTTATATTAGCATCATCCTTAATTTGTCATTTTCATTCATCTTAACTAAATAACTAAATAATCTTAATTAAATAAAGCTAAATAAATAATATATATACATACATATACATATATGTGCACACACATATGCATTCACAAACACAAACACATCCCCTTTCTCATCTCCATAACCACTACTCATGTACTTATTATTTCATCCCTTGGCTATTGCAGTAGTCTTACAAATGATCTCTCTGACTCAAGCCTCACCTCAGTCCAACTTATCCTCTACTCAGCTGCTAAAATGACTTTTCTAAAATGTAGGTCTGATTACCTATCCCATCTACTTAATAAATTGAGTGACTCCCTTTCACCACAGTCATTTTAGCACCCTTTACTTAGCTAGATGAGAATATATCAATCAATTAAAATAACGGAAAAAAATTTTGAATTTGAAAGCTGTTTTCACAATAATAATGTTCAGAAAGACCAAGTTTCAGAAACTGTCTTTACAAAAATATACACGTTGAGAAGGGATTAAATTCCAGAAATTGGAACAAATGTGGGTTTTTAATACACTACTGAGAAGGAACCATTAGGAGAGGGGATTTGATGGCCTTTTTGGCCTTGGACAGATCCCTTTCTTCCTCCCCTTTGACCAGAGAATGGCCTTTCCAGTTTGAAGAGTCTAATGGAAAAAAGTTGGATTTTCCATCTTCCCCTCAGTGCCCTAATTGGAAGTCCTAGATCACCTGGAAGCAGTGTATGACTTGAGAGAAAAGGACAAAGCTGCATGATTAAGGGGAACTTCTCCCATAAATGGGAGAAAAAGTCTTCTACAGCCAGGAGATATGAATTTCAGTTCACCATTTGTTGTTTCTAAATTGAACCTACAATTCCCTAGACTCAATATATATTTGTGGGAAAATGTGTAATAGGCCTCTGAGGAATGTGTCTGTTTTGTACCAATTGTTGTTATTGTACCACCTTAAAACTCTTTTCTAAAAGCTACTTAAGAATATTTGACTAGATTTACTGTCAAATACTAACATTGAAAGGTGGCACACTGCTGGGGGATTGAGCCAATGGGATTAAAGATTTACTACCAACCTCAGAAATAGCTCTTGGTAAAGACATAGCTAAACTACATTTGCTTATCTGGTTCTTTTTAGCTTCAGGTCAAATCACAGGGTGTACAAGAAGCCTTTCTTTTAACATTTCCCCCACTCTCTTCTATTACTAAACCTTAATCTCTGAGATTCCTTTCTATTTACACTTTTTCTATTTTCTATGTCCATAGTTATCTTCATGTCTCTTCTGTTTGAATGTAACTTCCTTGACAGAAGGGACCACATTGCATTTTCACTTTTCTTTCTATTCCCAACACTTAGTAATGGTTGATTCACTATGTATGAGATGTTCTAAGTGGACTAGCACCACTTGGGTGAGGGCTTGCTGAGCCCTGTACAGGGCTGCTCATCCACTTTTGGTGTTTATTAGGCATTTAACTTTTACCTGTAACTCCAACATACTGGAGATGTATAGCATTCATATCCTGGCAAACCATCTCTGCAGACAGGGAAAAGCAGGTTGAGATTTGACAGATCTCAGATCTCTTGGTGAATTAGAGGGATGTCTGTCCCAAGCATATGAAGATTTGCCCTAGTCTAATGAGACTGGGGCATCTCATCAATGAGAGAGGAGAACAATTTATTCTGATGGCCATGAAGACAGTTGAAGCAGCTGATATAAAGCTCTTAGAGCTTGGACAGACATTAAAAATGCCAAGGTCATCCACTCTATCCCAGGTCATCACCAGTTGTGTTGACTTTTGTCTTGCCACTGTACTTTCATGACTCTGGAAGAGAGAGTGAGATTGACGACTTTGTATAATTCTGACTCCCTTAAATCCAATTCATATGTGAGTCAAGACATTACCCTATGATAACATCAGTTCCCTTTTGAAAATGAAAGACAAAAGCGTTTTGGAAAGTTAAAAAAAAAGAAACATAGAAAATAAGGAGAAAAGGGAAGAGGAGGAAAAAGAAGGGAAACTGAATTTGCTCTCAGTGGCCACATTCAATAAGTTCTTGAACTTTTTGTTATGTTCCACAGATATCAAATCTTATGACTTGTTATGTAATAAGGATTTTTATGCAATATAATTTGGCCTCATGCAAGCATTTCAAATAGATTGCTTTGATGGTAAATGTTCAAACCCTACTCATGGAGTAGAATTAGATGAGAGAACTAGCAGTCTTAAGTCTAGGATGGTATATATGCCCTTTAGATAATATCTCCCAGCAAATCACAGGAAGTTTCTCTTTTGGTAGTACACATTCCCCTTTAGGATGGACATACACCTCTTCCACTTCAGGGACATATTATTTTCTTTTAATGTAATGTAAAGGAAACTAGAATTAGCTAAAAAGATTGATGGATGCTGGAAATAATCAGTGGACCTTGTTATGCCAGATATGTCTTTAATAGCTACATGATAAGGAAAAAAAATGGTACCTTTTATTCTCTGGTTTCCATTATCACCCACAGTGATCACATTGTGAGCATTGAATAGATGAATATGTGAGAGACATCTATATTTCCAGTAATAAAGTATCTGAAAAATTTTCATTATCTGGCTATCTCATCTTTTTAATAAGGATAACTGTCTATCACTGAAGGGTCTACTTAGTGATTTTAATAAAAAGCTGATTATTTTTATTTATTAACACATTGCCTTTATGTGATGCTTTTTAAAAACAACCTAATAAACTTGGTAGTAAACACAAGCCTGATACCTTTGCTACTATATGACTAGATTTCAATCTAGTCATTCTGCTGGAGAACCAGCAGAATACCGGTAAAGAAAGTTTCTTGAAACTCAGTAGATCAAAAACTTGCAAGCAAGTCGAAGTCTGTGATCCCTTAAATAGCATAAAGCACTGCATAAGAAAAAGAGATAATATCAAGGAAACCATTAAGCACCATGTTTATGTATATGTCCTATATATATTTATATAGGATATATAATATCCTATATAATACAAATATTGGATATTTATACATAAATATAGGCTATTTATATCCTATACATCCTATACAAATATAGGATATTTATATATCCTATGTGTTAGCTAATCTTTGCCAAGAGAACATTGACATAATCCATGGGATCATATAGAGTTGGACATGACTGAACAAAAAGGACCACATGCATATATACATATCCTTATACATATATATATATATATATATATATATACTTATATACCTCTCTATGTGAAGACGTAGACATAGGTATAGATAAAGACTATCTAAAACACTCCAAAGTACAGCTTTAAGATTTAATAGCTTTTGGATATGGATACTCTGTATACACACATATATGCATACATATGAATCTATATGTCTATGTAGATACATACCTATATGTGTGTGTATCTCTCTCTCTCTCTCTCTCTCTCTCTCTCTCTCTCTCTATATATATATATATATATATATATATATATATATCTCAGATGTCAAGGAGTTGAGGAGTGAAATAGGTGCTTTTTTTTTTTAAATTAGCCTAGCAAGTAAAAGGAAGGAAATGTATAAAATTATAGTTTGCAAGGAATTTTCTTTATAATAGTACTGGAAGGTAGATAGTATTATTATTTCCAATTCATTGATGAGGAGATTAAAGACTCTGAGAGCTTTAGTGTCTTGTCAATGATTATACAGCTAGAAGATAGCTGAAGACAATTCAAATGCAGAGCCTATACCTGAAAAGCCTAGCAATCATTTAACTTTATGACTGGATATCTACTAATACAATAGGTGAATAGTTAAGTTGTGCTGGTAAGGAAAGAAGAAAAGATTTGAAATCACTGCAGGGGAGATAAGGTAATAGGAAGAATTTAAGAGAGAAATAAAAGTTTTTACTTTTCATTGAGGGCCAAGTTGAGGTGGAGTTTAATTAAGTTGCTATGTACCTATTTTTTAGATTCATGACTTTAACCAATCTTCTATGGTCTAGGAGATAAGATTATGGAATGTGGATGGTTTGAGTTATTAAAGCAAAGAGAGAAATTTTATATATATATGTTTGTGTATGTCCGAACATTTAAAGTATAGTATCAGAGGACAATTTAGTTTAGTTTGTCTTGGGGAGGAAACTCCATAAACTTCCATAAACACTGAGGTAACTGTGATACAGTGAAGTAAATGATATTGTCACATTGACCCAGAATCTCCAAAAAAGTTAAATGATTTTCAGTATAATTTGTTTATTCCCTATCTTCTCATATAATAAATTAAAGAATTATATATTTTAGAAATATCTTCATCTATAGTAGACAGAAAAAAGATACTGGACATGTAACTTCACTTGTATAGGGAATTTCCTTCTGGCTGAGGAAACTCTCCCACAAATGCATATTGGCACCTTCAGAGCCATTTAGTCTCAGAGAGCTGAATTGAGTACATTGAGCATTCAGAAAGTAAATGATTTAACTAGGGCAACAGTCAAAGAGAGGACTTGGAGCTATGTTCAGTCTGGCCCCAATGAAGGCTCTATCCACTCTGCGGTCTTGCTTCTCTATAATGATTATGTTAATAAAAACAAACAACCACATTTTGTCATTTTAATGAGTTTCAATTATTTCAAAATTTTACCCATGTTAAAAAGAGGAAGTTTTGTTAAAGAGACAGTATTGTATAGCAAACATCTTTCCCTGAAGTCAGGAATTGTTGTTTAGTCATTTTAGTCCTGTCTGACTCTTTATGACCTCATCTGGGATTTTTTTGGCAGAGATACAGGAGGCTTCGCCATTTTGCTTGACTTGCCCAGGTAATAACAGGGTTAATATTATCTAAAGCCAAATTTGAACTGATTTTTTTTTTCTGATTCTAAGTCATGTGTTAAGCTACTGAACCACCCAAATGCCCCCCAAAAATGATCTGTGTTCAAGTCTTATCTTTGACACTTATTAACTGTTGTCCTCTCCAGCATAGCTCATAACTCTTCATTGCCATCTCAACAACTCTAAGAACGTAAATTATAGATGAGTTAGTTACTAATCTGAATTTCCAGTTATCTTTTGGGGAATTTCTTATCCAGAAAAAAGCCATAGGGAAGGGGAAAAAAAAAAGAGGAAGGCTTTAGGTGCTGAAAATGTAATTCTCTTACTCGAAATAAGCAAGGCATTATTGACCTATCTTATCAGAACTGCTCATTGTCTCCTGTGACAGTGAATAAGCATTTATGTTCTATTAAGTTCCAGACACTGTGCTACGAACTGGGGATACAAAGAAAAAGACTGTCTCAACCCTTGACAAACTAACAGCATAATGGAGAAGAGAACATACAAATCATTATGTACAAACAAGTTATATACAGAATCAATAGGAAATAATCAATGGAGAGAAGGCTGTAGAATTAAGCTATCTTCTCAAATAGATTAGAAGCTTTCTCCCCACAGTGACTTTGTCTTCTTTTGCATACCTCATTCTCCACCCTAGCATTGGACTATAGAATTAATTGATTGCATAATTATTTTTATTTGATTAGCACCTTACAAGTATGGCTTAATAAATGCAGCAATTAGAATCTGGGTGCAGAGAGTAAAGTCAAATAGTATGTATTCCAACCTACTTATGCACTATGTTGATGTGATAGCTCTTAATTAAGATGATCAATGAGATAAATGCAATTAAATGAAAAAAATTAATCTCAAGGACATTGACAATTTAACAGAGATTTTACATTGATCATAGACACTTAAGAAGTAAAAGTTATTTGAATTGTATCTCAAATAAAGTTATATATATGAAACTGCAAAAATTTATCATCATCATCATAATTAACATTTTAAAAGAAACATTTTGATCTGACTTTCCCTTTCTTCATCATATCATATCTGTAATTTCTAGAGTTGTCATGGCCAAAATAATTCACTTCTTAGGGACCAAAGGATAAGACTCTTCATATTTACTTTACATTTTACATAAGATACTATATATGCATACATACATATTTATAAGATATATATGATATATAAAAGGTATTTACATACACATTTATATAACTCTATAAGATTATATGTTTATATGATACCAGAAAAACACTGTGTCTTTTTTTCTGAGAACCCTTTCAGGGAATGTTTGCTTATATTTTATTATAATACTCAAATTCTCTCTCTCCCTCTCTCCCTTCTTCTTCTCTCTCTCTGTCTCTCTCTTTCTGCATGCATATTTGTATGTATGCATATATTTACATATACACAATATAAATGATAATTGTAGCTTCTAAGTATAAATGCATTGGAACTAGCTCACACTGGTTTGTGAGAGCCAACTAAAATTATCTTGGTACAGTCAGTTGTCAAATTTTCAGTTTGAACATTTAAGCCTTAAAAGTTTTTTTTTTTTTAAACTGTGTGTCTTACAATTTGATAAAGATGTTTAGCTCTTGTTTAGATCTTATAGGGTTACTTGATTAGTCTTAAATTTTGTTGGTCTTGAAGGAAAAAGTGAGACTTATGAGTATGTTAGCCTTTTTTTATTTTTAGTATTTCAATCTTTGTAATGTTTTACCCATGATACTTTTTTCTTACAAAAATGGTTAGCAGATTAAAAAAAAATGTGGAAAAAAAACCCCTCCTAAAACTAATCTTTCCATTGTTCTTCCAACTTTAAAAGGACTATCTAAATAAAAAGAACTAAACAAAAAATACAATACATAAACCTTCCAGGATCTAGGATTTTTTGTTTATTAAGGATCGAATTGTTTTATAAATATAATTTTCTAAATTTTAGTGTTCTTTTTCCATTTTTAATCAGACATTCATTTTGACTTAGATTGGACTAATTATTTTTTAATAATACTTGAAATTTTTGACATGCTCATACCAATGATGAGGTTTAAATATGGAGTACCTAAATGAAATTAGGGTTTAATTGAGATCTAGTGGCAGATTCGGGGTACAGGGAGTCAAATAGAGCTCTCCTGCAACCCCATTGGATTTGGCGCAAGGATAAATGAAGTCTAGTAGTGGCGCAAGTCCCCAATAAAAGCATTTATTGACCCAAAAAGCTAGATTGATAAAAGAGGTTTATTATGGGGTTTGGAAGTAAGGTTAAAGTATAGTTAAAGAAATAGGTGAAAATAGAGATAAGAAGAGTACCGGACAGAGGGCCCAGTGGACAGAGGGTCCTGACATGCCAGGTGTAAGTTTGGCTTATTTGGGACCTCTGCAAAGAGGGGGTTCCACCTTGGTCCCTTTTATAATGGGAAATTTAGCTAAAGGGGCCTGTGGGTATAGCCCCAAAGTTGGCTCAGATCTGGGTGAGTGTGAGACAGGTCCTGGATCTTCTATTGGAATTCAAAGGGACCAGGATTTGTGAATCAAAAGGTCAACTAGGAGGGATTGAGAATCAGAAAGAAAGGAATCTTAAAGGGACTACACCCACATCACCAACAGCTGCTACAATATTTATAAATCATTGAAGTGTACTCTTTAAGAACTGTAACTTGGGGGAGAGGGGTGTTGGAGAGACAATTAGGGTTAACTGACTTGCCCAGGATCACACAACTAGTATGTATTAAGTGTATGAGTCCATTGTGGAACTCAGGTCCCTTAGAATCCAGGGCTAGTGCTTTATCCACTGCACCATCTAGCTGCCCCAAGAGCTATAACTTTGTTATATTTCCTTGAAGAAATATCCATTTTTGAAAACCACAGAATCAAAAAATACAATATAAGATGGAAATAAAGTAATAAACTCTGTATGTGTGTGTGCATAAGAAAATCCAGAACTGAAACAAGAGAAATGAAGGAAGTAAGTTCAATTTGATTTCATCTCATCAGACTTCTGCATTAGTCCAATGTCAGTAAGATCACATATGCATCACCATTAGAGTCACAAAATTATATCAAAGTTATTTCTTGTACCAATTCATTTGCATAGTTGTATACAAAAGATTCCACTTAGTTAAACCTTCAAGTGAAATTCTGGAGGCCTTTTCTGCTTTGTATTTATTTTTCCAAGTAAGCAACTGAACATTAATCTTGAAATAAATGTTTCCAATCTTAGATGTAACTTGAAGTTTGAGAGCTCTACAGATCTTGGATTTCTGGCTCTGAGTTGACTGAAATCAGAAGCCTTTCTTCCTAGAAATTATGATCACCAACAAAAGGATGAGTCTGTATTTTTATCTGGATTAATAATGATGCTTAAAATTTGCTTGAACAGTACAGAGCCAAGATGAAATGTAAAATGCCTAATCAACAGGCATGCAAATTATTTTGGATATAGATAGATATAAACACCAATTTGGATTTATACACTTGTACTGAAAATCAGATGGAAGTTGAAGATTATAGTCTTGTTGCATGAAATGAAGGAAAAAGAAGAAAAAATGTATAGCTTACTGAAAGCTTGGCAAAAGACCTGGTAAAGTCACATCATCCTGAGGACATTTTAAGATAAAATTGAAAATATCAATAATCAAAGATGAAAAATGGAAAATAATTTGTTGAGATAGCAAACTAAGTAACTTCATTAGTGACAATAGAACAAGACTATTTTGATTCAGTATCACAATGTCTAATGTACAAAACTAAATAAATGAGAAGAGTATCTGGATTAGAACAAATGTAAAAAGAAAAAAAATCCTGACCTTTTTGGATTTCAGTTCTCTTAACTCTAAAATATGGGGAGGAGTTGGCCTTTGTGGTATTTCTAGCTACAGATGTATGAATTCATGGTAATAATAATATTATGGAAAAGATATAACCAGATGAATGTTTTCCTGGGAAAAAAGAAGAACTCTAATCATGCAGTGAAAGCAAGAGGAAAATAAAAGATAGCTCTCTTGGTACTTGGTACTCATGTTATGGCAAGAACTCTAGAAGAACATCCTAGACTATAGGAAGGTTACACTATGGAAGAATTAACTATTAAATGATGTGTTTATGTACTCATAAATTATGCTTCATAAAAGTTAATCTCATGTACCTGATAATGTTTCTTTTTATTATTTTACATATAACAATATCATGTATTCTATGTGTAATCACATAAATTGTACTATTACTACTATGTTTACATTAGAAAGATTTCAATGGAAAGCATTCTCATTGCTAAGGTAGTATTTTAGTAAAGCTGCCATCATTTTTAGATTGTATTAAATACAGTAACAAGAAAGATATTGCTCCCATTATCCACATTAGGAAAACAAAGTAGTTGAAAAATATTTATCAATCAGATTATAATATGATTCTGGATGCTCAGTTTGGTGAGTTAACATATACAAACACATACAATACATGCACATATACAATCGTAAAAATAATATATTTATGCATGTGTATGCATGTTTACTATATAATGTGTATATGTAGATATATGTGTATCTATATAGAGAGTATCTATATACACATACAAACATATATACTATATAGGTGTTTATGTACACGTGTGTCTTCTATGGTTAATGGATAATAGAATGAGAAAATATTGGAACTGGATTACATGTGAGAAATTGACTTCCATTTTAAATGATGTAAAATTGTTCACTGAAAGAAAAGTCCATGTCTTTAATACTATGATTCTCCCTGTGCTGCTATATGACTTCAAATCATGTGACAGCATAATCTCAGAAGAATCAGAATTATACTTAATCCCCAAAGCCCTGAAAATCCATATGGTGCACATTATTGAGTTGCACATCTTATCAACAGTTGAGTTTAAAGAACTGTATAAAAGATAGAATCAAGGGCATAAACAGGAAAAAAGTTGAGCTGGACATAGAATGAAAGACAACAGGTAGACAACTTAAGCCCTACATTATCATTCCCTTGTTACTAAAAGAACCAGAGAAAAGCCTCTGTGCTTTTAGTAAACTTTTTGTGAAAGATTTATGGAAATATATAAACAAGTTTCAAAAGATGACAATTTATGTTGCCTTATAATCTGGATTGAATTGGTGGACTGATTATCCTAGATGAAATTACAAATTATGGAAGTATTACAAATGTAAAAACAATTCTGTGCTATTTAGTATTCTATTCATTAGAATGTGCTATTGAATGATACTTCTGTACATTGACCTCTGGAAGGTAATTGGTTTTCATAGTGATGATCTCAGGGTAATGCAATGAAATATCTTCTGACTCATCAAAAATGCCAAAGGTGAAATATGCTATTGTTAAATATAATCTCTGATATCCTTGTTCTTGAAAATTAATATCTGGACATAATTTTAAAAATCCAGAATATTTGATTTAATCAGAAAACCTCACTACTGATTGTCAGCTAATAGTCTATTGCACAGACTATTTAAAAAGCTGAAATATTACTTTTTGTTAATTAGTTTGTGAAATATGTTAATTAACAAAAATTAAAATCAGGGCCCAGTATCATGAACTATTTTCTCCTTATTATAAGTTTCATTTTAAATTATTTCAGAATGAAGGCAGCATATTAGCTAAGAAAATGAGTTATTATTCCATTTCAAGATATATGACAATACCACAATAAAGTTCTACTCTGATGATTCAAAATGGAATGAACATTCTCCCAGAATAGAATAATAAGAAACATGACCTGAAGCAAATCACTTTAACCTCTGTTTGCTACACCTTTCCTCAACTGTAAAATGGGGATAATAATAGCACCTATCTCTCAGAAATATTGTGAGACTCTGAAATATTTGTAAAGCATTTAGCATAGTGTTTGGGACATAGTAGATACTTGGTAATGAGTGTTTCTGCCATGGTTACTCATGAAATAAAGAGACATACAATAAAACTAGAGTTCTATACAGTCCCCTTCCACTTTCACAGAATGACAAAAATGGAGCCAGAGCATGGTAAGAATCAGGAAGCTTTTAGACTTTCTGCAAACTTAAAGTTAGCTGTCACTTTTCTATAGATAAGATACTTGTTCAATGACAAGTAGTATTGTATTGCATTTTAACAAATCCTTCCTAAAGGGTTCACACCATGCAGTGGAAAGTAGCTATACTATCAAACCAACTGAATTAATTCAATCTTGGCATTCTTACCATCATTTAAATCTGAAAAAAAAAAACAAAACAAAACAAAACTAGGACATTGAAGTTAAATGGAAAGATTGGTCACAGGTTTTTCCTTGGCAGTTAGAAATGGAGGAATTGGCAAAATTGCTTTTATTTTGTGTCCAAGAGCAATGAGTAATTTAGGACCTGTGGTCAAATCATATTACAGTGCTCATGATATGTATTTGTAAAAAGATCACCATAAAATATTTGTAGTATTTGTTTGTTTTTATCAGATCTCTCATTTCATGGGTTTAGGGAAGTTCCGGTAATAAACTTTTATCAATACAGATCTGAACCTTTTTAGCAAGATCCAATTTGAGAGTATTGTTTGGGGGTACTAAGAGATTTAAATAACTTGCCTGTGTTTACACAGCCAGAGTATGTCTGACTCAGAATTTGAACCCAGGTCTTGCTGATCTGTAGACAACTTCTCTATTTACTAAATTAGGCTGATTCTCATGTGGAAGATTATGCAAATATAATGATTAAAAACTGCAACTCATACCCTAGATTAAGGGGTCATTGTATTCTTTTACTCTCAGCTAAGGGACCTCTTTGTTTTAGACTTACATATGTGATCATATTGAATTCAATTCCAGGGCATCCTGCCTTCTAATGAGAGGCATTAGGCACTTTTTCTCATACTGATTAGTTTAATATACTCTAATCCTGCTTCCCCCAGGGAAAATATAATTAAATGTTTAGTTTGGTTGAGGTCTGTCATATCCTTGACAGGGGAGGGAGAAAGGTATTTCAAATAAAGTATAAATTAAGTTAGAATATATATCCTTTTAACAAAAGAAACTAGGTCACTGAAGACCTCAAAGCCCATATTTATCAAAATGAAGCTTAATAATTAAAAAATATTATTACACCTTTAAGAGGTTGAGATTTAAAAACAGTAAGAAAAAAACATTTGGTGGGACTGCTAAACAGACATGTTCCATTTCACCTTGGCTCTGTACTATCCAAATAGTTCCTCTCAGGTATATGTCTTCTGGGAAGCCAAGCCTGGATCTGAGTTCAACCTATATTAGATGTAGAAATTTCCCTCTTCACCTAACAAGAAAATAAAAATGTTAAGATTGCTGTTGAGTAATCTACAATCACAGAAACACAAAATAGAAGAGGGAGCCAGAGGCTAGGTTCAAACTTGTCTAGTTGAAACTTACTATTCTATCTCTGTAAATGTGATAACATTTTCTCAGCCCTCCCTTTTCTGGGTATTTCATATAGCTCACCCTCACTTAAATTCAACTCATTTGTGTGTTTCATCTCCCTGATGTCATGATCCTCTTCAAGAACAAAGGTCATATAACAACAATACAACTTTTGTCCTTAATCAAAATGTTAAAATAATGTTATTTCAAAATTTACCCACATGTCTTTAAAGCTTTATTGTGCTTTGATGTCTTTCTGAATTTTTACTTTCTTTCCTGTAATTTTACATCTTTATATCAGAGCCCTAACTTGTATGTAAATCCACTTTTTAGATGTTTTTCATACTTTTTAGATTTGTTGAAATTTACCATTGATAGATCTTTACCTATTTTTTAATTCTGATCTTTTCCCAATTTAATTCTATATATGTTTAAAAATATAATAGGGGTTTGAATATTAATTTTATTTGGATAATTTAGTATTAACTGGAAATCTTATCTAACAGGAAAGAACAAAATCTAATATATTCAAATGCTTGATGTATAGACAGACATGTAAGAGAGTTTCAGTCTACTAAAAGCTGACTTCCATTCTTTTAGAGAAATAATCTATACTTTAAATCCTACTTGTGGTCACAGTATGAAATGTTACCTTTTTGCACCTCTGAGTTTGAATACAAATATTCTACCTTCTGGGGGGCCTGGGAAAACAGACATCTGTCATTTTCCTTTTGGTTATTGAAATTTACATATTATAGAGTTCTAATTCAATTTCCAGCAGTACTCTCTGGATAAAGATGGGGGAATAACTACAGGAAAATGAATGTAACTAGGATCTACAGGTAAACAGAAGTATCAAGTGTTTTAGTAACCCCCACATCTTCACATGCAATTGTATTTTAGATTATATTGGACATTAAACTTCTGATGTCTTATTATCATGATGAGACAGGAATGGAAAATGGCATAGAACTGCAGGCCATTCATTTTCATGACAAGCTTGCAGTATGAATGAAGAATTACAAATATAAGCCATTCTCATTACCATCTCAAGGCTGTAATCTTTTTGTCCTCCAAAGATGTCATACCTGGGGCTCAGTTGTTTTAAATGGATAATATTTCATATTTCTAGATATTCTTGACCAGTCCAGTTATCAGTTCCAGCCATTGCTAAAATAAATGGAAATTACTCTCCCCCAGACTATTCAAGAAAATCTTGTCAACATTGAATACTGTTATGAATATTTATGATCTAAGCCTGTCCAAAAAAAAGTATAGCTATTCTGTAAAGAAAAAAAATAGTAAGGTTATTCAGAGCACATTTCAATGTGTATGTAAATACATACATTCAATAACATCTTTTTGAAAAAAAGAATTAGAAGACACACACATGAGACGTAGAGACCTTGGGCACTCAAGTGACTAACTCTAATTTGCTGGTTTACCATCATAGGGTCAAGTAAGTCTTCAAAGAAAGAAACTCAATCAACTTCAGATCAGAGAATTAAATGTTTTCCTGTAGTTCAGTGCAATTATCTATTCATTCGGAATAGGCCTTAAAATGAGAATTGTGGGAAATAAATCTTTGGTTTTAATAAAGCAAAGAATAGCTTTGAATTTCAAATACACACACACACATACAGAGAGAGAGAGAGAGAGAGAGAGAGAGAGAGAGAGAGAGAGAGACAGACAGCCCCCCATGTCCTTGATCTGAAAAATAATTGTTACCAATTTTATTTTTCAAAATCCCATGGGAAATATTTGAAAAATATTTTATTAAGTTAAAGACCACTATCATTTATTACCACTACTCAGCAAGGACTATCAGTATATACATTGTAACAGGTTTTTATTTTATATATTTTTTCTATATTCAAGTCATTGGCCCCTGCAGTCTCCATTTCAATTTTGTTAAATGTGTAGTTGTCAAGAAATATTTAAACACTTACCATATGCCCAAAGCAACTAGATGATGCAGTACCTGACCTCAAGAAGATTATTATTCACTGGAAGGCATATTTATAGATGAAATAAAAGAAAAATAAATAAAATAAAATTCAAAGCAAAAATTGTTTTGATTCAAGCTATACAATATTCAGTGAAGACAAAGCCACCTGTGGAAGTGAAGAATCAAGATGTTTCAAGAAAGGAAGTGATGGATAGGTGGAATTAGGATTTGCTGAAGTGGAAAGGGAGGATACTTTCAAAAGAAAGAGGAGCATGGGATAGGTGGTATACTTATGATGAGTAATGAGAATAATCCCTAGAAGAAAAAAAATAAGGGAAATTGAAAATAACTGTGCAATGAAAACTGTGCAATGTTGAATTTGGATTCAGAAGAAGGATTTGAATCTTGGCTCTTCCCTGTGTAAGGTGTACTATGTATTGCTTCACCTTGTGAGCCTGACTTAGTTTCTAGACCCGTAATATGAGGGGTTTGGACTAGATGAGGTCTTTTCTAGCTCTAAATCCTTAGCTCTTATGGTTTGACTAGACAGGAAAATTCATCATATTTAAGCTGCAATGAAATATAACGTTGGATAAATAAAGTGGACTCAGACAGATTGAATGACAATCTAAAGACTTTGAAGCTGATGTTATAGGCAACCAGTGTGTATTACAGATTCTCTTGCACTTTTACTATATCAGCCATATCTTTTATCCTTGAACTATCAACACAGATTGCAGCAACAAAGACAAAAATCATTTGTGCACTTCAAGTAAATTCAATTAAATGCAAATGAGAAAACATTTATCAAGTATGTGCTATGTGCAGAGTGCAGGTATGGGGACTCAGTGAGTAAAATGAAATAAATTCTGTCCTCAAGAAGTTCATCTTATTTTAATAGGCTATAAGAGATATATGAAGTAGGTAGTACAAGGAAAATGGACAAGAAAGAGAATTAAAACTGGGGCAAGTAAATTAGGAAATATTTTTAATTTAATTCTTTTCCATTCTTTTTTTTTTTTTTTTTTTTTTTTTTTTGCTTTTCATCTTTGTGAACTAATGGAGAATTGACTCTCTTCTGATGAAAGGACATCCCTAGCTACCCTTTTCAGCACTGGTTACATTTTCCATTGAGAACCTCTCTCCTAACCCAGACTCAAAAATCCTGGTGGAGGTCTCAAAAATCTCTTGCCTCCCATTGCCACTTTCAGATTTTTTTCTACCATCACTCACTAACATCTCCTCTTTTGTGGCTTATTCACATCTATATTTTTCACTCTGTCAAGATTCTGGTAGTTCCTATCTACCAATTTCCAACATGTTCTTCTTCCTTTTTCTTCTCTCTGTCTCTGTCTTTGTCTCTGTCTCTCTCTCTCTTTTGCGCTGAGGCAATTGGGGTTGAGTGACTTAGTCACTTGGTCACACAGCTAGGAAGTGTTAAGTATCTGAGGTCACATTTGAATTCAGGTCCTTCTGACTTCAGGGCTGGTGCTCTATCCATTGTGCCACCTAACTGCCCCTTCTTCCTTTTTCAATTGGCTAAGTGACTGACTCACTGTTTTTCCTTTGTCCTCAGACCAGGTGACTTCAACACACACACACACACACACACACACACACACACACACATATGATATAGAGATATAAAGAGATGGATATTTCCTCAAACACCTTCAGTTTCTAGTTTCCCTACTTAATGCATTTATGATCTACTCAGCTACACACTTGATCTATCCATCACTTGCCCATATTCTGTGTTCATGAACCGAAATCCCTTTATCAGATCATAATCTCTGACCATTTCATCTTTCCCTTTATCTTACAACTCTTTGTCTTCCTCATAAACTCTAACTCTTCTGCTCCTCATTTCTTTCTTTCTTAGACCATCATTGCTGCACTAATTATACTCATTTCCCTTCACTATTTTGATTTGTTAATGAACCAATTCATCTCTATCTCCCCCCCAAGACATAGCCCCCTATGCTACCACCAGTCTTCCTCTTACTCTCTCAAAGTGATCCTTTATACTTCCTTAATTAATTCATTATCCCACCCACCACAGTGACTTTTACAAACCTTTTTATTCCTCCTCAAACATCCCTTTGCTAGAACATGACCTAGTATCATATTTTATGGGAAAAAAATGAGACTATTCATCAAGAGCTCCCTTTCTTCTCTGCTCTTCAACTGATATTCTATGTTGCTTTTCTCATGATTTCCTACACTTCAGTCTCACATAAATTGGTGATCTTTCTCTTTACCATGACAATTTCCTTCCACATGCACAAGTGATAGCACTTCACCTCATCTCCAGCAGATTGCCTTCTTTATCATGCCCATTCTTGTTTACTTTCAATCTGTTTCTATAAATTACCTGCTCCTCTGCTGCCTAAAACAACCTAATATCTCTCCATCCAAAAAAAAAGCCAAGAAATAATAACCTTACTTGATTTTTCTAACTCTACCAGGTATCATTCTATATCTAGCTTCCCATTAGTGGTTAAAGTCCTTTCTTTCAAAGACCCTCTACAATCAGTTCTCTATTTCCTCTTATTCTCTACCAAAGCCTCTGCCTTCTGGCTTCTGACCTCACCATTAAACTGAAATTGCTTTCTTCAAAGTTACCAATAATCTCTTATTAAATCTAATTACCTATGCTGAATCTTTAGCCTTCTGAACCTCTCTGAATCCTTTGCCACTATTGATTATTTTTTTCTCCTTGATATTTTCTAGGCTTTTGTAACACTGTTCTCTCCTGTTTTCTCTAACCACATGTATCTTCCAAATCTGTCCCAGGCCCTCTTTTCATTTCTTTTTTTTCTTTTTTTCTTTTTTCAATGAGTACTTGAAAGGTAAGTATCTAGTTTATTATAATACCAGTCAGTTAAAAATTAGAAAATTGATTCCATGCTCCTTCTTGACTCTTCTGGACAATTATAATCCAACTATTCAAAATCCAACCTTGGAAAGATCAGAGAGCTTTAACTATGTCAATTGTTGTTGCCTAATAATGTGTGCTTGCTGAATAAACCTAAAGTCCTTAGCTGATTTGGTGACTGATTTGGACATGTCTGCTTTGGCTTCATTATCTGTGGTTGCTGTCAGATTCTTAATCTACTTCTTCTTTATCCACACTGGCACTGTATTTTCCTTCTCAATTTTCCTTTTTTTTTTTTTTAAATAACTTTTTATTTTCAAAATATAGGCAAAGATAGTTTTCAACAAAAATCTTGTGTTCCAATCTTTTTCTCCCTTCCTCCCCCCATTTCCTCTCCTAGACAGCAAGTAAGCCAATATATATTAAACATGTGCAATTAATTCTATAGATATTTCTACAATTATCATGTTACATATGCTAAAAAATCAAATCAAAAAGGGAAAAAATAAGAAAGAAAACAAAAAGTAAGCAAACAACAATGAAAAAGGTGAAATACTATGTTGTGATCCACCTTTAGTTCCCACGGTCCTCTTTTAGGATGATTTTCTCCATCTCAACTCTATTGGAATTGGCCCGAATCAACAACTTATTGAAAAGAGCCACGTTCATTAGAGTTGATCATCACATGAATCCATTCTTGCTGTGTACTGTTTTCTTAATTCTACTCACTTCACTTAGCATCAGTTCATGTAAGTTTCTCCAGGCCTTTCTGAAATCATCCTGCTGATAGTTTCTTACAGAACAAAAACATTCTATAACATTGATATACCATAACTTATTCCGCCATTTTCCAACTGATGGGCATCCACTCAGTTTCCAATTCCTTGATGGATCCTCTTTTCTTCTCACTCTATACTCTTTTATTGTGATGTCATCAACTTCCAATGTTTTAATGATCATCTTTATGCTGATGATTATAGATATATTTATCTAACTTTAATTTCTGAGTTGACCACAACTGCTTATTGGCTGTTGGCCATAACCAACAGGTTGTCTTGTATATACCTGAAACTCAATACATCCCAAACTGAACTCATTTTCCTTTCCTGAAAACATTCCTCTTTCCAATCATTCATCATCGTCATCATCATTATTATCCTCTCATTACTGTGAAAGATATCACCATATTCCCAATTATTTAGGCTCAACTCTAGATATCATCCTTGATTTCTTATTTTCTCTCAGCTCCTATATGCAATAGATTGCTATTTCCTAATTATTTTATTTTTATAAAATTTCTTCTGTATTCCTCCTCTCTTTTGACACTGCCAACTGGTACAAGTCATCATAATTAACTTGTGAACTAATTCTGGAGCCTTCTCTTTGGTCACCTTAACTTAAGTCTCTCCCTAGTACATCTTACTCTCAGCTATTAATGTGACATTCCTAAAGTGCGAGTCTAACCACTGTTCATTTAATAAATTTCCATAATGCTAGATTACCCTAAAGTACACAATTAAGTACAAAATATTTTGGATTTTAAAATCCTTCATTACCTGGCCCATTCCTAATTTCTCTATGTTCTTAAACTTTATTCCTCTTCATATATGGTGCAGTCTAGTGACAATGGCCTCCATAAGAAACTTTATCTCATAACTCTGGACACTTTCACTGGCTCTATTCTATGCCTAAAGTGCTCTCCCTCCTCATCTCAGGCTTCCCTTGTCTTCTTTCAAATTTCAGTTAAAATGTCTCCTTCTGTAAGGAGACACTCTTTGTCTTCCTCTGTTATTATATGTAATTTGTACATGATTGTGCAAGGTTTTCTTCCCCATTACATTGTGAATTCCCTGAGAACAAGTACTATTTTCACCTTTTAAAAATTTTTTCTAAAAAATATTTATTTATTTTTAACATTCTTAAAACCTTTTGAATTCCAAATTCTCTCTTCTCCCAACCCTCCAACACTCACTGAGAAGACAAACAATAAAATTATACATGTAAAATCATGCAAAAGATATTTCTATGTTAACCATATTATGCAAAAAAAAGTCAAGAGAAAACTATACTTCAATTGGTATTCAAGAGTTTACCAATTCTTTCTCTGCAGTTTTATAAATATAATAAAAGACATTTTTGGTTTTTAATTAAAAGAGTAAATAGAGGGAAAAGATATTACTATTTTCCCCATCAAGCCAGATTATATACTAATAGTTACAATCCAAGCAAAGAGAAGTTCATAGGAGAAAAAAAAAATCTAAGATAAGAACCAGAAGTAAAACTCTATATTGGTAGACAAAAATGCAAAACCAAAACAAAACAAAATTAAAAAAAAAAAGCAAACTAGGAAGTACAAGCAGAACGAAAGTCATCCTAAAGCATGGAGGAAAATGTGTGTTTATGAAGTCTAATTTTCCTCCATGCTTTAGGATGACTGAACACATGACTGAAAGATTTTTTTGAAGTACATATCTTATTTTTTAAAAGGAACAATATTGATTGAGGAATAGGGGAGAACCAATATATTTATACCATATATAATTATGTAAATAAAGTTGGAAATCATAGAGAAAAACCAAAGAAGTGAGATTGTGGATGAATAGTAGGAGAGGAATATATAGAACTGATATTATTATTGAAGTATACTACAGATAATCAGGAGAGGTAGAGGAAATAGATGAGGAATTTGGGAAAATTTGGCAAAAACTGTCCATAGAAGCAAGATAATAATTTAAGTTTTCAGATAATTACGAAAGTTCTCTTTCTGTTAAAAACACTTCAGCTAATAATGTCTTGAATTGTCTTAATGATAATTTCATCCTTCAGATGCTGGAGAAACAAAATCGAGTATTCTTTACCCAATTCTCACCAACATGGAGAATTGGTTACTGGGATGAAAATGATAGGAACTCTAACTTATAATATGTTAGATAACAGAAAATCTGAGAATTTCCTAAATACTTTCATTAGTTTGGAGGAACAGAACTAAAGCTTTCAAAGAAATAATCAGGACAATATTACAAGTAAAAATTCTAAGCCCAAGAGGGATGGAAATCTTTTTAAAAATTTTTTTTGCTGTTTTTTTGTTATTATGTCACCATCATTTCCCCTATATTCCTCCCTCATCTCTTTTGGAGAACAAGCCCATATAACAAATAGTATGTTTTAAACACACATACACACACAAACATATAAGCACACACAAGCATAATGATCAGTAAGTCAAAAATATTCTAAAAATATGAGCAATGTGCAATACTTGTGAACTTCCTACTTCCACAAACATAGAGTGGAAATATTCTTTAATATCTCTTTTAAATTATACATGTTCTTTATAATTTTGCAGCATTCTTTTTTAATTATGGTGCCTTTCTTTTTTATTATTGCTTTTTATATGTTTTACAAAACATATGCATGGGTAATTTTTCAACATTGACCCTTGAAAAACCTCTGTTTCAACTTTTCCCCTGCTTCCCTCCATCCCCTCCCCTAAAGGGCAGGTACTCCCATACATGTTAAATATGTTAAAGTATAGCAGCATTCCTCTTTGATGTGTGTGTATGTGTGTGTCTGTTTTCTTTCCATTTATATTGTAGGTCATTATGTGTACTGATTTTTTTGGTTCTGCTTACTTCTTTCTATAACAGTTGTATATATCTTTCCATGCTTCTATATATTCAATACATGTATCTTTTGTAAAGCACCATAATATTTGTTACATTCAAACACCACAGTTTGTTTAATCAATCTCTAAGTGATGGGCATTTACTTTATTTCCAATTATTTACTATCACAAAAAGGTTATTATAAATATTTTGGTATATTGAGTATTTTCTTATCAATAGCCTATTTGGAGATATGAACACAATAATGTAATCTCTAGGTCATAAGATATGGACATTCTAAGTTGTGATGTTTAAAAAAAAGTTGTGATGTTTAGATACAGTTTCTAAATAATTTAATCATTTTATTAATAAGGCTAGCACACTATTAATAAAAGGATGGTCATTTGGCTGGCTCTCTTAAACCAAAGACAATCATGGCGGCAGACTGATAGTTTGTATATCTTTTGAAGAGTAGGTGTTCAATGAGACACTGAGAGTGACATCATGTCACTCTTGAACAGAGAGATTTAATTGCTATATTCAGACTACCTCCAGCTATGGGCTTTTTTTGTTAAAAAAAAAATGTGTGTACCATCCAACTGGAGCAGAAACAATGGTTACTCTACTTAGATGGGATCTGAACAACAAAGGTAGTCCAATTTCATCATCAGCAATATTCATCAAGAGACTGAACTTTTAAAAATCAGGATTTTAGTAGAAGGGAAGAACTCTGCATCTCCCAAAATTATTGGTCATTAATATAATAGTCGTTTATTTCATAGTCACTTTATATAATTCCAATTTGCTTTGCAAATGATTATACCAATTCACAGCATTACCAGTAATGAACCTTCCCACAACCACTCAAACATGGACTATTTAATTGGAAGCTTTTAAAAATCAAATTCTGAAGATGCAAAGAAGAAAAATATTAACATGGAGGAAAAGACAAAGTTATCTAAGGAGACCAGGGAATTCTTGCAACTTAGATTATGAAAGATTTTAGATAATAGGGGAAATAACAGAAAATGGAAAAATAATACAAATGCATGATTCAGTCTTATAATAATAGTTTTGGGATGCTAAACTTCAAAATTAAGTGAAGATGAAAAAAAAAAACCAAAGAAAAATCTATTTTAAAATTCTAATTATAGAAGTGAAAACATTTGGAAACTGTCACTTGAAAAGTGATAGCAGTGATGACTTAATGAGAATCAAATAAATAGAGGTGGCTGACCTGATTAATTATTTTGCTTCTGTTTTTCCCCCTTTCTTAAGAACCATGATATTTGGACTATAAGAGACAGAACAAAATGAATAATAAGGAGGTGATCCCTGACAACAACTTTCAACATTTGACAGATGAAAGTTTTCAAACAAATTTTTTATATACATATACATATACATATATATATATGTATATATATATATATATATATATATATATAAATGCATGTTGACTGTTTGACAGAGACAGTAATTTATTTTTGAAAGATCTTGGTGAATAAGAAAAATAGTGCAGGTTTGGAAAAGGTTAAATGTTGTGTTTTGTTTTGTTTTTTTTTAGGGCTGAGGAAGTATGTAATTTATAAACTATAGATCAATGAACTTAACTTTGAATCCAGGTGAAATTCCAGTATTATTAAAAGAATGATCAGTGGACCTAGAAAAGTACTAAGTAGACAAAAAGACCCAGAATGGCTTTTATGAGACTAGGTCAGGCCATGTGAATTTTATTTTCTTTCCTGATTCATAGTTTCTAAACTAATAGATCAAAAGAAGATTGTTTTCTTATATTTTAACAAAACAATTCTCAATGTCTTTGAGAATATTTTTGCACAAAAAAAATTAGAAAGATGTGAGAAGTCAAAAATGGCAAAGGGCTTTAACATTTAATCATTTAGTTATTAATAGTTCAGTCTCTTTTAGGAAGGAGATCTCCAGTATGGTGTCCTTGCAATCTATACTTCCCTCAAGGTATTCAATGTACTTATAAATGATTCAGACAAAAAGATAGATGACATGCTTTTCATAATAGTAGATAATAGAGATGGGAAAAATCACTGGCACTTTGAGAAAGAGAATCAGGATACAAAAGATCTTAGCAGGTTAGAACATTGGACTGAATCAAGTGAGATCAAAATTCATCAAATTACCATTATACTTTAATTAAAAATAAAATTCACAGAGATAATGGGAGGGATGTGAGTAGATAACAGTTCAGCTGAAATTATTTAAAGGTTTTAGAGGGGAAAGGATGGACAATAAGCATTTCTCTAGTATTTACCAAATGCCAGACATGCTAAGCACTTCATAAACATTTTTTTTCTCACATGAGACCTGTGAGAGAGACAATATTTCTATTCTCATATTTGCAGCTGAGGAAATTAAGGCAGATAATTTGAATGATTTATCTGATATCACACAGCTAATAAATGTCTGAAGTCAAATCTGAAAACTGGCCTTCCTGACATCAGGCCCAGCACCCAATCCTTTGCATCACTTAATTGTTTTAGTGAACTGAAAACTTAATATGAGTTATTAATGTGTTATGACAGCAAAAGTGCCTAATATATTCTGGATTGCACTTAAAAAGGCAGTGTTCAGAACCTGAGAATTGATCTTTTGATCCATACTCCCCAGATCAGATTGTATTTGGTCTATTGTGTTCAATTCAAGGAATCACATTTTAGGAAGGATGTTGATAAAGTGGAGAGCAATTGGAAAAATGAAAGACCTTGAAATCATGCCATATGAGATTCAAGGAAGGAATTGAAGATGTACTCCTGAAGAAGATTAGATTGAGGGATGAGGGATGGTTATTTTTAATCCTTATCTTCAAGCATTTAAAAGGCTGACACATGGGACAGGGAAGAGAATCATTCTGCATAGTTCTCCATGAACAATGCAAGCGGGCATGTTTAACTTGTTTAAGGACATAAACTTAATAACTAGAGATATGAGTAAATGAACTAACTCAGGAATGAATAGATGGGTGAATGAGTGAATGGATAAATGAAAAAGCATTTTTTAAGAACTTACTATGTGCATTGCACATCCCTTGTTAGATTCAGGGGATTCAAGGAGAAAACTAGGTAATCCAAAAAATTAAGGAGCTCACATTCTAACATGTAAGAGATTTAGAAAGAAGTTTATTCTTTCATTAGAAGTATCAATTAAACATTGGATGTCTACTTGTCATTGGAGGTTGTAAAGTAAAATTATTTTGGAGTACCATTTGGACCACATGTCCATTCTGATTCAAAAATTCTGATATTTCTTCAAAGATTTTTAATTTTTTTTTAATATCACTAAGCAGACTCGATGAATCTGACTGAAAAAAGAGAAACAGAGCTGTGAGATATTTTAGGAGATATTTCAGAAAAGAGTTTCCCCAATCCATTGAGGAAAAAGTGAGGAGTGGGGAATGAAAACAACAGCCAGAGAAAAAAGTTTGCAAAAGGTGTGCATAAAATGGATGGAAACTGATTCATTTTGAAAACATAAATCACTTTGAAATGACCATAATACAAGAGCTGTTTGAGTTGTACATTGGATAAGATTTATAAATTGTGACTTGTTGATTTCCGTCCAGCAGAATCTTCACTACAACATATGCAACTTCTTTCTTACAAATTAACCACCACATAAAAATGTTCATGTTGTATCTCTTTCACGTTGCGTCTTAGGTGATTCCTTCTTTTCTCCTAGTTCTGGCTCTGCTTTTTTTTTTTTTTTTTTTTTTTTTTTTTTTTTTTAACTTTCAGCACCTAGCTTCATGCTTTGGTCATTACAGTAACCTTGTAAAAGCCTATGGAATCAAAATGATTAATTACAAGACACTCACTTGCGAAGTTAATACCACTTTCCTCTCTACCCCCAATCCTATAGAAACATTAAGTCCTTATTTCATAAAAACGTCTTGAGTTTTAGTTGAGCAGGTTTTGAAAATAAACATTTGAACTTTGGATTTGTTCTATTTGAACTGTATGAATTATTTGCACATTTTCAGTTAATCATGTAACTAGGAGACATAAACCATCAGAGAGGGACTGTTATATAGTACCAGCCTTTCCACAGGGTTATTTTTTTTCCCCTAGGGTTATGGGATCTTCCACTTCAAGAAACAATATATTGAAATGCAATTTTCCTTGATTTCTTATGAATATATTTTACTTTACAGGTCTTTAGTTAAAGCCTGGAAAATCCACTTTAAGAAAACACTAAGAAATCTGGGTCAAAAGCTTTTTAAAACATATGGAATTTTCCACAAACATTACCACTGAGAGCTGGAGTTCAATTTCGTGGCTTAAAAGCAAACTCCAAAGTAGAGTATAGATGGTAATTACACAGAAATGTAGCATGTTAACATACCAATTTCTCAACCAATAATTATACTGGAGAAAATGCTGAGTTTGCAAATGTCTAAAAATATGTCAATAATAAATACTTATCATTTGGAATTGGGAAGGATTTCAAAAGTGAAGGAAAACTCTGAACACATTCTGGCTTTAGCCTAGCATTTGTACACAGTAGGCACTCAATAAATATTGCATTAATGAATGAATGATCTTTAATAACACCTGGAATCAATTGGCTTTATGGAAATACCTGGAATTCTGAGTACAATTTTCCAGGGGCAAAATTTGTCCTCAGTACATTTAAATAATGCAGCTGTTTCATTTCCTCCACTCCTTAGTCTTGGCTTCTGCTTCAAATGTCTTCAATTGTGTGCACTACTTTGACACCAGATATTCATTGCCAGAGTAGGGAACTAGGCAGGGCTTAAGTCCTGGGACACAATCCCACTGCCCCAGGGCACCTCCCTGAAGCAGCAGGAACATGGAGTTCTAGAGTTTACTATTCAAAAACACCTGCCAACTATGGAATGGACGTCCAATAGGCCTCTGGATTTTTCCTCCTTTGCTTTATCCAGCTATTTTAAAAAAAATCATCTGTTAAATTTCTTTAAAGAGTTTTAATGTTGTTTTTCAATTTTTTTCCTAAATGACAATTTTAAGTCTTAGGGGGATTTCAGTGATGGGAAGGTGACAGACTTTAAACTCATAAATATTCTGCGTTGGGATTTTTCGTTTTCTCCTATCCCTTTGAAATAATATGGTTATACCTTTTGAATCCAATTCTCCCTGTGCAACAAGAAAACTATTTGGATCTGCACACATACATTGTATCTAGGATATACTAGGACATATTCAACATATATATGACTGCTTGCCATCTAGGGGAGGGGGTGGAGGGTGGGAGGGAAAAATCAGAACAGAAGTGAGTGCAAGGGATAATGTTGTAAAAAAAATTACCCTGGCACGGATTCTGTCAATAAAAAGTTACTATAATAAAAAAAAGAAATAATATGGTTAAATGATGTCCAATAGAAGGTATACATGGCTAAAGAATGTCAGAATTGTACCTACTTTAAGTATGTCAGAAATCTTGACAAATTTTGGCAGTTTGCAGTCACAGCCAGATATTGAAGAGAGTTAACTATTAAAAAATGATGATTCCTAAACAAATAGAGAATACAAAACTTCTACCAGGTATAATAACTGGACTTTTATGCTGCATACTAATATTTTATGGACTTAACTGGACTTTTATGCTGCATACTAATATTTGTATTTTTCCTTGGACCCCATTTTCCTCTGATTCTTATGTTTTACTCTTCATGCAAGCTGTTTAAAATCTGGTATTTTCTCCTTAAGGCCTTGATTCCATTCTATCAATTTCTCAAAATATGACCCAACATGTTACTCTGCTGAGAAAATGGAAGCCGTTCTTTCAGGAATCTCTGTTTGCCCAACTCGCAGAAATAGAGAATCACAGATTCTCCAAATCTAATATTTTTCCTGAACCTATAAAATGTCTATTGGAATCTTCTCCTGGATATCCATTTGTATCTCAAAATCAGCATGTCCAAAATGGTCCTTTTAATTTTACCTATAAATTTTTTTTTCTAACTATCACTATATCTGTTGAGGGAGTCATTATCATCCCAGTCACCCAGGTTTGCAACCTTAGTCTTATTTGACTCCTCTTTTCTTTTAATCTTGTCTTTTCTCCTCTATGTCAAATGTATTTCAAATTTTTGTTGGATATCTTTCTAGAAATCTGACATCCAACCATTTCTCTCTATTTATTTAATCAATAATATGGCTGTTGTGATGGTTGAGGCTTTCTTCACTTGAGTTATTGTAATAGCTACCTAATTCATCTCTGTTGCCAGTTTTGCCTCTCTCTAGTTCACCCTCCACACAGATGCCAAAATAACTTTTCCAAACCTAGGTCTGATTTTGTCATTTACTTACTCAAAAATCTTCAGTTACTCTCTTTTGTTCCTAGGAAAATTCTTCAGTCTGTTTTTTAAAGACTCTTTTGAGTCTTAATCCAATTAACCATTTCAACTTCCCTTTCATATTATGTCTCCATTCTCATTCATTTTTGTTCCTGTCTGAATGGATGACTAACTTTATATTTGAACTTGATATTCCATTTCCTATCTCTTTCTGTTTGTACAAGTTTTTCTCCATGTTTTCAATATATCTCTTTCTTATCTTTAACTCAGGAAATTCAGATGTGACATCTTCTAATGAAACTGCAGTGACATCCCTTCAGCTAGTTTTGTCTACATACTCAATGTTCTGCACCTATATGATAGGTAGGGTTGGTGAGAGCTTGGTATTCTGGCTTCCAGGTTAGAGAGAAATGGTATGGTTCTAGACTTTCTTCAACTGACATATCTGTATTATATTCCTATTCTTAATTTATTGCAATAGCTACTTAATGGAATTTTCCCTTAGGCAAGATTATTTTTTGAATGAGCTTAGATTTCTCTTCCAATCAGAGAATTCATTTACTCCAGGTTCTATAATCTACTCTCTCTCTCTCCCTTTCTCTCTCTCTCTCTCTCTCTCTCTCTCTCTCTCTCTCTCTCACACACACACACACTCACACAAATACACATAAGTATATCATACATATATATCACAAATATATATAGCTGTGATAAATTGTATAAATCTATGTATAAAATGATATATATGTGTGTATATTTATATATTATATAAATAGTCTTCTTATGCTTTTTGTTTGATATTGACTTGTTGATAAATAAGTTTATATGCTATTTGCTATTTGTGTTCACTGTGAAACCTCTATATGATGGAAGAGTCAAAACTTAGATATAGAGATTGTGGCTTTCTTTGTTCATTAAGAGAAAGTGATAGAAGTGCAACTTGAATCTAACAAGTAATTCTTCTTGACTAAACAATATTTATGGCAGGGCTTTTAAAATTTTTTCCACTTGTATCCCATTTTCACCTGAGAAATTTTAATGCAACCACAGGCATATAGGTTTCTAAAATAGGAATGTACATCAAACAGCTTATGATTGCAGGAGTCAAAATTTTACTTGGAGAAAGGAGAGGGCAGAGGAGAATTTAGGCATTCCTATTTCTGACTCTCTGTGAGCCAAATTTAGACAGATTCATGTGAACACATATGGGCAAAACGCACATCCCATACCCTTACATTTGCCTACATGTTTCATACCCCAGTAGAATAAAACTTCCCTTTAGAAAGAACCTGTGGAAAGAAAAGGAAAGAAAATGAGCAAGAAATGGAAAAGAACCTTGACCATAGAAAGCTACTGTGATGACAGGGTAGATCAAAATCTAAACTCAAATGAGGACAGAATGTCCACAGAGAAAATCTTAAAGAGTGATATAAATTGGTCTCAAGCCCAAAAAGGCTTCTTGGAAGTTCTCACGAGAGACTTTAAAAGGCAAATAAGAGAGTTAGAAAAAAAAATGAGAGGTATGCATTTGAGAGTCAACAGCTTGGAAAAAGAGTTCATTCCAGCACAAGAGATCATTAAGGACAATTGCCCCAGCATTCTAGAAATAGAAGGGGGAATACTGATTGAAAGACTTCATTGATCACCTTTGGAAAGAGATCCCACAAGACAAACCCTAAGGAACATTGATGTGAAACCCCCAGAACTACAATCTCAAGGAAAAAATACTGCAAGCTGCCAGACAAAACAATTGAAATATCAAAGTCAAGGTTACTTAGGATCTGGCAGCTTCTACAATAAAGGATAAAAGGACCTGGAATACTGTATTGTAGAAGGCAAATTGTTAAGGTTGAGAAAGGGCGAACCCCAAAAGCCCCAGCCCAGTGCCATAAGGTGTCTCAAAAGATTTTGCAGGCTTGAATCCATCTCCTAGTCAAGGGGACAAGTTTATTAAAAGCAACATGACGCCATTACTGAGTGGACTGAATTTTAAGAGAATACTGTAAAGAAAGAGAACCACAGAGGGTCATTTTTCTAGCTTTTTATCCAGCTAATTCTATGGCTCAAGGTAGTAAGGAGTGATCTCCAGAAGGAGTGGTTCTCAGTGGATCAGATTATTTCTGACAAGGTTACCAATCATCAATATATTGAAGAGTGGTCTTATTCACTATTGTCTCAGAAGTTTGATCTATGCAAGTTTCCGGGGACCAGAAGCTATCTGGCTAAGAAGTGGTCAGAATCAGATAGATTGGATATGCTCAGTTTCCTGAGGCAGATTCCCAAACCAGAAGATCTAAGGTCACTGACTTCATTAGAACAGAGGCCCCAAGGTCAGGGGACTCCAAAATCACATTACATCAAAAGGACTTGGAGTTACAATCAAAGAATTAATGGCCCAGCAAGACTCAGCAGCATCTTTAAGTGAGGAGATGGAGCTTCAATGAAGTAAGAGACTTTCAATTATTTATTCTGGGAAAAAAACAAACGGAACTAAACAGAAATTTTAATCTACAAATACAGGACTCAAGAGAACTATAAAAAAAGGAAACAGGGGAAAATACATATTATTTAAAGCTTAAACTATTTTCATCCCTAGATGGGAAAATAATATCTGTTACTTTTGAGAACCTTATGTGCCACTGGGGCAGATAAAGGTGGGCATCACATGGACTGAAGATGTTGTCGTGAATAGACTTTGATGTGATGACATTAAAGGACATTAAGGGGTGGGAAAAATCTGTGCTGGAAAAAGTGGAAAGGGAGGTATAATGGGACAATTTTTACAGGAAGGGGTACAAAAGACTTACAATGGAGGGGAAAAAAGGATGGGAATGAGCATTGTCTGAAGCTTGATCTCATCAGTTTTTGCTCTAAGAGGGAATAACAATCATTCAGTAGGGCATGGAAATTTATCTAATCCTATAAAAGAGTAGGAGGAAAAAGAGAAAAAGAAAAGGGACTGTAGGAAGGGAGGGACAAAGCTAAGAGAAGGGGGAAGGATAGATAGAAGATAAAGGTAGCAGGGGGAGTGGGTTAAGAAAATCATTAAGAGAGGTAGGGAGGAAAGATAAGTTAGTGGGTGGGGTAGGTAAAAATAAAGCAACTGGAGGTACAATGCAATAGGCTGCTTCAGTGGGTCTTTGATTTCCCCTCATTGAGGGTCTATGATAGAGCCCGGAAGGTCAAATATTAGAATTATTAAAGAGAAGAATCTATTCAGTGAAGGCTTGGCCTTGATGACCTCTGAAATCTCTTCCAACTATAGACTTTTGTGAAATATTTATTAGAGGCTTTCTATACATTTAGTTCTATTCTAGGTGCTGTGGGAGGTGAAAAATTTATAAAACAGGGTCCCTTTCCTGAAGAATTAATAATTTAATTGGAGACATAGCACATACACATGTAAGACTAAATAATGTGTTTAATAAAAATGTGAATATCGTCAAAAGGTTGTATTTAATTAATATATCTGGACACTTAAAATAAGATAATATGAAATTGTTAAAAAAAAAAAAAACGAGCGAGAACCTATGTAATTTTTATCTTTCTGCATCCAGTAATCGACATCCTGTATTGGACATCTATGCTTAATAAATGTTTATTGGGTTAAAATGAATGGAGCTTGGATAAATATTGCTACAGGACTTCCCCAAAGCTCTTAAACATTGATAGACCATGTTACTGGGCCATGGGGATAGAAGAAAGTAAGTGCTTCCTCTCCCCCTTTGCTTAGATGTTTTGGGGAAGTAAATCTTTGCATTTGAAAAACCTTCTGAAATTCAGGTTTTTTTTATCTATAAAATGAAAAGATTAGGCTGGATAGTTTTGAGGTTTCTTCATCTTCAAATCTATGATCCCATGAAACCCACTCAATTTCCCAGAGAGAAATGTATACTAACAAGACAGAGACTAGCATCACTTGTTAAAAGCTAGGAAGAACTTCAGGAAGAGATACTCTAGAGGTCATCATTGAGCTTATAATATGCAGTAAGACATGATCACCATCTAGTGGACACTGAGGAAAATTGCATTGACAGTGACTACAGAAAAGGAAGTGGGGGGAAGGGATGGGAATAAATGAGCCATTATATAGCACCTACCATATGTCAGGGTGTTGCTAAGCTTTTTCTTTTTCTTTTTTTCTTTTTTACAAATATTATCCAAAGGTGAATAGACAGTGAAGAGGAGCAGTTTTTGTTGATTCCAAATGCTGAGAGTTTTTCAAGTTGAAAGTCACAATAAAAAGAATGTTTTGTGGAATCGAAATCCGATGGTACAAATGATGTATTTGTTCTGAATTTACCTAAAATACCATCATAACTTAGGCACTTACCTTAGAAAACCCCTGAAAGTTTTAGGTCGCCTTGTTTTCCCTCCTTCCTTGTTTCTTTTCTCTTTTTTCTTTTTTGTCAATTCTCTGTTCTTTCTTTCTTCCATTTCTCTTTTTCTTTTTTCTTTCTTCCCTCTCTTTTTTCCCTTCTTTTCTCCTTTCTTTCCTTTCTTCCTTTTCTCTTTCTCTTTTCTTTCTCTCCCTCTTTTCCTCTTTCTCTCTTTCCTCCTTCTCTTTCCTCTCTCTCTCTCTCTCTCTCTCTCTCTCTCTCTCCCCTCTCTTTCTCTCTCTCTCTTTCTTTTCTTTTTTTTCTCTTTTTTTTTTTTTTTTTTCCTTTTTTTTCTTTTTTTTCTCTTTTTTTTTTCTTTTTTTTTTTTTTCTTTCTCTCTCCTTTTTTTTTTTTTTTTTTTCCACCCCCTCTCTCTGACAATTTTTTTTTGTTTTTCTTTTTTTCTATTTCCTAGCCTTTTTCTTCTTCTTCCCCTTTTGATAAAAACTGAAACAAAATGACGAGTATAGCAAACTTTGATGTTTACATATTCTATATTCAAAATAATCTCTTTTCTATGACTAGAGTAGGGAAAATTATCAACATTTCTTTCCTGTGTTAAATGCTGCTTTTGCATTTGATGTGAATTCAACTAGTGTGTGCTTGTGTGTGTGTGTGTGTGTGGTTGTGTGTGTGTGTGTGTGTGTGTTATTTTCATTTCTAGGCCAAAAGAATTATAGATTTAGAACCGAAAGGGGTCTTAGTGGCCATTGTATCCAATTTCCTTGTATGTGTTGGGAAAATTCTGAACTCAGGGTTACAGGGACATATGAATCAAGAGAAATGATAAAATTATTTAAAGTATACTAGGTCCATATTATGACATTGAAAACAGTAAAATAAAGATTATATCTAATCTTTTCCAAATTTAGCTATATTAAATGAAATACGTATTCACACATTTGTCTTAGAGACATAAAAATGTCATAGTTGATTTAAGTGATCATCAAAATGCAAAAAAAGTCATGTTGCCATAATGAGGAATCTAAAAGAGCACAGAAATTTCATCAACCAGCAAGCCCTTCATTTTGTTAAATAGAGAGAGATAGGAAAAAGGAAATTTTTACTAAGAAAATAAATTATTTGTAAAATTTTATAGAAAAGGTATGTTATGAACAGTAGCTATTCTAAGAGTACTTAAGGATAAAAATGAAAGGAAGGGAATAAACCAATGAAAAGTGGGAAAACAGTCTGTAAAAAAAAATAATTTCAAACCTTAGTAATCATTATGGGCACTGGAACTATTACATTGGAACTATTAACATCTGACCTCTTGACTGATCCTTACACAGATCAATTGATATGCTAACTTTGGGCATTTTCTCTGGCTCTCCATGCCAGCTCTCCCAGGTCACTTCTAATTCCTATCTTCCTTGGATTTCTTCAAGCCTCAGCTAAAATCTCATCTTATTAAATAAGCCTTTCTCAGTTCTTTAAAATTAATGCTTTTCTCTGAGATGATCTCCAATTTATCCTGTCTATATCTTTAAAAAAAAATAATTGTTTGCATGTTGTTTTGCCCTATTGAAACAAGTTTCCTAACAGCAGGGACTGTTTTTGATTTTTTTTATATTACCTGCCCAGTCACTGGCATTTAATAGCTGCTTAGTAATTGCTTGTTGATTTTTGTTGTTGTTGACTTGACAGTCTTAGATGTATAGAGAAAGTGAAAATTGTACTGAAGCAAGTATAAAGAAAAGAGTTGAACTTCAATGCATGCCATAGAGAAGAGAGTCATTTTGGAAGTTGTTTAATTTTGAGGACATAGAAGATTGATCTTAAAGGCATACCAAAAAGGAGAATTTTTTTTTTTAAAGTGGGGAATTATTAACAGTCACTTTTACTGTGACTATTACAGGTGACTGTAATAAATGAATACATACTAGCCCGTGTAAGTACTTTTCCTTGGGAGGATTCTGGGAAGATGGTGGAGTAGGTCAGAAAGTTCATATTTTCCCCCACAAACAAGACAAATTAGTGCCTCGGGGTAAATGTAGAGTAACAAAAATAAACTAGAATTGTGGCTGGGCTGTGGTCCTCCTGTGATAACCAAGAAGATCTGAAGAAAGATACCTGAAGGGAGTTGGGCTTATATGAAATGTCAATACCTCTAGGCTTAGTCTGTGGAAACAGCAAGCAATGAGTTGTGCGGCTAATGAGTAGGGAGGTAACCTTGGCCCCAATGACCCTGAGTTTTCACTTTCACTGATTTCTCACTTTTATAACATTAACATTTTTCCAGTGATATTGGTATTTGGATATTGGTACAAGGTATATGGAGACACCCTCTTTCCTAGAGGTAAGTCTCAGCAAGCAGGCTGGGCTGTGAGCTTGGCATGAAACTGATGATTTGTGCTATGTATGATCTCCCTCTCTGGCAAAGTATATTGTGTTCACTGAGGAACTGATGCTACTCTTTAAATTTGCTGAAACTCCCTCTGTTTCCCAGGGACCTGGGAGTCATCCATCACACCTCCTGACATGCTCACAATCCCTGTTTCTTGTAACAGCTAAGTGAACCAAACTAGGTACTGCTCTTCTGTTTGTGCCATGCTGACTTTAGTTCTGTATTCCACTGTGACAGTCAACTTGGAGATTGTTTCCACAGGACACAGAAACACCTGCATTGTTCACATATGACCCTGCCATGGAAGCTACTACTGAAGGCCTAAAAATAATGTTACCATTTAGCTTAGTTGTAGTTTTTATATAAAAAAGCCTCTGCTGCAGCATATTAAGCCCGCCTATTCAGGAGGACTTCCGCTTGTATTTTCCTCACTTTTAAATTAAACTACTTTTTTGTATTCTGACTCTCTTGTCTCTAGCCTGATCTGTTTGGCTCTGGCCACCCACAGATTAGGTTGGTTTCAGTCCAACTGACAGGTGCAGTATTTTAGTCTTTGAAGAACTGAAGTTGAGAAACATTCAAAGGATAATGAAGATGTGAATAGTGTGTCTAATTGGGCTGCAGCTTAAATTAGGAATTACACAGGAGGAGTTATGTAAAGTAGATACTGGAAGAAATGAGATTAAAAGCATGATTATGAGAAATACCTTTCTAATCATTCTAATGCTGTGAAAGATGTTTGATGATTTGTGGGCATAAATTTGCTCCTGAATATTGTTCTACATATACTGTAGCCAAAGAAAATATGGCCAGAGGCCTCAGTTACATGAAAAATCATGTGATTCTGGAGAAAGATCACTGGATGGAAGGCAAAGGACCCGGTACTGAATTTTGTCTCCATCATTTCTGTGATATCAGACGAGTCACTTAAACTCTATGGACCTCAGATTTCTATATGCAGAATGAGGAAGGTAAACTAAATGATCTGTAAACTTTCCTACAGTTAAGTTGTGACGTACTCATGTAAGTGTATATGTGCATCTATGTGTGTATGTGTACATGTTTGTGTATACTTGGGCACGTATGAATTTATATGTGTATGCTCATCTATATACACAAATGTGCCTATATGCTATGCATCTATTTTTATATATGGACAATAATTATGCATGTGTAGCTAAATTATGCGTGCATAGATTATATATGTATGAACATATATATAATACATGTATATATGCATATATAATACATATAAAGATATATTGTGTGCATATGTGTGTGTGTAGTGTGTGTGTGTGGCATGTGTGTGTGTGTGTGTGTGTGTGTGCATGTCAGAGGTGGAATAAGGAGGTATAGGTAGAAAAATGGAATTATAGGTTTTCCTTTTTCCTGTTTCCTGTACATAATCAAGACTCTTGAAAATAAAGGCAATGCACCATTTTTTTTTACTAAGTTAAAAAAGAATTTACTAATCATAAAAATATTAATATAATTTTAACTGGAAGAACCAACTACATTTTCAACAGTGAAAACAACAAATTTTAATCATCTTTTTTTTTTTTATGTCATGGACTTGTATTAGAATCTTTTCTCTTTTTTTTTTTCCCTTGGTCTAGAGCAATGTTCTGTATTCTCATGCATTAGTAGGGCATAATTTATTTAAGGACCAAATAACTGAACTCAAAACAACTTGATTTCCCTAGTGTACACTCTAAATTTCACTCTAGCAATCAAGCACAGTATATTTAAATGTGATTTAATAGCACTTAGTTCATATATTATTTAATTTATTGCATGGAGTATCTGTACAATTTCATCATTGTAGTGCAAAAACAATTCCACTGAGTAAGTGCGACTGTTACAGCTACTGCCTTTAGTATTAAAATGCAGTTTTCTCCATTATTCATATCCATTCCATTTAATACTGTGATAATTTTGAAATAAAATGCCATTCCATACTTTACTCTGTGGAAATGTATTTTCATATTATGTCTAAAATAATTAAGATGAAGTGGTGCTTAGTATTAAAAGTCCTTTCATGTCAAGAAGAAATGGTTTTGTAGGGTAAAGACCTAGACTGAAACCATAGCACTTTGTGTGTGTGTGTGACTGCCTAATGGCTTCCTTAAAAATAATTCTGACAGATTCAATTTACCTAAAAACAGCCCTGTGAAATTAGCTATATTTCTGAAATACAAGTGGTCTTAAGGTACAGGTTTCCTGTTGCATAAAGCTTCCAGGAATATCACTTTTATGGGGTTAGAGAGGAAAGCTGACAATGCAATTTACTGTATATTTCTGAAATGAAAGTTAGGAATAATGGGAATGATAAGCAACAAACGTTAATGAAGTGCCCACTATGTATCAGGTCCCACATCTTCAATAATGGCTTATATATTATCTAGCATTTAAAGATTTGTAAAGAGTTTTACAAAATATTATCTCATTTTATCCTCATAAAAGCACTGGGAGATGAATATTGTTATTAACCCTATTTTATAGGTAAGGAAACAGAGGAAGGCAACAGTTAAGCACTTTGTTCAGGGTGACATAGTCAATGAGTTCTGTGGCCAGATTGTACTTTGATCTTTTTTATCATTTTTTCAAGTTCAGTACTCATGGACTCTCTATTTGTGTCTCTGTGTCTCTTTCTGGTGTATGTGTGTGTGTGTGTGTGTGTGTGTGTGTGTGTGTGTGTTTTGGGGAATGGTGGGGAAAATTGGTATTTATTTTCTGTGTAAATTTGGGTAAGCCATTTAACTTTTTTAATGTATAAAATATTCAAGCTAGATGATGCTGTTGATGATCCTGGACTATTTACTTCTGCTTAAGGATACAGATAAATGAGGAAGAAAAATATGCTTTTAAATCAGTGTGATTTATATAACAGAAAGATCACAAGATCAGAGGGTAAGAGGACTCATACTTGAATCATTTCTACAGTTTTTTTTTTTTTTTTTTTACTACCAATAACAAATCATGTTTGACTAGAGTCAGTTAGAAAGTTTCAAAAGATTACCTTTCTATAATTGATGAGGTTTAGATTTGGGGAACCCAAATGAAATTAGGGTTTCTGGTAGTCAGGGAGTTAAATGATGAAGTCTGGTGGCAGATTCCGGGTTCAGGGAATCAAATGGAGGGGTTTGGCTCCCTTGCAACCCCTCAGGATTTGGCACAAGGGTAGGGAGTTTTGGGAAACTCCCTTCTGGTGGTGCAGAGGCTCCCTGTAATGGAATTTATAGACCTGAAAACCTAGATTGATAAAAGAGATTTATTATGGGGATTGGAAGTAAGGTTAAAGTCTGGTTAGGAAATAGGTGAGGGTAAAGAGAGGATAACACTAGAAACAGTTTTCCAGTGGGCAGAGGCCCTTGGTGTTCCAAGCATAGCATTCTATGACATGTTTGGAACCTCTTCCAAGAGAGGATTTTAATTTGGCTCTTTTTTATAATGAGAGATTTAGCTAAAGGGGACCCATGGGTAGAGTCCCAAGTTGGCTCCTTGATGGGTTTCAGCTAGGGCTATAATTTGAATTAAATTCAGTGAGTTTTAGGACTGAGCCAATCCCATCCAGATAGTAAAGATGAAACTGTGTGTCCTTGGGGCGGGGTCCCTCATTGAGGCAGAGTTCAAGGAGATTTTCTCCTTTAAGGATTTTCAGAGTTTCGGGGTCCACTCTTCACAATGATAGTCTAGGTGACACTATATCATATCAATTGGTAATGATTTCAGTTCTATATAATATGCATATATAATGTATATATATTTTATATATAGAAGTGTATGTATATTTGTGCATATCTACATCAGCATATCCATAAACACTTAAATCAACAGAAGAGCAAAAAGATCAACACATTTAAACACATAACTTAGAAAAGTTAGAAAATTATCAAATTAAAAAACTCCAGCACACATACACCCACACAGACAAGTAGAAATTCTAAAAATCAAATAATGTACCTCAGACTATCCTTTGCATCATAACCAATTATTCATCCAAACATCCCTAAACCATTTACCCTGCTACTACTTATTTATTTCTTTTTGCTGAGGCAATTGGGATTAAGTGACTTGCCCAGGATCACACAGCTAGGAAGTGTTCCTGCTACTACTTATTATACACCTATAGACATGCACAGACTATACACTGCGTATTATATCATTCTGTTTTAGAACCATTGCCCTAGAACCAGATTATCCCAATTGATACCTCATTCATCATTAATATATATGGCTCATCATATCTAGCTAGCTTCAGGCAGCAGGCTATGCTTCCTATCTTCTCTTACCAATTATCTAGGTGATCTTGAATGTTTTTAAAATTGCTCAATTTTTCACAGAGTTGGGTGAATATCCCTAGTTGTATGGCCTCACAATCTAACCTTGTCCTCATCAGTATTTGCCCTACTCTTTATAAATTCTATGGCAAAGTTTGCATCATTGAATAGCCTGTTTATTTCCCTTTTTTCCTATGATGTGGCATTGCCTGCTGCCTTAGAAAGACAAATATCTTTGTTATTGCTTCTTACTCATTGTATTCTCACTCCAAGGTATCTCTATAAGTTTTCCTTTGCCTGTGCCCAAAATAAAGGCTTCTAGCTTTGGAATTTTCTGTTGGCTACGAGATTTCTATGAAATCTTCAGGTCTCCAAATGACTGAAATGGAAATGTATGCATATTCAGGTGTTATTTTAAGATTGAATTTCATAATTTGCAATACACTTACACAACAGAGTTTTTGCCAGCACACTGGAAAGTTTTTCTTTCTTTTTTTTTTCCAGTGAGATTTAAGCCAAGTTAATGATAAAATCCAGATAATTTGCTAAGTCATAGGTATCTCTGTCAAAAAAACTTAAACTTATGAAGTGGACAAAAGAATTTAGTGTTGAGTGGGTACCGCTGAATGATGTCACCACAGCACATACCACACAACTGAAGTTGACTTTGAAAGAGAAAACCAACATAATGTTAACCTTTATTCAGTTGTAGATGGACATTTAAAAACAAACAATTTCCAGTCTACCAGTATCTCTTAAATAAATATCATAACATTCCTTCTCTCTATTTCATGCTTTCACCCACCAGCCACACCTGACAGGGAATAGTAATGGAAATTTTACCTGCTTTCTGCTTAAGGGCATACTATCCATTTGCTTTCTCTGGCAGACATTCATGATGAAAGTTCTAGTCTGGATATAGTTGGAGGGGTTTCTAGTACTTTTGAAAATTATATGTGGATAAAAACTTGAAGTCAGAGGCAAAGTCTATTTCTGTGTGAAAGACGAAAGGAATAAAGGGAGAAAATATCAGTGTCTTTGTTATATAAAACAGAGTTGTCTGGGCTTTTCCCCCTTGGCTCTATAACTCCTGTATTATCTAGGAGCAAGATAAGTCCTGGTTTTGGCACAAATTAGACCATGGTCAAGACCCCTCTCCAAACATCAGTTTCTTCACCTTTGAAATGAGAATATATCACAAAGAATCAATGTGAAAAAAAATTCATTGTGAACCAAAACGTAAAAATTTTCATATTATTATAATAAATCAGTTAGCAAGTCCTTATTGAAAGCTTACAGTTGTATGTGACATGCATTGTGTTAAATTTCAGACTACAAAGAAAAATAAAAAAAAAGTTCCTTCTCTCAATTAACTTACTTCCTAATGTGCAAGAAGTCATTTGTATCAATCATGTATATAAAATATGTCTTGTATTTACAAGACACATACAAAGTAGATATATGGTAACATCTTAAAACATATATTTAAAAGCTGATGCTTTGATAGGCAAATGTTTAAAGGTGGACAAGATTTTATTTAATTTTTTGAAAAATGAAGCAAGGCTATTGAATCTGAAATTTATGACTAAGCACTTTTTTTTAAAACTTTGTGTTGATTAATAATTATGTGTGTTTGTTCACCTGCCCCTCTTACAGTATTCATTACTTTTCCCAGAAGGGATATTCATTAATATCTGTTATGCAAACACATCTTGTTCTTTTGAAAGTTTTTCTCTGCTAAGTTTTAACTGGTTGCCTGCGCTTGCCAGTCCATGATAGGTGAACTTAAATTTCCATGAGCGTTTTAGAAGAATGATGGAATTATCAGCTTTAATGGACCATAGTGACCAATCCAACTGTTAAATCATATATCACAATTTGTTTAGCCATTTTTCAACTGATAGACATACTTTTAATTTTCAGTTCTTCACCACCTCTAAAAGAATTGCTATAAATATTTTTGCACAAATAAGTACCTTTTATTTTTTGGATCTCTTTGGGATAGTGACCTAGTAATGGAATTGCTGAGTATGGTATGCAGTTTTATATCCCTTTGGGCATGATTCCAAATTGTTCTTCTGAATGTTAGGATCCATTCATAACTTCACAAACAAGGCATTAGGTCCCAGTTTTCCCACATCCTCACCAACATTTATCATTTTTTTCCCTTGTCAATCTGATAAGTGTGAGGTAGTACCTTAGAGTTGTCTTAATTGGTATTTCTATCTTTTTTTTTTTTTTTTTTTTTTTTTTTAGGTTAAGCGTCTTTTTTATTTATTTATTTTTTATTATTATAGCTTTTTATTTACAAGATATATGCATGGGTAATTTTTCAGCATTGACAATTGCAAAACCTTTTGTTCCAACTTTTCCCCTCCTTTCCCCCACCCCTTCCCCCAGATGACAGGTTGACTAATACATATTAAATATGTTAAAGTATAAGTTAAATACAACATATGTATACATGCCCATACAGTTATTTTGCTGTACAAAAAGAATCGGACTTAGAAATATTGTACAATTAGCCTGTGAAGGAAATCAAAAATGTAGGTGGACAAAAATAGAGGGACTGGGAATTCTATGTAGTGGTTCACAGTCATCTCCCAGAGTTCTTTTGCTGGGTGTAGCTGGTTCAATTCATTATTGCTCTATTGGAACTGATTTGGTTCATCTCATTATTGAAGAGGGCCACGTCCATCAGAATTGATCATCATATAGTATTAACCAATTCATGAATTCCTCCTTAGAATAGTTAATCTTTCCATATGTTCATTACCATTTTTAAACCTTGTTTTTACTGTGAAAATTGCCTGGAATATCTTCTATCCTCTTCTTCATTGATTCAAATGGTATAATTTCTTCAACGATTAACTTAAAAATCATATCCTCTGAAAAACCTTCCTTTCTTTATACTGATCATTCTTTGACCTCTAATTCCTGTATTACTAATGTTCCTTTACTAGTAGTCTCCATCTAGGATCTTCATTTTTGTACAAATGGCTTAGAATCTGCCACAGAAACTCCCTTCTATATTGCCACTGAAGATTATGATACCTGCATTTTTCTTTCTTTCTATTTTCTTTTGATTGCCTTGAAGAGCCCAATCTTCTTTCCCACCCTTACCCTGAATCCAACTGACTAAAAATCAGTTCTCCACGTTGACAGTTGTTCTTATATTCATCTTCAATCACAATGGACAAGTTTCTCAATGTAGTAATAAGGTAGCTGGCTTAGATGAGAGGAAAAAAGAAAAGAATATACTGCTTAGTATTTACAATTTGTTGGCATTGATGAGAAGAAGAATATAATCAAACACAACAAACATAACACATTTTATAAGCTATACTTTTGTGTTGAGGCTGCTTGACCCTGAAGGTTTAGATGAGACACAATCAGTGTCCTAGTGGAATTTAGGATTTGGAGAAGGAATAAAAGGAGTGTGGATAAAGTATTTTCCATCTTAGTATGCATTTCTAGGGTCAGTATTCAGCTGGCATAGTTAACATGATCACTTAAAGCCGGTTACAATATTTACCAGTACTTAGGGAAAATTCCAGGTAGGCAAGGAGAGGTTGTTCTAAATTGAATGGAGAATAAGAATACCTCAGATATCTAGGGCAAATAAATTAACAGGATGCTGTGGATTGTTGAGATCCAAGTCACTGAGCAGAATGAACTGTTCATCAATTAGGAAATTCAAAGCTAATAGAATTCATGGGTTATTAAGAAGTCAGAATTTAGAGTATCAGATAGAAAATTAGGTGAGTTCCCTTATCCTCCACAACTCCCTTATTAAACTATATTTCTCTAATACTTCACAAACTGTTTATTATAAAAATACACAATTCCTTTACTTGTGTAAAACTGGTCATTTTGTTGTCATCATTTCCTTTATATGCAGTGGCAATGTCCATGTTTCTGTTCTTTTGACCTTTACTCTTTTCTCTGATTAGAATGCCTTAATCATCATGGAAACAAAGGATCATAAATTAAAAGTTGGAGAAAATCATGGAAGTAGTCCAAGTTACTAGTCCCATTTTATACATAGGAAACTGAAATTCATGTTGGTTAAGTGATTTGGCCAATGTAATAGAGCTAGTGAGAATCAGAGGTGGGATATAAACTTTGCTTGTCTTACCTCAAGGTCATTGTTAAGCCCTATCATACTTTTTGTTTGATTGTTTTAATGAAATTTAAATTGGTTATTAACGGGTATTAAAAATAATTTGAGGATCTTATTGTAAGTCTCTGCCATTATATAATTTTTTCTTTTTTATATCAATTTAATCCCATTTATGTGTAAAACAATTTTTAAACATTTGTTTTTAAAACTTTGAGTTTCAGATTCTCTTCCAACCTCCTCACTCCAACACTCATTGAAAAGGTACATTTGAAGTTATGTAAAACATTTCCATAAAAGTTATGTTGCAACAGAAAACCTAGATCTCCTCTCCACAAAAAATCCTCTAGAAAAATAAAGTAATACAGTTAAAAAAATGGAAAACAAAAGTAAAATCTTATCATTCTTGAAAGACCCAACTCATGAAACAGACAAAAGATATATATATATATATATATATATATATATATATGTATATATATATACATATATATAGATAGATAGATAGATGATAGATTTTTTTCTCCATGAAGTCTTGAATCATTGCTTAAACTCGCAGTGGTTATCTTGTCTTTATGACTCCTGTCATACTATTTTGATCAACCCATCTTTTGGGCAACTATTGCACATTACATTTTGTGTACTTCTATTGATTATTTAAGTATTTTTAAAGTCAGTATCTCATATCACTCTCTAGGTTGTAAAGTCTGCAATGGGACCCAATATATCACATACTTCTTCATACCTTCAGATCAGTTGGTGGTCACTATATTTGGTGGTACTGGCTAGTATGTTGTCGCTGCTGCTGATTAAGAGGATAATAAAATATGTGCTCAATAACCTGACCTTCAAAATGAAGGAGAAAGTGGGAAGAACCTGAAAAAATTTTATATAGAAGTTTTTTTTTTAAGGGAATATTTTGATTATGTATCTCACTAATTGTGTAGGCTTTCCTTCTCTCCCCTCAAACTCTTAGGGCTTTTCCTGAGGATATTATGGAGAACCTACTGCAATGTCATTCTAGGTGCCTCTGGGAAAGGCATAATTAACATTCTCAGAGGTTGTCCTTTTTAGGACAGTGATCCAATGATAAGGATCCATCCCATCCTTAATCAGAGCCAAAAGCTTAGAAATTGATCAAACTAGCAGAAAAGTGAAAGAAAATTCTCTCATTTCTGTTTTCTTAATTTGCTCAAAATTTTCTCTGTGATGGAAAGCATGTACTCCCTGAATACAAAAGAAAGGATAGTTTCTTCCTCCTTCTCATACTAGAGGTTTTAATGGAATGAGTAAAGTAAGGGTTTATTAAGATTTGCATATATAAGATTATAAGGAAATATGAAGTAGTATGAGGTATGTATCTTGATGAAATAGAATGGGATTCATATACAGTAGAGTACAATAAATGTAGTGGCAAGGGGAAAAAAAATGAACATTTTGACGTGTCAGTGGGAAAAGGAAAGTGTATGATGAAATCCAATAACGGAATGTTGTAATGAGATGTGGACATGAAAGGGTGTAATGAGATGTGCATATATAAAAGAGTGTGTAATTCAATGTGTAAGGGAAAAGTTGTAATTACATGCGTAAATGGAACTATAATGAAATCTGAATGCTGAAAGAGTGTAATGAGATGCATACCAAGAATAACATAATGAGATGCTGAAAAGAAATGGTGTAATGGGATAGATAAATGGTACAGTATGATAGGATGCAGAGAGGGAAAAGTGTAATGAGGTTTGCACATCTAAGCAGTGTGATGAATGTGGGAATGAAATGGTGTAATGAGATTCCAAAAGGGACATTTGTAATGAGATGTACATGTCAGAGGGCTGTAATCAGAGTTGTAAATAGAATGGTTTAATGATATGTGAAAGGAGGATAGAGTGAGAAGACATGTATAAAGAAGTACATGAGATGGCATGAATGTGTAAAGAGTAAAGAGATGCCCTCATGTGTGTCATGATGGTCATGAGAGGTGTGTTGAGATACTTACAAGAGAATGCATTATGAGATATCTGTGTTGAGTATTGAGGCAGCTAGGGAGAGAGCACAGTAGATAGAATGCTGGATTTGGAATCAGAAAGAGGCGAATTCAAATACTGTCTCAGGAATATAGTGATCTTGGGCAAGTCACTAAGTCTCTGTGTCCATTTCCTCAACTTTAAAATGGAGATAGTAACACAAGATTGTTGTAGAGAACAAATGCGATAACATATGTAAAATACTTAGAAAACCCTAAGGCAATATATAAATATTAGTTATTATTTTTATATGACAACAAATGCATGAGAGAAATGCCATGATGCTATATAAACGTATGAGTAAACATATAGGTAGCTAGATGGTACAGTAGCCAGAAAATGCTTTGATTAAAGTAAGGAAAATCTGAGTTCAAAACCTGCCTCAGAAATTTACAAGCTATGTGATCCTGGACAAATCATGTAACATATGCCTACCACAGTCTTCTCATCTGTAAAATTAGGGATAATAATGTCATTTACAAAACAGTTCAAATGACATAATCTATGCAAAGTGTTTTGTGAATCTTACAGAACTATATAAATATTAAGTTGATAAAATTTTCAATAAGGTACATTAAAAAAAGAACAATAGATCAGGAGCATAAAATAGGTATATAGTGTGTATGCCACATAATGCTATTTTATTTTTTAAAATAATAATAATATTATCACTTCCTTACTCATAAAGTTGTTTGGGGGCTCAAATGAGATGTGGCATATTGAAGTGCTATACAGCACTATATGAATGTAAATGTTATTAATAATGCTATTATTATTTATAATGCATATATTATACTTATCAATTTGTAACATATCAGTATTTTTGAAACTATCTATATTTATAATTTAATTAAATAATCGCGCTGTTCTCAAGGAATTAGTATTTCTTGGCTTATCTCTATAACTTGTCTTAAAATACAAATCTTTAAGTGACAATAAACTATCTCAAAGAAGAATCATTCCCTATTGCTTCTCAAGTTCATTTGTTTCTTTCTTTCTCCTGCCTTTCCATTCTCTCTCATCTGACCCATCTCTCTCTGACTCAGGGGTTCTGTCTGTATACTTTACTTCAAAACTATAAACCTAAACTTGATTGTTGTTTCCCCTCCCCACAACCTGCTAAAGAAAAACTATTTGCAGTAAATTGAAGAATCTCTATTAATGTAGTCAAAGAGAATAGGAGTCAAAAAAATCTACTAACTAAAGACTGGTATCAAAACTGGCCTTTTGCAATAACTTACAAACGGAAAAGTGAGCTAAATATAAAAGGGTGTATTGTTTTTTCGATAGAGGAGAATGTAAGAAAATACCATTCACAACTATGGCTTTGATCAGAAGAGATAAAACAGACAATATTATTTAACATAATTTTAATAATCATTTAAAAGAATAAAATAACAGCAGCTAGATCAGAAACTTTCAAATGGAAAAAGAATTTGCAGCAAATCTTTGTGATAAATACTGATAGATAAGATATACAAGTAATGTAACACAAATATTTCCCGGGACCAATAATAGACAAATGATCAAAATATCCATAAGAAGAATTTCATATTATCAATAACTATGTGGTTCTGCCAAATGATTGTAAAAGAAATACAAACTAAAGCAACTCAAAAAAGTCAAAAACAGAAAAAGTTACACAAAAGGAACATATTCATAGAGTACTTTTTTATAACGGTCAAAAATTAGATAACAAGGGAATATTCGCCCATTAATTGGGAATTTTTTTTAATGTGGTATATGAATGGCATAGAGGATTATTGCAGATATCAGTTTGAGACATTCAGAGACATAGAGAAATATAAGGAGAAATGGAAAATAAGCACAATGATGATAATAATATTATAATATTACCAATACTATAGGTGATTGCTGTCAAATTACATGAGAATAAAAAGAAGAAACTTCACTCCTTTCCTTGGTGATTTAGAGGGGGAGCATCTATTGATAATGAGTACTTTTATGTATTCCCAGATGTAATCTCTGTATTAGTTGATTTTGATTAATTATTTTTTTAAATTACCAAAAAAGTTTCATTGTACTGTGTATCAGACAATATTCTGGGAAATGATAAACAAAAATAAATGACACATTTTTTAGAAGTTGGTTTTTTATTTAATAGAAAAAGAACTTTGGTATGATGAATTAGATAATCATTTAGAGAGGAGGGAAATGTGAGGTTCAAAACATCCTGAACTTGGAGAGAGAAAGGCACAGCACTTCTCCAATCCAACAATTATTACATTTAGATAGATATTACATCTGGGTAAATGGTGGAACTTGGAGTAAAGATAATCTGAGTTCAAATCCAGCCTCAGAAACTAATGGCCAATCATTTAAACTATCAGCCTCAGTTTCTTTGTCTGTAAAAGTGAAGGCGATAATAATACTTCTTCCAAAAAAAATTTGTGAGAATCAAATGAATTAACACATGTAAAGTACTTTGTAAGTCTTAAAACACTAAATAAATACTACCTATTACTATTGTCATTAACCATCTAGTATGTAAATGATACTTTTGTAAATGTTGGGGATTAAAAAAAAACTTTCTAAGCTTCATTTTAAAAATACAGTTAATGAATGCTTCACAGTATTGTGAGCATCAAGTGGAAAAATCTTTGTAAAGCATTTTGTTAACTTTAAAATATTGTATACATGTCAGCTAGTTTGTTCTTTTTATTTTGCCTTATGCAGATATCACTTAAACTGTTGTGAATTTGCTCTTACAGAGATTTATTTTATGCTTACAAGTAAAGAAGAATGGTTGAAAAAATATCTTTCAGTGCAAAAGGCTGTAATACTATGATCTCTGTTTTCTGTCAAGATCACCAAATGGAATGTTCTTTTTTGTTGTTGTTGTTTGTATTTTTTATGAGATCATTCAGTTACACAGCTAATAAGTATTAATTTTCTGAGTTTGGATTTGAGCTCAGATACTCCTGACTCTAGTGGTGGTACTTTATCCACTGTGCCATTTAGGTGCTCCCTAAGTGGAATGTTCTGATTTCAGTGTCTTATAACAGAGAGTGGGAGTGAGCATACATACCATGAACAAGTTACCAGTTTTGTGATAGTTTTAATATATTTACTCATCCATTAAGGAAGAAGATACATTGTACTGTATTGTCAGAAACTTCATCACCAAAAGCAGAAATAATATAAAAATTTGGAATATTAGCACTAGTGAGTAATTTGCACATCTTTTAATCCAACTCATCATTATGTAGCAGAAACTGACAAGTTAAGATGACTAGCCCAAATTCACCTTGAGACAAGTAAGTAGCAAAATTGGGATTTGAACCCAGATCCTTTGATGCCCCAAGACTACTCTTTTTGCACATTTTTGGCAACAAAATGTTATTATTCTACTTATTAATAAGTATTATGTGTCATAATTTTTAAAAAAAATTAATTCTGAATTTCACATGCATTGTTTTAACTAAAGAATTCCTGTAATTTGACCTAGGCAGTCCCAGAAAGCAGAGGGGCCAGGGCAGATGGATGCATCTAAGCAGCATCAATTTCTTTTTTTTTTTTTTTTTTTACATGACCAAAACGTTATTTTGCTGTACAAAAGAATCAGACTCTGAAATATTGTACAATTAGCTTGTGAAGGAAATCAAAATGCAGGTGTGCATAAATATAGGGATTGGGAATTAAATGTAATGGTTTTTAGTCATCTCCCAGAGTTCTTTTTCTGGGCATAGCTGGTTCAGTTCATTACTGCTCCTTTGGAAATGATTTGGTTGATCTCGTTGCTGAGGATGGCCTGGTCCATCAGAACTGGTCATCATATAGTATTGTTGTTGAAGTATATAATGATCTCCTGGTCCTGCTCATTTCACTCAGCATCAGTTCGTGTAAGTCTCTCCAGGCCTTTCTGAAATTATCCTGTTGGTCATTTCTTACAGAACAGTAATATTCCATAATATTCATATACCATAATTTATTCAGCCATTCTCCAACTGATGGACATCCATTCAGTTTCCAGTTTTAGCCACTACAAAAGGGCTGCCACAAACATTCGTGCACATACAGGTCCCTTTCCCTTCTTTATAATCTCTTTGGGATATAATCCCAGTAGTAATACTGCTGGATCAAAGGGTATGCTCAGTTTGATAACTTTTTGAGCATAGTTCCAAACTACTCTCCAAAATGGTTGGATTTGTTCCCAACTCCACCAACAATGCATCAATGTCCCAGTTTTCCCGCATCCCCTCCAACAATCATCATTATTTTTTCCTGTCATCTTAGCCAATCTGACAGGTGTGTAGTGCTATCTTAGAGTTGTCTTAATTTGCATTTCTCTGATTAATAATGACTTGGAGCATCTTTTCATATGACTAGAAATAGTTACAATTTCTTCATCTGAGAATTGTCTGTTCTTATCCTTTGACCATTTTTCAATTGGAGAATGGCTTGATTTTTTATAAATTAGAGTTAATTCTCTATATATTTTGGAAATGAGGCCTTTGACTGTAAAAATATTTTCCCAGTTTATTGCTTCCCTTCTAATCTTGTCTGCATTAGTTTTGTTTGTACAAAAACTTTTCAGTTTGGTATAATCGAAATTTTCTATTTTGTGATCAGTAATGATCTCTAGTTCTGCTTTGGTCATAAAGACCTTCCCCTTCCACAGGTCTGAGAGGTAAACTATCCTGTGTTCCTCTAATTTATTAATAATTTTATTCTTTATGCCTAGGTCATGAACCCATTTTGACCTTATCTTGGTGTACGGCGTTAAGTATGGATCAATGCCTAGTTTCTGCCATATTAGTTTCCAATTTTCCCAGCAATTTTTATCAAACAGTAAGTTCTTATCCCAAAAGCTGGGATCTTTGGGTAGCAGCATCAGTTTCTACTCCATCACCAATGACTCTCTCTTCTATGTCCCTAGATTTTCATAGTCAAAAGGAATAACAAAATTATTTGAATTGTGTTGATGAGCTCCAGGAAATTTTACAATGTGCTCCTTGAATGAAAGAAGCAAAATGAACCTATTGTTGAGCATGTCCAACTCATCAACATGGATTCATTATTTATGATAAGTATTTGCTGACAATTATCAAATAGAGTTTTTGCTAAATTTGTTAAATGATATATCATAGCACCATAAAATAGAAACAGGGCTGAATTAATACTGACCACCCTTTAATTCTCAATGATTGGCAAGAATTTGGACCTATCACCCTCTATTCTAAAATCCTTTAGCATATTCTGTCTATACTACTTATGTGACATAAGCAAACGTTTGCTATTACTTTAGTATTTAGTATTACTTTAGTAGTGTGGTATTTCTGCTCTCTTCAGTTAACTACAGTGGGGTTGCTTTCTTGTAGTTCTGAAATGAGTACACACACACACACACACACACACATACCCATTATAACATGATGGGATACGACATGTCATAACATATAATACTTCCTGACTATGAGATTGTTTTCTTTTTTCATCCTGCTATATTGCCTTTCATATGTTAATTAACAAGAAATATTTTTTTTCCCAAAATGGAGTTGTCTTTTTTCAAACCAATTGTTTCTATATAATCAGTTTTCCAATAGTTAAAAAAAATTCCAAAATAGATGTAAATTTAGAAGAAAGGATAACGAGAAGAGTAGCTCTAGCTTGGTCTAATAAGTAGAGCATGATTAATAATAAACTCTAGACATCTTGAAAAATTAGGACTAGAGAGACCTTTATTCTATCTGATTCATATTGAAGTTTGATATAGTATAATACTGAAATATAAAAGCCATGTTTATATATTGGATTTAAAACTTCTCCTTACAAATTGAATTGAAAACAGAAAAATTTGTATACAAATTAAGACACTTAGTGACTATGTGACCCTGTACAAGGAACTCATCCTAGAACTTTTTTGGTGACTGAGTTATCCAACTCTGTAAAAGAAGGAAGGTGAGTTCTGATCATTAAGGCCTAATTCTTAGCTCTAAATTTATGATCTACTATCTTAACAACTTTTATCTGTTTATTAAGTTCACATGTGAAGTGAAAAAGATTTTCTTTTTTTAAGTTTTTTTTTTTTTTTTTTTTTTTTTTTTTTTTTTTTTTTTTTTTTTTTTTTTTTTTTTTTTTGGTGAGGCATTTGGGATTCAGTGACTTTCCCAGGGTCATGCAGTTAGAAAGTGCCAAGTGTCTAAGTCTGGATTTAAACTTAGATCTTTCCAACTCTAGACCTGATTCTAGCCACTGCATTATCTAGCTGCCCCAGTCACTTCTATTTCTAAAAAATACGTCAGTATAAACACTTAGCATAATACTTAGTATATTGTAGGTGTTTAATCAATGTTTATTACTTTGATAAGGCTTAGATATGGAAATTGATCTATTATATTTAATACTGGGTTACCAATGTTGGGTTATTAATAATGTTGTTATTTTGGTTAAATCTTACATAAAATTTGAGAAGATTCTGATTTAAAATGCCAAGACAAAGTCACAGAAAAAGCATTCTCTTCAAAAGTGGAAAAATCTCTTATTCTTATCATAGGACCTGACAGTTATTAGAAACTACATCCATTTTTAAGAATATATAGTTATTTCTTAGCAAGATGTGTAAAAGATTATGCACATGATCAAAGGAGTAATGTTGCTTGGCCCTGTGAATTAGCATCTCTAATGACAAACAGTGAATAGCTATTTTGACTCAACAATAAACAACTGTTTTTTGTTTTTTTTTTTTTTTTCCAAGTTATATGTGAAAATAATTTTTTTTTGTTATACGTATACATTCATATTTTTAACATTGCCTTATGAATCTTGTTAGGAGAGGAAAATCAGAACAAAAGGGAAAAACCATAAGAGAATAAAAAACAGAAGAAAAAGAAAAAAGTAAACATAGCATATGTTGATTTACATTCAGTATTCATAGTACTCTCTAGATGTGGATGGTGTTTTCCATCCATTATTTATTGGGATTGCCTGAATCACTGAATTAAGAAGAACCAAGTTTGTCATAGTTGATCATTACATAATCTTGATGTTAATATGTACAATGTTTTCCTGGTTCAGCTTATTTTGCTCAGCATTGGTTCATGTAAATCTTTCCATGCCTTTCTAAAATCATCCTGTTCATCATTTTTTATACAATAATAATATCCCATTACCTTTATATCATAACTAATTCAGTCATTCCTCAATTGATGGGCATGTACTCATTTTCCAAGTTTTTGTTACCACAAAAACAATTGCTACAAATATCTTTGCATACATGGGTCCTTTTCCCTGTTTTATCATTTCTTTGGGCATTGTTCCAAACTGGTCTTCAGAGTGGTTGGAAATTTCACAACTCCATGAACATTGCATTAGTGTCCCAGTTTTCCTACATCCTCTCCAAAATTTATTATTATCTTTTCCTGTCATTTTAGCCAATCTGAGAGGTGTGAAATGGTACTTCAGAGTTGTTTTAATTTGTGCTTCTCTCTTTAGAGAATTTTCACTTATTGATAGATGGCTTTAATTACTTTGCCTGAAAATTGTTTGCTTATATCCTTTGACCATTTATCAATTGGGTAATAACTTATAGTCTTATAAATTTGACTTAGTTTTTATATATTTTAGAAACTTCCCCTCCCAACTTTATGCTTCTTTTTAAATCTTTGCTGCATTGGTTTTGTTTGTACAAAACTTTTTTTAATTTGATGTAATCAAAGTTGTTCACTATGCATTTCTTAATGTTCTCTAGTTCTTCTTTGGCTATAAATTCCTCCCTTCTCTAAAGATCTGATAGGTAAATTGTAAAGTCCAAGCTAGCTCCCTGGAGGCCTCAGGGTCAGCCCGAGTCAAAATAAGTAAAAGTCCTTGGTCTTCAGAGAGAGAAGTGGAGACAGACAAACTGCCACAAGTTCGCCACCAACCTCCCTTCTCCTGGTCCTGCTGCAAAGTAAATTTCTCTCACCTCTCTCACCTCTCTCACTCTCTTAATCCTTACCTACAATTATCTGTATACACCAAACATGGAGCCAGCACAGAACAATGAGAAGGACCATTTTTCCAAAAAATATGCTAATAGAATTATTGTCCAATAGGTAATCAGCTTTAAGTGCTCAGTTGTCTGATTCAAGCACACCTTTTAAGAGTTTCCGTCATTTACAATAAACTATCCTTTACTCTTCTAATTTGCTAATACTATCACCCTTTACTATCACCATATTGACTTTATTTTGGTATGGGATGTGAGATGTATGTCTATGCTGAATTTCTGACATTATTTTCCAGTTTTCCCATCATTTTAAAAAATGAAATAGTGAGGTTTGATCACAGAAGCTGGAGTTTTGGGGCAAATCAAACACTAGATTACTGTAGTCATTGATTGTTGTGTCATATATAGCTAATCTATTTCAGTGAACCATCACTCTACTTAGTACCATATGGTTTTGTTGACTGATGCTTTATAAAAGTTTTAGGTTTGGTACACCTAGGCCATCATCTATTGTATTTTTTCACTAATTCTATTGATATTCTTGACCTTTAATTCTTCTAAATGAATTTTGTTTTTATTTTTTAACTCTATAAAATAACGTTTTGATAGTTCAATTGATAAGGTACCGAATGAGTAGACTAATTTAGATAGAACTACCATTTTTATTATATTAGCTTTTCAAGAATACTGAGAATGTTCAATAATTGTTGACTTCCCATCTCCATTAAGAGGTTGATTAAGACTATCTTATCACATCCCTTTTTCGTGTCACAATTGTTCCTCATAATTTTGTTACCTTCATTTCAATGTTGCTTAATTTACTATTTTTTATCTATATTTCAGGATATTCTTCTAACTTCATGACTAATTGTTATACTCTCTTTACAAATCTCAATATTTCAGGGCCACAGAGAAAGAATGGAATCATATTTTCTCCTCTTTTCTCTTTCTCCTTCCCCAGGCCTTCAATAGAGGTGTCCAAGGAATGATAAGATGATTAGCTGCTGGATATGTTACAAGGGAAATAGATATTGAAGTACCAATTAGATTCACTCTGATCTTTAGACTCTCTCTTTGACAAATATCCTGTGGTTCCATTACATGGGGTATTGATTAACTTACCATTATGTTCATGCTACCATGTCAAATTTTTAAACTTTTACTGTATTCCCTTTTAGATTTTGTTTTTTCAGATGTCAATTTGGAGAATATTTAACTTTTCTTTAAGAACAATTAAAAATAAATTTTGAATCATTTGCAATACTGCAGTCTTGACAATCTATTTACCTCTTCTAAAGTCTTGCTCTGTTTTCTCATTATGACAAGGAACTAACATTGGTTTCTTGAAGGCATCATTATAGCAAGTTCTATTAGACTTGAAGCAGTTTAAGTGTGGACTGGGGAATGGACTTTGTTTCCCATCCAGGTAAAGATATGCTATTTAGAAAGACTAATCAATAAAGTGATAACTTTTGTGGTTATTATTACCAGATACCCATTAAGATCATCTGCTAAGGTATGAGGAAATTGCAATCTCCTTTGATTAAGAGAGTGCTCATATACATTAAATCACAGAGTCTTAACATATTTAAATGAGGTTAGGGGAAGGCATGTAGAATTAATTGTGCTACAAGGCACTTTTGGTAGTATAAAGTCAAGAGACTGTTGTATGAGAAATTTGAAAAGGAAGAGGACATTTTCAATTGAAGTTAAATTAGGGTGGGCTTCATAAAGTAGATATACAAGTTAAAAGAAATGTGGGCTTCACCAAATGGAGACAGGATATGTACTCTATTCTCTAATGAGAATGAATTGACAACAAGCATGGAGAGAAAAGATAGAAGGGAAGGATTCTGGGAACAAGGTGGAGTAGGTGACTAAATTTCGAACTTTGCAGATTTCTTCCACAAATAAAACAAATTTGTACGTCAGGACAAACATATATTGCTGAACAATTAAGAAGAATTGGGGGCTAACAGGAGTCCTCCTGGGACAACCTGAGAAGTTCTGAAAACCTGCTACAATTGGGGATTAACCTGTGTGAAGTGCAAACACCTTTGAGTTAGTTCAACAGAAACACCAAGTGGGGAATCCTGGAGTTAGCTGGATTTGCCTGCAGCTTTAGCAGGAGCCATAGAAACTTTCACCTCCAGGGTAGTTTGAGGAGTCAGGAGTCTGAGTCCAGGAAGACTGAATGAATCTTGGCTGATTAGCCAGACCCAGCTGTGCTGCAGAGATGTGGCCCTGGACAAGAAGAAATAAGCACATACAATGAGTGCAGGAGCATTAGGACAGAGACACTGCTGGCTTCTGGCACTTGCAGGAGGATAGAGCTCTTGGTTTGGGATTCCAGGTCAGAGAAGAAAGCTAAAATGAAGACAGAAGCACCATCCCACACCCCATAATTAGAGGTGCTTACACTAATACTTCTTATTAAAAAATGAATTGGCAAAAAAGAAAGACCTCAAACTTAGAAATTTAATCTGGGAACAGGGAAGACAAGGGTTAATCTTCAGAGGGGGACACTGAAGTAATAAAAAAAAAAACCTACCCTAAACAATAATGTTGGGGGGCGGAGCCAAAATGGTGGAGAAGGCACACGCGACTTTCTTAGCTCTTCTCTTACCCTCTCTATCAATATTATATCGAGCCTCAAAAATAGTCTTGACTGCTACAATTTGTAAAGATAAGAAGTAGAACAACTCACCGGCCGAAGAAAATATGCAGTCTCGCCAAAAAAGGTTTGTTCCGGGGCCAGGGGGGAGACCAGCACAGACTGGGAGAGAAATTAGGTTCCAAGGAGAGTCTCAAATCGAAAGTGAAAGCTCAAATCTCAGCACAAGCTCACAGCCCCAACCCGCAGTACAGGGCTTTTCCTTGGGGCAGTTGTGATCCTGCACGGCAGGAGAACACAGCCTGGGTTAGCCTCCAATCTGCGCAGTGGGGGGGGGGGGGGCTCGGCTTGGGGCCATAGAGCTTTCCCAGGGTTGATTTGTTGGGCAGAGACAATGGGGCAGAGTTACAGGCAGAGTTCAGTAGAATCAGTGGTCTGCAGTCAGCTGCTAATACTCACAGTCCCACAAGAGATTCTGGCCTGGGGCAGTGAAACTTTCACGCCTTAGTCTCTAGCCTAGGGCAATCGCTAACCCACACAGCCCAACTGGGCACTTCGATAGCTCGGTCAGTGCTGAATCCACCTCCTGTTGGGGGAAGGGAAAACTCTCACTCAGAGCACTCCCAAATCTCAGAGCCTGAAATCGGTTTACATCTCTCCCTGCTCTGCAGAGGAAGCTGGTAACCCCCTTGCCTAGGAGACATACCCTAAAGGCTTTAAAACATGAATAAAAAGATGAAAAGAACGATCTACAGCTTCTATGCAGAAAAAAAGCAGGTCAGCAAACCTGAAGAGACAGGAAACAGCAAAAATGCACAAGATTGTCCTCCTTTACATAATGCTCTCATAGAAGAGACCATTAAAAGTCTCAAAAGAGATTTAGAAGATAAATGGGGAAAGGAAAGAGAAGCCTTACAAGAGAGCAACAACTTCCTGAAATACGAATTGGAAAACTTAAAAAATTCCCAGGAAGTGCAGGGAAACAAAATTTGTGCATTGGAAAAAATAAAAAAAATTTCAGGAAAGTAAGAATTGTGAATTGGAAAAAATAAAGAATTCACTAGAAAGTAGGATTTGTGAATTGGAAAAGACAAAGAACTTGCAAGAAAGTAGGATCTGTGAATTGGAAAAGACAAAGAACTCGCAAAAAAGTAGGATCTGTGAATTGCAAAAAGAAAATAATTCACTAAAAAAAAAAAAAAATTAGTGAAATGGAAAAATTCACAGACAAAACAATACATTTAAAACTCAATTGACATATACAGAAAGAAGTAAAAAAAGCTAATGAAGAAAATAATTATTTAAAAATTAGAACTGAACAAACAGAAACTAATGATTCATTGAGACATCAAGAATCAGTCAAGCAAAACAAAAAATGACAAACTGGAAAAACCATGAATTATCTACCATGAAAATGACAGACTTGGAAAATAGATCTAGGGAGAGATAATCTGAGGATTATTGGACTTTCAAAGCATGATGAAAAAGAGCCTCGATACTATTTTACAAGAAATCATCAAAGAGAACTGCCCAGATGTAATAGAATCAGAAGGTAAAATAGGCATTGAAAGAATTCATCGAACACCTTCTGAAAGAGACCCTAAAATAAAATAAAACCCCAAGGAATATTGTGGCCAAATTCAGAACTATCAGATTAAGGAAAAATTTAAAAGCAGCCAAAAAAAAAAATTTAAATACCAAGGTGCCACAATAAGGATCACCCAAGATCTGGCTGCCTCCACATTAAAGGACCAAAGGGCCTGGAATCTGATATTCCGAAAGGCACAAGAACTTGGGATGCAGCCAAGAATAAACTAGTCAGCTAAGCTGAGCATTTTCTTCCAGGGAAGAAGATGGACATTTAATGAAACAAATGAATTCCATTTGTTTCTAAGGAAAAACAGAACTAAACAAAAATTTGATTCTCCAACCATAGAACTCAAGAGATGCAGAAAAGGCAAAAATAACTTTTGAGAATTGTATTTCTGTTGTGGATATACAAAAGAATATATGTATAATTTGATTTTACTGTTATAACATAAAAAAGAGAAGTAGATATGGAAAAGGGATGATGGCAGAATAAGGTGGGAAGGAGGGATAAAAAGAGGGAAACCACATCCCACAAAGAGGCAAAGGAAACTTATCAATCTGAGGGAATTTAGAGAGGGGAGGAACATTGTGAATCTTACTCATCAGAGTTGGCTCAAAGAAAAATAATTGACATTTGTTTTAGAGAAAATTTCTCTTGCCTCATTAAAATGGGGGAGGGAAAAGGGAAAAGAAAAAGAGAATCAAGGGAAGGAAGGAAAAGATTCAAAGGGGAGGGATTATAAAGAGGGTAAGCATCGTGATCCAAGTGGGTACATAGTTCAAAAAGGAAGAGGGTTGGGGAGGCAAGAAAAGTAAGCATAATCTGGGGTTATTAGGATGGCAGGAAATACAGATTTAGTAATTCTAACCGTAAATGTGAATGGGATGAACTCCCAAAAGAGGAGGTAGATAGCAGACTGATCAAAGTCAGAACCCTATAATATGTTGTTTACAAGAAACACATTTAAAGCAGGAGATACATATGGAGTAAAAGTAAAAGGCTGGAGCAAAATCTATTATGCTTCAGGTGAAGTCAAAAATCAGGGTAGCTATCCTTATCTCAGATCAAGCAAAAGCAAAAATTGATCTAATTAAAAAGAGATAGGAAGGAAACTACATCCGCTAGAAGGCAGCATACACAATGAAGCGATATCAATATTAAACATATATGCACCAAGTGGTATGGCATCCAATTCCTAAAGGAGAGCTAAGAGAGTGAAGAAGAAATAGATAACAAACTGTAATAGTGAGAGATCCAACCTTGCACTCTCAGAATTAGACAAATCAACCCACAAAACAAATAAGAAAGAAATTAAAGAAGTAAATAGAATATTAGAAAAATTAGGTATGTTAGATCTGAGAAAATTGAATGGAGATAAGGAATATACTTTCTTCCTCAGCAGTTCATGGAATCTATTCAAAATTGACCATATATTAGGACATAAAGACTCTAAATTAAATGCAAGAAAGCAGAAATAGTAAATGCTTTCTTTCAGATCATGATGCTATAAAACTACATTCAACAAAAAGTTAGGGGAAATAGACCAAAAAGTAATTGAAACAAACAATCTCATCTTAAAGAATGATTGGGTGAAGCAGCAAATTATAGATACAATTAATGATTTCACTCAAGATAATGACAATGATGAGACATCATACTAAAATTTGTGGGATGCCGCTAAAGCAGTAATAAGAGGGAATTTTATATCCTTAGAGGCTTACTTGAATAAAACAGAGAAAGAAAAGATTAATGAATTGGGCTTGCAACTAAAAAAAACTAAACAAAACACCAAATTAAAAACCCCCAATCAAATACTAAATTTGAAATTCTAAAATTAAAAGGAGAAATTAAAAATATTGAAAGTAAAAAACTATTGAACTAATTAATAAAACTAAGAGTTGGTTCTATGAAAAGCCAATAAAATAGATAAGCCTTTGGTAAATCTGATTAGAAAAGGAGGGAGGAAAATGAAATTAGTAGTCTTAAAATGAAAAGGAGGAACTTTCCACCAATGAAGAGGAAATTAAGAAATAATAGTGAGTTATTTTGCTCAACTTTATGCCAATAAATTTGATAACCAAGTGAAATGGATGACTACCTCCAAAAATATGGACTTCCCAGACTAACAGAGGAGGAAGTAAATTCTTTGAATAGTCCCATTCAGAAAAGAAATAGAACAGCAATTAAACAACGCCCTAAAAAATCACCAGGACCAGATGGATTTATATTGAATTTTACCAAACATTTAAAGAACAATTGCCCAATGGTATATAAATTATTTGATAAAATAGGGAATGAAGGAGTCCTACCAAATTCCTTCTATGACACAGACATAGTAATGATACCTAAATCAGGTAGGTTGAAAATAGAGAAAGAAAATTATAGACCAATCTCCCTAATGAATATTGATGCTAAAATCTTAAATAAGATATTAGCAAAAAGACTACAAAAAATCATCTCCAGGATAATACACTATGATCAAGTAGGTTTATACCAGGAATGCAGGGCTGGTTCAATATTAGGAAAACTATCAATATAATTGGCCATATTAATAACCAAATTAACAAAAACCATATGATCATCTCAATAGGCGCAGAAAAAGCATTTGACAAAATCCAACACCCATTCCTATTAAAAACACTTGAGAGTATAGGTATAAATGGACTTTTCCTTAAAATAATCAGCAGCATCTATTTAAAACCATCAGTAAGCATCATGTGTAATGGAGCCAAATTGCAACCATTCCAATAAGATCTGAGTAAAACAATGTTCCACTATCACCGTTATATTTAATATTGTATTAGAAATGCTAGCTTTGGCAATAAGAGCTGAGAAAGAGATTAAAGGAATAAGAATAGGCAATGAGGAAACCAAATTATCACTCTTTGCCGACAACATGATGTATATTAGATTCTACTAAAAAGTTATTAGAAATAATCCACAACTTTAGCAAAGTTGCTGGTTATAAAATGAACCCACACAAGTCATCAGCATTCTTATATATCACTAACAAAATCCAACAGTCAGAGTTACAAAGAGAAATTCCATTTAAAGTAACTACTGATAATATAAAATATTTAGGAATCTATCTGCCAAGGGAAAATCAGAAACTTTATGAGGAAAATTACAGACCACTTTTCACACAAATTAAGTCTGATCTAACCAATTGAAAAATATTAAATGCTCTTGGATAGCGAGCAAATATAATAAAGTTGACAATATTACCTAAACTAATCTATTTATTTAGGCTATACCCAATCAGACTCCCAAAAAACTATTTTAATGACCTAGAAAATAACAACAAAATTCATATGGAAAACAAAAGGTCAAGAATTTCATGAATTAATGAAAAAAAATCAAATGAAGGTGGCTTAGCTGTACCAGATCTAAAATTATATTATAGAGCAGCAGTTACCAAAACCATTTGTTATTGGCTAAGGAATACATTAGTTGATTAGTGGAATGGGTTAGATTCAAGGGACAAAACAGTCAACAAATATAGCAACCTAGTATTTGACAAACCCAAGACCCCAGCTTTTGGGATAAGAACTTACTGTTTGATAAAAATTGCTGGGAAAATTGCAAACTAATATGGCAGAAACTAGGCATTGATCCACACTTAACACCGTACACCAAGATAAGGTCAAAATGGGTTCATGACCTAGGCCTAAAGAATGAAATTATTAATAAATTAGAGGAACACAGGATAGTTTACCTCTCAGACCTGTGGAAGGGGAAGCAGACCTAGAGATCATTACTGATCACAAAATAGAAAATTTCGATTATACCAAACTGAAAAGTTTTTGCACAAACAAAACTAATGCAGACAAGATTAGAAGGAAGCAATAAACTGGGAAAATTTTTACAGTCAAAGGTTCTGATAAAGGCCTCATTTCCAAAATATATGAGAATTAACTCTAATTTATAAAAATCAAGCCATTCTCCAATTGAAAATGGTCAAAGGATATGAACAGACAATTCTCAGATGAAGAAATTGAAACTATTTCTAGTCATATGAAAAGATGCTCCAAGTCATTATTAATCAGAGAAATGCAAATTAAGACAACTCTAAGATATCACTACATACCTGTCAGATTGACTAAGATGACCGGAAAAAATAATGATGATTGTTGGAGGGGATGTGGGAAAACTGGGACATTGATGCATTGTTGGTGGAGTTGTGAACAAATCCAACCATTTTGGAGAGTCGTTTGGAACTATGCTGAAAAAGGTATCAAACTGTGCATACCCTTTGATCCAGCAGTGTTACTTCTGGGCTTATATCCCAAAGAGATTATAAAGAAGGGAAAGGGACCTGTATGTGCAGAAAGTTTGTGGCAGCCTTTTTGTAGTGGCTAGAAACTGGAAACTGAATGGATGTCCATCAGTTGGAGAATGGATGAATAAATTGTGGTATATGAATATTATGGAATATTACTGTTCTGTAAGAAATGACCAACAGGATAATTTCAGAAAGGCCTGGAGACTTACATGAACTGATGCTGAGTGAAATGAGCAGGACCAGGAGATCATTATATTCAACAACAATACTATATGATGACCAGTTCTGATGGACCTGGCCATCCTCAGCAACAAGATCATCCAAATCATTTCCAATGGAGCAGTAATGAACTGAACCAGCTACGCCCAGAGAATGAACTCTGGGAGATGACTAAAAACTATTACATTGAATTCCCAATCCCTATATTTATGCCCACCTGCATTTTTGATTTCCTTTACAAGCTAATTGTACAATATTTCAGAGTGTGATTCTTTTTGTACAGCAAAATAACGTTTTGGTCATGTATACTTATTGTGTATCTAATTTATATTTTAATGTATGTAACATCTACTGGTCATCCTGCCATCTCGGGGTGGGGGTGAGGGGTAAGAGGGGGTAAGAGGTGAAAAATTGGAATAAGAGGTTTGGCAATTGTTAATGCTGTAAAGTTACCCATGCATATAACCTGTAAATAAAAGGCTCTTAAAAAATTAAAAAAAAGAAACAAAAAAAAATTAAAAAAAACAATAATGTTAAATGACTCTCTGCTGAGAGAGAATTTATCAACTCAGAAAAGAATTTAAAAATCAAATATGAAACAATGAGGAAAACTAAAAAAAAAAAAACTAAGAAAAACAAGATTATGAAAAAAGTTAGCCAGCTAGAAAAGGAGATACACAATCTCAAAGATGAAAATAATTCTTTGAAAATTAGAATTGAGTAAGAGGAAACCAATGAAGCTATGAAAGAGCAATAAATATCAAAACAGATTATAAAGAATGAAAAAAATAGCTCAGAATGTGAAACATCTTATAAGAAAAATGACAAATGTGGAGAACAGATCAAGAAGAGAAAATGTAAGGATAATTGGACTACCTGAAAGTAATGATAAAAAGAACCTTGGCACAATAATGCAAGAAATAATCCAAGAAAATTGTCCACACGAGGGGAAAATAGAAATAGAAAAAATCCATGGATCAGAATCTCAATGACATTCTTTGTGGAAAACACATAGGAATATTGCTGCCAAATTATGAAACTCCTAGATCAAAGAAAAAATTGTACAAGAAGCAAGAAAAAAAAATCAAATACATTGGAACTACAATTAGAATTGGACAGAACTTATCAGCAGCCACAATAAAAGACTGAAGGTCCTGGAATCATAACTACCAACAATCAGAAGAAATAGGTCTGCAGCCAAAAATATCATGTCCAGCAAAATTATCTATAATACTGAATGAGAAAAATTGGAAGATCAACAAACTGGCAGATTTTCAGGACTTTCTATCAACCAAACCTGAACTTAATAGAAAATCTAATATATAAGAGCCAATATCAAAGATCAATTTCAAGGAATTCAACACGGACAAATTGTTTATGGTTTTTTTCTTTTTTTTTTACATGGAAAATATATACCATAAGTTTATGGTTGGCATCAACAATAGGGTAGCTCAAAAGAAAGTTTTGAGCAGGGTTAAGGTAAAAATAAAAAGTACTTATGGTATACAAATGAAATGCAGAAAAAGATTAGATACAGAAGCATTAAAGAGAGGAAGAGAGCTTATAGTTCTGAAAATCTACTCACTGGGGAATACACAACTTATGTACCACAAAAAGAGTAGCACCCTCCAACATCTATAAAAAATTAAGTGTGGAGTGATAGGTGGAAAGGGAAGCAAAAGATGTAGGTAGAACACAAAGGAGGGAATCATAAGTGGGGGAAGGTTAAGTAATTGCAAACCAATTTAAGGATCCAAGTCATCAGGGATAGGAAAATATGTGTGTGTGTGTGTGTGTATGGGTGGGGGAAGTAGTGTGTGTGTGTGTGTGTGTGTGTGTGTGTGTGTGTCTGTCTGTCTGTCTGTGTGTATTTGTAAAAATAAATTGTCAATGTCTTTGGAGAGAGAAATTTTTAAAAGAATAGCAGAATAGAAGTGATTACAAAGGACTCTAGAATAAGTTGTTGAAAAAGAAATAAAATCAGTAATTACATAGTTTTAGCAGTAGAAAAGTAAAAATAAATAGGGTAAGGCCTGGAGGGGATAACTAAGTCAAGGTTCTTTTAGGAGATGCCTGGTTTGTATACTTAGAGGAAGGAGTCAATAGAAAGGGAAAGATTAATGATTCATAAATGCAAAAGAAAAATTGATGGGAAAGGTTGTAAGGGATACAGAAAGAATAGAAGGGCAAGATAGAAGGCTTGCCTCCACCATCCTCTACCACTTATTGAGCCAATAGGTAAATCATTGAGTTATTTAGAGATTCGCATTGGATAGCCTTACTCTGCTTGTTAAGGAAAGAATCATGCTGAAGAAAATGGAGCTGTACTACAACCATTCTCAATAAGATCAGGAGTGAAACAAGGTTACCCACTATTACCGTTACTATTTAATATTGTATTAGAAATGCTAGCTTTGGCAATAAGAGCTGAGAAAGAGATTAAAGGAATAAGAATAGCCAATGAGGAAACCAAATTATCACTCTGCTGATGACATGATGGTATACTTAGAGAACCCTAGAGATTCTACTAAAAAGTTATTAGAAATAATCCACAATGTTAGCAAAGTTGCTGGTTATAAAATAAACCAACATAAGTCATCAGCAATCTTATATATCACTAACAAAAACCAACAGTCAGAGTTACAAAGAGAAATTCCATTTAAAGTAACTACTGATAATATAAAATATTTAGGAATCTATCTGCCAAGGGAAAATCAGAAATTTTATGAGCAAAACTACAAAAAACTTTCCACACAAATTAAGTTTGATCTAACCAACCGGAAAAATATTAAATGCTCTTGGATTGGGTGAGCAAATATAATAAAGAATACAATACTACCTAAACTAATCTATTTATTTAGCGTTATACCAATCAGACTTCCCAAAAACTATTTTGATGACCTAGAAAAAATAACAACAAAGTTCATATGGAAAAACAAAAGGTCAAGAATTTCAAGGGAATTAATGAAAAAAAAATCAAATGAAGGTGGCCTAGCTGTACCAGATCTAAAATTATATTATAAAGCAGCAGTTACTAAAACCATCTGGTATTGGCTAAGAAATAGACTAGTTGATCAATGGAATAGGATAGGTTCAAAGGACAAAACAGCCAATAACTTTAATTATCTAGTGTTTGACAAACCCAAAGACCCCAGTTTTTGGAATAAGAATGCATTATTTGACAAAAATTGCTGGGAAAATTGGAAATTAATATGGCAGAAACTAGGCATTGACCCACACTTAACACTGTACACCAAGATAAGGTCAAAATGGGTTCATGATCTAGGCATAAAGAATGAGATTATAAATAAATTGGAAGAGCATAGGATAGTTTACCTCTCATACCTGTGGAAGAGGAAGGAATTTATGACCAAAGAAGAACTAGAGATCACTATTGACTACAAAATAGAAAATTTTGATTATATCAAATTGAAAAGTTTTTGTACAAACAAAACTAATGCAGGCAAGATTAGAAGGGAAACAATAAACTGGGAAAACATTTTTACAGTCAAAGGTTCTGATAAAGGACTCATTTCCAAAATATATAGAGAATTGACTCTAATTTATAAGAAATCAAGCCATTCTCCAATTGACAAATGGACAAAGGATATGAACAGACAATTTTCAGATGATGAAATTGAAATTATTACTACTCATATGAAAGATGTTCCAAATCACTATTGATCAGAAAAATGGAAATTAAGACAACTCTAAGATACCACTACATACCTGTCAGATTGGCTAGAATGACAGGGAAAGATAATGCGGAATGGTGGAGGGGATGTTGGAAAACAGGGAGACTGATACATTCTTGGTGGAATTTTGAACACATCCAGCCATTCTGGAGAGCAATTTGGAACTATGCTCAAAAAGTTATCAAACTGTGCATACCCTTTGATCCAGCAGTGTTTCTACTAGACTTATACCCCAAAATGATACTAAAGAAGGGAAAGGGATCTGTATGTGCCAAAATGTTTGTGGCAGCATTGTTTGTAGTGGCTAGAAGCTGGAAAATGAATCGATGCCCATCAATTGGAGAATGGTTGAGTAAATTGTGGTATATGAATGTTATGGAATATTATTGTTCTGTAAGAAACGACCAGCAGGATGAATACGGAGAGGATTGGAGAGACTTACATGAACTGATACTGAGTGAAATGAGTAGAACCTGGAGATCATTGTATACCTCAACAACAATACTGTTTGAGGATGCATTCTGATGGAATTGGACTTCTTCGACAAAGAGATCTAACTCAGTTTCAATTGATCAAGGATGGACAAAAGCAGCTACACCCAAAGAGAGAACAGTAGGAAATAAATGTAAACTGCTTGCATTTTTGTTCTTCCCGGGTTATTTATACCTTCTAAATCCAATTCACCCTGAGCAACAAGAGAACTGTTTGGTTCTGCACACATATATTGTATCCAAGATCTACTGTAACCTATTTAACATGTATAGGACTGCTTGCCATCTGGGGGAGGGGGTGGAGAGAGGGAGGGGAAAAATCGGAACAGAAGTGAGTGCAAGGGATAATGTTGTAAAACATTTCCCTGGCATTGGTTCTGTCAATAAAAAGTTATTAAAATAAATAAAAATAAATAGGAAAAAAAAAGAAAATGGACCTGTAAAATCTGGAGCAACAGTTATAGGGAACACGATAGTCAATAAGAATTGAGCACCCAATGTTTACTATGCATTATAAACCCTATTGACGTTTTAAAGAATAAATTTATAGTGGGCTTAATCAACATGATTTGGTGATTTTGTTCAAGTTTTTGGTCACTAGAAAATTGAATCAGATGAAACAGATATTATGAGTTATCCAGGATAGAAGGATGGGCAAGGAAGGAATGACCAACGAGGATGTTACCAGATGTAAAATGAATATTGCCTTCTGTGAACATTCAGAAAGTACTTGCAGTTCCTTTTGAAAGGTGATATTGAATTCCAAAATATTACAACCCAATTGAATTATAGTAAGAAAGCATTTATAAATGTAAATATTTAATAATATCCACAATTCCCATTATGAAAACTCTACTTTTGGGTTAACCATCATATTACTGAATTTTCGTTTTGTTTTTGTTGTCATAACTATTCTTGCAAATAAAACTGAAAGAAGAGTAGTTTTTATGAATTTTAAGGGCTGACTTGTTTGGAAATGAGTAACCATTTTCCTATGCAGTTTGTTTAAAGAGGTTTTAACAGATGGTGGCCATCTGAAAGCTGTGTTTATAGAAATTTCACAGTTTAATGTGCTTACAATTAATAGAAACAAAGAGGCATTGTAGTTGTGTGTCGTATAGTGTTATCAACTGAAGTTTAAGAATGATTTAAAGGACATTTAATTTCATTTTATATCCATATTAAATGTGTGCAAAGTGGATGTTATTCTTCCAGAGCAAGACTTCAGGATTTAAAATACAAAATATTTAACCCACCTATAAAACAAGAGTTCTGAGCTAACAGAGTTGAACAACTTGGCATAGAGTTGTACTAACTTTAAAAAGTTAAAAAAATAGTTTGGCATTAGAGGGATGACAGGGAGGGGAAATGTGATGATTATTAAATCTCTAAAGAGGTTTTGGATGTTCTCTGTATTTGAGTTCTTAATTGTAGTCAATTTCTTTGAAATTGTGACTCCTTTAAAGTTATATACAAAGGAAATGATTATATATAATTTCTGCCATTTCCTTTTAAACATTTATTTTGAAAAAAAGTAAACTAAAATAAGTGACACAAGCTATAAGCAATAAAAAGGCAACATGAATTCTAAATCCCCCAAAGCAGATTCCAAATGCTCTCACAAATTACTGATTGATCTTTTCTGAATCACTTCAATTCTGGTCCTCAATTTCATTAGCTATAAAAATGAGGGGATTATGTTAAAAGATATTAGTAAACACAAAAATATCCAGTATTAAACTCCATCATTAGCATCTATAAATGAAAGAAATTATACAATATAGTTACAGGTAAATGGCTTTTAATAATGACTTTTTATTTTCAAAATACATGCAAATTTTGTTTTTTCTCATTTTTTCCCTTTTTGATCTAATTTTTCTTATGCAACATGATATTTGTGGAAATATATATAGAAGAATTGCAAATATTTAACATACATTGGATTACTTGTCATCTAGGAGAGGGGATGGAGAGGGGGAAAAAATTGGAACACAAGATTTTGCAAGGGTGAATGTTGAAAAGTATCCATGCATATATTTTGAAAATAAAAAGCTTTAATAAAAAATAACAAAGGGACTGGACTAGATGATCTATAGTCTGGCTCTCTTCTAGATTCTATGAATCTATGAGTTCACTCTGCTTTAGAAATAAATGTAATTGCAGTCATCCTGTTAAAAAAATACATACAAAGATAGTTTTTAATTCACCCTTGTAAAATCTTGTGTTCCAATTTTTCCCCTCCCCACCACTTTCTCCCTCAGACAAGTAATCCAATATATATTAAACAAGTACAATTCTTCTATACATATTCCTACATTTATCATGCTGCACAAGAAAAATCAAATCAAAAAGAAAAAAAAAGGAAAAAAATAGCAAGCAAATAGCAAAAAAGGTAAAAACACTATGTTGTGATCCACATTCAGTCTCCGTAGTCCTTTTTCTAGATGCAGATGGCTCTCTCCATCACAAGTATACTGGAATTATCCTGAATTACCTCATTGTTAAAAAGAACCATGTCTATCAGAGTTGATTGTAACATAATCTTGTTGTTGCTATAGGTACCTGAGTTTTTATACATATTTCTTATTTGTTTCTTATTATATTGTCAAGGCAAAGGAAATCAATAAACATTAACAAGAGGTTACAATGTGGCAGAAACTGTGTCAAACAGGGCAGGGGATAGGAGGAGAAGCAAAAACATTGTTATCAAGGAGCTGACAATCTAATGGAGGAAGTGACCAAAAAAAAAAAAAAAACACACACACACACACACACAACTGTAAAAAATGGCCAAGGATAAATGGAAAAGATTAGGGGAGGGAAAATCATTATTATTAAAGGCGATTGAGAAAAAAATTCTTGAAGAAGTTGGAATTTTTTCTGGGACCTGAAGAATATAAAGGAAGTTCAGCATTGAAGATAAAGAGGAAGAGAATTCCAGTAGGGAAGAAAAGCTGGGGAAATGTCCAAAGCAAAGTGATGAAGAGCAAAGGCAAAGAGGCCAGTGTCACTGGATTGCAGAATACATGGAGGAAGTTAAGATAAAAGAAGACTGGAAAGAGAATCCAGGTTATAAAAGGCTTTAAAATCCCCAAAAGATAAATTTATATTTAATTTTGGATATAACAGGAAGCTATTGAAGCTTATGGAATGGGGTGGGGATAGTTGACTTGGTCAGATTTGCATTGAGGAAGATTGTTTTAAAAGCTGAATATTAAATAGGTTAGAGAGGCAAGAAATAAAGGCAGGGTGACCAGTTGTATTGTTGTAATAGTCTACTCTTGAATTAATGAAGTCTGTACTATGATGGTGAAAGTGTAAAAAGAGGGATACTGGTGCTTTCCATTGTAACAGGAAAGACAGAAAGAGGGAAAAGCTTGGGACAAAAAAATAATGAGCTCAATTTTGCAGAATTGCAACCAAGTTTTCCTGAAGCTAAATTTTCTACTGTGCCACACTGCTATGGGAAAAATAGCTTTAAAGTTTTGAAGCAGCTTAAGTAGAGAAATGATGTCAACTTCAAAAGAAGTAAGAAAGTTTGGAGGTAGGTCTAGTTGAAGGAAGATAATCAATTAGTTTATAAGAGTAAATAAGAATTGCACAATGTAGACATGCAAGAATAAACTGATCATGTGAATAATTTTAAAATTCGTAAATAACTTGTAATTGACAATATACTAACAGGCATAGAGCAAGTGCTTAATAAATGTTTATTGATGACTAATCTGTAATATTAGAAGGAATATCCATCTGGATGAGATCCATTGGAGGACTATTAAAAGAGATATGATGATGATAGGTCATTTACATAGAACTTAAAGATACAAAATATCTATAGGAAAAATAAAAATGTGAGAAATACATCAATAAAATTAATAATGATTTTATTCATGCACTATGCTTCTGTTTTAGCTTTCTTAGATGAAACTGAACAGTGTAATTAATTGGCAAGGTTCAGGCATTTTTGATAAACCAGATTAAGTTGTACAATATTAGAAAAGAAATAGGTTAGTGAAAAATATTAAATATTAGAAAGGAAATAGATTTAATTGAAAAACTAGTAGAAAAATCAAAATGTTTTTAGCTTATGCTAAGAGATTTTTATATTAGAATAGTTTGGTGACTTGTCTCTTTTTTCCATATTATCTTTCCCAAAATATAAAATTCAAAATTTAATTGGAAAAACAAAATAAATTGAGATAGAATCAACTCTTTTAATAAAGAGTTGAAACCTAAAACTAGTGTTTTAGAATACATCTCATTTCAAAATTACCTTCTTATATATTTTAAAATATCTTGAATCAATTTTTAAAAGTCTTTCTCCCCCAATTATATGTAAAGACAATTTTTAACATTAATTTTTTATAAAATTTTGAGTTTCAAATTTTCTCCATCCTTCCCTTCCCTCCCACCTCCTTAACACAGGCAGCAATGAACTAATAAATTTGTAAAGGAACTTGTTTTAACTGTAAGTGGGTATGGTTGTAACAAGATATATAAGAAAAAAATGTTATTAAGTGCCTGAGGTCAAATTTGAATTCAGGTTTTCATTACTCTAGGCTGACTGCTTCACTAAGAACCATAGCTACCTCAAAGTTTCCATTATATCATTTGAATAATATGTTAATTTAGGTGAACTTATTGGACCAATGTTTTTTGCCAAAAGTTACAAACACAGGAGGTCAACATTTCTGGACTAAGGAATTTGGTATCCTTTGTACCCTGATCATTTGGTTAAGTACTTGCATTTTTTAAATTAATTAATTATTTTAAATAAATATTGCTTTATGAATCATGTTGGGAGAGAAAAATCAGAACAAAAGGGAAAAACAATGAAAATGATTTAAAAAAGGTGGGGTGGGGTGAACATAGCATGTGTTGATTTACATTCAGTCTCCTTAGTTCTTTTTCTGGATACAGATGGCATTTTCTTTCCAAAGTCTATTGGGATTTCTTTGAATCACTGAACTACTGAGAAGAACCAAGTCTTTCATAGTTGATCTTTCATAATCTTCTTGACATAGTTGCATAGTTGCACATTCATTCTGTTATTGTGTACAACAACATAATAGGTTCTACTTGTTTCACTCAGCATCAGTTCATGTAAATCATTCCCAGCCTTTCTAAAATCTGTTTGTTTGTCATTTTTTTTTGGTAGAACAATAATATTCCATTATCATCTTGTATCACAACTTGTTCAGCCATTCCCCAATTGATGGGCATCTACTCATTTTCCATTTTTTTTTGCTACCACAAAAAGACTTGCTACAAACACATTTGTACATGTGGGTCCTTTTCCCTTTATGATTTCTTTGGGAAACAGAACGTATAATGACACTTCTGGGTCAAAGGGTATGCACAATTTTAAAGCCCTTTGTGCATAGTTCCAGATTGCTCTTTGGAATGATTGGATCAATTCACAACTCCATCAACAATGCATTAGTGTCCCATTTCCCCACATCCCTTTATCATTATCTTTTCTTTTCATCTTAGCCAATCTGAAAGTTGTGAGAGGGTATCTCAGAGCTTTTGTTCTTCTAATTTGTTTATCTTGCCATCTTTTATGCTCAAATCATATATCCATTTTGATTTTATTTTGGTATAGGGTGTAAGATGTAGGTTTATGCCTAGTTTCTATGGTATTATTTTCCAGTTTTCCCAGCAATTTTTGTCCAATAGTGAGCTCTTACACCAGAAGCTGGAGTTTGTTGGTTTATCAAATACTAGATTGCTATAGACTTTGCTGTTGTGTATATATAATCTATTTCAGTGATCCACCACTCTATTTTTTAGCCAGTACCAAATGGTTTTGATGACTGCTACTTTATAATATAGTTTTAGATTTAGTACTGTTAAACCACTATCCTTTGTATTTTTTCATTAATTTCCTTGATGTTCTTCATCTTTTGTTCTTGCAGATTTTGTTCTTTTTTTCTAGTTCTATAAAATATTTTTTAGAAGTTTGATTCATAAAGCACTGAACAAGTAGATCAATTTAGGAAGAATTGTCATTTTTATTATAGTATTTGCTTGGCCTAGCCATGAGCAACTGATATTTTCCCAATTGTTTAGATCTGACTTTATTTGTGTGAGAAGTGTTATATAATTGCTGTCTTATAGTTCTTGGTTTTGTCTTGGCAGGTAGACCTTCAAGTATTTTATTTTGTTTACGAGTACTTGTATTTTTATATTATATTCATCACATAGAAAGAAGAGTATTTATCATAATCTATAGATACAACCAATGGGAGGGGGGGATGATTTTAGATAAATTGAATAGTAGTAATTTGAACATTTCTTAAGAAAGAGAAAAATGTTGGCCTTAATAGTATATGTATTCTTTTCTACTGGCTTGTTAATTCTTTAAATTCAGGAATCTTGAGCTGTACTAGGCTTAAAGCCAAATTGGTATTTGTACTTAGCCTGGCACCAGTATAGTGAGCCTTCAGGAAGCAGCGAGGCATCTTGATACTTAAGGAAGAGCAAACTAATCTCTACTAAAAAAAAGTGAAACAGTTCAAAACTTCTTATTAATATCAGGAGTGACTTATCAGTGGCCACTGAATTTTCACTTCCATTCTGAGTGCAATAGGAAGACAAAATCTTACAGGAAAAAACAAAACAACAAAAACAACAAAAAATCCCCAAGAAAACAGGAAATTTGTTGGACCACAGACAAAAATTGAAGAGGCAAAACTGAAGAACAGCATTACTTGTTAATACTAGAGTAGTTGGAAATCTGGAATATCAAATAGCATTTTAAGATTAGGTTCTGGACTTTTAGAGGGAAGATGGTACACATCACACCTTTGTTTAAGAAAATTAATTCTAGAACTGCTTAAATTCAGCATTTTGAAAGATACAGTATTGGTGGCAAATGTTTAAAGGATTCTTCAGGGTGATGAAGCAACAGGAAATGGTATAATTTATTATATTCCAGCTGACAGGGATGAATAATAAAGACAATTCTGTTTAAGGGTCACGAGAAAAAAGGAAGTCAAGAGTGAAAGAAATTGGATCTTATTTTTTTCCTGACTGGTAGCCAAATATTTAGTGAAGAGGTGAACTTTTCTTCCAGCAAATATGTATTTTGCCAAAGAATGTAGAGGTAGCTATTTTGTTCCTAGCCAAATTGAGAATGAATTATGAAAGTAAAACTTAGATCTTTGGGCATATTAAATCAGTTGAACACTTGTTGTAATACATTGAAAGGGTTTGAATGCAAGATAATCAGAATTTTAATTCTCAGAGAAAACTTGAAGACTGTAGTTTCCTACTTTTTTAATCAAGTTTTATGGCTTTATATTTGTATTAAAGAAAATATTGTTTTTTGAAGTTTGTATATGTTATATGAGTGGGGTTTTTAGGCCATTATTTCAGTTGGTCAGCATCAGATGGCACATTTAATTTATGAAAATGTGTTGGGGCATGTGGTATTCTTTAGATGGTTTTGGCATATCAACCAATTCTTCCACTGGAAAAAAAGGGAGGAGGCAGTGACTCAAATGGAGTCTTACAAATAGGACTTTTTAGTGTCAATATTAAAGATGGCAAAGGTGATATGAAATTGGGTATTTTAGGACTTTATCTTTTCCTTAAGACTGCGCATTGGTATTTTCCTTTATTTCTTTTTTTTTTCCAGGACAGAAAAAAGGGAAAACCATGCTATTTTCAAGGGAGAGTATCATCACTGCCATCTAATTGTATTTCACTTCAAAACTAGTTTCTTGCAAAGAATAATGAATGCAACTACCTGTATTTTCAGTTAAGTTAGATTTTCAGGAATCAGTTAATCTCTGAGTTGGAAGAGACTTTACCAAGTCTTTCTTTACCAAGTCATTCTTCTTTCACCACCCACAACATCATCCTTGATAAATCCATTTCAAGATCTTTAATGTAGGGGAAACTTCTACTTCCTAAAAGAAAAAAACTCATTCCATTTTTGGATAACTTTCATGATTAGAAAGACATTGATCTTAGCTTTCTTTCACTCCCATCCCATCCATGTGTCTCAGTTATGGCCTTGCTGTTGCTACCCTACTGGTTAGTCCCACATCTCAGGCCTGTGCCCTGCCGTGACCCTCCCACCTGCGCCTTCAGGTGGAGCAACCCACAGCCAGCTAGAGCAGAGTAATAAAATAATAAATAAATTAATAAAATAAATTAAGAAGAGGAGGAGTAGGGGGAGGAAGAGAAGGAGGAGATGGGAGGAAAAAGGAGGTGAAGGAGGAGAGAAACATTTTCTCTGTCTAGGAGATTAGCTTTCAGTCCATCAGAAAATCAGACTGGAAGACTACAAACTACGCCATGTACAATGATTTCCTGACCTGGCCCCTCTATGACCACTTGATGGATTTTCTGGCAAATGAGGGGTGGATAATACATTTGCAGATGAACTGATGAAAGTTAGCACAGCTTTAGAACACCAGGAATACATCAACTTTCTGGAAGATCTGAAAGTGTTTGTCAAGTGTCAGCAGGGAGGCCTGAGGTTGTAAGACCGTACTGTGGCTTTAGAGAGAACAATTACCTAGAAGCTATCATGGAGAAAATTTGGTAAAGTGCTGTCACACATAAATTATTTTTCCTATTCCATTTTTATTTCCTTGCTCTGCTGGCTTTTTGTACATTTTGTACTATAAAATGAAGAAAAATAAAACCACTCAGACACTTTCTGAAAAAAAAAAAAGAAAAAGAAAAGTCTTTGTTTTCTAGGAGATCAAATTCTAATACAGTGTGTATTACAATCTAATTACAATGTAATTACAATCTAATACAGCTGTAAATCAGAAAAAAAATGTCTCCATGGTCCTTTTGGAATAGGGACAAAGCAGATGACAAGGCATTTTTAATGTTATTACCACCAATGAAATCAAATACATTTACTATACTGTACTATTCAACAGTGTAGTGGGCTTTAGAAGTAAGACCTTTCTTCTCTGGGTCTTTGGTTGTAGCTGTGGCTGCTGAGTTTTAATGCATTGAATGATGATTCCTCACCTTGAACTGGAAGCAGGATCACTATGTATGTGCATGGGTAAGGGAAGGGCTGTTATTTCTTCAGATTTTGTCTTCTGGATCCTAGCCTATATTTATCTGGGTCTGAGAGGAGGTGGAGATCAAGGGAGTTCTGTTCGATGACACTTCTCTTTTTCTCTGGGTATATTGCTGCTTTAGCAAGGCTGATTTGACTACCACATTGATAGGCACCTTCTCTACCTGGATTTCTTCCTTAGATATTAGTTGAAGGGGGTAGACAAGAAAAAAGCATAAGTGGTTTGTAGGTTGTTGCTATTTCTAGTTCTTTTGTGCTTCCATGATAGCTAGTGGCCATTGGTCAGTCAAAGCACAGAAACATATCAGCTTAGTTGAGTTTATGTGTTGAGTTTTTTCTGTGTAGAGTATCTTTTTCTATTCTTTATAAAAAATTTATGAACCTATTCATGTTTCAAATTTATCTTCCCTTGGTTAGCAGATCCTTCATTTGGCAAGGTCAAATATTTGTAAGCTGATGCAATTCCAGGCCCTTTTGGATTTCTTGTTATGATTTACTTATCTGCATCTATTAAACATTTTAGGAAATTTTACTACAAATATTTTTGTATGTATAGGTCCTTTTCCTTTTTAAAAAAATTTCTTTGGAGATATGTCTAGCAGTGGTATTTTTAGCTCAAAGAGTTTTTAGGCCTTTGGGTATAGTTTCAAATTGCTCTACAAAATCATTGAATTAGTTCACAACTCCAACGGCTTATTTTACCCACTTCTCTTCCAACATTTGTCATTTTCCTTTTCTGAGCTATTAACCAATGTAATTGGCATGAATTGGTGGCTCAAAATTCTTTTAATTTGGATTTCTCCAATTAATAGTTTTTATGTGATTATAAAAAGCTTAATTACTTCATCTGACAATCGTTCATTTCTTTTGATCACTTATTAACTGGAGAATGGCTCTTATTTTCATAAATTTGACTTTCATAAATATACCTTTCCCTATATGTTTGAGAAATAAGGCCTTTATTAGAGAAATTTGCTTCAAAATTATTTTCGCAATTACTATTGCCAACTGTACTTACTCATATTTATTCTATTCTCTTTCTCCTTTTGCTTTATCTCCCCTCATAAGTGTTTTGTTTCTGACTACCCACCCTCTCAAAATACCTCACCTTCTATTACCCTCCCTCCTTCTCATATCTCCTTGCCTTCCTACTTTCTTGCAGGATGAGACAGATTTTTATACCCGGATTAAGTGTGTATATTCTTCCCTCTTTAAACCAATTCCAATGAAACTAAGGTTCATTCACTCCCTTTCTCCTCTTCCTCTTCCCTTCCACTGTAAAACTTTTTTGTTGACCCTTTTATAGCAGATAGTTTACACCATTTTACCTATCCCTTTCCCTTTTTTTAGTACATTCTTATCTCACCCCTTAATTTTATTTAAAATATTATTTATCTTCAACTAACCCGTGTTCTGTCTTTATATAATATAATCCATCTAACTCTCATAATGAAAAAAGTTCTTATGAGTTACAAGTATCATCTTCCCATGTAAAATTTAAACAAGTAAACCTTATTGATTCTTTTATGATTTCCCTTCCCTGATTACCCTGTATGTTTCACCTGAGTCCTATATTTGAATGTTAAATTTTTCTATTCAACTCTGGTCTTTTTTTCAGAAATTCTTGAAAGTCCTCAATTCAAATATTCATCAAATATTCATTTTTCCCCTAAAGATTTATATTCAGTTTTGTTGGTTGGATAATTCTTGATTGTAATCCTAGCTTCTTTGCTCTCAAGAATATCATATTCTAAGCCCTCTAAACCTTTAATATAGAAGTGCCTAATTATTGTTATTGTGGCTCCACCATATTTTCATTGTTTCTTTAGAGATGCTTGCTATATTTTCTCCTTCTCCTGGGAAATCTGGAATTTGGCTATAATATTCTTTGGAATTTTCATCTTGGGATTTCTTTCAGAAGGTGATTGGTGGGTTCTTTCAATTTCTATTTTGCCATCTGGTTCTAGAATATCAAAACAGTTTTCCCTGGAAATTTCTTGAAAGATGAGGCCTAGCTCTTTTTTTTGATCATGGTTTTCAGAAGGTAGTGTTTTACAACATTATTTCTCCTCTATGTATTTTGCAGGTTAGTTATTTTTCTAACAAGATATTTCAAGTTTTTTTCTTTCTTTTTTTGGGTTTATTTTATTGTTTCTTAATTTTTCATAAAGTTATTATTTTTTTAATTCAAATTATTAAGGAATTGTTTTCCTCAGTAAGCTTTTTCACCTTCTTTCTCATTTGATCAATTTTGCTTTTTAAGGCATTCTTCTTCTCATTGACTTTTTGTATTTTCTTTGTACCACTTATTTATTTTCCCAATTTCCCCCCAAGTCTCTTACTTGCTTTCAAAATCTCTTTTGATCTCTTCTGTGGCCTGAGATCGTCTTATTTTTCTTGGATGCTTTAGATGTATAAGCCTTTACTTCGTTATCTTCTTCTCAGTATGAGTTTTAATCTTCCCTTGTCACCATAGTAACTTTCTATGGTCAAATATTTTTCTGTTGTGTGTTCGTTTTTCTAGTTTTTCACTTAAATTTTAACTCTTTGTTAAGGTAGGCCTCTGTTTTCAGGGTGGAGGGTGTAATGTTCCAAACGTAGGGGATTTTTGTGACTGTTTTTGGAAATTCATTTAGGGACCTAAAAGCTTTTAATTCTTTCAAGATGGTATGATTTAAGAAGTGTGTTTAATATTCTTCTGACCTGTGTTTTGCTCTGTGAATGACCACAAGCACACTTTTCTAACCTGGAAGTGTGAGGATTTTCCCTTTTCCATTGTGGCTTTTAGTTCTAGTGTACTTCTGCTCACCCTGGGACTGTGAGCCAGAACTGCATCAAGGATCTCAATATACACAATGGAACAGAGTCCTGCTTTAATTCTAGCAAAAAGTCTTCCTTCTGAGCAGCTATTCAACCCTTTAGTGTCTGTGGGCTGAGATCTCTAAAAGCCACCACTGCTGCTGCTCCTGACTCAGTGGCTTGTCAGGCCCTACTGATTTTCTGGGGCTGGAGCTGTGCCAGTGTGGCCTGCACAAGACTGGATTCTAGTCTCACTCTGCAACAAACCTTTCCTGCCAGTCTTCATCTTTGGTGAATGCGGGATGAGTGCTCTGGAAACTTCCACTGCTTCCACTGATCTTAGGTACTTCTTGGTTTGCTGGGGTTGGGGTACCTTGCTGGTTTGGCTTGTGCTGGATTGCATTCCATTCTTACCCCAATATTCCAGACCTTATCTGCTTCTAAGTCATCTTCAGCTAGAAAATTATTCCATTCCATTTCTTTGTAGGTTTGATACTCTAAAATTTGTTTAGAGTCATTATTTAAAGGTATTTGGATAGGTTTGTGGGAGAACTCAAGTAAGTCCTTGCCATTACTCCATCATCTTGGCTCATCCTGCATTTTATTTTTGGACTAAATTGATTCCCAGATATACATTCTCTCCACTACTGACATTTCCCATATAAGAAATAACTTTTAAGCCAATTCAGATAACACGGTAAATGTTTCTAACAAATATGTAATATGAATTCATAGGCTTCTACCCAGTTATTGAAAGAAGGGAGATCGTCAGTCAATTTAGTTTGGCATTTTTCCTGTGAATTATATCTTTACAATGATATTTATTTAGTACTTAAGTGACTTTTCCAGGGCCTCACAGGCAATATATATCAGAGATATCAGAGGTAGGTTTGAACTTAGGTCTTTGGAACTTTGAGGTCAGATATTGATGTGTTATTTCATTTTACTTCTGGCACCATAACATATAACGTACAGAAAGAAGTCAGAGGAACTTGGAAAAACTTTAAGAGCTTAAGTTGAGAGAATAAAATAGAATGCAGAAAGTAATTTCTAGGGTGACAATTATAAGGGAAAGACATCAGAGTTCTAATTTTACACAGGGATCATCTTTGATTCCAAAAGAACAATTACGACTCTAACTTTTCTCTTCTCAGCAGAAAGGTTATAAATCAAAACCATGAAATGGAACTTTGTTGTCAGAGAATGGCCAGTGTATTCATTTTGCCTTGGTGAACTTCTTTACTATAACAGAGAATTGAATTGTGGGAATTGGGGGGGTGGTACGCTATGTGTCTCTGTGTGTGCAGGAGTCATTTGACAATGACAAAGATTTTAATTTTGTTTTCTTTGTTGTACCTTTGACTTCACTGGCAAAAGGAATTTCTGGTGAGAAAATTAATTCTGCCAATGTAGATTAGCAGATGCTCTTCAAATAAAAGTTCTGGAATACTCCTTGGGGACATTTGAGACTTGCTCAGTGTAACACAATCAGAATATGAAAAATAAAACTTTAAACCAGGTGTTCCTGACTGTGAGCCTTACCCTCCATCCACTAAGCCATCCTGCAGTTTTGACAGTGATGTAAGAAAGAGAATAAAAGAGTAACAATAATATCAAAAGATCTAGGGAAAATATGGATCAGATCCACATAGAGCATGAAGGAATCGATGAGATACTATCTGCACTAACATGGGGGCACACCCTTTTTTTTGTTGAGATCATAGGTCCATTAACATATTGAAATATTGGTGTCATAAATTTTTTAATGTAGATGTGCCAAACAGGATGTAGCTCATGACACTCCCAACTTCTACCCACAACACTCTGGAGTGCAGTTTGAACCAGATTAAAATGTCATTCCTATTTGATTCTAAGATATTGATATGCTAATTTAAAGGGAAGGGAAATATTTGTATATGTGTTTTCTTTTTTTTTTTTTCAAGTCATTACACAGCTGCAGGTATCCTTCTCTACAGTTTAGTAGCTCCCATTTCTATTTAATTTTGATACTACTAGTCTAAGGCTTAGGTTTTTTTTTCAGGAGCAAGAATAAGAGATTTCCAAAGTAATTTAGTTTATTTCCCATTGGGACTACAAAGTAAATAACATGATTTATTAACGCTATTATTCATAAAATGGAATTATGATCAACAAAGTCCCTTATAATTGAATAATAACAATACTGATAACTAACATTTGTGCTTAAAAAATGAAACTGGGTCTTCAAAAGGCTAAGTTATAGGGTGAATACATTTGAATGATAATTCATAGTGTGAAAGGTAAAGGAAGTTTCACCAACTTGGAGTACTCTATATCCATCAATATCATAGGCTTGATCTAAAAGAGAGGGCAGAGGAGGAGGAGGAGGAAGAAGAAGAAAAGGAAGATGAGGAGGAAGCAGAAAAGGAAGGAGGAGGAGGCAGAGGAGGCAGAGGAGGAGAAGGAAGAGGAAGAGGAAGAAGAAGAAGAAGAAGAAGAAGAAGAAGAAGAAGAAGAAGAAGAAGAAGAAGAAGAAGAAGAAGAAGAAGAAAAAGAAGAAGACACTATACCAGCCATGGCAATGCAGAAATAAAAACAAATCAATGCTTGTTCTCAAGGAGTTTACATTCTAGAGGAATTCTTACTTCTTATAAATTAATACATTTAATTCAGTATCATAGTTTCCAGAGTATTTCCAACTATAATTGACATCTACATAGTGAGTATTTTTGCAATGCTTATTTTATTCCTGGCATTATAGTAAGAATAACAAATTAAAAAAAAAAAGAAGAAAAAGACACTGTCCCTGTGAATAAGGTAGTTATAAATGCATTGTACTTGTTAAAGGAGAAACAGGCAAGAGAATATGGCTGGATTATCCTATATCCATCTTTAGTGGAAAAAATTCAAAGCATATTAGTAAGTCAGGAATGTCATATTTGTAAATGAAGAAGAAACTATTATCTTCTTAAGGCTGTTCCAACTTGAGGGACAAAGAGGAGTAAACATCTGAATTCTTAGACCTAACATAAATTTAAGCAAATAAATTAGAACATGATGGGCACCAAGCAATAGAAATTAAACTTATTTAGCATGCTCTCTCTCTATGTCTCTGTGTTCTTCTCTTCCACCCCTTCTTCCTCCCTCCTCTCCTACTTCCTCTTCCCCTCTTTCTCTTCTCTTCTCTTCTCTTCTCTTCTCTTCTCTTCTCTTCTCTTCTCTTCTCTTCTCTTCTCTTCTCCTCTCCTCTCTTCTCTTTGATCCTTCTCTCTCTGTGTCTTTCTTCTCTCTTCTTCACTCCTTCCTTTCTCTCTCTGTATCTGACTCTGTCTTTCTCTTTCGATGTCCCTCTTAGTCTCTGTCTGTTTGTCTCTTTTTTATTAAAGCGTTTTATTTTTCAAAATGTGTGCGGACAATTCTTTAACATTAACCCTCACAAAACCTTGTCTTCCAATTTTCCCTCCCGTCCCCCATGCCCTCCCCTGGATAGCAAGTAGTCCAATATATGTTAAACATGGTAGAAATATATGTTAAATATAATGTATTCACACACATTTATGCAATTATTGTGCTGCACAAGAAAAATCAAATCAAATCAGCAAAAAAATGAAGCAAAATAAAATGGAAGCAAGCAACAACAAAAAGAGGGAAAATGCCACATTCAGTTTCCACAATCCTCTCTCTGGGGGTATAGATGGCTCTTCATAACTGAACAAGTGGAACTGGTTTGAATCATCTGATTGTTTAAGAGAGCTACATCTATCAGAATTGATCATCATATAATCTTTTTTTTTATTTAATAGCCTTTAATTTACAGGATATATACATGGGTAACTTTACAGCATTAACAATTGCCAAACCTCTTGTTCCAATTTTTCACCTCTTACCCCCACCCTCCCTAAATGGCAGGATGACCAGTAGATGTTAAATATATTAAAATATAACTTAGATACACAATAAGTATACATGACCAAAACATTATTTTGCTGTACAAAAAAATCAGACTCTGAATTATTGTACAATTAGCTTGTGAGGAAATCAAAGATGCAGGTGTGCATAAATATAGGGACTGAGAATTCAATGTAATGGTTTTAGTCATCTCCCAGTGTTCTTTTTCTGGGTATAGCTAGTTCAGTTCATTACTGCTCTAATTAGAAATGATTTGGTTGATCCGTTGCTGAGGATGGCCTGATCCATCAGGACTGGTCATCATCTAATGTTATTGTTGATATATAATGATCTCCTGGTCCTGCTCATTTCACTAGCATCAGTTCTTATAGTCTCTCCAGGCCTTTCTGAAATCATCCCTGTTGGTCATTTCTTACAGAACAGTAATTTCCATAATTTTCATATACCACAATTTATTCAAGCCATTCTCAACTGTGGACATCCATTCAGTTTCAGTTTCTAGCCACTACAAAGGGCTGCCACAACATTCGATGCACATACAGGTCCCTTTCCTTCTTTATAATCTCTTTGGGATATAATCCAGTAGTAACACTGCTGGATCAAGGGTATACACAGTTTGATAACTTTTTGAGCATAGTTCAAACTACTCTCCAAAATGGTTGGATTCGTTCACAACTCCACCAACAATGAATCAATGTCCCAGTTTTCCCACATCCCTCAACAATCATCATTATTTTCCTGTCATCTTAGCCAATCTGACAGGTGTGTGAAGTGAGTATCTTAGAGTTGTCTTAATTTGCATTTCTCTGATTAATAATGACTTGGAGCATCTTTTCATATGACTAGAAATAGTTTCAATTTCTTCATCTGAGAATTGTCTATTCATATCCTTTGACCATTTTCAATTGGAGAATGAGCTTGATTTTTATAAATTAGAGTTAATTCTCTATATATTTTGGAAATGAGGCCTTTATCAGAACCTTTGACTGTAAAAATATTTTCCCAGTTTATTGCTTCCTTCTAATCTTGTCTGCATTAGTTTTGTTTGTACAAAACTTTTCAGTTTAGTATAATCGAAATTTTCTATTTTGTGATCAGTAATGATCTCTAGTTCTTTTAGTCATAAAACCTTCCCCTTCCACAGGTCTGAGAGGTAAACTATCCTATTTCCTCTAATTTATTAATAATTTCATTCTTTATACCTAGGTCATAACCATTTGACCTTATCTTGGTGTGCAGCGTTAAGTATGGATCAATCCTAGTTTCTGCCATATTAGTTTCCAATTTTCCCAGCAATTTTATCAAACAGTAGTTCTTATCCCAAAGCTGGGATCTTTGGGTTTGTCAAAGACTAGGTTGCTATATTTGTTGACTGTTTATCCTTGAACCTAATCTATTCCACTGATCAACTAATCTGATTCTTAGCCAATACCAAATAGTTTTGGTAACTGCTGCTCTATAGTATAGTTTTAGATCTGGTACAGCTAAGCCACCATCATTTGATTTTTTTTATTAATTCCTTGAAATTCTTGACCTTTTTGTTTTCCATATGAACTTTGTTGTTATTTTTCTAGGTCATTAAAATAGTTTTTGGGACTCTGATTGGTATAGCGCTAAATAAATAGATTAGTTTAGGTAATATTGTCATCTTTATATTTGCTCGCCTATCAAGAGCATTTAATATTTTTCAATTAGTTAGATCAGACTTAATTTGTGTGAAAATTAAGTCTGTAATTTTGCTCATAAAGTTTCTGATTTTCCCTTGGCAGATAGATTCCTAAATATTTTATATTATCAGTAGTTACTTTAAATGGAATTTCTCTTTGTAACTCTGACTGTTGGATTTTGTTAGTGATATATAAGAATGCTGATGACTTATGTGGGTTTGTTTTATAACCAAACTTTGCTAAAGTTGTGGATTATTTCTAATAACTTTTTAGCAGAATCTCTGGGGTTCTCTAAGTATACCATCATGTCATCGGCAAGAGTATAATTGGCTTCCTCATTTTGCCTATTCTTATTCCTTTAATCTCTTTCTCAGCTCTTATTGCTATAGCTAGCGTTTCTAATACAATATTAAATAGTAACTGGTGATAGTGCAACTTGTTTCACTCCAGATCTTATTGGGAATGGTTGCAGTTTGTCTCCATTACATATGATGCTTACTGATGGTTTTAAATAGATGCTGTGATTATTTTAAGGAAAAGTCCATTTATTCCTATACTCTCAAGTGTTTTTAATAGGAATGGATGTTGGATTTTATCAAATGCTTTTGCATCTATTGAGATGATCATATGTTTTTGTTAATTTGGTTATTGACATGGCCAATTATATTGATAGTTTTCCTAATATTAGACCAGCCCTGCATTCCTGGTATAAATCCTACTTGATCTAGTGTATTATCTTGGAGATGATTTTCTGTAGTCTTTTTGCTAATATCTTATTTAAGATTTTAGCATCAATGTCATTAGGGATTGGTCTATAATTTTCTTTCTCTGTTTTCAGCCTACCTGGTTTAGGTATCAGTACCATGTCTGTGTCATAGAAGGAATTTGGTAGGACTCCTTCATTCCCTATTTTATCAAATAATTTATATAGCATTGAGGGCCAATTGTTCTTTAAATGTTTGGTAAAATTCACATATAAATCCATCTGGTCCTGGGATTTTTCTTAGGGGTTGTTTAATTGCCTGTTCTATTTCTTTTCTGAAATGGGACTATTCAAACAATTTACTTCTTCCTCTATTAGTCTGGAAGTCTGTATTTTTGGAGGTAGTCATCCATTTCACTTAGGTTATCAAATTTATTGGCATAAAGGTTGAGCAAAATAACTCCTTATTATTTCTCTAATTTCCTCTTCATTGGTGGAAAGTTCTCCCTTTTCATTTTTAAGACTACTAATTTCATTTTCCTCCCTCCTTTTCTAATCAGATTTACTAAAGGCTTATCTATTTTATTGGCTTTTCATAGAACCAACTCTTAGTTTTATTAATTAGTTCAATAGTTTTTTACTTTCAATATTTTAATTTCTCCTTTTAATTTTAGAATTTCCAATTTAGTATTTGATTGGGGTTTTAATTTGGTCTTTTTAGTTTTTAGTTGCAAGCCCAATTCATTAATCTTTTCTTTCTCTGTTTTATTCAAGTAAGCCTCTAAGGATATAAAATTCCCTCTTATTACCACTTTGGCTGCATCCCACAAATTTTGGTATGATGTCTCATCATTGTCATTATCTTGAGTGAAATTATTAATTGTATCTATAATTTGCTGCTTCACCCAATCATTCTTTAAGATGAGATTGTTTAGTTTCAATTACTTTTGGTCTATTTCCCCTAACTTCTTGATGAATGTAGTTTTTATTGCATCATGATCTGAAAGCATTTACTATTTCTGCTTTCTTGCATTTAATTTGATGTCTTTATGTCCTAATATATGGTCAATTTTGAATAGGTTCCATGAACTGCTGAGAAAGTATATTCTCTTCTATCTCATTCAATTTTCTCAAAAGATCCAACATACTAATTTTTCTAATATTATATTTACTTCTTTAATTTCTTTCTTATTTGTTTTGTGGTTTGATTGTCTAATTACTGGAGTGCAAGGTTAGGATCTCCTACTATTACAGTTTTGTTGTCTATTTCTTCTTGCAACTCTCTAACTTCTCCTTTAGGAAGCTGGTGCCATACCATTGCATATATATTTAATATTGATGTTGACTTGTTGTTTATGCTACCCTTTGGGATGTAGTTTCCTTCCTTATCTCTTTTAATTAGATCAATTTGTACTTTTGCTTGATCTGAGATAGGATGGCTACCTCTTTTGACTTCACCTGAGCATAATAGATTTGCTCCAGCCTTTTACCTTTACTCTATATGTATCCCCTGCTTTAAATGTGTTTCTTGTAACAACTTATTGTAGGGTTCTGACTTTGATCCAGTCTGCTATCTGCCTCCCTCTTTATGGGGGAGTTCATCCCATTCACATTTACAGTTAGAATTACTAAATCTGTATTTCTGCCATCCTAATAACCCAGATTGTGCTCTACTGCTCCCCAACCTCTTTCTTTAAACTTATGCCCCTCTGTATCGATGCTTATCCTCTTTATATCCCTCCCTCCCCCTTTGAGTCTTTCCCCCTTCCTTCCCTTATTACTCTTTTTCTTTTCCCTTTTCCTCTCCCCCGTTTTTAATGAGGCGAGGAAATTTTCTCTAAAACAAATGTCAATTATTTTTCCTTTGACCAACTCTGATGAGAGTAAGATTCACACAATGTTCCTCCCCTCTCTAAATTCCCTCAGATGAGTAGTTTCCTTAGACCTCTTTGTGGGATGTGGTTTCCCTCTTTTATCCCTCCTTCCCACCTTGTTTCTGCCATCATCCCTTTTCCATATCTACTTCCCTTTTTATGTTATATCAATTACTATCAAATTTTACATGTATTTTTTTGTATATCCACAACAGAAATACAATTCTCAAAGTTATTTTTACCTTTCTGCATCTCTTGGAGTTCTATTCTTGGAGATCAAATTTTTGTTTAGTTCTGGTTTTCTTCAGAAACAAATGGAATTCATTTGTTTCATTAAACGTCCATCTTCTTCCTGGAAGAAAATGCTCAGCTTAAGCTGGGTGTTTATTCTTGGCTGCATCCCAAGTTCTTGTGCCTTTCAGATATCATATTCAGGCCCTTCTTTCCTTTAATGTAGAGGCAGCGAGATCTTGGGTGATCCTTATTGTGGCACCTCAGGTATTTAAATGGTTTTGGCTGCTTGTAAAATTTTTCCTTAATCTGATGTTACTGAAATTTTTGCCTAATATTCCTTAGGATTTTTATTTTAGGGTTTCTTTCAGAAGGTGTTCGATGATTCTTTCAATGCCTATTTTACCTTCTGATTCTATTACATCTGGGCAGTTCTCTTTGATGATTTCTTGTAAAATAGTATCTAGGCTCTTTTTTTTCATCATAGTTTCGGAAAGTCCAATAATCCTCCATATTATCTCTCCTAGATCTATTTTTCAAGTCTGTCATTTTAAATGAGATAATTCATGGTTTTTCAGTTTGTCATTTTTTGGTTTGCTTGACTGATTCTTGCTGTCTCAATGCATCATTAGTTTCAATTTGTTCATTCTAATTTTAAAATTATTTTCTTCATTAGCTTTTTACTTCTTTCTGTATATGTCAATTGAGTTTTGAGTGTATTGTTTTGGTCTGTGATTTTTCCATTTCACTAATTTTTTTAGTGATTATTTTCTTTTCAATTCACAGATCCTACTTTCTAGTGATCTTTATTTTTCAATTCACAATTCTTACTTTCCTGTGATTTTTATTTTTCCAATTCACCAATTTGCACTTCCAGAATTTTAAGCTTTTCAATTCGTATTTCAGGAAGTTGTTGCTCTCTCTTGAAGGCTTCTCTTTCCTTTCCCCATTTATCTTCTAACTCTCTTTTGAGACTTTTAATGGTCTTCTAGAGAGCATTATGTAAGGAGGACAGTCTGATGCATTTTGCTGTTTGAGGTCTCTTCAGGTTTGCTGACCTGCTCTTTTCTGCATAGAAGCTGTGGATTGTTCTTTTCATCTTTTTATTCATGTTTCAAAATTATAGGGTAGGTCTCTAGGCAAGGGGTTACCAGCTTCCTCTGCAGAGCAGGGAAAGATGTAAACCGATTTCCAGCTCGAGGTATAGAGATCTCTGGTGAGTTTTCCCTTCCCCAACAGGAGGTGGATTCAGCACTAGCCGACTAACAAACTGCTTAGTAGGAGCTGAGTGGATATCGATTGCCCTGGGCTAGAGACTAATGGTGAAAATGTATCACCGCTTGGGGCAGAACCTCTTGTGGGACTGTAGTTTAGTGAGACGGAGACCGCAGAACCAGACAGCCACAAACTCTGCCCAGAGTCTGCACTTGTGCAATTCGGCCCTGGATAGCTCTATGGCTAGACGAGCTCCCTGCAGATTGGAGGCTACTGAGGCTGCGTCATCACCTGCATGGATCACAATGCCCCAAGGAAAAGCCTTACGAAGGTTGGGCTCGCGCTTGCATGCTGAATCTGTGCCTTCATCTCGTTTGGAACTCTCCTCGAGACCTAATTTCTTCCCAGTCTGCGCCGATCTCCCCTGGCCCGGAACCAACCTTTTATCGAACTGCAGATTTTCTCGGCCGGTGAGGTTGTTCTTCTTATCTTTACAGATTGTAGCAGTCAAGACTATTTTGAGGCTCGATATAATATTGATAAAGAGGGTAAGAGAAGAGCTTAGAAAGACGCGTGTGTCTTCTCCGCCATCTTGGCTCCGCCCCCTGATCATCATATAATCTTGTTGTTTCTGTGTATAATGATCTCCTGGTTCTGCTCATTTCATTTAGCATCAGTTCATGCAGTTTTCTCCAGGTCTCTCTGAAATTATCCTGCCAGTCATTTCTTTCAGAACAATAATATTCCATAACATTCATATACCATAAGTTATTCAGCCATGCTCCAATGGGCATCCATTCAGTTTCCAGTTTCTTGCCACTACAAAGAGGACTGCCACAAACATTTTTGCTCTTGTGGGTCCCTTTCCTTTAAGTTCTCTTTGGGATATGAGTAAAACACTTTTCTGGATCAGGTAATTATTCAGTTTGATAACTTTTTGAGCATAGTTCCAAATTGCTCTCCAGAATGGCTGGATCCATTCACAGTTCCACCAATAAAGTATTAGTGTTCCACTTTTCCCCCCACATTCTCTCCAACATTTGTCATTATCTTTTCCTGTAATCTTAGCCAATCTGAGAGGTGTGTAGTGGTATCTCAGAGTTATCTTAATTTGCATTTCTCTGATCAGTAGTGACCTAAATCACCTTTTCATATGACTAGAAATCATTTCAATTTCTTCATCTGAGAATTTTCTATTCATATCCTCTGACCATATATCAATTGTTCAATGGCTTGAAGTTTTATAAATTTGAGTCAGTTCTCTATATATTTTAAAATGAGACCTTCATCAGAACCTTTGAATGTTAAAATGTTTTCCCAGGTTATTGCTTTGCTTCTAATCTTGTCTGCATTAGTTTTGTTTATACAAATCCTTTTAAACTTTATATAATTAAAATTTTCTATTTTGAGATCAGTAATGATCTGTAGTTCTTCTTGGGTCACAAATTCCTTCCTCCTGCAAAGATCTGAGAGGTAAACTATCCTATGTTCTTCTAATTAGTTTATAATGTCATTATTTATGTCTAGATCATGAACACATTTCAACCATATCTTGGTATATGGTTTTAGATATGGGTCAATGCCTATTTTCTGCCATACTAATTTCTAATTTTCCCAGAAGTTTTTGTCAAATAGTGAATATCAAATAATAGATTGCTGTAATCATTGACTATTTTGTTCTGTGAAACTAACCTATTACACTCATCAACTGCTCTATTTCTTAGCCAGTACTGAATGCTTTTGATGACCTCTGCTTTATAATACAATTTTAGATCTGGTACAGCTGGGCTACCTTCATTTTTTTTTTTTTTTTTTTTTATGAATTCCCTTGACATTCTTGACATTTTGTTCTTCAAGATGATTTTTTTTATTGCTATTTTTTCTAGGTCAGTAAAATAGTTTCTTGGTAGTTTGATTTGTATAACACTAAATAAATAGATTAGTTTATTCATCTTTATTATATTTGTTCAACCTATCCAAGAGTATTTGATATTTTTCCAATTGATTAGGTCTGACTTTATTTGTGTGGGAAGTGTTTTATAGTTTCCCTCATATAGTTTCTGACTTTCCCTTGGCAGTTAGATTTCCAGATATTTTATCCTATCGACAATTATTTTAAATGGAATTTCAGTTGTGTCTCTTGCTGTTGGATTTTGTTAGTGATGTATAAAAATGCTGATAATTTATGTAGATTTATTTTGTATCCTGCAACATTCTTTTAATGAGGAAGCTTCTAGGTTGTGTGTAATCCTTATTGTGGCTCCTTAGTATTTGAATTTTTGTTTTGTTTTGTTTTGTTTTTCTGGCTGCTTGTAATATTTTTTCCTTGGTGTGATAGTTCTGAAATTTAGTCACAATATTCTTTGGAGTTTTAATTTTGAGGTCTCTTTTAGGACGTGTTTGGTGAATTCTTTCAATGGCTATTTTACCTTCTGATTCTATGACATCTGGGCAATTCTCTTTGATGATTTCCTGAGAAATAGTCTAGGCTCCTTTTTTATCATGGTTTTCAGGTAGTACTATAATCCTTAGATTGTCTCTCCTAGATCTATTTTCCAAGTCAGTTGTTTCCCAAATAGGTATTTTAGATTTTCTTCTATTTTTTTTCACTTTTTTGGTTTTGCTTGAGTGATTCTTGATGTCTCATTGAGTCATTCATTTTCATTTGTTCATATCTGATTTTTAGTGAATTATTTTCTTCATTTTTTAAATTTTTGTGTTTGTCCAATTGGATTTTTAAATGAGTTCTTTTGATCTATGGATTTTTTTTTTCAATTTCACAAATTCTGTCTTTTGTGACATTGTTTTCTTTTTCCATTTTGTCAAATCTATCTTTTAATGAGTTATATGCTTTTTCTATTTCACTAAGTCTATTTTGTAGTGAATTTTCTTTAGAAAATTTCTGTGTTGCCTTTTCCAACTCCTCTTGCAAAGTTTTCATTTCCTTTCCCCATTTTTCTTCTGGCTCTTTTAAGATCCTTTTTAATTTCTTCTAGGAGAGTCTTGTGTGATGGTGACCAATTTATATCACCCTTCCTCTGGAGACAATCTGCTTTTAGTCTCCATAGGGTTTGAAATCTGTTCTTCTCTTTCACCATAAAAATTATCTATGGTCAGTTTTTTTTTTGTTATTGTTGTTGTTTTGTGTTTTTTTTTTTTTTTTTTTTTTTTACTTATATATTTTTTTAATGTTGAGATCTGCTTTTAGGGAAAGGGGGGAATTGATCAAGCTTCCTCTATAAGTGGCAGCAGCTGTATTGGGTCAGTGCTTACTGATTTCCAGTGTTGGATGAGTATGGCCAGTTCCCTTGAAATTGTGGCATTTTGGGGTTCACTATTTACCTTTTGTGTTGGATGTTTTATAACTTCTCTGCTGATGTACTGGCTTGCATCCAGGACAGAGTAACTAACACTGCTGTAGATTCCTCCCCATAGAGGGCATGGAGCCCTTACTGGAACTGTGCTGCCTGCACTGGACATCTGTGCTCTCCTGCTTGCCCTTGGTCTGCCTCCCTCCCAGCCCAATTGAAACAGATCTTTTTTGGAGAGCTTCAAAATTATCTTCTCCTGGTAATTTGTTACACTCTTAATATTTGTGGGTTCTGCCAGTCCAGAACTAATTCAGAGGCTGGATTTGCTAATTAGTTTGAGGGACGTAGAACAAGGCCAGAAAGAAAGTGGATCCTCTCCACCATATTGGTTCCACTCCCTGTCTGTCTCTCTATTCCTTGAATATCCCACCCTCCTTTCATTGATGAAGTTCCCTGAAGTACTGAACCATTGAAGTAAGGAACTACTTCAGTCAATGTACATTTAAGGAGCAAGGGAAAGATAATTTCCAGTTTATTGGTTTTTCTAAGTATGAGTAAAAAAAAAAAAAGTATGTACAATTTGGTAACTTTTTCATTCTTCCTTCCTACCTCTTCTTTCCTTTTATCTCTTCTTTTCAATTTATATATTCCCCATCCCTCTTCCTCCTCTCCTTTCTTCCTCCCCTTTTTTCTTCTCTCTCTTTCCATTCATTATACTTTTAAAAAATATATTTAGTCATTAAATAAGAACACATTTCTCCTCCTCCCTTTATTTCTGTAGGTAATTCCAGTTCTAGAACTGCAATAGTAGATGGTGAATATGTCATTACCATATGATCTTGCTATATTTCATTCCACATATAAAATATAAACAATGAAACTAGGGAGAAAACACAGCCACTCAAGTTTTACCATTCTGTCTGAATAACTGAATTGTCTTCTTTTTATGACTTAAGAGTAATCACCTTTGCCCATATGATACAAATTAGATGCTGGGGAGATATTCCAAGAGCTTTCACATAGTCTGTTTCCAAGGAAACAACTCCTTTTGTCCATATGTCCTCTGCAGCTCTCATGCTAGATTGCTTGGTAACTTCAGAAATAACAACAACAACCAAAAAAAATGTAGGAGCTAACTAGTTTGTTTGCAGTCTAAGAGTAGAAAAAATTATTTGAGGATTCACTATAATTAGCATTGGATTGCTATACAAAATAGTTTACCTGCACTGGGAACTGGGGATAGGACTTTATAAATTGATGAACTATGAACTCAGAAAAATCTAAATTCAGGACACAAGATATGTTTATAAAAATGGTTTCATAGATGTTCATTGTGGTGTGCAGAATATCAGCCAGTCTTGTGGAGCCCTCTACTGTCTCACTTTGTCCCAGAAGAAAAGGGAGGAGCTCAAAATAACTAAATGCCTGAGATTTCACTTTACTGATTTTCCTTTAATATCACTTTTATTGAGTTTTGAAATGTTTCTACTTTTCAAAATTTTATTGGTTTGTATTCTTAATGTTGGCAAATATAATCACTATTCTTTCTTATAGATGTATTTTTCAGTTCATAATTTCAATTCAACAAGTACTATATGCTAGGTAGTGGGGCTATATAGATAAAATAACTGATAGTTGCTGTCTCTGTGCATTCCTTCCCTCCCTTCTTCTAATCTTCCCGCCACACCTTGTCCCTTGACTATTTCAGAAGCTTGCATTTGGATAATGGTCTCATTTCCAAAAGATGTGTTTATATCTAATTCTATATCTGTTATCTAGATATTTATCAATCAATTCCATATATATGCAACAGATTAAAATTTATAAAAATAAGAACCATCTTCTAATAAATAAATGGCCGAAGGATACAAGGTCATTTTTGCCCTCCAGTAGTTAGCCTGTACTTTACAATTTTCAAAGGAATAATTCCAAATTCAGCAATGATCCTGTGAAGAAAAAGTCCCTAAACACTAATACTTAGAGAAATACAAATCAAAACTGGAATGATTTGCCATTTCATTCTTTAGTATATTAAGGGAAACAAAAATTAAGTGCTTTGCCCAGGGTCATATAGCTATCAAGAATCTGAGGATAACTTAGATATTATTGAAATTAGGCTCCACCATCTGCACCCAGAGAAAAGACTGTGGGGATGGAAGGTGGATCACAAAATAGTATTTTCACCTTTTTATTGTTTGCTTGCATTTTGTCTTCTTTCTCATTTTTTCCTTTTTGATCTGATTTTTCTTGTGCACCATGATAATTGTAGAAACATGTATAGAAGAATTGCATGTGTTTTAACATATTGGATTACTTGCCCTCTAAGGGAGGAGATGGGGGAAAGGAAGGGAAAAAAAATAAATACAAGGCTTTGCAAGGGGGAACATTGAAAACTATCTATGCATATGTTTTGAAAATTAAAAGCTTGATAAATAAAATGAATTAAAAAGAAAGTTGACTCAATGCTTTATTCATTGTCTCTTTTAGTGGTGCAGCTTTTTAAGTGATAATTAAAATTGAAGGCCAAGGAAGTGCCTAAACCATTTTTGGGTAGTTAGATAGTAAAAGCAATGGAGCACCAGGCCTGGAAAAAGGAAGACTTTTCTTCCAGAGTTCAAATCAATCCTCAGGTACTTATTACCTTGTACACATTATTAGCTATGTGACCCTGGGAAATTATTTAACTTGGTTTTCATCATTTTCTCATCTGTAAAGTGAACTGGAGAAGGAAATCACAAACTAGTCCAGTATCTTTGCAAAAAAAATCCTCCAAATGGGGCACAGGGAGTCAGACATGACTGAAACAACTGTACAATAACAACAACTTGTTGCATATGAATGTAATAGAATATTATGATATAATAAATAATAAAAGGGAAAATTTTGAAGGAAAATTATGACCATTATGAATTGATGTAGAATGAGCAAAAATTGGAAATAATAATATGGAGATAAATAATTTTAAAAGGTTTTAGAAGTGATCAACATAGTTATAAACCAAAGTCCAAAAAAATGACAATGAAACATGTTACTCATCTCCTGACAGACAGCTGAATAAAAAAATGAAGAAAGATATATTTATTTCTGGATATGGCTCATGGGAATTTGGTTTTTTTAACTATGCAGATATGTAATAAGGGATTTTTAAAAATTTGCTTAATAGGGACCTGTGAGATTTAATAAAAAACATTTTTACTGAATTTAAAAATTAAGTTTTACAAAGACTATATTTGACTAAGAGAATACAATATATTCAGAATTTAACATAGTGGAGTAGAAAAAATTGCTCTATTTTGGAATCAGAAAACTTGGGCTCAAAAGCTAACTCTTTGATTCACTATCTCTGTGACTAAGGCAAATTAACCATTCTGGGCTTAGTTTCTTCTATAAAATGAAGGAATTTGACTAAATTACCCCGATGTCCCTCCTAGTACTAAATTATGTACTTACTTATAAGATGATTTGAAAGAGTATTAATAAGTAAGGGATCAAGAAAGATTTCTGAAAGGAATAAGGAATTTTAAAAGGCAGAATTGATAAAAGAAAGTCTTCTAGGCACTAGGCAAAACTTTAAAGGCATTGAGGCAATATATGGAATGTTGAGTAAGAACAGTTAATAAACTTATTTCTCTGATACATAGACATTATGAATATGACATGTTTGGAAAGTTTTCTGATAGTCAAATTTAGAAAGTCTTTAAATATTAATTTGAGTAATTTTTTTTAATTGCAGAAATAGTAAGGGTACTAAATAGTCTTTTAAGAAATATCTTTTTTTTCTAATTACATGTAAAAAACTTTTTAACCATTCAAAAAAATTTTGAGTCCCAAATTCTCTCTTCTCTTCTCTTTTCCCTCTTTGGGAAAACAAGTGACTTTTTATAGGTAAACATGTACAGTCATTCAAAATATATTTCCATATTAGTCATGTTGAGAAAGAAAAAAAAAAAGACCTCCCCCCCAAAAGAAAACTTCCCAAAATAAAGTTAAAATAATATGCTTTTAAATTAAATTAAAATAGGATTTCCTTTAGAATTGTCTTGTATCTTTGTATCTCTTAGAATAGCTAAATCATTCACACTTGATTGTTACACACTATTGCAGTTATCATTTACAATGTTCTCATGGTTCTGTTCACTTTGCATCAATACATGTAAGTCTTCCAAAGTTTTTCTAAGACTATCTTGTTATTAATTTCTTATAGAATAACACTATTCTATCACAATCATATGCCACAATTTCAGCCATTGCCTAAATGGATATCTCCTTGATTCCAATTCCTTGTCACTACAAAAAAAAAAAAAAGCTGCCAAAAACATTTGGGTATTTTTCTTTTGTAAAAGTCTCTTTGTGATACAGAACTAGTAGTGATATTGTTTGTCAAATAGTATGTGTTGTTTTATATCTGTTTGAGTATAGTTCCAAATTGATCTCCAGACTGGTTGAATCAGTTCATAGCTCCAGCACTACTAAATATTCTTGGATATGGCAGAGAAATGTGATCAAACTTATGTTTTAGGAATATGAGTTTCTCTATAACATAGATCACTTTCTGTGAACCTATTTGAGAGATTTTTTTGACAAAGATGCTGAAGTAGTTTGTCTCATCTATAAAATGAGCTGGAGAAGGAAATGGCAAAGAGGAAAAAGAAGTTAAGTGATTGTCCAGTGTCACACAGCTAGTAAGATTGAGATCAGATTTGAACTCAGGAAGAGAAATGGATTTGATAAGGATGAGAATGCATTCAGAGAAAGTACAATTATGAATTATGAATCCAATTATAAAGTAATGAAATAGTGTAGGTGAAATATAATGAGCATTTGAACTATAGTGTGAATAGATGTAAAGGGTTAGAAATGAGGTTTATTGAGAAAGAATCAATAAGACCTGGCAACTGATTGGATTCAGGTTTAAAAAGAGCACAGAGTTGAGGATGAATCTAGATAACTGGAAGTGAGTCCTTAAGAGAAAAAGGTAAGTCTTAGGAAGAATGAGCTTTAGAATTACATTTGGTACAATATAAGTTTGAAATGCCTATAGGTACCCAGAACATTTTTAAGGAGTGATGTGACAATACAGCTCATATATAAATAAATCTGGCTATTATAGGCATAAAGACTAAAATTCAACTCATTGGGCATTGAATAAGATCACAAAAGGAAAAAATGTAGCGAGAGCAGGTCATAAGGAATATACACATCATGAGCTCATGTTATAACCAAAAAGACTGAAATGCACTCTTGCAAGCACTAGGAGAACCAAAAGGGATAAATGTCATGAAAAACCAGGAAGAAGGGGAAAGTTAAGAATTTTAAATACTGCAGAGGTCAGCAACATGAAGAATGGGAAAAAAAAGTGGTTTTATGAATTAACTATCAATGGTAGGCTTGCAGAAAGCAAATCAAAGTTAATGTTAAAGCCATTACACTGGATTGACACAACTCAACAAGGAGTTGATTAAATAAATAATTTTCAAACACCTTTATGTAAAAAAAACATCTAATCCACACAAAAGAAAAACGTTTGTAAGGAATTCCCAAAACTATAGAGGAGGAGCTCCTCAAGGTACATGGTTCTGCAGCATCACCAAATTATTTCCTTTAAAAGGGGAGCCTAATGGATCCTTTAAGCCACTGCTTTCAGATTGTTCTGTTCCTGAGCCCAAGATCTGTTCCACTGTATATAGGTGATGGATAGGTAAGGCTCAAGTATTATAGCTTTTAAAAATAATTAAACACGAGTTAATCAATAATTATTTAAAGTCCCTCCTAATGCCAATATTACTATGATTTAGTTTTTATTTCATATGTTAAATAGTAACACTCAATTTCATGACAATTAGCTTGAAAAAACTTGATTTCTTATTTTGATCAAATCCTTTTCATTTCTCATTTTAATTCTGATACTGAGAAAAGCAGGATGCTCCAACAGTATTATTGAAAGAGGGTTTTTTTTTTTTTTTTGTTTGTTTGCTTGTTGTTTTTCCTCATAGTTTCCTCCTGAGAAAAGACTATAATAGTGATTCCTATTTCAGTTAAATTTTCTGTAACTAGATGACTCTTTCCATTTCTAGGAATGCCAGACTAGGTATGGAACTGACTTCTTTCTTTACTTTAAAAGAAAAAGTCTTGCTAGATATACAGTAAGAGAGTATAGTTTTTCAAATGGAAAATGATCCCTCCCTATCTCAAAAGAGAAGCAATGTAATCATCAAAAAAAATCATTAAAATTGTCAAGTAAAAGTATGACTGAAATGAATAATTTTGGATTATATGTTTTGGTAATATGTATGATAATATAATATAGCACCTTGAAATTTGCTAGGTGTTTTTTATATGTGATTTGGAATTGCAAGAAAATTTACTATAATGACAGCTAGGTGGTGCAGTAGATAGAGCATGGGCTCTGGAGTCAACAGTATGGGAGTTTAAATGCAACCTTGGACACATGACACTTACTAGCTGTGTGACCTTGGGAAAGCTCCTTAACATTGATTGCCTCTCCAAATTAAAAAAACAAAACAAAACAAAACAAAACAAAACAAAAAAGCATGATTACTGTGCAAGACCTCACATATGGACAGAATTATATTTTGTGTTGTTGAATAGATTGTAGACATATATTTATGTATGCATCAGAATAACATCGAGTTATTTTTATTCTTTTTGGATGACAAGGGAGAAGTATACTATTTCTATTTTTCCCCTATTTTATTCCTGATTTTATTAGATATGTAATTTCTTTCAATTGCTTAAAATATCACACCATTTGCAAGTTTAGCAATTGAAGTAGGGGGCTAAGAGGTGCATAAACCATTGTTTGGATGTTTCCAGGGATTAAATTTGGGTCAGTGCTTCCCCACTATTGAGTTATCAGTAAGAAACTTCTAAGAGGATATGTGCTGTAGGGGTTAGAGGATTAACCTTTCAGTATTTGAGTTCAAATATAGCTTCTGATAATATATTGACATTGTAACCCTGAATATCACTTAAACTCTCAGTTCCTGAGACAACTTTCTAAGATATTAAGTTTCAGATCAATGGCTAAAATTAAAGGCAATCAGAGTTTTCGATAATGATCACATAAGAAACCTAAACTAAGCTAAAAAATGTGGGTTAGGAATAAGTATTTATATAGCAACCACAATGTGCCTGACACTATATTAAATGCTTTCCAAATACTATCTCATTTGGTCCTCACAGCTGTGGGGTAACTGCTGTGATCCCCATTTTATAATTGAGGAAACTGAGGCCATATATTGGTAACTTACTTGCCTGGGGTCACACTGCCAGTAACTATTTGATGTTGCATTTGGGATTACATATCCTTATCTATCAAGTCTCTTCTGAGATTACTGCCCAGTTCATATAAATTCTCATTGAAATCTTGAATCATTGATTATCAATATAATAGTTAAAGCAGCTTTAGTTAGGAATAGTTTTATTCGAGTACCTTTATTTAGAGAACTGTATTATGATTATAACAGAACAAAATTGTAAGCAATACAAAGAACAATAGAAGAATGCTAGGTGAGTATAAAATAGTAGTTATCTATTGCCAACAAATGAAAGTATCATTACAGAATTAAGGACAAGAACAGCTTGGGAAAGGTGGTTTAGTTAGTTAGGAAATGAGGAGAGAATGGATAGACAACTCAAGGGCTGCCTTTTAAGAGAAGAGGGAGGAGGAAGAGAATAAGCATTTTAAAGCATCTACTATATTCCAAGCCCTGTTCTAAGTGTTTTACAAATATTAGCATCCAAGAAATGCCACACTAATGTAACTAGAGTGAGACATTCAGCATGCCAATTCAATCATTCATGGCAAATCTGTGGAGAACATGGACAAGAATTATACAACATAGTAAGACACAGATGGGTTACAGTCTGTATTCACAGAGTTACTTCACAGATATAGCCATATATAAAAGTATATACATTATGATTATTTTTTCCAAAATGAAAAAAACCCAAAATTATCTGTTTTTGATAAATAACTTGATGCTGTTGAAATATATTATTTTCCTTTAAGTACTCAGCTCCTCCCCCCAGTTCATCATCAGCCTTATTAACTATCATGGACTGCATCTTTATTTTAACTCATTTACACCAAGAGATTGTGATACCCTTGATCTTAACATCTATGATTCTGAATGATTAAATCTAACTATCTAATCATAGCCCTTTTTCTCCTCTTATTTATTATGATTCAGTTGTATTCAATCCTTCATAACCCCATTTGAGGTTTTCTTGGCAAAAATACTAGAATCACTTGCCATTTCCCTTTCCAGTTTGTTTTATAGATGAGGAAACTGAGGCAACTAGGGGTTAAATGATTTGCTCAGGGTCACACAACTGAGCTCATATTTGAACTCACAAAAATGAGTCTGACCCCAGGCCTGGCACTCTATTTTCCTAAAATAATATTGAGTCTCCTCTGAGACTTCATGTACTGATGAAGTGGAATGAGGTTTGAAAAAAGAATGGGCTATCATGTGAAGTTAAAAGAAAATCATGTTTGAAGCATCTTACAAGACCTGAGTCCAAATCTTATTTCTGATAGTCTCCAGCTGAGTGAATCAGTTAATTTCTTAAAAATTAAGTTTTTTCATCTTTAAGATGAAGATAATAATAATTGCAATACTTTGATAATTAGTTTAAAAGATTGTTGTGGGAATAAAATGATATAATATATATAAAGTATTTTACATTTGAAAAAATGCCTTATAAACATTGTTGTTGGTTTGCGTTCCTTAAACAGAGGTGAGTTGATCATTAGATTGCAATATTGTAGATGGAATTCATTATTTGGGTAGAAATTATACTATATATGTTCAGTTTTTTTCAGTCTCTAAGATTCTCTGATTTGTAATGAATTGATTTGCTTTTCAGCATTTTGCAACAAATAAATGGTGGAGACAGAACCCGACTCTAGCCTCTCAGTTTCTAGTCTGGTGCTTTTCTCACTAAACTGTGCTAGACTTAAATAGGCAGACATGCGGAATATTTTTTTGAGCCTGAATTGCATTCTTGGAGTGTGGAACCAGGTGACTAATGGAGAAACAATGTCTGGATCCCACACTGTTGAATTTGGAATCCCTTAGCTGAGAATGAGGGAGTAACCTGATGGAAGACTAAAATCTAAGAAGCCAAGTGCAGCTTGACTGTGTCAAAATACATAGAAACTCAAGCCTGCACTAAGGAGAGAAACATCTGTTACTGTGGAGCAACTCCATGGCAAGGACAGATCTTTTGGCATATTTCTACATTGTCCTTAACAAATTAAAAACTATTGGTTTAAAAATGTAGTTGTTTTGGAGAAACAATGAAGACAGGAAAAGCAACTAGTGAAATGCAGAGCTGCTGCACAAAAGTAGTTTATCAGATTCTAGTCATTTCTGTTATATGGAGATATCTGACACCTATCCATACTTCTTCCTTGACTAAGAAGAGACTTTTTAAATAAAAAAAATCCTTCATAGTCTTATCAAGCGCTCTTACTTTATAAAAATAATTTCAAATATGTATTTTTCAAATCTAAAAAAAGGTGTGAACTATAAATACTGCAAACTATTAGAAGTTCATCATAGATTTGGGATTTACTTCCAGTAGAGTGGGTACTGATGCTTTATATATTGACATTGACCTAAAAATCCTTTCTATATTCTCCTTGTTTGGATCAGCTACAGATGAATTTTCTGTCCTTATTTTTAATACCTTGATCTCCAACCACTATAGGTTCAATGTTACCACTTGCTTTCCCCCAAATTCCTGATAGTTAGTGCTTGATCAGTGAAAACTATATAAGGCAGGAAGAGAGGCTAGAATTATTATCATTGGTCTCAGCTGGCAGAGTTTCTGATGTATATCTTCACCTCACACTTGAAACCTAATTCATAACTCTAGTGTAATGAACTGTATGAATCCTAATGCTTAGTAATAAATGAATTGATCTTGCTTTAAAAGACATCAAAATAGAATATAATGGAGCAATAATAATACAAAGAATAACTGAAGGAAGGACAAGATAGTAGGTGAAGGTTCTGCTTAATTAGCAAGAATAGTAAATTCAACAAAAAGAGTGTTTTTAATAACTTTAAATAAAACAACAATAAAATGATGCAGAATCAAAGAAGGCAAAAAAAAATTATCCTAACCTCCTAAGCTGATGGATGGGGGAATCTGGCACAAAAGAAAGAGTCAAAAGGAATAACCAGAGAAATTTTAGATTTATCATAAAATATGAAGCTTTTCTTTAAAATGATGGGAAAAAAGAGTAGAGCTATATGCTTTTTTTTTGTTGTTGTTCATCCTGTATATTTTTCTCCCAAATACTGTTTTATTTTTTCAATTACATGTAAAAGATAATTTTCTTTTTCTTTTTTTTTTATATTGGAGTTTTTTCTTTTCAAAAAATATGCAAGGACAATTTTTCAACACTGACCCTTGCAAAACCTTGTTTTCTAATTCTCCCTCCCCTTTCTCCTATCCCCTCCCCTAGATGGCAAGTAATCCAATATATGTATAGTAAAATATATGTAAATTGAATATAGGCATACATATTTATACAATAAGATAATTTTCAACATTAATTTTGCAAGATTTTGAATTTCAATTTTTTTCTCCCTTCTTCCTTTACCTTCCTCCTTCTTAAGACAGCAAGTAATATGATATAGATTAAATATGAGAGATCATTTTGAACACATTTCCACACTAGTCAAGAAGAATCAGAACAAAAGAAAAAAAACATAAAAAAGAAAAACAAACAAAGAAAAAGGCGAAAATAGTATACTTTGAGTTGTATTCAACCTCCACAGTTCTCTCTGTGGATGTTGATGGCATTTTCCATCTCATATATTGTCATTTTTGTTTTCAAAGAAGACCAATGTCATCATGAATTAGTGATGTCTTGACTGGCACATGAACTGGATTTAAGTGATGTGTAGTTGCATAAATTCTCATCCTTACTTTCTTCTCCAGAGTCATCAAAGTCCAGTGACAAGACAAAAGTCAGGAGACTGGTGACAATCTGAGATGCAATGGATAATCCTGGCTTCGTTGATGTTTTACCAAGCTCTAAGTGCTCCACAATGCCTGCTTGTGCTACCTTCATGGCTTCTGAAGAAGTAACAGCTTCTCATTCTCTAAGTGACTATGGCAAGGTTCAGAAGTTCCTACTAATAACCAAGTCATTCAGCATCGGTCAAGGAAAGAAGAGATAAGTGGTAGTAGGTGGCAAATCTCCATCAAAGATTATTAAGGTGGCTATTTGTCAATATTACAAGGAAAATAGATGTCTACATGTAATATGAAAGACATGGAACCAATTATTTTTATATATGAATAGAAAAATGATCCCACCAAAAGATATTCTTTTCTAAAGAATTTTAAAGTTCTGTGCAACAAACAATAATATAGGGACATAGGTGCTGTTTTCATCACTGTTTCCAATTGAAGACAAGTGCTTCAGATGAAAAAGGAAGGCTTGGGAAGTGAACAACTAGTTAATAATAGGATGTCTGAGAACAGATTTTGGATTTCTCATGCTCACATTAATATATAGGCATATAGTTTTTACAGTCAATAAAGATCATTTTGCCAATTCTGAATTTCACATGCAAATTGGGTCCTGGAGCAAAGCTATCCGGAATAAGACTCTGGGGGTCTTTATCCAAGTTCCCACTTTCATTGGTGATTTGGGTTTTGAAAGCAAGGTTACAACTCTCTACTAATGTGGGGTTATTCTAAAAAGGTTGGATTATTATTTCTATTGGATTGAGCCCTTATTCTATTATATTTTTTCCCCAGTATTCACCTTTTTGTATTCATTTTAGTATTCACTTAGTAGTAAAGTAGACACTTTAGGTGTAGTCACCCCCAGTGACAGTTAATATGTCTACAGTATTATATGTAACATTCATTATTAATCCAATATCATTGAAATAATTAATAACAAGGGATTTTTATAAAAGGGATATTTGCCAAGAAATCAAGAATAAAATAATAAGAACAGAAGTGCAAACATATCACTCCCTTCTTCTGCCCCAAGAACCAGGGGCATTTTCCATCCCAACTCAGTGTCTGGGGGGAGTGGGTTTCAGATTAAAGTAGCTGCAACAAAACATGCTTTTTACCAATTTCACTTACAAATGAAACTTATAATGTAAATCATATTGCTTTCTTGCTTGGTGAATCCAGTGTTGATTCACAGCTGAGCTTCATCAAACAGGGTATTTGAGGCTTTAATCTATTGAACCTAGTAGCTCGAAAATTCTGGCTGTGGACATCACTTCCTGAATCCCAGATTCTTTCCCAAACTTTTGAATCTCACAGATCATAATCTAATTCATTCCATCTTCAATATCTCTTTACCTAAGGTAAGAAATTAAACAAAAATATCAGCAACAAGAAGGACAGAATTAACAGAAGAGTCTTGTGTCTGTAGAATCTTGTTGATCTGCTTGGGAGGAGTAGGACTGGCGCCTTCTCCCTTACAGGCTTACGGCATTTATTGTCTCTTTACTCAAATGCAGTCAGAGAGGAAAGATGATGATTTGCCCTTTGAAGGCTTTTGCATTCACTGCAATAGTTTGGTAGTCAATTAAAAAATCACGAAGCATGTCAACCTAAAAAAAAAATTCCTAAAACTTTTTTAGTGCTTCAAAGGCTATGTTTGGAATTGAATCAGGTAGAATACATTATGCATGCTCAAAAGGGCAGGGATCTCATTAGCTCACTGAGACATAGGGATTAGGGATTTTCATTTGAGGACAGAATAAAGGACCCTAGTTCACAGGAGAATATAAATAAGGAGGAGGACAGAATAAACCTTTGGCTTCAAGTGTCTTTATTTAAATGACAAAGTATAAATAATAAACAAGATGAATTTGAAATATTTCACTTAATAAATATTTATTGTTTACTATGTGCCACTACTGTGCCTACTGAAGAAGCATAGACCAAACCAAAAAAGGTCCTGCCTTCACTGAGATTACATTCTAGCAGAGAAAAATGATATTTATACTAAATTTAAAACAAAATATACACTGAGTAGATAAAGCAATTTCTGGGGAAGAATACTAGCAACTGGGAGGATCAGCCTAGGTTTACTCTGTGCTAATGCATCAAAGCAAGAAGGGATTCCATGTGGAAGATATGCTTAAGGAATGAATTATAGGTTTGAAGAATGGACTATACAAAAGTGTTGAGCATAAAATGAATATTTGTGTTTAATTCTAGATTTTGGATTTCTGGCAATGGGAATTACAGGAGCTCTTGAAGAAAAAAGTGACATAAGTCAGATCCATGCTTTAAAAATTTCAATTTGACAGCTTTTGAGGGAATGAAATGGAGAAATTAGTGATAAGAAATCAACTAGGACAAGGAAAGAAGCTACTGAAATAGTAAGGCAAATGAATATGAATAAAGATGGTGGTTTTTTGAGCAAAAAGAAGGTGAGGAGAAAATTTATATGAACACATTTATGTCTATATGCATATATGCACACATTCACATATACATACACGCATATAAGTATACATAAAAATAAAACTTTTTAGAATTGGAATGAAGTTTAAAAATTTATTTAAAAAAGGAAGGTAATGGATATTGTCAAGGCAGAAGTGACAAACTTGATAAGAGTTTGGATGTGACATATGAGAAAGTTGGAATAAGTAAAGGATGATTCTAAGTGTGTCTTGGATCCTGAGTGTACCTTGGACAGAAATGGAAAAATTACAGAGAAAGATGATTAGGGAGAGGATACATGGCCTTACCCTATACTAGCTACCATGCTAAGCACTTTACAATTATTATCTCATTTGATTTTTAAAACATTCCTGGGGGATAGTGTTATTATCTCCATTTTATAAAGGAGAGAAGTGAGTCATATAGAGGTTATATTACTTGCTCAGTTTGCCCCAGCTAGTAATTATCTGAAGTTGGATTTGAACTCAAATCTTGCTGACTCCAAAGCTCTATGTATTTTGCCATCTACAGAGAAAAAAAAGGGTAGGACACAGAAGAAAGTTGTGGAGCATATCCACACAAAGGGAATAGAATATGAGTGAGCACTGAGTATAGGAATTTGAAGATGGGTAGCTAGACAGGTAGAACAGCCAAAACAGAAAAATTGTCACATAACTTCAAGGAGAAGTAAATGTTTAGGAGGAGAGGATAATTAATAGTGTCAAATGCTGCTTTGGGGTCAAGATGGATAAAAGATGAGAAAAGATTATTAGATTTTTCAATTAAAAGATTGATGGTAAATCTACAGAGAGCACTTTCCACTGGGTGATGAGGTCAGTAGCTCAGAATGATGTGAAGCTATGATAAATTTAAGGATAAACAAAGGGCTCCATTTTTAAAAAAAGTTAATATGGGATCAAGAGAAAGGTTAAAGAAGTTATGGGAAATAATGTCCAGGATAGATGGGATAATAATAGATCTTTGAGAGAAAACAGAAACACAAAATGTAATTTTTATTCTATAGTCTCAACCATAATGAGGGAAAGAAAAACTGACTCAGATTAGAACAGAATTAATTTACTTGAATTTGAAAAAAAAAAAAAAGTGAGAAAATGGTAATACCAAAGAAAACACTTAGCTCTCTTCTGTGAATTGAAATCACTAAATCTGACTCCTCTATTTTCTACGGTCTTGAAAGAACTGGAAGAAGTGTTTGGTGGGTTGCCACTTAACTTTGAAAATTATGGAGAATAGTAGTTTAAATATAATATTGAAGATGAGCAATAACATCCTGGTTTTATAAAAAAAGATAGAGGAAAATGGGTTTTTCAGATTACAGTTACCTCACTTGAAAAGTATAGATTCTACTATTAAAGAGATACCTGAAATGATTACTTCAAGAAATTATTATATTTAATTTAAAATAAAATAATTCCTTCCAAAATAGCATAATTGTGTCTTAATAAAAGAAATGTCATGGACAAATGTTTTAAGAAGGTATTTGATAAAGTTGTTCATGATATCCTTATGTTCAATGAGGAGAAAGGTAGGTTAAATGTACCACTACAAAACTGTCATTTAATGTTTTATTTTGACATTTAACCATAAGAGTTGAGAATTTGTCTAATACATGCTATTAATAGTGATGGAAGAAGGCAAATTATTTTTTTAGCATATAGTCAAGATTGAGGTTTTAATAAGAATTTATTTCTGTCATGTTTTTCTTCTCCATATTTTAACATGTCAGTCACTACACATTATATTTGAATAGTGTTTTTGCCTTCCTTTAGTTATATGACATTTTAATAGTTATTTTCCTTTTTTCCCTTATTCGGGTTAGGTAGATTTAGAACTGGTGAATGGACCCAAAATAATGAATAATGAAATGATGCTATCCTGGAGGGAAATCTTTAGTTAAGTGCCTTCAGAATCTATTCTTAGCTATTTTTTTTTTGTGGTTCAACATCTTTTTCATTGACATGGAATAAGGCAGACCAATATAAAATTTAGATATGACATGAAGTGTTGTGATAGAAAATACCTTAAATGATAGAGTCTGGATAAAATAAAGAGGTTGATAAAATAGATTGATGAGTATAATATAATAAAAATGAAATGTAATGGCAATAAATGTGAGGTTTTATACTTGGTTAAAATATTAGGTGCACAATCACAAGATAGAGGGGGGATGGCTTCTTCTAAGAAAAAAAACTGGTATGAAAATGAAATATCTGTCATAGTGGCCCCAGAAGGTAACCAGAATGATAGCGTTGATACTCTGTACTCATAAAATTATATATTGCATAATGACTTCAGTTTTGCAGGTTACATCTTGAGAAGGACATTGAAAAGGGGAGTATATCCAGAGAAAGTCAAGTAGAAAAGTTCAAAGGCCAAAAATCTTGCCTTATGGGTTTTGAGTAAAGGAATGGATATATTTTTACTGGAGATGAAAAGACTTGGTAGTGGTGATTGTGGATGGAGGGTAGGTCAGTGGCAGGATGACTATTATTTCCAAAAATATGAAGAACTATATGTAGAAGGGGAAATGAGAATTTTTGTTTGCTTCCAGATGTGAGAACTAGAAGCAATGTATTATTTCAACATTAGATTTTAGTTTGCAATATGGAAATTTTCTAACAATTAAAGCTACTTCCCTCAGGAAATAGTCATTTTTTTTTTCTCACTGGTGGTAATCAAGGTGAAACTCTATTAACTGCTTATTGGAAATGTTATAAAAGGAACTCCTATGGAAAAGATCTCATTTAAAAAATACTAAATGTTATTTGATTGGTTTTTAGTCTTGTAATTAACTGAAATCTTTTGAGATCTGTTCATATCCCAAATGAATTAATTTTAAAAATGAAAGAATTAATCAACATATGGATAACGATTCCAAAAGCCTTAATTTATTTTTACTAAGGCATTCAGTGTAGACTCACACATCTTTGGATAATAATAAATATTGTAACTTCTGATATTGGTATCATGTCAATACTTATATCAATTAAATTACATCTTTTGGATGATAGATTTATTAAGATAGATTGTAAAAAAGTATATCAAATCAATATTCTTGTTACTGAGGATGCAAATATAAGCAAAAAGAAATTTCTTGCCCTCAAGGAACTTTCATTCTAATCCAGGAAAACAACTCTTAAAAAGAGAGAAGAGAAAGGAAGCAAACATTTAATAAGCACCTACTGTATGCCAGACATTTTTCTAATTGCTTTACAAATAAGTTTTCACTTGATCTTCACAATATCCCTATGAAATAGGTTCTATATGTACTATTTTACAGATGAGGAAGTTGAAGCAAACAGAGGTAAAGTCACTTGCTCAGCAGCATTTAGGTAGTAAATGTCTGAATCTGGCTTTGAACTTTTTCTGTCTGCAGGTCTAGCACTTTATTTGCTTGGCCAATGAGCTGAAAAGCATAGGGTAGGAAAAAGAACATTATTGGGGATAGGACAAAATCTGCAAAATGATGAGTAAAGCAGGGAAAAGAGGAAGGATAGATATCATAACACCTTTCTTAGAATAGAGATTCTTAGGGAAACTCACCAATGGGAGAAGACCATTGAGAGGGTGGTGTGTGTAACAATATTCCAAAGTGAGGAAATTATAGTCAATGAAGGAACTTTCAGAGTGAGAGGGCAGTTGATATTTTGTATCAAAATCTGGAGACACAAAATCAGAGCTATGAGAGCAATAAAGAATGAATGACTCAGGCTCTTCCTTAAAATGGAGAATCTTCCCAATTATTGAAGAAATTCATCAAGGGACACTGCCAAAAGACTGCAACCAGGTTAATGGAACAAATGTTATTCACACATTCCAGCATTTTACTATTTAGGGAAAATATGAGCAAGCAGAATCATCTTTGGATGCCAGAATTTAGCTTATTTTTGAATTTCTTTATTTCCCAAATTTTCTTCTCATGAGTAATTAAGGAACAGATTCAATTACTTATATGGACTTACATGAACCACATCTTTCTGTGATTCACTTATTCTTGTAGTCAACTTCTCCTGTCTAATCTGACCTTTTTTGATCCCACTTTAAAATTTCTATTTAATGTTTGATTTTGAAATTTAACTCTAAGATCTCAGAATTCTTCCAGTATAGATTGTTAAGAGTGACATGAGAAGATTAGTTGTTTTAAACAAGGTTAATTGAGGTTAAAATAAATGATTTGTGTTACATTTTAGTCATCCAAATATCATCATTTTGCATTAGAATTTTGTTATATTCTTTTCCTTCAGTTACATAACATTTAACATTTTTGCTCTTTACAAAATCTCAAAACTTAAGTGAATTTACCAAATGTAAGCTACAAGTTAGTGCAAGAGAAAGACTGAAAATCAGGGAAAGATAATGATATCATTCTGCATAGTAAATGGTAATCACCTTATACATCTTTGCATCACACACCAGAAGTTTTCATTTATTCCTGAACAGTGCCAGCTGAGCATCTCTGAAGCACTTCAAGGGCAATTTTTATAAAAATGAATTCATTATTTTTATCTAGAGCACATTTCCTCTTCTAGCTTTATTATAGAACTATATTCTTTCCAGCAACCCAGGCTCAAAAGCATATACTCATTTTAACTCCACTCTTTCCCTAAGTTGCCAAGTTCTGTAAAATTAAATTTCTTCCCCGAAACATTTATTTTCTTTAATATTCTTGTTATTCACTCTGGTTGAAATAATGATGACCTTTTTTCCTGAACCAATATAGTCACCTCCTAATTTCTCCTCCCACCTTGTGTGGAAAAAACTGAGTGAAGACACTCTCATGGTAATATGGTCTTAAACTGTGACTTGAGACTTTTTATTTTATTTTTATTTATTTATTTATTTATTTATTTATTTAATAGCCTTTTATTTACAGGATATATGCATGGGTAACTTTACAGCATTAACAATTGCCAAACCTCTTGTTCCAATTTTTCACCTCTTACCCCCCCACCCCCTCCCCTAGATGGCAGGATGACCAGTAGATGTTAAATATATTAAAATATAAATTAGATACACAATAAGTATACATGACCAAAACGTTATTTTGCTGTACAAAAAGAATCAGACTCTGAAATATTTTACAATTAGCTTGTGAAGGAAATCAAAAATGCAGGTGTGCATAAATATAGGGATTGGGAATTCAATGTAATGGTTTTTAGTCATCTCCCAGAGTTCTTTTTCTGGGCATAGCTGGTTCAGTTCATTACTGCTCCATTGGCTGATCTCCCCCCTGGCCCCGGAACCAACCTTTTTTTGGCGAGACTGCAGATTTTCTTCGGCTGGTGAGTTGTTCTACTTCTTATCTTTACGAATTGTAGCAGTCAAGACTATTTTTGAGGCTCGATATAATATTGATAAAGAGGGTAAGAGAAGAGCTTAGAAAGTCGCGTGTGTCTTCTCCGCCATCTTGGCTCTGCCCCCCACTTGAGACTTTGTAATAATAAATAGAGCTATTGCTAAAAGTTGCAAGTGTTTGTCCCCTCCAGTTTCCCACCACATCTTAATTAGCATTTAATTATTATTTTTAAAGATGATGATGACTTTGAATTCTCTTATCTGAGGATATCTGCTTAAATAGTAGTTCTCTAGGGAAATTTAAATTAAGAGTTTATTATTGACTTGTATTCTTTTGTTTCTGGGACAGATTTCAAAGTTTGGGATATAAGACTAAACTCCCCCAAATAATGGAAGAAAAGGTCAAGGTGTGAGGGGGACTTCTGTTCTATTTAATGTGATGTTTTGCAATTTATGCTTTGCATATCTTTACCTGATAAACAAGTTGTCATATAAAAGATACTCTTCCTCTTGAGATCATAATAAACCCCTTTTTGCTTTTTCTTACTCTGAGAGTCTCTGTTTTTGTGGATACAACTGTGCCACACACACCTCAATCTCCCATTAACCTTACTCACTACAGCAAGATAAACCTTTATAATATACAATTTAGTTATATTTCTCCCCTATTAAAGTGAACATGAACAAACAGATTTCTATTATATTGGATACTATTCACATTCCTTACCTGCATTAAAAGCCTTCTACAAGATGATTCTGAATTTTTTTCAGTCTTAATTCAAACTACTTCTTTCCTCATTGTATTCTATGTAGTCCCCATGCTTTATGTCAAGTCAATTAGTAAGACTATTAAGTATTGAATATGGAAAAATCACATATCATATGTGCTGGAGATTAAACAAACAAACAATACTCTGCCTTCCAAGAGCTTGCAATTTACTCTGGGCTTTGAAACAAATACTAAATTAACATAACTAAAGATAGCATATTGGGGGAAAGGAGAACTGAACAAAATGTTCCACAAAAATTTGAGGCAAGAGAGAATACACTAATAGGTACCACAAAAAGTTTCATGAAGTAAGTAGCACCTAAGTTAAACCTTGAAGGAAGAGAAAGATTTTGATAATCAAAGATAATGGGGAAGTTTATGCATGATCAGATATAAGAATTGGCAGATTAAACTTTAGGAAACAAATAGCAGCCCAGTTTGACTGGGATTTAGAGTTGTAATGCCAGAGAAAATAGGGCAAGATAGAAATTAGAGAGTTTTTAATATTTTGTTTCGATTTCTGAGAGGGAGAGATTTTCTGTGACCAAATGATTCATTTTGGTCTCAGGGTTGATGTCTTAAAGCATTTAGTATCAGCATCAGCATCAGCATCAGCATGGAATGTGAGATTCCAATGAATTATATATGGCTCCCAGTGATCAGGGGAGACAAAGGGGTAGAATCTGAACTCTGGTGAGCACAGGAATTTCTAGAAACGGACCATCCATCTGCTTCTGACAGGGTTGGGGTGAGGACAATAAATTCTGATAAATTGGGAGTGAAAGGGGTAGTTAGTTAGAGACAGGAAATCTAGAACTCTGAGATAGAGGATGCCAACTAGGTATCTGAGATAGGACATCTGGAATTTTATCTTTTTGAATGCCAGAGTGGCCAGATCTCTATAGCCCTAATTATCTTAGTACTAAAGAATGGGAAAGGGGGATTGCAATCAGGGGGATTGAGGCAGAAGAATTCAAAGAACTGAGGCAGAACAATTTAAGGAAACCGAGGCACAACACAGTATGTTACACAATTTAGAGTATGTAAATGAAATTTCACTGGGAAGATAGATAGGACTTAGATGGTGGAGGATTTTAAAAGCCAGGGAAAGGAGATTGTTCCTTAGGTTCCAGAAAATAGGGAATTATTGAAGATTTTTGAACAAGGGAATAAAATAATCAAATTTATGCTTTAGAAACATTATTTTGTAAGTTGCATGAAAGATCAATTGGAGGTAAGGGAGGAGAAAGATTTCAGGAAGCAAGGGCACTTGGTGTACCATTATATTTGTCCATATAAAAGTTGATGAGTCTCCGAAGCAGGTGCTGGCTGTATGAATAGAGGGAAGACAGATGTGTTAGATTTTTTTGGATGGAAAATGAATAGAACTTGGTAACTGAATGGATTTAGAGGAAGATAATAGAGAAGAATCAAATAAGACTGTGATTTGAAGATAATTACTAGAACCATGGAAGGGCTGTCAACTGAAATATTAAAGTTGAATGTTTGAGATATAGGGTAAAAAAGGAGAGGTTGAGAAAGAAGCTGAATAGTTTAATTTTGAATATGTTGGTTTGAAATGCTGGTGGGGAATATAGATTAAAAATGTCTAGCTGGCATTTAGAGATGTGTCACTGTGAGGCTAGGGCTTGACATATAGATTTGACAATCATAAGCAGAGAGGCTATACACAGCAGAATTCATGAGGGTGGCAGTAGCGAAAAATGGTGGTGTTACATATAGAGTGTTAGACTCGGAAGCCTGGAGAAGAGTCTGAGTTTTAATTCAACCTCAGACTTTTACTAGACTTGTGAAAATGGACAAGTCATTTAACCTCTATCTATGTGATTGTTTGAATACCTCTAACATGGGGACAATAGCACTTATCTCTCAGAGTTATTGTGAGGATCAAATGGGATTAGTAGCATGTCTGGGATGTAATAACCACTTAATAAATGTTTTATCAGGATTCATATTCATAAGATATATATCATCTTCAGTTGGATAATTCTTTTGGCTTTTCTGCTTAGAACATAGTCTCTTTTCCACCCTCACCCCCAACTGGAATGCTATTGGCCAGGAAGAAGTCCTTGAACTATTGAGGTATGTAATGATAACACTAGAAGTAACTTTTGAATCAGTAACTGTTGATTAATGAAACCAATGAATAATGTTATAAGACATGCAGATATAATTAACTAGAAAAATTAGAAGAAAATCTGAAATATCTCATTGGAAAAACAACAGATCTGGAGAACAGATAAAGAAGAGATAATATAAGAAATATCAGACTACCTTAAAAGTTATAATAAAAATAGTCTGGATACAGTAGTATAAGAAATTATTAAGGAAAATTGCCCTGAAGTTTTAAAACAAGAAGGTAAAGCAGAAACAGAAAGAATCCACTGATCACCATCTGAAAGAGGTTCGGGGGTGGGGGGGGAACTTATAGGAATATCATAGTCAAGTTTCTAAATTCCTAGGTTAAAGAGACAATATTGTGAGCAAGCAGTGGGGGGGAATTACATACTATGGGAAACAAATCTGAATTTCACAAGACCTAGCAGTGTCAACAGTAAAAGACCATAGATCTTGGAACATTCTATTTTGAAGAGTCAAGAACTGAAGTTGCATTCAAGAACAATTTATCCAGCAAAGTTGAGTATAATCCTCAGTAAAAACTTGATGAAGTGGAAAACTTTTAGTTGTGTTACAATGGAAAATTTCATGTAAACCATTGTCAGTACCTTGGAAGTTAGACTCTAAAGCATTTTGTCAAGGTAAGCTTACTTTTCCAATCTCAAATTCAAACATGCAGTTCAGATACCCAGAGGGAGGCTGACTACTTGAGTTAAAAGATGACACTAAAATCTCATCAGCTCTTAGAGGTAATATGAGCAGGCTTTAATATACCCCCGTTTTGATCTTATGTCACTAACTGCTTTTTGGATATCTCCATTTGGATGCCTCCATAAACATCTTAATTCAATAAGTACCAAACTGAGTTCATTAGCTTCCTATTTAAGCCAATCTCTCTTTCAAATTCCCCTATTTCTTATGAAATTATTACCATACAGGGGATGTGGGAAAACCGGGACATTGATGCATTGTTGGTGGAGTTGTGAATGAATCCAACCATTCTGGAGAGTAGTTTGGAACTATGCTCAAAAAGTTATCAAACTGTGCATATACCATTTGATCCAGCAGTGTTACTACTGGGTTTATATCCCAAAGAGATACTAAAGAAGGGAAAGGGACCTGTATGTGCAAGAATGTTTGTGGCAGCCCTCTTTGTAGTGGCTAGAAACTGGAAACTGAGTGGATGTCCATCAGCTGGAGAATGGCTGAATAAATTGTGGTATATGAATATTATGGAATATTATTGTTCTGTAAGAAATGACCAACAGGATGATTTCAGAAAGGCCTGGAGAGACTTACATGAACTGATGCTGAGTGAAATGAGCAGGACCAGGAGATCATTATATACTTCAACAACAATACTATATGATGGCCAGTTCTGATGGACCTGGCCATCCTCAGCAATGAGATCAACCAAATCATTTCCAATGGAGCAGTAATGAACTGAACCAGCTATGCCCAGAGAAAGAACTCTGGGAGATGACTATGCCCACCTGCATTTTTGATTTCCTTCACAAGCTAATTGTACAATATTTCAGAGTCTGATTCTTTTTGTACAGCAAAATAACGGTTTGGTCATGTATATGTATTGTGTAGCTAATTTATATTTAAATATATTTCACATCTACTGGTCATCCTGCCATCTGGGGGAGGAGATGGGGGGTAAGAGGGGAAAAATTGGAACAAGAGGTTTGGCAATTGTTAATGCTGTAAAGTTACCCATACATATAACCTGTAAATAAAAGGCTATTAAATAAAAAAAAAAAGAAATTATTACCATACTTGTAAGACACCTAGGTTTGCAACTACAAAGTCTTTTTTTTTTTTTTTTTTTTTTTTTTTTTTTTTTTTTTTGCCAGGGCAATTGGGGTTAAGTGACTTGCCCAGGGTCACACAACTAGGAAGTGTTAAGTGTCTGGGACCAGATTTGAACTCAAGTCATCCTGACTTCAGGGCTGGTGCTCTATCCACTGCACCACCTAGCTGCCCCTACAAAGTCATTCTTACCTGACTAATCTAATTCTCATATCTAATTAGTCATCTGCAATATCTTATGGACTATTCCTCCACAGTCTTTCATCCCCCTTTGTCCTACTCATACATATAGCACCTGAGTTTAGGCCCTTACCACAACTTAATTGGTTATTGTAATATAGACCAATTTGGATATCCAACCTCTAGTTTCTCATTTCTCTAATCTATTATCTACATAAATGACAAAATAATTTACCTTAAGCACAAGTCTGAATGCTACTTCCCTGCTCAAGAATATGTATTGGCTCCCAATTGCCTTTAACAAGACAGATACTTTACTTTGCATTTGTATTCTTCATATTCTCAATCAAGCCTATTTTCCAGGCTTTTCCCCATATTATCACCATTCATTAAACAACTAATCTACTTACTATTACTTGAAATAAGCTTCTCTTACTGTTGTACTTTTTTAAAAAGTTATCTCCATATATCTGGAAAACATTCTTTTCTTAATTCCAATTATCAGGATTCTTAGTTTTATTCAAGGCTAAGCTTGTGTGTCACACCCTGTCACATATTGGAAATTCTTCATAATCACTCAGCTCTATCTGTTCCTTTTCAAACTATCATGTATCTATTTATCTCTTTTAAGTGTCCCACCTATAATAGATTACAAGCTCTTTTAGAACATACTGTGATTTCTGACTCCTGCATATCCTCAGAATCTAGCAGTGTTTTGTATGTTCTTATCAAGTAGGAATTAGATTGGATTGAATTACATTGGAAATTATTAGATAATTACCAGAGATAAACTCTATCCTTCCCCATCTCATGGTTCTTTGTTTTTGCCCAATCCTCATTTCTCTAAAATTAGAGAGACTTTCCTGTTGTGATCTGTAAGCAGAAAATCTCTAGTTATAGCTGCCCATAATGAAAGTGCAGTCATTGGAATCAGATTTTATACTTGGAAGTTACCTTAGCAGTCACTTGTTTTGATGCCTGAATCTCCTGGACAAAATACTTTTGAAAATAGTCTGTCAGCCTCCATTTGAATATCTCCATTGATGGACAGGCTTTTTTTCTTCCTATACCTCTTGCTATAATGAATCAGTTTATTAAAATAGATTGGGAAGAAATTCGTATTCGTCATGCATACTGTAAAATTTGGATAAAATATTAATCATTAAGAAGTCTAAGATATTGAGTTAAAATCTACTTCACTGTGTCTTATACCCTTAATTTCTCCTTCTGGGTCAGAGTAAGTAGAATCCCTCTTCCATATGGTAAAGTGTCCATTTATCCTCCATTCATCAAGGTTATTTTCAAGGCTCCTATTTCATTATAACTCTCCTATGGATATGCTCCATCTTTTTAATAGTCTATCTAGATTATTTCTTCAAGAATTGGATACAATATTCCACAAATAGTTTGATCAAAATAATGAATCAACAAACATTAAGCAGTCATCTAATTGCAGGCAAATTTCTAGGTGCTAGAGTTATAAAAACAAAACTTAAATAATTTATACCCTCAAAGAGCTTACATTCTCTCTAGTTAAGAGGAGCAGAAAAGGCTTCATTGGAAAGTGATAAAACTAAGCTTTGAAGAAAACAAAGAATTCTAAAAAGTGGAATTAATGAGCAAGTGAAATAGATATAGGGAACATCTATGACGATGAGATATATACTGTTGTATGTAAAATAATAAGCCATGTTTCTCTGGACCAAAGGAAACAGGAATTAAAATAATAGAATTGGACTGGAGAGTTAGATAGGATACGGTATATGAAAAATTTGACAAGCCAACAGGTAAGTCTTTACTTGATTCTTTATGAATGAAGTGATTTGTGAAAGCTATTTCACAAGACAGTGTTCTAAAAATTGAGTGAAATGCAGTTGAGCCCCAGGGCCAGATTTCTTTCTCCAGAGATCACATAGTTTACAAGAAGTGGGACTATATGGCCATTTTCTTTGGGAGACAAAGTTGGGGCTACATTGGCATTGAAACTCCCATGTAAGGTAATTTAGTATTTCTAAAGATGTGGCTGGGTTAGAAGTTTTTCCTCATTTATGACTTAGAATGTGAGTGAGGTCATTTGTCCTGGCTAATCAGGGCAAAGACCCAGACCCTTATATAATTTTTGTGTGTTAACTGGACCTTACCTCTCCTTGTATGACTGCTTATTGAGAGGGAGACTCCTTTTCTTGCAAGATCATAATAAAATTCCTTTCTGCTTTTACCTTAAGAAATCTCCTTGAGACAGTGGTCTTATCCCATATAGTGAGACAGCCACTGGAATTTGAAAATGGAAATGATATAGTCAATTATGTGTTTTAGGATTATTACTTCAGCAGCTATATGAATGACAGGTTTTAGAAGGGAAGAAATGAATCAGAGGTTCTAATTCCCATAGTGAAAGTAAGTAGTGATGGAGGATGCCCATAGAAATATGGAGAAGAGGATGGATGGGAAATGTTTTGTGGGGGTAAACTAAATAAGATTCAGCAACTGATTTGATATGAGGAATGAGGGAGAGGGAAGAGGTGAGGATAACTTTTGAACTTGAATGCCTAGAAGTATGGTAATGTTCTGGACCAATTTAGGAGGTTCTGAAGAAGTAGTATGAAGAAGTTCTGGAAGAAAGATAGAGAATTTTATTTGGAACAGCTTATATTTGAAATGTTTCTAGGACACCTTTTTAGAAATATCTAATTGATTGTTGGTAAATACAGACTGAGACTAGGGAATACATATACACACATGCATACATATATGCTTATTACACATATGTTTGTGCATATGCATATGCATATATTTGTATAAACATGAAGTGGATGTAGCATCTTTAATCTTCTCTCTTAAAATTTGAAGTTAGAAGTGCTGCAAGTCTGAAGAGATTTAGCAGCTCAAAAGAAAAGTGAATGTACTCAATTCTCAAACTCCTACTAACTCTATCCTTTCCCTCATGGAGGCACAGGGTATTGATTTCACCAATAAAGAAAGACTCCCATACCAAGGAGCTTTGTGAGTGGGGTATTCTCCCTCCCTCTCCCTCTCCCTCTTCCCATTCTTTTTCCCTCCCTTCTTCCCCAAACTCCCTCTCCCTCCTTTCCTCTCCTTTTTCTCCCTTCCTCTTCCCTCCTCCTTCTTCTCCCCCTTTCCTCTTCTATTCTCTCTCTCCTTGGTAAGCTTCAATTTATCATTGGTAAAAAATAGCTATAATAGTTTCTACTTCACTGCATCATTGAGAATATTTAATGAAATTATATATACTTCCCATATCTTCAAATTTAATATAATCATCAGATATGATTGTTATTATTATTACTTCCTCCATTAATTAGAATATAAAAACCTTGAAAGCAAGAACTGTTTATCTATTTTTGTCTTTGTGTTTTTAGTGCCTAGCATAGTGTCTGGCACATTGTAAGATATTAATAAATGTTTCTTGAATTACTTATAATACCTAGAATGGGTGCATTCTATTCAGGGACATCTTAGCTAATCAAATTAAAGGACAATGTCAGTTCATAACAGCACTGTTTTATCTCAGAACCGGGGGCACGATGTAGAGGGTCACAGAAAGGGGGAACCCTGGGCAAGGTATAAGACTCTTTACTTCAGTAGAACTCTGCTGACATATCTGTCTGGCTCACCATCCCCCCTAAGGGCTCTCAGCCTTCCTGAGAAGTCAGGAAGTGGTGACAGTCTTTGTTGTAATTAAAAAAGACTTATAGTAAAGGGGCAAAGAGACATCTACATACAATAGCAAGTTGTTTATGTGGTCCCACATGTGCAGTATATAGTTAGCACATGTGTAGTGTGATGTTCTTCTTTAAAAAATAATGTTCTCTGGGACAAGGTTTCTTGGGGGTCTTCTGGAAGCAGCTTTAGGTTCAATTCAAAGTAATAATCACCCCAAATGCAGCCAGAAGTTAAAGTCCAAATCCTTTATTGTCTCTGTCCAAGTCTTGTCCTTCCTTGGGCCTGGTTAGCTTTTTTAGAGGCCTATCTCTCTCTCCTTGGTTCCTAGAGCTCTTGCCGCTAGTCCTTTGCCTCTGACAGCTTCAGCCTCTCTTCCACCGAATGTCTCTAGCCAGCACAAAGGTGGAAGTTGGAAGAAATCTGACTCCTTCTCTGAGAGTGGGCTTGTGTGTTAGTGGGCTTCCTCTTTAGTGGGCTTGAGAGTGTCTAATTTATATATGCTCTCTTAAAGATGTGAATCTTGTGGAATTGTAGTAAGTACTAAGTACATCTAGAGAACTGTTAAGCACCCTGCTAAACAACCATTGTCTCCATCAATTCCTCTGAATTAGCGCCTTGTAAGAATTCTAACATAAGGGTATTAGGGTATATGAGGTTGAGAGAATTTTGAATAAATGAACTCCTATTTTGACCATTTTTGAGAATTCCACCCCTTAACTCCTCACTCATGATCAGGTTTTGTGCTGGTACCAAAATCTTCAACTGAGCAGATCCAGACAGCATGGAGTCTATTTATTACTGAGATAAATGAGGTTCCAATATACAGCTAATTTTGGATTAATTTGATTCTGGATCATCCTGCATAATCTTCTCACCTTGCATCAGTTTTGATAATCCCAAATTGACTCATAAGAGGCACATTTTAAAGGGAAAAAAAGTAGAAGTACAAAGCCCTTTTATTTTCCCTTTTCTTCTAACTTCTACACATGGCTACTGACAAATCAGTTTATCAAAAGGACAATTTAAAAAAATAATTTTAAATAGCCTCTTTGATTTTCTTTAGTGAAATTTTTAAAAAGAAAAAGTTGAAAATCAGACTTTCCAGATCCCTATAAATCAAGTTATTCAAAGCTATTCCTTGATGAATAGAGCAATATTGAACTAGGCAACATAAAATCTGAAAGTTTAGAAAAGGTTATAAGAGACAGTTTTGGTCAGAGAGTTTTTCCTAACAGTATTCAGTAGCCTTTGCAGGCCTCTATTTAAGAGGAAAAAACAACACCCTGTAAGGCCCTGCTAAAAATATAAACCTCCCTTATTTCCAAAATATTTCCTCTTTGAAGCACTGTATATTTTTGTACATTTGCCAGTTTAAAAGCCAACATCCTCACACTCTTAAACAGTCTTGCTTTTTTGGTAGCTGTATTAGCAACAAAGATTCACCTCCTCGAAGTTTTTATACACTTTGGTAAATAGGTTTAATACTTTCAGTCTCCCAGGTCATTTAAATTACTCCCCATGCACAAATTTAACTCACTTTCCCTTTCAAATTATTGTTTAATTTGTGTGGTACAAAGATACAAGAGTAATACATTTACTGTGGTACCTACCCCCAATGATTTGCTCCTCAAAGTATTTGAATTTAAAATTATTGTAGTTTCACTAAAACGACCAAATTGTAGTACTTAAATGATATACAAGAAAATAAATAACCTTTTCTCCCTATAAATATGTGCTTATAGAGATAATTCTCCAAATTTCCAGCTAAATTTTCAATAGCTTTTGTTGAATGAGCTTTATACTTATACTAAGTCTATGGTAGAGTAGTGTGTGTAGTGTGGGTGAAAAGATGGAGATAGATTTAATCAATGCTCCTTAGATGGAGATCAATCCTGGCATCATGAAAACTTTAAGAATGACCCATTTCTAAGATGGTGGTGAAGGAAGAAAGAAGCAATACATTATTTGTATTTTTAACAAGTGATCATTTCAGTGCTATTCTTGCCTGATATGTTAATTAAAAAAAAAAAAAAAACAACTAGTGATGGAAAGAAGGGGAGGATTTAAAGCCAACTAGGTTAGTTAGTTAGAAATTGCATTAAGCAGCTTCTGATGTGTTGAAAAGTAAATTGTAACTTTTGAAATGAATCAAAGAGGTTTCAGTATTCATGGGGTAAAAGAGTAGAAAAAGCAAATGAGCTATGTTTGGAGAAAAAATTAATTTTTAGCTGTGCAAAGGAGCTGCAAATTGCTCATAATGATGTTATTTCATGCTAATATGACATTTTATAGTAGCCCTCATTATGTACACTATCTCATGTGATCTTCACATTGAGCCTGCAAACTTAAAAGTACCACCATTGCCATTTTATAAATGAGAAAACTTACTCTTAGAGACATATTAAGTAACCTTTTCCAGATCATTTAGACAATATATTGTGGAGAATGGATTAGAATTCAGGTTTTCTGATTCTAAGCTATTTTCACTTTGCTACTTTGCTTATAATAAAAAATGAATAGAAACTTGCATAATCTACTGTTTCTAAGCACTGTTACTGATTTTAAAGTGACTATCACCATTTTCCTCTTTGCATTTAAGTGGACTATGATTATATGGCATTGCAAGTTTGGTTGAAGAATCTAATATATCAATGATCAATTGGGTGCTATTATTTGACTTTAGGCTCACTTATTCCTGGAACATGAAACACTCAGCTGATGCTGAATAAATTCACTTGGAGATTTCCTATAATTTTTCACCTTTCTTAGTTGCAGAGTAGCTTTTCAGGACACCTATTCATTCATTCATACAAACTTCATGCCCTGTCCAACTTGTTTGTTGAGTGTTTAATTGCTATGAGTTATGTGTGCTTGTGGAATACCTGACCTAATTTGTGGAAAGGAACTCAAGGAGTCAAAATCCCCACACAGGTGGTTGGCCTAATTTGACTTCCTGCACAGCTTTATGGTCCAACTTTTGTCAAGCTGGGCACTACCATTAGGTGTCAGCATAGGGCAGCATATTGCAAGTATTTCAAGAAAACTGCCTCTACAATTAGGACAATAACATGAAAGGGAATATGTATTGTTCTTCTTTAATAGAATCATCAATATCATCTTAGTTTCTTTTTCATATCTATTTTTGTATGATTCTTTCCTGATATAAACTGCCACCTGTTGTGTTTGCTTATGCCAGATATGGAGTCAGATGCAAGAGCCAAGTTATCAAGGATCACATTTTCTTTTTCCTAACAAAATATTTTTGTCTAAAAACTTATCAGGATAAAAATATATGTAGGATTTTTGAATAGATAATTCAAGTTTTTAGGAATTGTATGTATCATCTTCCCATATAAGAATGTAAATAGTGTAAACTTATTGAACCACGTATGCTTTCTTTTTCAAGTTTATCTTTTTGAACTTTATTTTGTCTTGTATTTAAATTCATATTTTTCTACTCATTTCTAGGCTTTTGATCAGGAATGCTTGAAAGTCTTCTATTTCATTAAATAAATGTTCATTCCTCCACTCCCTGGAGAATTGTATTTAGTTTTTCAGGGTAGGTTTTAATTGGTTGCAATCCTAGATTCTCTATATTCTGGAATATCATATTCAAACACTTCACTCAATTTATGTGGTAGCTGCTAAATATTGTGTGATCCTGACTGTTGCTGTGATATTGGAATGGTTTCTTCCTAGCTGCTTGCTGTGTTTTCTCTTTGACTTCAGAACTCTGTATTTTTGTAATATTTCTGCGAGTTTTCTTTTTGGAATATCTTTTAAAGAAGTGATTGGTGGATCCTTTCAATATCTATTTTATCCTGTGTTTCTAAGTAGTAGGGTAGTTTTCTTTTATAATTCTTTGATATATTATGTTTAGGTAATTTTTCTGATAATGGCTTTCAGGTAGTTAGTAATTCTTAAATTTTCTTTCCTTAATCTAACTTCCAGGTCTGATGTGTTTATTTTCCTCTATTTTTAGTTATTTGACTTTTAAAAATTTTTCTTGATATTTCATAGTCATAACCTTTCACTTGCCCAATTCTAATATTTAAGAAATTATTTTCTTCAATCGGCTTTTGTATTTCTTTTATAATTTGGTCTATTCATTTTCTAATGTCTTATTTTCTTCAGCAATTTTTGTGTCTCTTTTACCAAGAGAAATGTTTTCATAATTTTCTTGTATTGTTCTCATTTCTTTCCCCAGTTTTTTTCATAACAACTAATTTGGTATCACAATTCTGGTGAAGAGAGTAGTCTGAGAATAACAAAGAATCATCATCATTTTGACTATCTGAAGAGAAGCATTTAAGAGTTACTTACAAAGGCCTGGAGAGACTTACATTAACTGATGCTGAGTGAAATGAGCAGGACCAGAATACTTTAATAACAGTACTATATGATGATCAATTCTGATGGATGTGGCCCTCTTCAACAATGAGATGAACCAAATCAGTTCCAATAGAGCAGTAATGAATTGAACCAGCTACATCCAGTGAAAGAACTCTGGGAGATGACTATGAACCATTACATAGAATTCCCAATCCCTCTATTTTTGTCCATCTGCATTTTTGATTTCCTTCACAGGCTAAAAGTACACTATTTCAAACTCCGATTCTTTTTGTACAGCAAAATAACTGTTAGAACATATATGTTTTAACATACTTAACATGTATTGGTCAACCTGCCATTAGTGGGAGGGGATGGTGGGAAGGAGGGGAAAAATTGGAACAAAAGGTTAGCAATTGTCAATGCTGTAAAATTACCCATGCATATAACTTGTAAATAAAAAGCTATAATAATAAAAAAGTTACTTATTTTTTGATTTTATTATTATCAGTCTTTTTGAGCAGCCTTTCATATGGTTGTCAGTAGTCTGAAATTCTTTTATGAGACTTATAAGTTCACATCTTTTGGTTATTATTATTTATGTCTTAAGAAAAGGACAAATGGGACACATTTGAAAGCTGTCACTATATTTTGATTGATGCTAAGCTAATGTTGATGGCAAAGCTCCCCCTCCCTCAATACTGCTCTCTAACACCATTATTTTCCCTGTGGTATGATGTGGCTTTGATACACATGATCTCAGAAAAATATAAATTCCAGATGATCCTAGGGTGACAGGTATAAAAACACTGTAGTATGTTATTAATTGTTTATATGTGAATAAGCAAACTGGGAACAAGGATTTTCTAAAGACTCACTCTGTTCCTGGAACTTTGCTAAGCATGGGGTTTACAAAAAAAGGCATAGTTCCTACCCTCAAAAAAAATCACTTTCTAAAGAGAGAAACAATGTGTAAAGAGCTATGTATATATGAGACTCATACAGAAGATATATTGAAGATAATCTCAGAGAGCAAGGTTCTAATGGCTAGGGATGACGACAGAGAAGAGATATGAATCAAGAAAGGCTTTTTGAAGAAAATAGATTTTTACTATCTTGATGAAAACCAGAAAAAGGATGTAACATTGAGCATTCAAACATGGATGCAGACAGTAAAAAGGTACATTATTGAGTGCAAAACTTAGCAAATTGGTCAGTATGAAGTATAGAGAGTAATAAAGTGCAAAAATCCTGGAAAATTAGAAGGGGAGGGGCATGTAAAATATTTAAATGCCCCAAAGAGAGCTTTATATTTTATACTGAATGTAACAGGAAGCTCTTAAAGCTTATAAGGTAATAAGGTATTATGATCAAAACTATGCTTAAAGAAAATCATTTTTGTATCTCAGTAGCAGATGGATTTGAAACGGGAAAGTGTTGAATCAAGAAAGTCAATTAAAAGACTTTTTGCTACAGTGACTGGGTAACTTCTAGGTCAATTATACCCATGTAAGTAATAAGAAAGTTGGATAGAAAAGAGGTGTTCAGGCAAAGATTGTTTCTGTTCTGATATATTGAGTTTGAGGTACCTCTAGAGAATCCAGTTCTAAATGTTGAAATGAAAAGAAGTTAGTTTACATGGTCTTGAGGCTCAGGAGAGAGAATAAGACTATATATATATATATATATATATATATATATATATATGCGTATACATGTATCATTTGGATTGTGCTGTGTCTAGATCTCTCTATACACATACATAATCATATTTATATGTGGGCATGTGTATTTTTGTCTACATTGAAATAATCATTGAACCCATGTGAGATGAAGAGATAACCGAGTGAGATGGTATAAAAAGAATAATGACAAGGGCCTAATACAGAGCCTTAAAGCTTATTTAGTGGGTATGACTTATACAAAAATATAGAAAAGGAATGGAAAGAAGGGAGAATTAGGATAAAGTAAAAGAAAAGCACATAGAGGATGAGAAGACGATCAATTATGTCAAAATCTATAGAGAGCTAGAAAATACAGAGAGCATAAGGATTGCAAAGGGGATGTTGGGCTTAGCAATAAAGATATCATTGGTGAAAAGAAGAATCAAAAACCTAAAAGAGTACATACAGATATAACTAGAAAAGGTTGTAGGCTAACTATATAGTGATAGAAAAGTTTGACAAATTTATAGCCTGAGTACTGCAGTAGTATACATGAAAAATGAGAAGTCAAATGCAGAAAGCTTTCTACTTTCTGCACTTGGGGTTGAAGTAAAGAGAATGGGAGGGGGGAAGAAAGCAAGATAGAGACAGTTACACACAGAGAGACAGACACACAGAGTACATCAGGTGATGCTTTTAGCATATCTTTGTAAAATTCATTTGGAAGTTTAGCTATGTTTAACAAACACACAATAACTGCAGGTAATTCCTTGAACACTTATATCTACTCTCCTATCTCAGTTGTAATGCTTGTCCATGAAATTTTATGAAATAGTCAATTCCATTAGTTTTCCCTTCTTCATCCCTTCACCTTCTAAGTGTCCATTTTACTAAGTTCCTCCATTGAAACATAAGATTAAATCAAATATAACTGCTTGTTAACAGTATTCAAAAATGGATTTTTAGAACTGGAAACTTGACATTTTATTTACATAACATTCTCTTCTTACTATCCACAACCATTGATTATTTAGATATTAATAGGACTTTACAATCTATTAGCTTTTTACCTTTTTATTTACTATAAAATAAATGTTTTATTTAAAAACTAAGTACTTCTTAAATAAATGTGTTGATTTGCTTTGGAAAGAAAACAGTGTTATGTCTTATGGATTCATAAGATATAATAACTAGTAGCCATGTGAAGCTTTTTTCCAAGATGAAAAATGACAGGTAGTTGGTAATGTAGGTGTATGAAAGATTTGTTTTCGTTGCTGTGATTTCAATCTTGTTCTTGTCTCCAGCAGCTTTTCTGCCTGCAATTTTTATCTGACCTTTTTGTTGCAAAGCTATTATGGAGGTTTTAAATAGTTCTTTATGAGATCTCAGTGGGTATTTCTTTCTTAAATTTTAGAAGCATTCTTGTTATAATCCTAAGAATCAGCATATTCAAGCCAACCTGCAGCTTAGTGCTCATTTCTTTCCAAATATCTTTTGTCTCTCTCAGTGGGTATAGAATAAAACAGAACAAGGAAGAAAGCCTTTCATTAAAACTGCTGGGCAACAAGAATTAGACAACCCATATGAAATTTTAGCTACTTGAATTTATGTGGTGTTGTCATCTTAAACTTTTTCATATTATGTTAAATAGCAGGATACAAATAGGCTTTTTATTTTCTTTAATGTGATTTTAACTTTCTGGATTTTTTTTCCATAAGACAACTGAAATATTAACTTTTTTGATACTATTTTGGGTCATGGAAATTTTAAGCTTTTGCATTATTTTTTCCAGTATAGTGACAATAGAAGTAACAAAAATTACACTTTATACTAACTTATAAGAAATAAAAACTTTCTAATAGAAAGTATACAAAAAATTCACTTCTATTAAGTTTCAGTTTCTTGTATCTTGTTCTCCATTTATGGCAGTGGCACTCTTGTTTTTTCTCAAAGAATTCATCTTGTGATATCTGTTTGAGTTATATCAAACATGATATAGCACTCCCCTAAACCCCATTCCTGATTCCCATCTTGTTATTCATGAGAGTTTGTACACGCAATCTGTTCAGACGGTTTCTGGATACATTTTTATTCTTCGGTGTAAGTCAGCTGTTTTTCCTCTGTAGAATTGGTTTGGAAAACAGTAAACGAATAAACCAATGACATTTAGAATGGCTTATTCTGTGCCAAGCACTATGCCTAGGATTAAGTAATTTTTTTTCAAGCAAATTCTCTATTCCTAAATATAATTTAATAATCTTCAAAACTTATTGTTAATAGAGACTAGAATCAAGGAGACCAATTAGAAACTTATTGAAATAATATTAGCAGAAGGTAATAAGGTAATAATTTCTGGCTTGAATGACTGTTTATCATAGTCATTGTTATAATATTATTATAATGATTCACATTATTGTACGTGAAATGTGGAGAAAAAATCTACAAGACTTGCTTGCTAATTGGATAGAGATAGAAGAGAGGTAAAGGAATGAGTGGTTTCAGTTTTCAATCCATGGTTACTAGAAGGATATTGGTAACTTCAATATAAGTATGGAAGTTTGGATGAAGAGAAAATTTGGTGAGGGAAAGATAATTATAAAACACCCTATCATTTTATTATCTCATTGTTAACATTCTGACTAAGAGCATCCTTTCAACTTTCAGGAAGGGCATGATGCTACCCACTGTTACCTACTCTTTTACTCATGTACCTTGAAAAATCTTTACTAAATAGAATTTGCAAAACATGAATCAATATAAGATGTCCAAATTCTTAGAAAAAGAAATGTGAGTAGTAGAGTTATTTAAATAAATGGCAAAAATCACTAGGAATGAGTTTATCAAAATAGGTCCATGTGTTCTGCATTATTAACCAAGGACTGTTTACTCTAATAAGTCAAAATGCAGGATCTCTAATAGGACATTTTGGCATCTGATATGTCTGAAAGTGAAAAAAAATATTCATCTTTGGCTTTCATATGGGCAATTCTCTTGTTTTCATCACACACAACAGCAGGGAGGTGAATATTCCATTTCCCAAATAGCCCCAGCCAACTGAGAGAAAACATTTATTCATTTCATTTAATTTCTTGTGTAGTATGGGCTCATGATGCAGCCTGCAGGTTCAATATACTAGGACACCAAAGCACAAAATTGAGCAAGAAACAGAACATGATTGTTAAGTAGCAATGGAAACATGACTAAAATGCCCTTAGAATTCAGGGACCTTGTTGGATCCAGAATGGATTGAAAATCTGGCTGTTCAAAAAAAAGAAGGTGTTTTTCATTTTAATCCAAAACTGGAATTAATTTTATTCCCAATATAATAAATGATTAAATTTACCCTGGCACAAAAAATTGAAAAAAGGCCCTGTTTTGAAGAGAAGACCTTTGATAACCCCTGTCCCTGTTATCAATTTAATGGCTTCAAAATGAGGTTTCAGCACTAACTCCTGGTGGTTTGTGAGATTTGATTACAGTTGAAAGTTTTCTAAACCAAAATAATATAAAATGTAATAAAACCTGAAATCACGGAAACTTCCCTAAAATCTTAATTTTTGTGAACACTCTAAATAGAGTTTTTAGGTTATAATTAGTTGGGTTAAAAAATAATTTGTTTGTTAAATTATTTAGGATGAATTTGAATTTTCTAGGGAATCTAAAGGGCAGTGAAAATGGGAATTTAAGAAAAAAATAATAAGTAATATAAGATCATATAAGAAATCATGATTTCCTTACCCTTAGAACTGGTAAGAAATACCAGTACTAATTACCAGTACTATTAGCCCCACTATGAATTAGTACATAGATCCTAGAAAGATAACAAAAATACAAAGAAATTAAATGATTTGCCAACAGCCATATATCTAGTAAGCCTCAGAAGTGGGATTGAATTCAGGATTTTCTTATTCCAAAGTTAAGAACTAAAGCTAGCACCTGGCCACAAAGCAACATTGCCATTATAATCAAAGAAATACTATTTTTAATTTTATGAGGAAATATCCTAGGGAATATTTAAATTAGTGGGTTTCAACTCCTTTAAGTATTTAATGGGAAAGAAGAAAACCTTTAGGTTCTTTGACAAGTTTATACTCAAATTTTCCTACTAGTTTCTCGTGAAAATTATTAAGCTTTACTTAACTTGATTTCTCCAGAACCTACCATAGTTATTGGATATTGTCAATAATTTTTAAAAATTGAAATTTTTAATTGTAATGAAGCCAAAGAAATGAAAAACATACTTTTGGGGAAAAGATGCAATTTTGACATGAGATGGGAAAATAGGATTAGATAATAGTTTATCTTGAAAAAAAAATTAGGACTTTTTTTGGAGTGTGAGTTTCATGTAGATCAATAATATGGTATATCAACTAACCTAGTAAAGGCTATCTTGGGCTGCATCATAAAAGTCACAGTTTTCAAAAACAAGATGATAGTCCCATTATACTCTTGCTTGATCAGACCATAAATATATAATTGTTTTCATATCTTGGCAATAAAATTTAGGAAGGACATTGAAAAATGTGTTTATAACAACAACAACAATGATATAGAGTCTATGTATTATTAAAGCTAGTTTAAGGAACTGGAAATATTTAGCCTGTAGAAAAGAGAAAAGACCTAAAGAGAAGACAAAGAGGGTTTTGAAGTATTTGAAGACATGTATCTTGGAAAAGGGATTAGGTCTTCTTTTTGGTTGTTGTTGCTGGATATTTGTTTGATCAAAGGAGTCAACACTAGGAGCATTGTAGTGGACTTCCAAAGAGGAATATTTGTTCTTGCTATCAGGGAAAAAAAAAATTCTATATTTGGAGTAATATATATGGTTGACTGTCTTTAGATGTAGTAGGTTACCCCCTCACTGGAGGTCATTATTCATAGCTGGGATGTCCATTTGATTGTCTTTTTTTATTAAAGCTTTTTATTTTCAAAACATATGCATAAATAGTTTTCAACATTTACCCTTGTGAAATCTTGTGTTCCAAATTTTTTTTCCTCCTTCCTTACCATCCCCTCTTTTAGGTGGCAAGTGGTCTGATATATCTTAAACATATGCAATTCTTCTATACATCTTTCCACAATCACGCTACACAAAAAATCAAATCAAAAGGAAAAAAAATGAAAAAGAAAACAAAATGCAAACAAACAACAAAACATAAAAATACTTGTGTTTTATCGAGTTCCCAAATCTCTCTTTGGGTTTGGGTGGCCCTTATCCTTAAACCATTAACTAGACTGAGTCAACTCATTATTTTTTTTAATTAACTTTTTTTATTTAATAGCCTTTTATTTACAGGTTATTGCATGGTACATAGCATTAACAATTGCCAAACCTCTTGTTCAATTCTTCTCTTCCCTCCCCCCCCCCACCCCAAGATGGCTATGAAAGTAAGTTAAAATATTAAAATATAAATTAGATACACAATAGTAACAGACCAAAACGTTATTTTGCTGTGAAAAAGTCGGTCGAAATTTACAATTAGCTTGTGAGAAAAATCAAAATGCAGGTGGCATAAATTAGGGATTGAATTCAATGTTGGTTTTAGTCATCCCCAGGTTCTTTCTCTGGGCGTAGCTGTTCGTTCATTACTGTTCCATTGGAAATGTTTGGTTGATCTCATTGTTGAGGATGGTCGGTCCATCAAACTGTCATCATATTTGTTGTTGAAGTATATAATGATCTCCTAGTCCTGCTCATTTCACTCAGCATCGTTTTAAGTCTCTCAGGCCTTTCAAATCATCCTGTTGGTCATTCTTAAGAACTAATGCCATAATTTCATATACCACAATTTATTCGCCATTCTCCAACGTGGGCATCCATTCAGTTTCAGTTTCTAGCCACTACACAAAGGGCGCCACAAACATTCTGCACATAAGGTCCCTTTCCTTCTTATATCTCTTTTGGAATATAAGCCCATAAGACCCGGTGGATCAAAGTATCGTTTGATAACTTTTAGCATAGTTCCCAAACTACTCTCAGAATGGTTGGATCTTCAACTCCAAACAATGCATACTGTCCCAGTTTTTTCCCACATACCCTCCAAATAGAAGGTGATGGGGTAACCTTGTTTCCTCCAGATTTTATTGAATGGTTGATTTGTCTCCATTACATATGATCTTTGATGGTTTAAATAATCTGCTGATTATTTTGGAAAAGTCCATTTATTCCTATACTCTAAGTGTTTTTAATAGGGAATGGATGTTGGATTTTTCAAATCTTTTTCTGTATCTATTGAGATGATCATTGGTTTTGTTAATTTGGTTTTTAACATGGCCAATTATATTGATAGTTTTCTAATATTGAACGACCCTGCATTCCCGGATAAATCTACTTGATCATAGTGTATTATCCTGGGGGACTTTCTGTAATCTTTTCTAATTCTTTTTGTTTAATCCAATATTCATTAAATTTCTAAATTTTTCTTTCTGTTTTCAACCTACCTTGTTTGGTATCTACCATGTCTGTGTATAGAAGGGAATTTGGGTGGACTTTCATTCCCTATTTTATCAAATAATTTACATAATTTGGGGCCAATTGTTCTTTAAATGTTTGTAAAATTCACATTAAGTCATCTGGTCCTGGGGATTTTTTCTTGGGGAGTTGTTCAATTGCTTGTTCTATTTCTTTTTCTGAAATGGGACTATTCAAAACAATTTTTTCCTCCTTTTATCTGGGAAGTCCATATTTTTAGGTGTCTCCATTTCATGGGTTATCAAATTTTTGGCATAAAGTTGAAAATAACTCCTTATTTTTCCTTAATTTCCTCTTCATTGGTGGAAAGTTCTCCTTTTCATTTTAAGACTACTAATTTCATTTCCTCCCTCCTTTTCTAATCAGTTTTCCGGCTTATCATTTTATTGGCTTTTTATAGAACCAACTCTTAATTTTATTAATTAGTTCAATAGTTTTTTTACTTTCAATATTTTTAATTTCTCCTTTTAATTTTTTTTTTATTTAATAGCCTTTTATTTACAGGATATATGCATGGGTAACTTTACAGCATTAACAATTGCCAAACCTCTTGTTAATTTTTTACCTCTTACCCCCCCCTCCCAGAACAGGATGACCAGTAGATGAAAATAAATAAAATATAAATTAAACACAATAAGTATACATGACCAAAACGTTATTTTGCTGTACAAAAAATCAACTCAAATATTTACAATTACTTGGAAAAATCAAAATGCAATTTGCATAAATATAGTTAAATTTAATTTAATGGTTTTTTATCATCTCCCCAAATTCTTTTTTCAGGCATAGCTAGTTCAGTTCATTACTTTCCATTTATTTATTGATCTCATTGCTGGGGTGGCCTGGTCCATCAGCGTCATCATATATATTGTTGTTAAGTATAAATGATCTCCTGGTCCCTGCTCATTTCCCTCAGCATCAGCTCATGTAAAGTCTCTCAGGCCTTTCTGAAATCATCCAGTTGGTCATTTCTTACAGAACAGTAATATTCCAAATAACCATATACACAATTTTTCACCATTCTCCAACTGTGGACATCCATTCAGTTTTCAGTTTTACCACTACAAAAGGGCTGCCCAAACATTCAAATACGGTCCCTTTCCCTTCTTTTTCTTTTGGGATATAATAAATGTTCTGGATCAAAGGGAACAGTTTGATAACGACATGGTTCCCTCCTCAAATGGTTGGATTCTTCACAACTCCTAACAATGCATCAATGTCCCCAGTTTTCCCTCCCCCAATAATCATCATTATTTTTCCTTCTTCTTAAATCGCAGGGTGTGGTACTATCTTAGAGTTGTCTTAATTTACATGTCTCTATTAGTAATGACTTGGGCATCTTTTCCTTATGACTAGAAAGGGTTTCAATTTCTTCATCTGGGTTGTCTTTCATATCCTTTGAATTTTCAATTGGAGGAAACGATTTTTTATAAATTGGTTAATTCTCTATATATTTTGGAAATGGGGCCTTTTCAGAACCTGACTGTAAAAATATTTTCATTTATTACTTCCCTTCTAATCTTGGCTGCATTAGTTTGTTTTATAAAAACTTTTCAGTTTGGTATAATAAAATTTTCTATTTTGTGATCATTGGTTTAGTTCTCTTTTTTCTAAGACCCCTTCAGGTCAGGGTAAACTATCCTTGTTCCTCTAATTTTTAATTTCTTTTTACCGGTCATTGCCCTTTTACCTTATCTTGGTGTGGTGTTAAGTATGGATCAATCCTAGTTTTGCCATATTAGTTTCCAATTTTCCCAACAATTTTATCAAAAGGGTAAGTTCTTATCCCAATGGGGTCTTTGGGTTTTCAAAACTAGGTTGCTATTTTTGACTTTTTCCCTTAACCCTAATTTTCCCACTGATCCTAATCTTTCCTTAGCCAATACTAAATGTTTGGTCTCTCTATAATATGATTTTAATTGGTACGTAAACCTTCATTTGATTTTTTTTTTTTAATTCCCTTGAAATTCTTGACCTTTTGTTTTCCATAATTTTTGTTGTTTTTTTCTAGGTCATTAAAATAGTTTTTGGGACTTGATTGGTATGGCTAAATAAATAATTAGTTTAGGTAATATTTTCATCTTTTTATATTTGCTCGCCCTATCCAAGAAATTTAATATTTTTTCAATTGGTTAGATCAGACTTAATTTGTGTGAAAAGTGGTCTGTAATTTTGCTCATAAATTTCTGATTTTCCTTGGAGATAATTCCCTAAATATTTTATATTATCAGTAGTTACTTTAAATAAATTTCTCTTTCAACTCTGACTGTTGGATTTTTTGTATTATATAAAATTTGATGACTTATGTGGGTTTATTTTTATAACCCAACTTTGCTAAAGTTGTGGATTATTTCTAATAACTTTTATAGAATCTCTGGGGTTCTCTAAAGTATACCATCATGTTATCACAAAGGTGATTTTGGTTTCCTCATTCCTCTTCTTATTCCTTTTCTCTTTCTCATTGCTAAAACTAGCACAATAAATATTAAATAGTAACGGTGATGTGGGCCCTTGTTTCACTCCAGATCTTATTGAATATTTGCAGTTGTCTCCATTACATTATTTACGTGGTTTTAAATAGATGCTGCTGATTATTTTAAGGAAAAGTCCATTTATTCCCTTACTCTCAAGTGTTTTTAATAGGAATGGATGTTGGTTTTATCAAAACTTGTTCTGCATCTATTGGGATCTTGGTTTTGTTAATTTGTTTTAAATGGAATTATATTGATAGTTTTCTAATATTGAACGCCCTTCATTTCCTTTTTCCTACTTGATCATAGTGTTTATCCTGGGGATGATTTTCAGTAATCTTTTGCTAATATCTTATTTAAGTTTTTGCATCAATATTCTGGGGAATTTTCCTATAACTTTCTCTGTTTCACCTACCTGGTTTTGGTATCAGTACCATGTCTTGTCATAGAAGAATTTGGTTGTCCTTCATTCCCTATTTTATCAAGTAATTTATATACATTGGGAAATTGTTCTTTAAATGTTTGGTAAAATTCACATTAAATCCATCTGGTCCATTTTTTCTTGGGGGTTGTTTAATTGCCTGTTCTTTTCTTTTCTGAAATGGGACTATTCAAACAATTTACTTCCTTCTCTGTTAGTCTGGGAAGTCTATTTTAGGTTCATCCATTTCACTTGGTTATCAAATTTTTGGCAAAAGTTGAGCAAGATAACTCATTATTTCTCTAATTTCCTCTTCATTGGTGGGAAAAGTTTCCCTTTTTGATTTTTAAGACTACTAATTTCTTTTCCTCCTTCTTTTCAATAGATTTTTTGGTTTATTTATTTTAGGCTTTTTCATAGAACCAACTCTTGTTTTATTAATTAGTTCAATAGTTTTTTTTTTCTATTTTTAATTTCTCCTTTTAATTTTTAAATTTCAATTTAGTATTTGATTGGGGGTTTTAATTTGTTTATTTTAGTTTTTTATTTAAGCCAACATTAATCTTTTCTTTTCTGTTTTATTAGTCCTCTAAGGATATAAAATTCCTCTTATTACCGGTTTGGCTGCATCCACAAATTTTGGTATGGTCTCATCATTTCATTATCTTGGGTAAATTATTAATTGTATCTTAATTTGCTTTCAAACCCAATCATTTTTAAGTGGGATTGTTTAGTTTCAATTCTTTTTTGGCCCATTTTTCTTTTTGTTAATGTATTTTTTATTGTCTGATCTGGGAAAGATTTCTATTTCTTTTCTTGCATTTAATTTTTAAATTTTATTCCTAATTTTTATTTTTTTTTGGTTCCATGAATCTGAGAAGAAAGTATATTCTTTCTTCTCCATTCAATTTTCTAAAGATTCAACCTAATTTTTTAATATTTTTTACTTCTTTAATTTCTTTCCTTTTTTTTTTTGGTTTTCTTTGTTTAATTCTGAATAAGGTTGATCTTTTCCACTATTTAAGTTTGTTGCTTTTTCCTTAACTCTTTCTTCTTTTAAATTGGTGTTCCCTTTTAAGCAAATTTTATTTTGATATTCTTCACTTTTTCCCTTTAAAGGAGTTTCCTTCCTTTCCTTTTAATTAGATCAATTTTGTTTTTTGATCTAATAAGGATTTTCCCTTTCTTTTTGCCCCCAACTTTTTTTGCTCCCTTTACCTTTACTCTAGATCTCCTCCAAAATTTTTCTTTCCTATTTCCTTTTTTTCCTCTTTCTCCCCTTTTTGGGGAAAGTTCTCCAAATTCAATTTCTTAGAATTATAAATCCAAATTTTTCTCCTAAATTCCCCCAGATTATTCTTTCTTTCTTTTTCCATCTTTTCCCCCTTTTAATTTGACCCCCTTTTCCATTTTCCCTTTAGAATCCCTTCCCCATTTAATTTTTTTTTTTTTATTACTCTTTCTTTTTCCTTTTTTCTCCCCTTTTTATTTGGAGAAAATTTTTTTAACAAATTCTTTTTTCTTTGGGAACCATGGGTAAGTTCCCTTTCCTCCCCCTAAAATTCCCTAATTCGATAAGTTTCCTTTGCCTTTCTTTTGGGTTGGTTTTCCCTTTTTTTCCCTCCTTCATTTGCCACTCCCTTTTTTTTTTTTTTTTTTTTGTAAAAATCAAATTATACATGTATTTTTTTTTTTTGTCTCCAAACCAAAATCTTTCAAGTTTTTTTACCTTTTCTGCATCTCAGGTTCTTGTTGGTCAAATTTTTTTTTTTTCTTTTTTTAGAAACAATAATCCATTTTTTTTTTAAATTCTTTTTCTGGGAAAATTCATTTTAGTTATTTTTTTGGCTGACCCGTTCTTTTGCCTTTTCGGAATTTAGTTCAGGCCCTTCATTTTAATTACCAAGGTTTTTATTCCTTTTTGGCCTGGTTTTAAATTTTTTTTTTGGCTGTAAAATTTTTCCCTTTAATTTTTGAAATTTTTACAAATTCCTTGGGGTTTTTTTTTTTTTCTTTTAAATTTCATGAATTCTTTAATTTCCCTTTTTACCTTTTGGATTTTTAATTTTCCTCGTTTTTCTTTGTGTTTCTTGTAAAAAGCTTCTCTTTTTTTTTATCCTAATTTTGGAAACCTTTAATTTCTCTCCAGATCATTTTAAAAATTTGGTTTTTGCTAATTTTTTTTTCAGTTTTCTTTTTTTTTTTTGATGCTTCTTCCAAGCTTTTTTCATTTTTATTTTAAATTTTTAAAATTTTTTCTTCTTAGCTTTTTTACCTTTTCTGAAGTAATTGGTTTTTAAATTATTGTTTTGGTCTGTGGAATTTTCCTTTCACAATTTTTTTGTGAATTTTTCTTTTAATTCACAGACCTATTTCTTACAAGTTCTTTGCTTTTCAATTCCAAACCACTTTCTAGAATTCTTTACCCATTCCACTTCTTACTTTCCTGGAATTTTTTAATTTTCCAATTCGTTTTAAGGGAAGTTTTGCCTCCTTTAAGGCTTCCTTTCCTTTCCCATTTTCTTCAACTTTCTTTGTGCTTTATTTGGTTTTTGGGCCTCAAAAGGGGACAATCTTTTAAATTTTTATTTGCGTTTTTAGGTTTGGCTGCTCTTTTCTCTGGAAGTGTAACTTCTTTTATCTTTTATTTTGTTTTTAAAGTTTAGGGTTCCTTAGGAAGAGGGTTCCCACTTCCTCCAGAACATTTGGAAAGAAACCCCACCCGATTGGGGTCCTGGGTAATTTTTTCTTCCCCAACAAGGGGTTCCCTGTCACTTTTGGGGGCTTTGGTTTATGTTCTGGGCTAAGACAAAAATTTGAAATTCAACCCCCAGGCCAACCTCTTGTCTGTTTCTTGCCACCCAAACAGACTCCAAAATTTGCAGGCAGTCCCTCTTTTTAAAAAATCTCTTTGCCCGAAAATTGGTCAAAGTCTTCCCAAGAAGCCCCCTTGAATTGGGGCTAGAGGTTTTTGCCCTTTCCACAGGGTGCCCCAAAAATTTTCCCACTTTCCTTCAAATTTCTTCTGTCTTTTCCTTTTGGTTTGGGTGGAACCCAATTTTCTTAATTTGTTTGGCCCCAGAAAAACCTTTTTGGGTGAGACTGCAGATTTTCTTTTGCTACTGAGTTGTTATACTTCTTATCTTTATGAATTGTAGAAGTCAAGATTATTTTTGAGGCTGGATATAATATTGATAAAGAAGGTAATAGAAGAGCTTAGAAAGTCGCGTGTGCCTTCTCCGCCATCTTGGCTCCGCCCCCCCCAGTCATCTCATTATTGAAAAGAAACACACCCATCAGAATTGATCACTGTATAATTTTGTTCTTGCTGTGTACAAAGTTCTCCTGGTTCTACTCACTTTACTTAGTCTCTTTAGGCCTCTCTGAAATGATCCTGCTGATCATTTTTTATAGAACAAAAATATTGCATAACATTCATGTACCAGCCAATTCTCCATCTCAGTTTCCTGTTTCTTGCCACTACACAAAGGACTGCCATAAACATTTTTGCACATGTGGATCCTTTCCTCCTTTTAAAAAATAATCTCTTTGGCCCAGTAGAGACACTGCTGGATCAACGAGTACATACAGTTTGATAGCTCTTTGGACATAGTTCCAAATTGCTCTCCAGAGTAGTTTGATCAGGTGACAACTTATCCAACAATGTATGCATTCCATTTTCCCCACAACACCTCCAACATTCATCATTATCTTTTCCTGTCATTTTACGCAATCTGAGATGTGTGTAGTGGTAGCTCAGAGTTGTCTTAATTTGCAAGTTCCTGACCAATAGTAATTTAGAGCATTTTTTCAGATGACTAGAAATATTTTGAATTTCTTCATCTGAAAACTGTCTGTTCATATCCTTTGGCTATTTATCAATTGAAAAATAACTTGAATTCTTATAAATTTGAGTCAATTCTCTATATATTTTAGAATGCTTATATTATCAGAACCTTGGATGTAATTTTTTTTTTCTAGTTTATTGCTTTCCTTTTAATCTTGTCTGCATTGGTTATGTTTGTATAAAAACTTTTTGACTTAATATAATTAAAATTATTATTTTGCATGTCATAATGTACTTTAATTATTCATTGGCCACAAATTCCTTCTGTTTTCATAGATGCTTTGTTTTTCTAATTTGCCTTAAAGTATCATTCTTTATGTTTAAATCACGAACTCATTTAGACCTTATCTTGGTATAGTGAGTTTTGGGTCAATGCCTAGTTTCTGCCATACTAATTTCCAGTTTTCCCAGCAATTTTTGTAAAATAGTGAATAACAAATAGTGTCAAATAATGATTTCAGTTCCTGGAACCTAGGATCTTTGGGTTTATCAAATACTAGATTACTATAGTTATTGAGTATTTCATCTTGTAAACCTAACCTATTCCTCCAATCAACTACTCTATTTCTTAGCCAGTAGCAAATGGTTTTGATGACTGCTACTTTATAATATAGTTTTAGGTTTGGTACAGCTAGGCCACATTCATTTGCAATTTTTTTCATTAATTCCCTTGAAATTCTTGACCTTTTTTTCTTCCAGATGACCTTGGTTCATGCTTTTTCTGCATCTATTGAGATAACCATATGATTTTTGTCAGTTTGGTTATTGATCAGTTAATTATCATACTTGTTTTCCTAATATTGAACCAGCCCTCCATTCCTGGTATAAATCCTACTTGTCATGGTGTATTATCCTGGGGACAACTTGCTGTAATATCTTTGTTAATATTTTATTTCAGATTTTTATACCAATATTCATTAGAGAAATTGGTCTATAATTTTTTTTTCTTTATTGTGCCTACCAAGTTTAGGTATCAGCATCATATTTGTGTCATAAAAGAAATTTGTTAGGACTCCTTCTTTCCCTATTTTCCCAAATAGTTTGCATAGTATTGGAATTAATTCTTCTTTAAATGTTTGGCAGAATTCATGTGTAAATTCATTTGGCCCTGAAGATTTTTCCTTAGGGAATTAATTAATAGCTTGTTCAATTTCTTTTCCTAAAATGGGACTATTTAAATAACTTATTTCTTCCTCTGCTAACCTGGACAATCTGGATTTTTGTAAGTATTAATCCATTTCACTTAGAACATTAGATTAATTAGCATGCAGTTGGGCAAATTAGCTCCTAATTATCTCTCTATTTTCCTCTTCATTACTGGAAAGTTCACCCTTTTCATTTTTGATACTAACAATTTGATTGTCTTCTTTCCTTTTTCTAATCAAATTAATTAAAGCTTTATCTATCTTGTTGGTTTTTGCATGAAGCCAACATTTAATTGGATTAGTTCAATAGTTTTCTTACTTTAAATTTTATTAATTGTCTCTTTTATTTTCAGAATTTCAAATTTGTTCTTTTTCTACCATTTTTAGTTGCATACCCAGTGATCTTTTCTTTCTCAATTTTATACAATTAAGCACCCAGAGATAGAAAATTTTCCCTAAGAACTGCTTTGGCAGCATCCCATAAATTTTGGTACATTATTTCATTATGGTCATTCTCTTGGATGAAATTATCAATTGCGTCTGTGATTTGTTGTTTTACCCACTCATTCTTTGGGATTAGATTATTTAGTTTCCAATTTATTTTTGGTCTGTTTTTCTCTGATACTTTATTACATGTAGTTTTTATTACATCATGATCTGAAAAAATGCATTTACTATTTCTGCCTTTCTGCATTTCATTATGAATTTTTTATGCCTTAATACATGGTTAATTTTTGCGGGGGTTCCATATACTGTTGAGATAAAAGAATACTCCTTTCTGTCCCCATTCAATTTTCTCCAAAAGTCTATCACACTTAACATTTCTAAAATTCTATTTACTTCCTTATCTTCTTTCTTATTTATTTTTTGGTTCAATTTATCTAGTTCTAAGAGAGTAAGTTTGAGATTCCCCACTAGTATAGTTTTGTTGTCTAAATTTTCTTGCAATTCTCTTAATTTCACCTCTAGGAATTTGGATACTATAACATTTGCTGCATATATGTTTAGTATAGATATTACTTCATTATCTGTGGTACCCTTTAGCAAAATGTAATTTATTTCCTTATCTCTTTTAAATATATCTACTTTTGCTTTTGCTTGATCCAAGAGCAGTATTGCTATTCCTGCTTTTTTTTAAATTCAGCTGAAACATAATAGATTCTGTTCCAGCCATTTACCTTTAATTCTGTATGCATCACTCTGCTTTGATGTTTCTTGTAAACAAAGTATTGTAGGATTCTGACATTTAATCTTGTCTGCTACTACCTTCTATTTTTGGGGAGAATCCATCCCATTCACATTAATAGTTAAAATTACTAACTCTTTATTTTCTGCCATCTTCTTTTCCCCAAGTTATACTTTTCTCATTCCTTTTAGCTTTTCCCTCCTTCCCAGTGTTTTGCTCCTGACTATCACTTCCCACAAACAGCACTCCTCCTCTTTTACAACCTCTCCCTCATTCTTATTCCTTTCCCCTTCTATTTCTGTTCTCCTTTTTATTAGACTCCTACTCTCTTTTCATTTTTCATCTCCTACTTCCCTATACGGTGAGACAAGTTTTTATGTGAAGTTAAATATGTCTGATATTCTCTCTTTGAGCCAAATTAAGGTGCGTACATTGCTCATTCCCTTCTTTTCCTCTCTCCTTTCTTTCTCTCAAGTGTAATAGTTTTTTTTTTTTTTTTTTTTTTTTTGCCTCTTCATGAGATATAATTTACCCCATTTTAACTCAGTTTTTCTCTTCTTCCAGGACAATCCCCTTTCCTCTTCTACTTTCTTTTTATCATTATAATGAAATGAAATTATACCTTCACACTCTAAGTATACCAATAAAAGGGATGCAGTTCTCAAGTTAAACATATCTTCTCATAAAAGGATATAAACTTTTTAACTTTTAAAAGAAAGTTATTTTTCCATTCCTTTTTTATGTTTTTGTGTTTCTCTTGAGTTCTGTATTTGAAGATCAGATTTTCTGTTCAGTGCTGATCTTTTCATCAGAAATCAATGAAAATCACTTGTTTCATTAAATGACCATTTTTCCTGAAAGATAATGCTTAATTTTGCTGGATAATTGATTCTTGGCTGCAACTCAAGTTCCCTTTCCCTTTGAAATATTATGTTCCAGGCCCTTCAATCCTTTCAAGTGGAAGCTTGGATATGGATAATATCAATTGTGACTCCTCGATATTTGAATTTTTTTTTCCGGCTGCTTGTAGTATTTTTTCCTTGATCTGATATCTGAAATTTAGCTATGATATTTAGCTATGAGTTTTCATTTTGGGGTGGCTTTCAGAAGGTGATTGGTGAATTCTTTCAATGGCTATTTTAATCTCTGTTTCTAGGACTTAGGGGCAATTTTCCTTGATGATGTCCTGAAAGATGTTGTTTGGGCTCTCTTTTTCATTGTGGTTTTAGGTATTCTAATAATTTTTAGGTTTTCTCTTCTGGATTTATTTTCCAGGTCAGTTTTTTTTTTTTGTTTTTTTTTTTCAATTTTTCTTCTATTTTCTAATTTTTTTCTTATTTAAATGATTCTTGATGTCTTATGGAATCATTCACTTCCATTTATTCATTTCTACTTTTTAGTGAGTTATTTTCCAGGTCAGTTTTTTTTCCAATGAGGTAGTTCCTTTTTCTTCTATTTTCTAATTTTTTTCTTATTAAACTGATTCTTGATGTCTCATGGATTCATTCACTTCCATTTATTCTATTCTACTTTTTAGATTTCATTAGTTAGATTTTTCATCTCCTTTTGCATTTGGTCAATCAAACTTTCAAATGAATTGTTTTGCTCAGTTTTTTTCCCATTTCACAAGTTCTGTTTTTCAATAAACATATTTTTTTCCCCATTTCATCAAATCTATTTTGTAAACTTCCAGGGATAGGGCCAAGATGGCAGAATAAAGTCAGGAAACTGCTCAAGGTTTCCCAAATTCCTTGTAAAACTACATGAAACTAAGCCTCTGAACAGAGTTTGATGGAATGAAACTACTCTCCAGCTCAAGATAGACTGAAAAAAATTTCAAGAAAGGTCAGTCTCACTGGGATGAGAAAGGTGTTCAGCTCAGCACATATAGATTGTGAGAAATGGGTGAGAGGATCTTAATCATAGCAGATCAGTAACTATAATCCCCAGTCCTGGAGCAGTAGAAAAGCAAATCAGTGGGGCAGCTGCCAGTCTAAGCTTAGAAGGTAAATTCTGGAAAACCAGTCTGTTTACTGGAAAAAGCAAGCAAAGTTACCCCCTGAAACAGAAGGGGTCCCTATGCTCAAATCCAAGGCTCAGAGTTGCACAGGGAGCTTGGGATAGTACCTCCTGTAGTCTAGGAGTAGAGCTTAATTTTAAAAGTTAAAAAAAAAAAGAGAAAATACCAAAAGAAAAGGAAACAAAATGAGCAAGAACAGAAAAGAATCAACCATAGAAAGCTACAATGGTGACAGGCTAAACCAAAACACAAACTTAGAAGAGGACAAAATGTCTACAGAGGAAATCTCAGAATGATATAAAATGGTGTTAAACCCAAATAGGTCTTGGAAGTAACTAAAAAACAAATAAGAGAGGTAGAAGAAAAAATGGGAAAGGAAATGAGAGATGTGCATAAGAGAGAGTCAATAGCTTGTCTGAAGAAAACTATTTTATTAATCAAAGAATTAACCAAATCGAAAAAGATATACAAAAGCTAACTGACGAAAATCACATATTAAAAACTAGAACAGTGCAAATGGAAGCTAATGACTTTGTGAGACAGCAAACAAACTACAAAGAATAAAAAAAATGGAAGAAAATGTGATATACATCATTGGAAAAACAGCCAACCTGGAAAATAGATCCAGACAAGACATTTTAAAAATTATTGTCCTACCTGAAGGCCATGACTAAAAAAAAAGAGCCTGGATAGCTTTCTACAAGTAATAATTGCCCCAGTTCTCTAGAAATAGAGAGGGAAATACTCATTGAAAGAATCTAATCAATTACCTTTGGAAAAAGATGTTGCAAAACCCCAAAACTAGTCATAAGGAAAAAATACTTCAAGTTGCCTGACAAAAACAATTCCAATATCAAGGAGGAACAGTCAAGATTACCCAGAATCTGGCAGTCTCTACATTAAAGGATTGGAGGACCTGGAATATCATAGTCTGGAAGGCAGAGGATCTGGGGTTATAATCAAGAATTAATTAGACAGTGAGATTCAGCAACATCTTTCTTTTCTTTTTTTTTTTTTAATTTTAATAGCCTTTTATTTACAGGTTATATGTATGGGTAACTTTATAGCATTGACAATTGCCAAACCTCTTGTTCCAATTTTTCCCCTCCTTCCCCCCACTCCTTCCCCCAGATGGCAGGATGACCAGTAGATGTTAAATATATTAAAATATAAATTAGATACACAATAAGTATACATGACCAAACCATTACTTTCAATAACATCTTTCAATGAAGTAAGAGACTTTCAATCATTTCTATTGAAAAAACCAGAACTAAATAGAAATTTTAATCTACAATTATAGGACTCAATAGAAAGATAAGCATCAGAAAGATAAATATTATTTAAAGGTTAAAATGTGTACAAACCTAGATGTGAAAAAGATATCAGTAATTCTTGAGTACTGCATCTATTACTGGGGCAGATTGATGGGGGCATCACATAGACTGAGGGTGTGGTTGTAAGAAAAAGACATTAAGAATAGAAAAAAAATCTCTACTGAAAAGAAAGGAAAAGGGATGTATAATAACAAAAGTTGTTTACATGAAGAGGTGCAAAAGACTTATTACAATAGAGGGATAGAAGGGAGGGATATGGGCATTGTCTGAAGGTTGATCTCATCGGTTTGGGCTCTAAGAAGGAATAATGTAATCATTCTGTTGGGTATACAACTTTATCTAACTCTATGAAGAAGTAGGAGGAAAAAGAGGAATAAGATAGAAGAGAGAGCAGAAACACAATAAGGGAAAAGGTAAGAGAAGGAGTGAGGGATGGTAGAAGATAAGGTAAGTAGGTGGACTGGCTTAAAAAACATTATTTGAGAAGAGAAGAAGCATTATAGGAGATAAGGTAGTAGATAGGATGAGTAAATAAAAGCACAAGTTAGAGAAGGGGGAAGGGTGATAGAGATAGAGTAGTGGGTGGATTGGGTTAAAAAATACACTACTGAGGACAGGGTGGAAAGAGATTTATTTTTACTTTTGCTTTATCTGAGATTAGAATTGCTACCCTTGCTTTTTTTTTTTTTTTTTTTTTTTTTTTTTTTTTTTTTTTTTTTTTACTTTAGCTGTGTACAGGGAAAAAATAGGATGAAGGGAAATACAGAACTGGTAATCATAACTAAATGCCAGTGGGATTAATTACCTCATAAAATGAAAGTGAGTAACAGAGTATATTAAAAAAAAACATAATCCTACAATATACTGTTTACAAGAAACACATTTAACATGGAGAGACACAGAGTAAATGTAAAAGACTGGAACATAACTTATTATGCTTCAGCTTTAGTAGAAAAAACAAAAACAAAACAAAAAACAGGGGTAACAATTCTGATCCCAGATAAAGCAAAAGTAAAAATTGATCTCATTAGAAGAGATAAGGAACCCAATCCCTATATTTATGCCCACCTGCATTTTTGATTTCCTTCACAAGCTAATTGTACAATATTTCAGAGTCTGATTCTTTTTATACAGCAAAATAATGTTTTGGTCATGTATACTTATTGTGTATCTAATTTATATTTTAATGTATTTAACATCTACAGGTCATCCTGCCATCTAGGGGAGGGGGTGGGGGATAAGAGGTGAAAAATTGGAACAAGAGGTTTGGCAATTGTTAACGCTGTAAAGTCATCCATGCATATAACCTGTAAATAAAAGACTATTAAATAAATAAAAAAAAGAAGAGATAAGGAAGAAAAAATACATCTTGATAAAGAGTACCGTAAATCATGAAGTAGTAATGACAGTAAATGTGTATGCACTAAGTGGTAAAGCATGCAAATTCATAGAGATCTTAAGCCAGTTATAGGAAGAAATAGCAAAATTATTCTAGTGGTGGACCTCAACCTTCCCCTCTCAGAATAAGACAAATCTAACCCCAAAATAAACAAGAAAGAAACTAGGAAGTTAATAAGATCCTAGAATACTTAGATATGTTAGACCTCTGTAGAAAATTGAATGGGGAAAAAAAGGAATACATCCTTTTCTTGGCACTAGATGGCACCTACACAAAAATTGATCATATATGTGAGGGCATAAAAACCTCACAATCAAAGGTAGAAAGACAAAAAGAGTAAATGCTTTCTTTTCTGACCACAAAGCAATAAAAATTTATTCAATAAAGGGCCAGGGAAAGATAGATGAAAAACTAATTGAAGTTTAAATAATCTAAATCTAAAAAAAAAATGACAACAAATCACAGAAACAATCCATAATTTCATTTAAGAGAATGATAATAATGAGACAACATACAAAACCTATGGGATACAGTCACAGCAGTTCTTAGGGGAAGTTTTATATCTCTAAATAGCTACATGAATAAAATAGAGAAAGAGAGGATTGATGAATTAGGCATGCAACTAAAAAAGCTAAGAAAAAAAATTAACACTCCCCCAATTAAATACCAAATTAGAAAATTTGAAACTCAAAGGAGAGACTAATAAAATAAAAACTATGAAAACTATTGGACTAGTAAATAAAACTAAGAATTAGTTTTATGAAAAAACAACAAAATAGATTGGTTTATTTGATCAGAAAAAGGAAAGAAAAAACCAAATCACCAGAATCAAAAATGAAAACAGTGAACTTACCACCAATGAAAAAGTAATTAAAGCAATAATTTGGAGCTATTTTGTCCAACTCTATGGCAACAATTCTGACAATCTAACTAAAATAAATGAATATTTTCAAAAATATAAATTGTGGAAGTTAACAGAAGAGGAGATAAAATACTTAAACAGTTCCATTTTAGAAAAAATAAATTGAACAACTCAATAAAGAACTCCCTAAGAAAATATCTCCAGGGCTAGATGAATCCACAAGTGAATTCTACCAAACATTTAAAGAACAATTAATTCCAATACTATGTAAACTATTTTGAAAAATAGGTAAAGAAGGAGTTGCCAAATTCCTTCTATGACACAAATATAAAACCAGGAAGAGCCAAAAATAGAGAAAGAAAACTATAGACCAAACTCCTTAATGAATATTAATGCAAAAATTTAAAATAAAATGTTACCAAATAGATTACAGCAATTTATCAGCAGGAAAGAACACTGTGACTAAATGAGATATGTACCAAGAATGCAGGGCTGCTTCAGGATCAGGAAAACTATTACCATAATTAACCATCTTAATAACAAACACAAAGGAAATAATACGATAATCTCAATAGATGTTGAAAAAGGTTTTTGACAAAACACAGCACCCATTCCTATTAAAAACGCTAGAAAGTATATGGATAAAGGAACGTTTCCTTAAAATAATAAGCAGGATCTATCCAAAACCTACAATAAGCATTATTTGTAATGGAGAGAAGTTGGAAGCATTCCCAGTAAGAAGATTCCCAGTGAAACAAGAATGCATGAAGGTTATCGCCACTATTCAACATTGTATTAGAAATGTTGGCTTTAGCAATAAGAAAAGAAAAACAAATTAAAGTAATTAGTATAGATAATGAGGAAATAAAACTATCACTCTTGGCAGATGACATGATGATATACTTAGAGAATCCTAGAAAATCATCCAAAAAACCTAATGGAAACAATTCACAACTTTAACAAAGTTACAGGATATAAAATAAACTCACACAAATATCAACATTTCTATATATTACTGGCAAAGTACATAAGCAATTTTAAAATGATGAAATTAAAGCCATTTATAGTCATATGAAAAAATGCTCTAAATCACTACTTATTAGATATATGCAAATTAAAACAACTCAAATATACATACAACTCAAATAAAATACCACCTCAGACCTCTCAAATTGGCTGACAGGAAAATATAATGATAAATGTTGAGGGGATGTGAAAAAACTGGGACACCAACGCATTTTTAATGGAATTGTGAAATAATCCAATCATTCTGGAGAGCAATCTGGAACTATGTCTAAAAGGCTGCAAAACTGTACATATCCTTTGACCCAGCAAGGAAATCATAAAGGAGGGAAAATGACCCACATGTGCAAAAATGTTTGTAACAGCTCTTTTTATGATGGCAAAGAACTGGAAAACAAGAAGATGCCTAAAAATTGGGGAATACCTTAAAAAGTTGTAGTATATGAATGTGATGGAATATTATTGTTCTACAAAAAATGATCATCAGTATGATTTCAGAGAGGCCTGGAAAGATTTACGTGAACTGATGCTGAGTGAAACTAGTAGAATTAGGAATAAATTATACACAATAACAGTAAGAATGTGTGATGATCAACTATGAAAGTCTTGGTCATTCTCAGGGTTTCAGTGAGTGATTCAGAGCAATCCCAATAGACTCTGAACAGAAAATACCATCTGTATCCAGAAAAAGAACTAAGGACATTGAATGTAAATCAACACATACTAATTTCACTTGTTAATGTTTTTTTAATCTGTCCCATTATTTTCCCCTTTTGCTTTGATTTTTATATTTTTTATTTTTAAGGAGTTATATGATTTTCCCATTTTATCAAATCTATTTTGCAGAGTCATATGCCTCTTCCATTTTTGCTAAATCTATTTTAAGGAGTTTTCTTCAGATAATTTCTGTGTTTCCTTTTCCAAACTTTCCTGCAAAATTCTCATTTTCTTTCCCCATTTTTCTTCTAATTCTCTTTTAAGATCCTTTTTGAATTCTTCCAAGAGTGCCTTATGAGATGCAGACCAATTCATATCACTCTTTAGGGCTTCATCTGGAGACAAATTGCCTTCATTGTTCTTTGACAATAAGGTTTGAAGTTTGTTCTTCTCTGTCTCCATAAAAACTATCTATACTGTTTTGCTCATTTTTAAATGTTGAGGTCTGTTGTTAGGGAAAAGGGGAGATTGTCCCAAGCTTCTTCCACAGGAAACGATAACTTCTACTGCCTTGTGGCTGGTGCAGCTTACTTCTTTCTTGTGCTGGGTGGGTGTAGCCAAATCCTGCACTATTCTGAGGTTCAGGATCTCATTATTTGCCTTTTGTAGCTGTGTTAGATGTCTCACAGTTAATCTGCTGACCAACTGGCTTCTGCAACATGACAGAATAGCCAAAATTTTGGCTAAGAGCTTCCCACTAGATTCCTACACTACCCTGGGTCCCTGCTCTGGGCTTGTGCTTGGCTACTTCTCCACCTCCACTCCCTAACCCCTACCCCCATTGAAACAGACCTTTTCTGAAGTTTTTCCAAAATATCTTCTGCTAGAAATTCGTTACACTCCAAATATTTGTGTGTTCTGTCCCTCCAAAACCAGTTCAGAGGCTTGAGCTAGTGTTGATCTGAGAGAAGCCTGGAAGAGTTCAAAGACCTGTCTATTCTCTGCCATCTTGGTTCAGTCCCCAATTTGTTCATCTCTAAATCTCTTGGCACTAACAATCTAGTGAACAGAAAGATGCCAAGATTTTAATTGTACAATTCACAAAATCTTTCCTGTTCATTTTATCAGTGAAGAAACTTGGGCAAGCAAGGTTAAGCAACTTGCCTAGAGTCACACAGCTTGTAAGTTTTTTTTTTTTTTTAACATATTTCAATTCAGTCTTTTTGACAATCTATCCACTGTACTACTTAGCTATCAAATGACAGTGCAGAAGTTTCTAAAGGAATTTCCCAGGAATTTGTGCATAGCCTAGTGATTTTAGGTAGCTGGAGTGGGTATAGGTGTGCAGTAGATAGAATGTGAATTCCGAAGACCTGAGTTCAAATACCTCTTACATGTATAAGCTGGGTGACCTTAAGCAAATTATTTACTATATACTTAGTTTGTCTATTGATAAAGCAGAGATAATAATGCTACCTACCTATCAGAGTTATGGTTAGGAAAAATGAAACAGCACATCTACAGAATTTTGTACACTGTAGTCATCTATATAAGTGACAGCTATTATTATTATTATTATATTTTTGCCACTGACTTTAATGAAAGCATGGAAGAGATGTTTACCAAATATGCATATGACAAAAAAATAGGAAAAGATAGCTTACAAACACGATAATAGTCAACTAAAAAACCTTACAAATATTAACTTAATTGAATTAAATGAAATATGTAGGAATTAAACTTGTCAAGTTTGTCTATAAAATGCTTAACAACCAACAATAGATAAATATATATTTTTAAAAATTTTAATAGCTTTTTATTTACAAGTTATTTGCATGGGTAATTTTACAGCATTGACACTTGCCAAACCTTTCGTTGAAATTTTTCCCCTCCTTCCCCCCCACTCCCTCCCCTAGATGGCAGAATGACCAATACATGTTAAATATGTTAAAGTATAAATTAAATACAAAATAAGTATACATGTCCAAACCATTATTTTGCTGTACAAAAAGAATTGTACTCTGAAGTATTGTACAATTAGCCTGTGAAGGAAATAAAAAATGCATGTGGGCAAAATTATAGGGTTTGGGAATTCTATGTAATCGTTCTTAGTCATCTCCCAGAGTTCTTTCGCTGGGTGTAGCTGGTTCAGTTCATTACTGCTAATGGATGAATATTTTAAAGGGGAAGTATGGCCTTGATTCAGGGGAAAAATTCTTCATAGTGAGTATTATCACAAAGTGTAATGAGCTACCTTGGAAGGTCATAGTTTTCCCCTCCACTGGGTTTTACAAGCAAGGGCTAGATATTAACTTTCTGGTTATGTTGACTGCAGGATTCTTGTTCAGGTATAGGTTTTACTAAGGTCTCTAAGTTCCTTTCAGATTATGGAATTCTGTGATTTGGTGATTCTGCTTAAATGATTAGACTGCACAATATGAAATTTCTCCCTAACTACTTAGATTTATCATCATAAATATAGACTGGCTAAATCAACACATTGTGGGAGGTGGGGTGTTAACCCAGTGTAAAATAGGTGAATAAAATGATTCTTTTTTCTGTTAGATAAGTGACTGATTTCTTACTGGAGCAGCCCAGAATCCTAGTTATAGAAGTCTTCATTGTTGTTTTCTCTTCCCTAGCACCTTAAACTGTCAGATGACTAACTCAAAGACATGACAAGGGCTGACAAGTTCTGTCCCCTTCCCCATTCCCCTTTAAAGAAATTTTGCTGTCTTTCCTTAGCAGAAAGAGGTAGCTTCATAATTCTTCTCTTAAGACAGGGTACAGGCCAATTTCTAATTAGGGAAACAGATTCCCTAATTGGGGAAGACAGGGGAATGAATTTATGCCAGGTCTTAAGGAATGAGGAAGTTTACAAGATAGAAGTCCTCATTTTGTTTTTCAAAAGTAGGTCACATAATCAAGGATCCATGTGCCATTTATGGGATTCTTCAAGATTTTTTGCATACTAATATACTAATCCATTGGGGTAGTAAATTATATAGCATGCAGTATATATGTGGTTAACCCCATGGGTTTAATAGTTCATATGTATAAAAAGGGGGAGGGACAGCAGTTGAAACTTAAAAGGGCTAGTGCATATAATCCCTGAGTCCCCTTTATCTCAAAAGGTCTATAACTGTTTTGTAAGTCTCTGGGAATATGCCCAAAGTAAAACTTTTTGGTGCTTCTCAGGCTAAAATAAAATATATCTGTGATCTGAGATATGTCTTTGCCCAAGGGAGTAAAATAAGATGAAAGAACAGGGAGAGAGTTCCAAAAATTTGAATAGAGCCTTGTTTTTTCTAGAAAGCTAATATTGCTCCACATTAAGCTATCCATAGTGCCAGAGAAAGTGTTAATGAAGATCTCTTTCCCTAAATCCCCCCAGATTTTCAAAGCAAGGAAAAATATACTGATGTCTTGAGAAATTAATGTGTTCTACACAAAAAGTATATGAAATATATAAACTGATGTTCATATGCATGTATATATAATTTATGTACATGAATATACATGTATCAGATTTCATACATGTAAACTTCTCTATTAATGTGTGTTTATATACATATATATAAACACACATACATACAACTATAGGTCCTCTTAAGAACCTATCATTGAAATACTGGTTTAGTTCTAGCATCTACTACTAAGGGGGCATTAAGAATTCAATAAATATTTGTTGATTAATAAGGAGCAACATTCATTAATAAAGGAAAAGAGGATACAATCAGAGACAGAGGTAGAAAAATGGCTCAATAGATAGATTATTGGACCTAGAGTCAGAAAGATCTGAGTCTCAATTTGGCCTCAAACTCTAATACCAGTGTTACCCTGGGCCAGTTACTTAATTTCTGTCTCAGTTTTTTCATAGGAATAATAATAGCACCTGCTCCTAGGATTGTTAGGATCTTCAAATGAGATAATTTTTGGAAAGTGCTTATCACAGTGTCTGGTATATAGTACATGCTTAACAAGTACTTGTTTTCTTATTACAAGAAGACATAAAACATCAATATGTATGCAAATTATAGAGAGGGAAAGAAAAAATGGTGTCACTAATACTCACAAGAAGAGACCCTGAGATACTATGGGGCTGTGGCTTTGGAGACTGATGAGGCTATTTCTCCTCTGAGGAGGAATCATTATGAAGTGGAAGCTTCCTATCCTGGGCAATTAATGCTAACTACGTACTAAGCTATTTTTTTTCTTGTTGGAGTACAAATATTTGCAGCATTCTTTAAATGTCTGTACCCTGAGGCAAAGCCCCAGAGTCCAAGTATTGTTGCCCTAATTATAAGTCTGGATGGTGGGTGGTTTAAAAAAATCTATTTAATGGTATGGAATTTCAAATCATTAATAAATATGTGAAAGTAAAGTGGTGCATGTTTTACCTGTAATACCCACTTAGACTTTGAGAGCAACTCCAAAACAAGAGGGTCTTAGGATCTGAGTTCTACATATGAAGAATTCAGTTCCAACTACAAAGTTTTCTTCTAAAGCATTCCCATTTTCTATATGGCGTAAATAAATTTTGAGGATATAGCTCAGGAATTTTAACATTTATTTATTTATGCAAGAGAGAGATCATGCCTGGCTTACATCATAGACTGCTTAAGAATATTCTCAGGGAAGTTAAATAGAAGCCAGGGCTTTTTATCATCTTTTTTTTTTTTTTTTTTTTTTTTTTTTTTTTACAGAGAAAAGCATTTAATAAATGTGTGTTGAATTGAATTCTTTCAAGTATAAGGCTTATACTATGGGATAAATGTGAGCAGAGGTAACAAGCAGAGCTAAGAAGAAGAATTGATAGTGACTGATGATTTCATGACAAATTTCACAAATGTTTTTTTCTATTTTCAAAATACATGCAAAGATAATTTTCAACATTCATCCTTGCAAAATTTGTGTTCCAAATTCTCTCCCCCCATCCCTTTACCCATACCTCTTCCCTCTAAAGCAAGTAATCCAATATATTTCATGACAAATTTCTAACCTACATAAGATAGATTACTAAGAGTCAGATAAGTAATCGGTAGAGTATTATACCAAGATCCAGCCAGGGAAGACTCGAGTTCATATCTGATCTCAGAAACTTACTTACTAGCTGTTTGACTGTGGGCAGGTCACTTAATGACTATCTGCTTCAGTTTCTTCATTTGGAAAATGGGGATAATAATAACTGGGTCCTACAATACAAGGTTGATGTAAGATTCAATGAAATAATTTTTGTAAAGTATTTTGCAAACCTTAAAGTGTTAAAATAGTGTCACCTATTTTTAAAAATCTTATTGCTTGTGAATATTTTCCTCTCATTCATGGTCTGGTCCAGAAATTTGACCATTTAAGCCTCAAAACTAAAGTATTTTTGAGAAAGATTTTATATTTAATTAAGAATTATATTATCTTCCCAATATATTATATGTAGAGCTGAAATAATCAAAGCAAAGTATATATCTTTTGTAACAAGGACTAATTATTTAGCTTTGGGCTTGTTTTTTTTTTTTTATCATTTTCAACAGTACAAAATTTGCTTTCAACTGGTACAAGTGATTCAATTCAATTCAACTGAAATGTAGGATGATATAATATAGAAAGCAAAGGACTTGGAGTGAAGATGAGAATTTGAATCCCACCACAGACATTTACTAGCTGAGTGATCATGTACAAGTCACTTGAACTATGAAGCTAAGACTTGAAAGGATTATGTGAATTATGGAGGTGAGAAAAAGTACTCCATCCATGATTACCTGTAGAAAGGCACAGAATATTGAGTATAAGAAACATAAAGTAAGCCAGTCTGTCTAGAATGTAGACTGTATAAAGGAGAAATGTATAATCAGCTTAGAAAAATAGGTTGGAACAAGATCATAAAGAACTTTACGTGACAAACAAAGAATTTAACATTTTATCCCAGAAGTGATAGGGAACCATTAATGATTCTTGAGCAGGAGAATTACATAATTAGAACTGTCCTATTGGGAGATCACTTGGTCAGCTGTCTGAAGGCAGGGTAAGGGGGAAAAAGTGACTTGGGTCCAATAGAAAATCCAGGTAACGACCTGAAATTAAATAGTGGTTGTGTATTTGTGTGTGTAGAGAAGGGGGCAGGAGCAAGAGATGTCATGGGAATGGAAATAAGATTTGATAATTCAGTAGTTAATGATGACACTGAAGATGAAAATATGCATAACTTTGAGGATGACGGTACCTTCAAAATAAATGGAGAAATTCAGAATAGGGGTGGGTTTGTAAGTTTGTAAGTAGATAATGGATTCCATTTTGGATAAATTGAGTTTGACAGGAATACAAGACATTTAATTTTAAATGTCCAAGAGTTGGTTAATCCCATAAATACATCCTTTATTAGGTATTTCTTCAAGAATAAAGTTGAATAACAAAAACAAACCTATAGGTACTAAGTGTTTAACACCATTCTTGATCTTTTCATACTGCTAGCAACTTAGTTTAGGCCTTCATTCCCTCAGTGTGTACTATTTCAATCTGATAACTGGTTTTCCTTTCCCAATACTAACATAAATTTCATATTGCTAAGCAATCAACATTGATCTATTTCAGGCCCTACTGCTGACTTTTGAGCCTTCTTCTATGATGCTACTGTATATGTTATCTCCATCCATTTCTCCACATTCCCATTTGTTACACTTTTTGATGTATTTCTTTTATTAGAATATAATCTCTTTGAAGAAAATGACTCATTTTTTCTTGTATTTGTATTCCCTGCACTTCACAAAGTGTCTGACAAATACCAAATGCTTGTTGACTTGATTTCTATACAAAAGTTTTCAATATCTCCCATTCCCTATCAAGTAACTGAAAGGGATCTAAAATATGTTTTCATTCTATCTTGTCAGATTATTTCAAACACTATCTCAAACTATTGCCTTTCATGGATTCTAATGATCCAGTTGAATGGAATAATTTACTTTTCCATGTATCACTTCCATGTTTTGTTAATAAAAGTTCTGTCACCTAGAATGCCTGCCCTTATTAAGTATGCCTGACACAATTCTAATTATATTCCCAAAATGCTGTTTAAATGTTACCTGTTTAGTGAAGTTTTTAGGACTGAAATATTTTAAGTGGATAAGAATAAATAGAACTCACATTTCATGATTACAGTCATCACCTTGAAGTTCATCATCTAATTCAGAGGTAAGATTAAAAAAAAAACTTAAAGAAGAAAAAATGGCTTAACACAATTATTTTTAGGGGAAAGATAGAGAGTCAATAAAAGTAGTAAGATTTCTTGGGAGAAATGATGTTTCAGTTGAATTATGCACTATAAATGTCAAGTGAATAAAATTAAATCAATTTTATGACTTTTTTTCTCAGTGATAATCAGTACATAAAGATCAAGAAACAAAGGAAAAAAGTCAAAGAGTAGTTATGGTTAAAGGTAAAGATTGCCAAGTCAGCAAAAACAGAAGATCTGAGGTAAGGAATTATGAGTTGAGGGTGGCTACTGAAGTATTAAATGGTGTCAAATTAACCCAGAAAAGAAAAATGTATTGGAAAAATAAGGGGTGGGGGATCAAGAAGTAGGGATTATTACAAGGGCAGAGCAGCTATAGTATAAAAACAAGAATGAGAGAGAGAGAAAAATTGGAGGCTATTTCAGGAGCAAAATTTTAAAATACATTGGAGGTAGCATAATTCTTGGATGTAGTGCAGTCTAAGGTGTGACCATACTTGTATATAGAAGAACTGAGGGAAGAAAATAGTCTATTGACTTTGAGGATGAGATACAGTAAGGAGAAACCTTTTCTAGAACTTCAGCAATGGAAGATATGTTAATTTTGCAGTTTTGTGAATGGAAGGAACATAAAAGGTTATTAAATCCAATCAGTTCCTGAATGAAAAGCTTTTAAAATACTCTGAACAAGTAGTTAACCACTGTGGGCTTGAAGACTTCCACTGAGAAGAAAATCCTTATTCCACAAGGCAGTACATTTGACTTTGGGTAGAAATAATAGCAAAGAGGCTGTACTGCACATTATATTGAAATTTATCTCTCCACAACTTTTTTTTTTTTTTTTTATCATTTTCTCCTCTCTGGGGATATACAAAGAAAGTCTGGCCACTCTGCTATATGACACCACTCCTAAGATGTGAAGACGTGGATGGTTTGAAGGAATAGAAATATAAAAGAAAGAAGTTTTATTAGTTTTTTTTTTTTGATTAAACAAAAGATTTGTCATTGATAAGCTGAAAAAAAGGATCAAGTAGGGAGTAAGAAACTCAGTATATAGGAAGAAATTAGTGAGGGCAAGCATGAAAAATAGAGTGTATTTATGAAGAGGAAAAAGGAGGAGATATGACTAATGATGAAAATGGAGATTTTTTTTTCTTTGTCCTTCTCTGTTATTATAGTAAAAGAAGAGATGGGTGAATAAAGGAATAAGTTCAAAGTTATGTGGAAGGGTTCATAAGGGAAATTAGTGTTGTTTAAAATTGTATATCTTTCCTAGTGTCTAACAAGATGTTCTATATACAATAAATGTTTTTACTTTTTTTTTGATATTTTTATTGATTTTAAAAAAAATTTTAATTGAAAACTTCAGTGAACAAAACTAAAACTTCTCCCCTTATCTTATACAAAACCATTGTTCAGTGCAATAATTAAGTACAGAGCAAATCAAAAAGTAATTTCCTGCTAGCTTCTGCAATAAGAGTTGAGAAAGAGATGAAAGGAATTAGGGTAGATAATGAGGAAACCAAATTATCACTCTTTGCTGATGATATGATGGTATACTTAAAGAACCCTAGAGATTCTACTAAAAAGCTATTAGAAATAATCCATACCTTTAGCAAAGTTGCAGGATACAAAATAAACCCACATAAGTCATCAGCATTCTTATAATATCACTAATAAAATCCAACAATTAGAGTTACAAAGAGAAATTCCATTTAAAGTAACTGCCGATAGAATAAATATTTGGCAATCTATCTGCCAAGGGGAAGTCAGGAACTATATGAGCAAAACTACAAAAGACTTTTCACACAAATAAAGTCAGATGTAACCAATTGGGAAAATATTAAGTGCTCTTGGATAGGGTGAATTACACTTGCACTTCACAAAGTGTCTGACAAATACCAAATGCTTGTTGACTTGATTTCTACACAAAAGTTTTCAATATCTCTCATTCCCTATCAAGTAACTGAAAGGGATCTAAAATATGTTTTCATTCTATCTTGTCAGATTATTTCAAACACTATCTCAAACTATTACCTTTCATGGATTCTAATGATCCAGTTGAATTGAATAATTTACTTTTCCATGTATTTCCATGGAAATGATGACACTGAAGATGAAAATTTGCATTACTTTGAGGATGATGGTACCTTCAAAATAAATGGAGAAATTCAGAACAGGGGTGGGTTTGTAAGTTTGTAAGTGGATAATGGATTCCATTTTGGATATATTGAGTTTGATAGGAATACAAGACATTTAATTTGAAATGGGATTATATTTATATTATTATCAGATTATATTTATAAAAAAGATGACAATACTACCTAAACTAATCTATTTACTTAGTGCTATACCAATCAGAGTTCCAAAAATTATTTTAATGACTTGAAAAAAATAACAATAAAATTCATCTGGAAGAACAAAATGGTCAAGACATTCAAGGGAACTAATGAAAAAAAATCAAATGAAAGTGGCCTAGTTCTACTAGATCTAAAATTATCTTATAAAGCAGAGGTCACCAAAAATATTTGGTATTGGCTAAGAAATAGACTAGTTGATCAGTGGAATAGATTAGGTTCAAAGGACAAAAGAGTCAATAACTTCAATAATCTAGTGTTTGACAAACCCGAAGACCCCAGCTTTTGGGAAAAGGATTCACTGTTTGACAAAAAGTTCTGGGAAAATTGGAAATTAGTATGGCAGAAACTAGGCATTGACCCACTCTTAACACTGTACACCAAGATAAGGTAAAAATGGGTTCATGATCTAGGCATAAAGAATGAGATTATAAATAAATTACAAGAACATAGGATAGTTTACATCTCAGACCTGTAGACAAAGAAGGAATTTATGACCAAAGAAGAACTAGAGATCATTATTGACCACAAAATAAAAAATTTTGATTATATCAAATTGAAAAGCTTTTGTACGAACAAAACTAATGCAGACAAAATTAGAAGGGAAGCAATAAATTGGGAAAACATTTTTACAGTCAAAGATTCTGATAAAGACCTCATTTCCAAAATATATAGAGAATGGACTCTAATTTATAACAACTCAAGCCATTCTCCAATCCAAAGGATATGAACAGACAATTTTCAGATGAAGAAATTGAAACTATTTGTAGCCATATGAAAAGATGCTCCAAGTAATTATCAATCAGAGAAATGCAAACTAAGACAACTCTGAGATACCACTACTAACCTGTCAGATTGCCTAGGATGACAGGAAAAGATAATGCTGAATGTTGGAAGAGATGTGGGAAAACTGGGACACCGATACATTGTTGGTGGAATTGTGAATACATCCAGCCATTCTGGAGAGCAATTTAGAACTATGCTTTAAAAGTTATCAAACTGTGCATACCCTTTGATCTAGCAGTGATATTACTGGGCTTATATCCCAAAGAGATCTTAAAGAAGGGGAAGGGACATGTATGTGCAAGAATATTTGCGGCAGCCCTCTTTGTATTGGCCAGAAACTGGAAACTGAGTAGATGCCCATCAATTGGAGAATGGCTGAATAAATTGTGGTATATAAATGTTATGGAATATTATTATTCTGTAAGAAATGACCAGCAGGATGTTTTCAGAAAGGCCTGGAGAGACTTATATGAAGCTGAGTGAAATGAGCAGGACCAGGAGATCATAATATACTTCAACAATAATACTATATAATGATCAATTCTGATGGACATGGCTTTTTCAACAACGAAATGAACCAAATCAGCTCCATTTGTTCAGTAATGAATAGAACCAGCTATACCCAGCGAAAGAACTCTGAGAAATGAGTGTGAACCACTACATAGCATTCCCAGTTCCTCTATTTTTATCTGCTTGCATTTTTTATTTCCTTCACAGGTTAATTTTACATTATTTCAAAGTCTGATTCGTCTTGTGCAGCAAAATAACTGTATGGATATCTATACATATATTGTATTTAATATATACTTTAACATATTTACATGTATTGGTTTACCAGCCATCTGGGGGAGGAGTGGGGGGAAGGAGGGGAAAAATTGGAACAAAAGGTTTTGCAATTGTCAGTGCTAAAAAATTAATCCATATTTTGTAAATAAAAGGTATAATAAAAATGTAATTTCAGATTTTTTAAGGTAGTAGTAGTTATAATAAAAGTAGTTTTGTACTGAATTGAAATAATTGTCAGACAAATGAATTAAAGTTAAAAATATTTTTATCTTCTTTTAGACTCATTTGGGAAATTGCACAACCAATCTGATGAACCCAAATTGTCTCTGATGAAAAAAACCTGTCTCTTTAATCTATTTTCCCTACTTTAATGGATTGACTAGTCACTATGTTCCCGTCCTGAGAGCATAGTCAGATTTGAATGTGTATAGGATGTTCAGATATTTACTGACTGGTTTTAATTTAACCTGTGGAAATCCAAGGACCTGGCTTTTTGGATCTGAATAACTGGGGAGTTGGTATGTTGTGATGATGAAGATTTCTAATTGCATGAAATACTGAAATGGAACTGAATTCAAATAAAAAAAAATCTATCAATCTTTTACTTTTCTTTTTCCTATTTACATGAGTGAGGTGTCAAATGGTTGAGTTGTAACAAGCTGCATTCTCCCATTTGATCATCATGTATCCTTAAACACATGACAATTCTTTTTCTTTTGTGAATGAGCCTAGACAGCATGTTTATATGTCTAGAGATAATAGGACACCATGAAGACAAAAGAATTAAAATTACAAGTGACTTCAAAGTCAATTAATGACCTGCCGGGCATAAGAAAGCTGTAGCACATTATCATTAATGATAATTGGACAGTAGAATTGGTGAAAAGGACATTGATAACATATAAAATGAAGTTAATGGCCATGAAACAAGAATAAAAATGATTCAAATCTAAAATGACACTCCTCAAACATTCTAGTTTAATGGATAGATCCTCTATGAAAAATATTTGAGAAAACATAAACAATGATTATACTAAATGAAAATGCTTGTGAGCATTTTGATTATTATCAATTGATTTAATACTCAACCATCAAAATCACTTATTTATTAAATTTCTAAGTAAATATCTGTGAAGATATGTCTTTTAAAGATGAAAACAGGATCACCTTTTCTTTTTTTAATTATAACTTTTTATTGACAGAACCCATGCCTGGATAATTTTTTACAACATTATCCCTTGCACTCACTTCTGTTCTGACTTTTCTCCTTCCTCCCTCAAACCCCCCCCCAAGATGGCAAGAAGTCCTATACATGTTAAATATGTCACAGTATTTCCTAGATACAATATATGTGTGCAGAACTGAACAGTTCTCTTGTACAGGAAGAGTTGGATTCTGAAGGTAAAAATAACCCGGGAAGAAAAACAAAAATGCAAACAGTTTACATTCATTTCCCAGTGTTCTTTCTTTGGGTGTAGTTGCTTCTGTCTATCATTGATCAGTTGAAACTGAGTTAGATCTTCTCTTTGTCAAAGAAATCCACTTCCTAAGAATACATCCTCATATAGTATCGTTGTTGAAGTATGTAATGATCTCCTGGTTCTGCTCAATTCACTTAGCATCAGTTCATGTAAGTCTCTCCAAGCCTCTCTGTATTCATCCTGCTGGTCATTTCTTACAGAACAATAATATTCCATAACATTCTTATACCACAATTTACCCAACCATTCTCCAACTGATGGGCATTAATTCACTTTCCAGTTTCTAGCCACTACAAAAAGGGCTGCCACAAACATTTTCGTACATATAGGTCCCTTTCCCTTCTTTAAGATCTCTTTGGGATATAAGCCCAGTAGTAACATTGCTGGATCAAAAGGTTTGCCCAGTTTGATAATTTTTTGGGCATAATTCCAAATTGCTCTCCAAAATTAAAACTATCATTAGAAAGGCTGAGGAAATAGTTCCAGATACACAGAATGTATACTTTCCTCATTGTAACCAAATAAATTCAGAAGTATCAATGCTGACTGAATAATTGTCCTCTTTCTGATCTGCTTTTCTTGTCTGAGATGGTATCAATAGGGTTCAAGCATCAGTAGATAAAATGTACAAAAATACTTAAAGCCTTTTTAATTCCTCAAGACATACAAACCAGAAGAATAAAATCAGAACATAATAACAAGAGTTCTATGGGACTTTGAAGTTGTAAGTAAATAGGAAAGGAGAGTATATTAATCTTTTCTTCTTTAAACATTTTTTGTAATGTGTGTGTGAGTGTGTGTGTGTGAGTGTGTGTGTGTGTGTGCACACACATGCTGTAGCTTTATTATTTGGTATGGTCTTTATGGGGAAGAACATAGCTCCCCACAAACACAGAACTTTAAAAATGTAGAATAAAATGACTTTTCAGCCTAAATCAACATTAATGCTCACTAGAAAGTGTTATTTTTGGCTGTCCTTCTCAACACAACTATTAAGGAAAAGTCTATACTACAGGAAGCTGAGACTTATTTTCTAAAATCATAGTGTACAGCTTTGTAGACATAAGCCAAAAAAGTACACTCTAGAAAGTTTCATAGAAAAGCATAATCATCAAGACAGACTCTAGATTATATATGATTCTGCTCATAAAACTTTGGATTTCACAGAATGAATGCCATGCCAGAGGGAAGGTAAACAATGGGCAAAGCTGTAGATTAGCAGTTCTGCTTATTCTTGCCATTGGCAGGAGGAGTTAGAATTTTTGCTGCCCTAAAGATGACAAATCAAAACTTTTAATTTCCGTGTACAATATCTTTCCTCCCCCAATAATAGATTATTAAAAAACTATGGTGTTTTTTCCCCATAAAAACCAATTAAATGAAATTGGAAATAACTTTAAAAAGTTAACAAGTTCAGGTTTTATATTGGGGTTCTCAACCTTTTTTGGCCCCTTTAGCAGTATGGTGAAGCCTGTATCTCCCTCTTAGAATAATGTTTTAAAATGCCTAAACCATATAGGATTATAAGCAGAACAATTTTATTGAAATACAGTTACTAATATATTAAAAAATCAGTGGACCCCAGGTTCTAAATGTGAGGCATCACTATTGTAGATACAAAGCTGGAAAGAACCAATGAAAGCATCTAATTTCTGAATATTCCATTCAAAAAGAGATAGGGACCACTAAACTGTATGAGATGATTCTGGTTTTAGAAAACTACATATTAACAATACATACCATTTTATCTTTACTTATTTTGTTAAATTTTCTCAATTAAATTAAAATTTAATTGAGAATTTAAATTTAAATATTTCTCAATTTTAATCTGGTTCCCCAAACTTAAGAATGTTGATTATACATTTGACACCTTTGTTCTAGTTTATCCTCATAATTTTGGAGATGAGAAAATTGAAGCTACAAGAGTTTAAAAAGTTGTTCAGTCACAGAATTGTGTCAGAGGCAGGATCTGAAGGCAGATCACCTGACTGAAGAAACCAAATTCTTCCCATTGTGTCACATCAACTTCACAATTATTTGATAATTTTCCTTAAAAGTCTAAGACTAAAATTCTAAAATTGTGAATAGAATGATGACAAATCCACAACAGTAAAATTAAGTAGAGTTTAAGTTCTGAATTAAGGACTAAATACTGGTCCAAAGGCAGGGTAATAGGTGAAGATTTATTCACTAGAAGGTGTAGTCTCTTGGTCTCTCTCCTAGAAAGATACAGAATTAAATTATTTTCTTCTGTCATTTGGAGGAGTTAAAGTTACTCTTCCAGAAAGAAAAATGATTCAGTTATTCTTTCCTTACAGCTCAGAAGTTTGTACTGTTTCAACAACTAAAAGAACCATCTTTCATCACTGTTTGTACTCCCTCAACTAAAATATATATGGCCCCATTAAGAGTTTTCTTGACAAAGATGATGCAATGGTTTGCTTCTATATTTCATTTTACAGATGAGGAAACTAAGGCAAACAAAGTTAAGTGACTTGCTTAAGTCATAAGCTAGTAAGTATCTATGGTTGGATTTGAACTCAAGAAAATGAGTCTTTCTAACTTCAGCCCTGGCACACTATTTTGTGTGCCATAGCTGCCTCAATTTTTGGGTAGACAATTGGTAAAAAAAAAAATCTGAAGTCCCTACTATGTCTCAGGAACTGTAATAAGCTTTCAAATAGTGTTAAGTCTCTTGAAACTTAAAACAATGTGTCCTTAGACAAGTTGTTGGGCCTATATTCAAAGCATTTTGACCTTATTGTCAGAGTTTGTTATACAAACATAACTTCCAAAAACCCATGGTCACCTCTAAACTATGATGAAGTTTTAGAATAGGATCCTATTTTTGGAAGATGCTTCTACTAATGTCCTGAGCTTAGCATAGTACCTGGAACATTGTAGGTGCTAAATAAATGTTTATTGATTGGCCATTCTAATTTTCTTTCATATGTAGGATTTTATGGGCATACATTTTTTTTAAAGTAGGATATATTTGGGTTTGAATCAAGATCAGAAATAAAGGAAAGGAAAACAATAGCATCATAAGTATTTTTGTTTTTTTGTGGTTTATTTTGGAAGAAAATTCAAATTCCTTTAATTTAAATTTTTCTTGTCTAATGTAGCTAAGGGGCATCCCAGACCACACTTGCATGAATATATCCTAAGTGTTGGGTTTATTAGCCCTATAAATATCTCTTAAACTCCTAAATTCGTTACCTGAGGATCTCTACTTCAAGATTACTTCTTTGTCACTTCTTGACTCCTATGACTATTCATACTGACTCTAGTGGACTTTGCTACCACCTCTAGCTGGTGAAAGAACATATAATGGAACTTCTGGACTTCTCAAATTCACCAAGTCTGCAAGACAACCCCTTCTCAGGATTATGGTTTACCTAAATCAGAAGAAACAGAGGCACCATGTATCCATGAACATTTAATGACAAGTAGAGAGATACAGTCAGCTACCACTCCCTCATAGCTCAATGTATTTTTCCTTCTGTGAGTCCACCAAAGAGAGGGAAAGATGTGTATGTAGACCCACTCATGTTCAAATACAGCTCTGGCTTAGCTTATGATGCCCTTCCTGTTTTCCATGGTCTTTCAAATATCATTGAGAGTAACTATGCCCTCTCTGTTGTCAGGTATTATAATGTCATTGCTTCCCTGAATTCCTTTTTTTTAATAGGTTGAATCTGCAAATAAACATTCTCTACCAAATATGTAGTTAAATATTTTGTTCACTCCCAGCAATTCTTAGTGTCTGTCTTAGCTGGATACAACCTAAGGTAATTCAATTATATGGCTTTTTGAAAGCATCATCAAAAAATTAAGAAATAAATTGGCCAGATTAAAATGTCTGAAGGACAGTTTTAATCAGGAAAAATAGCTTAAAATGAATTTTTAAAAATCATTTTGTTCTGCTGAGATTAACAGTTTTTAAGATAGGCAACTATTTGAAAAGTAAATAAGCAAGATACATAAAACCTAAATACTCTTCTATGATCTTAGTTTAGAAACTGGCATGGAAATGTGATACATGGATCAGATCCAATATTTCATTTATTAGCCAAAATAGTACATGGTAACTGTTTACCTGACAGGTGAGTGAATATGGGAACATCAGAAAACATAGTAAATCTGAGTAGCAAGAACTAAGTCATATTTGTTTTGATGGAGTAACAGTGCATGCCCTGTCAGAGAAACTATATACAATATCTCCTAATAAAAATCACCACATTCTTTTATGAGTCATTCCATGAACACAAATGGTTGATGTGAGTTTGTTGTTTTATTTTCAATAGTTAATGGGCATTGAGAAAACAAATATTTGAATGATGTTTCACTGTATACAATTTGTGTGAATTTATTATTAAAAATCAGAAATTCTCATCTTTTATAGGCAAAATTTGGGATCTTATTTTTTTTCAAAAACTACTTTATTTCAAGTCATTCATTTTTATCAATGCTACTTAACTTAATGTGTGCCTCATATCTCTGTGTTTGCATATGCACACTGATGTATGTGTGGACATGTATGTCCACATTTATGTATACATACATATATGTATGTATATATGTAATCTGTTAACAGAATTTTACTGTCTTAGTCTCTAAACTGTGAATAGCAAGAGCCATACAAAGCAGTTATAGAGACATGTTTTAAAAATTAAGTAATAGTTTAATTAATCACTTTCAAGTGAGGAATATGGTTTGCAAACTGGAAGTTTTCCTAGGAAGGAGGCTTCTTCCTGTGCATAAAAGGCAGAGATTTTATATACAAGTCACAAATGGGAAGGGAGGAGGAAGGTAGATTGCAATTTAATGATTTTCAGGTCCTGAGTTTCACATGACAAGCCCATGAATACAGGAAAATATGGGTGATCTCCAGTCTTCTGGAAATAGTTTGTAAATGATTATATCAAATCACAAGGGCTGTTATTTATGGGAGGGACAGGACCAGAATTTTATAATGGAAACAAGTTCTACAGTCTTGGATTCATTTCACTTAACATACACAGAAGAGCATTATCAAGAATTGAGTGATCATTTCAAGCAGTGTAGTAAGACTGACTCCCAAGCCAGAAAAAGGTAGCATTGAGAGATCTAAATTATTAGTATATTCATTACTTATATATATTCATTTTAATGAAAAGTAACATTTTCCCTCATATCCTTCTACTGTGTGATCTTAAACAAGTCACTTAATTTTAATTTCAGTTTTCTCATCTATACAAGAGTAATGATAATCTACCTCACTTATCAAACTGTAAACACTATATTAATGCTCACTGTTGTTGAGAGATTCCTATTTGATGGAATCATGTCTAGAAAAACTATTAAAATGATACTGGAAAAACAAGTTACCTTAGTAGCAATTTATCTTAGAAATGTGAAATTAGCACATAAAAATGAGCTGGGAATCCATAGAAGTTTACTTATTTCCTAGGAATATATATTAGTTGTAAAATCAAATTCTATTAACTGCTAAAATAAAAGGTTGCCCCATAATACTTAAAACTGCACTAGAATTTGAGGCTACTTTGTATAAAGAGCCAGTTATTATTAATATTTTTCCTTTCTAAAATAATGATATGAATTATAAATTTTTGAATTTTAAGAGGAGTATCACTCAATTTTAAAGTGTATACCAATTTTCCAACATCCACATATAGAACCAGAGGCCTTGGAATATAATATACTAAAAGACAAAAGAGTTGAAGTTATAAGCAAAAAATACCTCCCCAGCAAAACTTCAGGGGAAAAAATGGACATTTAAAAAACAGAGAACTTCTAAGCATTCCTATTTAATTTAATCTTTAATTAAGTTAATTTGTTTCATAGTTAAAAGACCAGACCTTAAAAAAATGATCTCCAGGCATTTTACACATGGGAAGTATAAAATGATAAAAAAAAATTGTAAGAAATTCAATAAGGTTAAACTAAACAAATTTTAAAATAAACATATATGTCTATATGTTGATGATATTTGTAATTCTAAAGAACTTTAACACTATAAGATCAATTAGAAGGAGTATATATAAACAGAAGGTATGAACATAAAGTGTCTTTTATGGAATGATACTTCCTCCAATTTCCCCAAAATTAAAGGGGTGAGAAAAAATTGCATTGTTAGAAGGGATTAAACTGTCACATAAAAGAGATAGAAAGAACTCTTATACTGGAGGGAAATTAAAGAAAAAGCAAAGTTTAAACCTTACTCGCATCAAAATTGGCTCAAAATGTAAGTAACACAGACTCAATTGGATATAGAAATCTATGTCACCCTATAAAGTAAAAAAAAAAAAAAAAAAAAAAAAAAAAAAAAAAAAAAAAAAAAAAAAAAAAAAAAAAAAAAACAACAAACAAACAAACAAAAAAAAAAACCCACAGATAAGAGGAGGAAAGGGGACTGATAAAAAACATGGTAGTTTGGAAAAGGTGATGATCAGAAGGAGAAAAAAGATGTGGGATAAGTGTAAAAATGGGATAAACAAAGGGGAAAAGTATGGAAGTAAACAGTTATTCTAATGATAAATGAGAATAAGATGAGCTTGTCCATAAAATTATAGCTGATAGCAGAAAGGATTAAAAACCAACATACTATAATATGTTGTTTATAAGAAACACATCTGAAACTGAGAGATACACAGAGAGTAAAGTAAAATTTGTTTTGTCTCAGCTGAAACAAAGAAAGCAGAGGTAGCAATCATGATCTCAGACCAAGCAAAAGTAAAAATAGATCTAATTAAAAGAGATAAGAAACAAAACTATATGAGTACTGAACATGTATGCACCAAAAATATGACATCTAAATTTTTGAAGAAGTTGAGTGAGTTATAGGAGGAAATAAATAATAAAGCTACACTATTGGGGAACTTCAACTTTCCCCTCTCAGAGTTAGAACAATCAAACAAAAAAATAAGAAAGAAAGGAACAAATAAAATTCTGGAAAAGATGGTTATAGATCTCTGGAGAAAACTGAGTAGGAATAGAAAGAAATATATATTGTTCTCAGTAATGAATAGCATCTACCAAAAATGATCATGTGATAGTACATACCTTCAAGTCAAATGCAGAAAACAGAAATATTAAATGCATCCTTTTCAGAGCATTATGCAATAACATTACACTCAAAATGAACAATGGAAATAGATTAAGAGCTCATTGGGAATTAAATAATATCTCAAAAATAAGATATTAACTTAAATAATATCTTAAAAATAAGGAACACATCATAGAAACAATAATTTCATTAAACGAAATGAAAATAATGAGACAGCATATCAAAATTTATGGACTGTATCCAAAGCAGTACTTTTATTTCTAATTGTTCATATCAATCAAATAGAGAAAATAAAAGATCAATGAATCAGGCATAAAACTAATAAAACTAGAAAAGAAAAAAATCTCCAAATAAATGCCAAATTAGAAATCCTGAAAATCAAAAAAGAGATTAATAACATTGAAAGTAAGAAATACTGTTTTATGAAAAAAATCTGACAATAAAATAGATAAACTTATTGGTTTTTTGTTTTCAATAATATTTTATTTTTCCGAAAACAACAATGAAGATGAAATTAATACAATTATTGGCCAATTACATGCCAACAAACATGACAATCTAAATGAAATAGATATTCAGATTAAGAAAAGAAGAAATAAAATACTTAAATAACTCAATCTTAGAAAAAAAACTGAACGTACCATCTCCCCGGGACTAGAGGAATTCACAAATAAATTCTACCGCATATTTAAAGAACAATTACTCTCAATACTGCACAAATTATTTAAGAAATATGCAAAGAAGGAATTATACCAAAATTTTTATGACACAAATATGGGGCTGAAAGCTAAACCAGGAAGAGCCAAAACAGAGAAAGAACATTATCACCAATATCCCTAGGGAATATTGATGCAAAAATTTCAAATAAAATGATACTAAAAATATTACAACAATATATCAACAGGATAATACACTATGAGACATGCCAGGAATGCTGAACTGGTTCAATATTAGGAAAATTATCAGCATAATTGACCATATCAATGACAAAATCACCAGAAATCATAAGTAAATGTATATGTAAAAACCCTTTGACAAAATATGCCATTCAATCCTATTTAAAAACCCTAGGAAGCATAGTATGAATGGAACTTACCTTAAAATGATAAGTAATGTTTATGCAAAACCATCAGCAAGCATTATCTGTAATGGGGGGTGAGATTGAAGTCCTTCCTGTACAATCAGTGTTGAAGCAAGGATTCCCATTATTCACTTTTTTATTTAATATTATACTATAAATGTTAACCATAGCAATGAGAAGAATAACATATGAAAGGAATTAGAATAGGCTATGAAGAAACAGAATTGTTACTCTTTGCTAATAATAAGATGCTTTACTTAGTAAGTCCTAGAGATCAACTAAAAAACTACTTGAAATTATTCAGAACAAAGTTGCAAGATACAAAAATCAAATGACAAATGATAAATCATCAGCTTTTCTATATATTATGAACCAAGTCCAGCAGGAAGAGATAGAAATGAAAATACCATTTAAAATAACTGTAGACAATATAAAATACCTGAGATACTACCTCCCCAAGCAAATCCAGGAAAGATATGAATACTGTTACTGTTATATGAATAATACTTACACAAATAAGGTCAGATCTTAACAACTGGAAAAATATCAATTGTTTATGGGTAGGTTGAGGCAATATAATAAAAAAAGACAATTCTACTTAAATTAATCCACTTATTTAGTGCCATATCAATCAAACTATCAAAAAATTAGAGCTAGAAACATAATAAAAAAAACTCATCTGGAAGTACAAAATTAGTCACTTTACAATACTACCATTAGGGCCTTTGTATAGAAGTAAGCTAATTAGAATTGAAGTTAGTTGTGGATAGAGAGCAGGAAGGCATCTGAGGGGATATTTCTCTCCTCTCCTGCTCCATTGTCTACATGATTACAACAGCCCCATGACTACAATAGCCAGAGGACTTCTTTTCCCTATCATTAGCTCCGGGGTTGGCACTGACAAGACTACTAGAATTTGCTACTAATGATTACTGCATCAATATTAATTTGTTAAACATATTATTTATTGACAGAACTCTGTGCTTAGAAAAATGTAATATGATGTTATTGAAGTTGCTAGGAGTAGATAATTCTATGTATAGGAGGTTAATCAGAGATACACATTCTAGATGGAAACTTGTAGGGAGATCACTCAGCGAGAAGAGAGAGAGGGTACTTTCATATGTTGTTTGCATTATATCCATTTCATCATGATTTTATTTGGAGTTTTGTTGGAGTGGTTTTCCATTTCCTTTCCCAATTCATTTTAAAGATGAGGGAACTGAGGTTAACAGGTTAAGTGATTTTCTCAGAATCATATAGCATGTAAGAATGTGAGGGTGGATTTGAACTCAGATTTTTTTGGACTCCAGGCACAATATTTTCTCCACTGTGCCACTGGCTACTCTCATAATTTACATATCTATTCTATATTTTGTAGTAGAAAATATTTTTGCTTGTAAGCAAACATCATAGGCATTGTCCTTGTTAATTTATTGACTACTCATGAAAAAATCATTTTGAATGATATATTATTAGTTTTTAATTTTTTTTGTCATCAGAGACCCTAGTCACAAATGGTGATAGGAAATTCAAATTTAAAGATATATATATATATATATATATATATATATATATATATATTATGTGTGTCTTAGCTGTTTCTTACTCTTTTTTTTTTTTAAAAATAACTTTTTATTGACAGAACTCATGCCAGGGTAATTTTTTACAACATTATCTCTTGCACTCATTTCTGTTCTGATTTTTCCCCTCCCTCCCTCCACCCCCTCCCCCCTATATTGAACCAGCCCTTCATTCCTGGTATAAATCCTACTTAGTCATAGTGTATTATCCTGGGGATGATTTTCTGTAATCTTTTTGTTAATATTTTAGTTAATATTTTAGCATCAATATTCATTAGGGAGATTGGTCTATAATTTTCTTTCTCTGTTTTCAACCTATCTGGTCTAGGTATCAGTACCATGTTTGTGTTGTAAAAGAAGTTTGTTAGGAGTCCTTCAATCCCTATTTTTTCAAATAGTTTATATAGCATTGGAGTTAATTGTTCTTCAAATGTTTGGTAGAATTCACATGTAAATCCATCTGGTCCTGGGGATTTTTTCTTAGGGAGTGGGTTAATAGCTCATTCTATTTCTTTTTCTAAGATGGGACTGTTTGGGATATTTACTTCTTCCTCTGTTAATCTGGGCAAGCTATATTTTTGAAGTTATTCTTCCATTTCATTTAAGTTGTCAAATTTATTGCCATAAAGTTGGGCAAAGTAATTCCTAATTATTGTTATAATTTCCTCTTCTTTAGTGGCAAGTTGTCCCTTTTCATTTTTAAGACTAACAATTTGATTTTCCTCTTTCCTTTTTTTAATCATATTTAATAAGGGGTTGTCTATTTTGTTGGTTTTTTCATAGAACCAACTCTTAGTTTTATTAATTAATTCAATAGTTTTTTACTTTCAATTTTATTGATCTCTCCTTTTATTTTTAGAATTTCAAGTTTAGTGTTTGACTAGGGGTTTTTAATTTGTTCCTTTTTTTAGAATTTTTAGTTGCAAGCCCAATTCATTGACCTTTTCTTTCTCTATTTTATGCAAGTAGGCTTCTAGAGATATGAAATTTCCCCTTATTACTACTTTGACTGCATCCCACACATTTTGATATGACGTCTCATTATTGTCATTTTCTTGGGTGAAATTATTAATTATGTCTATGATTTGCTGTTTCACCCAATCATTCTTTAGTATGAGATTATTTATTTTCCAATTATTTTTTGGTCTGTTTTCCCCTGGCTTTTTGTTGAATGTAATTTTCACTGCATTGTGGTTGAAAAGGGCGCATTTACTATTTCTGTCTTACTGCATTTGAGTTGGAGGTTTTTAATGTCCTAATATATGGTCAATTTTTGTATAGGTCCCATGAACTGCTGAAAAGAAAGTGTACTCCTTTTCATCTCCAATTCATTTTCTCCAGAGATCTATCATACATAACTTTTCTAGTATTCGATTTACCTCTTTGACTTCTTTCTTATTTATTTTGTGGTTTGATTTATCTAATTCTGAGAGTGCAAGGTTGAGATCTCCAACTATTATAGTTTTACTATCTATTTCTTCTTGCAGCTCACTTAATTTCTCTTTTAAGAATTTAGATGCTACACCACTTGGTGCATACATGTTTAATATTGATATTGCTTCATTTTCTATGCGACTCTTTAACAAGGTACAATGTCCTTCCTTATCCCTTTTAATTAGATCAGTTTTTGCTTTTGCTTAACCTGAGAACAGGATGGCTACCCCTGCTTTTTTGACTTCACCTGAAGCATAGTAGATTCTGTTCCAACCTTTTACCTTTACTCTGTATGTATCTCCCTGCTACAGGTGTGTTTCCTGTAAACAACATATTGTAGGATTCTGGCTTTTAATCCATTCTGCTAACTGCTTCCTCTTTATGGGGGAGTTTACCCCATTCACATTTATGGTTAAAATGACCAATTCTGTATTACTTGCCATCTTGTTAACCCCTGTTTATGCTTTTCTCCCTTCTTTCCCCTTTACCTCCCTCCCCAGCATTAAACTTGTGAGCACCACTTGCTTCTCATAGCCCTTCTTTTTCAGTATACCTCTCCTCACTCTAGAGTTCCTCCCCCTATCTTACTCCTTTTCCTCACAGTTTCTGTATTCCCTTCCACTTAACTTATTCCTTCCCTTTTCACTTTTACCTTCCCTATTTTCAATGAGGTAGGAGAAGTTTCACCATAAATAGAATATGTCTAAATTTTTTTCTTTTTAAACCAATTCTGATGGCAGTAAGATACCCACTATATTCATCCCCCTCCATTCTTTCTCTCAGATATAATAGGTTTCCTTTGCCTCTTCATGAGATGTAGTACCCCCACTTTACCCTTTCTCTGGTACAATGTTCTTTCCACCTCTAGTTTCTCAAACAAGGTATACATGTGTTCTTTATATATCTTTATAGCAGAAATATAGTTCCCAAGATTTCTTTGTACCTTTTTAGTTTTCTCTTGAGTTCTATATTTGTAGATCAAGCTTTTTGTTAAGTTCTGTTTTTTTCATAAAATTAGGTGAAATTCGCTTATTTTGTTGAATGTCCATCTTCTTCCCTGGAAAAAGATGCTCATTCTGGCTGGGTAAGTTATTTTTGGTTACATACCAAGTTCCTTGGCCTTTCAGAATATCATATTCCAGGCCCTTTGATCCTTTCATGTGGATGCTGCTAGATCCTGGGTAATCCTTATTGTGGCTCCTCTATATTTGAATTGGTTTTTTCTAGCCCTTGCAGTATTTTTTTCCTTTCTCTGGTAGTTCTGGCATTTGGCCACTATATTTCTTGGTGTTTTTATTTTAGGATACCTTTCAGTAGGTGATCGATGACTTCTTTCAATGCTTATTTTACTCTCTGTTTCTATGACTTCTGGGCAGTTCTCTTTGATAATTTCCTGGAAAATAATGTCCAGGTTCTTTTTTTTAATCATATTTTTCTGGGAGTACAATTATTCTCAGATTGTCTCTCCTAGATCTATTTTCCAAGTCTGTTGTTTTCCAAAAAAGGTATTTCACATTTTTTTCTATTGTTTGATTTTTTTTGGTTTTGCTTGACTGATTCTTGTTGTCACTTTGAGTCATTCAATTCCATTTGTTCAATTCTGATTTTCAATGAAGTATTTTCTTCACTCATTTTTTTATATCTTTTTCTAATTTTCCAATTGAGTTTTTAAGTGAGTTGTTTTGTTCTATGGAATTTTTTTTTCCATTTTGCCAATTTTTTTTACAGAGCTATTTTCTGTTTCCAGTTCATTAATTATACTTTTCAACGATTTGATTTCTTTATCCACTCTGTCTTTAAATGAGTGGGATGACTTCTTCAGACTCTCTTGCCAAGCCTCCCACTCCTTTTCCCATTTTTCTTCTAACTCTGTTGTGAGAGCCTTTTTAATTTCTTCTATGAAATTCGTCTGTGCTGAGGAACAGATGATCTCCTCCTTTGGGGATTCACCTGGGGACAGTCTGTTTTTAGTCTCCTCAGGGTTTAGAGTCTGCTCTTTATCTGTATAGAAGCTGTCGCTGGTTAAGGTCTGCTTCAATTTTTTGCTCATTTTGTCAGAGAAGAATCAAAGACAAACTATCAAAGGAAAAAAGAAAAAAAAACCCTCTAAAAGGAATCTGCTTTCTTTTTTGGGCTGGGTGGTATTCCTCTACAGACTGTGGGGGGTGGGGGAAGCAGCAGCGAGGCACTAATAGGACAGCAATGGCTGTGCTGTGCCTGGGGTCTGGGACTCTGGGTGTACTGAGACACTGTGGGGGAGGGGTGGCCAGGTCTTGAGAGACTCTGGGTGTTTGGGGTTGTATTCTTCACCCCCTGTGTTTTTAGCTTCTCTGCTTGTCTGCTGGCTTGCTGCCAGGGGAAAGTATCCAATCCTGTAGTAAAGCTCTCCCCGCAGAGATGGATGAGATCACACCACACTCTCCTCTGGTCTGCTAGGCTGTGAGCTCCCTGCCATGCTCACTACAGCTTCCTGCCCTCAGCCTGTGCCCAATCTAAAACTGTCCCTGCCCTCTAGCAGAAACAGACCTTTCCTGTTGAATTTCAAGGATGTCTTCTCTTGGTAACTATTTGTGGGTGTTTTTTTTTTTCAGTCAAGCATTAATTCAGAGGCTTGTCATGAAATGAATTCGGAGAGAAAACTTGAAGCTTACACAGCTGTGTGCCTCCTCTCCACCATCATGGCCGGAAGCCTCATTGAAAGATATTTTAAAGATTATGCAATTCATGTTTTGAGAGAGGCATTACCCATCTGGAATGTGCCCAAAGAGAGGATACTAGGACTTAAATAAGAAGACATTATATGAAGATCTGTCAGAAGACAGAAAAGTGTCTAGCTTAGAAAAAACAAAAAACAACAGCATTGTTGAGGGAGGTGGGCAGGAATAAAAGCATTCTTCAGATATTTAAAGATTTGTCACACAGAAGATGTTTTAGTGGCTGCAGGAAAAAAAGTGGAACCAATGGGTGAAAATTAAAGGGAAATGAATTTTGCCTTAAAATTAGGAGAAGTTATCTTAAAATTAGAACTTTTTAAAATGGAATGAACAGCTTTTCTCTGTGTTTGGAAAACAGTTTGAATAGATGACCTTTCTTTTCCAATTCTGGTATGCCATGATGAGTACCTTATATTACATCCTGGAAAATAGTTACTCTACCCTTAACTTTAATCCTTCCTTTGCCTGTGAGTTTTACTTGGGTAAAGTCAAATAACTTCCTTGGAAGCTAGTTATGCACCTCTGTATTACAACATTTTATTTGAGAAACACATTCTCAAAGAGAAATTTATCAATTTATCATGGTTTGACAAATGAACATTTCATCTCTCTCCCTTCCTGAGAGTAGGTTGTGAGTGCTTTTAAAGCAGTTGACTTTAGGCATGTTGGAAGGACTTTAAGGAAATTGGCAGGGGGATCCAGATTCCTTGCATATGGAAACATTTCTGAATCAGCACTTCTTTCCTTGAAATTGAAATACAAAACATTTTGGTTTTATTTTTGCCTTTGTCCAGCCGTGAACTGGGGGGAAAAGATTATTTAAAAATCTGCAACTGAAACAATTTGAAAGAAAAAGACAGAGAATAATGCATTCTATTCAAGGGAATGTTGAAAAGAAGAGAGCTTTATATTTCTGAGCTTTCAAAGTCTTTTATTGGCAAAAATGTGAATCCTGGTAAATCAGAAAAAAAGTCTTCTAAGTAATTTTCTTTGTTATTTAATATCTGCTTTGCTGTTTGAATGAATCAGTCCTAATAATCCTGAAATCACAAGTCCTTTGATCTCCCTATGGGAGCTGAACAAGAAGTCTGTGTTTTATTTTTTATTATTTTTTTGGCTTTATTTTTTTGTTTGTTTTATTGCTGTACTCCATAGCACTTTTCTATGTTTCTTATTTTAAGCACTTTTCTATGTCTCTTTATTTTAAGCACTTTGAGAGGTAAGCAAACAAAATCTCCTTTTGAGGTAAATGCCTTGCTTTTTAAAGAAGAATAGTCCTTTTGAGCAACTAAAAGGTCAAAACTTATTCTTTGGAATAACTTTTTGTTGTTTCCAACTATTAAAGTTTAATAAGGAAGTAGATAGTTACCCCAAACATGATATATTTATACTATTACTGTAATTAGGCACTTGCATCTCTTCTTGTAAGAAAAAAATGAAAGAGTTGTAGAGAAACCATTACAAACTAGCCTACCTTGAGAGTTTCCTATATTATGGCAAAAAGTCTTTTGCCTTTTTACCTTCTATCCCAATTAAACCAAGATCAGTCTGTATACTCTGAAAGTAATAGTAAATAATAGCAACCATAATAATGATAACTGATTTTGCATAGTGTTTAAAGCATTTTAAACACATTATCTCATTTGGATTTTTTCCTTAGCCTTATAATATAGATAATTATTATTTTTAGTCTTCACTCCACCCAGACTTTGTTTTTTTAATGATAAGTTCTCCTTACCTCTTCCAAGCTAAAAAATCAGCAGCCTGAAGTCATCAGCATGGGAGATTTGACTTGCCTCATTTTTTTGATCTAGGTTGGTTTATCATTTCCTACAAAGCCTGGTGGACTCTTCTCTTGAGGCATGACTAAATGGACTCAGGACTTAGTACAAATGTCAATAGATTTTAGTCCTATTGAAGTTCAAAACTCCCAAACTTACACAGAATTTTACCTCCTCAAAAACAGGGTATATCACACAAAAGCACTTGATTGTTATTCCCATTTTATAGATGAATTGAATGATAATCAAAGAAATTAGTTTCCCAGTTTTATAAAACTTATAAACATTTGAGACAACATGTCAATTCAGGTCTTTCTTATTCCAGATCCTATGTCCTCTCCACTACCCTATTTTGATTCTAACATAAAGTTTTAAGATTTATAAAGCATTTTATGTGCATTATCTCATTGGATTCTTTGCTAAAGTTAGTATGTTTAACAGGTTTTTAGATAAAATGAAGTTGGAACAAAGAGTTAATATATTTAATAACAAGGTAAGGAACCAAAGAGATCTTAACTAGCTGAAATAATGGGCCAAACCTAATATGATTAAATATAGTAGAAATAAGGATAACTATTCTATTTATATGTAATTTAACAAATTCAATTAAACAACCATGTCTATTATAAGTAGTACACTAGACTTGGAAGTAAAGAAGACAAAAAAGTTTGAATAATACATTATTTCTGATCTAGTGTATTAGTAGGTTGAATTTGGAGATGAAACATGCTTATTTAAAAAAAATCTTTTTAAATTTTGTAACAATTAAATTGTAACAATTAAAAGATAAAGAAAATAAAGAGGCTTGTACATGAACCTGCCAACATCTCTGATCTATTTTTAAAAAATATTTTTGTAAAGTGTTTTCAAACCTTAAAACACTTTATAAATTATAGCTCAGCACTAAAACATATGCTATCCATAAGAAGGTAGTAGTAAAAAAAATTCTCTTTTTGTGTCCTTCTGAACTCCTTTTAGTTTTTTTCTGAAACATGTTAAAATGTTTTATTTATTTTATTTTTTTGTGTGTGTATCTATCATTAGTCAATTCCATAATATATACACTTGGCTTCCCTTCCTTTTACTCCATATCTTGCTATCACACACACACACACACACAAATGTTAAAACAAAATGAAGTTTAGGCCAATGGCCTAGAAATGCAGGATAAAATCTTCATTCTTAGACATGACTAAAGTGTTAATTCCTTTAATGGATGACATATATTCATGCACAGGAATGCTGTTAACTAAAATGCACAATGATAACATATGTAATAGGGAACTGATCAATAAGGACTCAGATCTGGGAGCATTTGCAGATATTGAGCCCTTATTTGCCTGCTCATTGATAATTAATATATCTGGTTGAGTAGGTATCAAATGGGATTCACAAGGGATTCACAAGTGCTTACAATGAAAGAGTATAGGGAAAAGATGACATTGGAGATGGGCTTAGAAGATTTGGTAGAATTGCAGAGGCATAGGAGTGAAAGGGATGATGTACAAAGTCCTCTCAGCTTTAAATTCAGTTAAGATGATAATAATCACAGAAAGAAGAAAAAAATTTGAGGAAATGCAAGGATATAAAAAATTGCTGGCAATTTTGTGGAGACAGAAAGTGTTTTTTTTTTTTTTTTTTTTGTGGCTGGAGGGCAACATAAAGATTTGTAACATAGGAGGATAAATAGAAGGTTATAAAGGACTTAGAAATAATATAAGTATGGAAAGATAGTGGGATTCCAAATTTTAGAGACTCTTAAATGCCACTGTAAAGTGTCTGTATTTGATTCAGTAATTGAAAACTACAGAAACTTTATGTTCAGAGAAATCACTGACTATATATATATATATATATATATATATATATATATATTTATATATGTGCATAGGTATGGATTGTCTAGAAGTGGTATAGAAAATAGGTTGGAGGGAGGGAAAAATAAAACTAAGAATAATTGTTGGGAAAGTAGTCAGTAAGGGCCTATATACATTAAGATTAAGGAGGATGATTGAATTAGGAAAATTAGAGGTCACTGATGAATTTTCATAGAATAATTTTAATAGGGGCAAAAAGTAAAATTTCTAGGTCTTAAAGGAAAAAAGGGAGATTAAAAAGTAGATACATTGCTATAGACTTGCAAGTTTATGAAGAGAAAGAGATGAGATACTAGTTGATTGGACTTGAAAGGGAAAAAAGAACATGCTTTTAAAATTATTTTTAGGTTTCAGAAAGCTAAGTATGCAAGTTATTGTTTGTTTCTTTCATTTGTATACGAGTATTCATGATTTCTTTTGCAATTTTCTTGACATAGGTACAGGGAAAGTTTGCCATTTTCTTTTCCAGTTCATTTTGAGATGAGAATACAAAGGCAAAAAGGGATAATTGACTTGCCTAGGGTCACAGTAACTTCTGAGTCCAGATTGAAATTTAAATCTTCCTAACTCCAGGCTCAGCATTCTATCAACTTACTTAAGTATATAGGTAGACAAATGAAAATGACCCAATGATGAGAGGAATAGTGGAGAATGTGTGTGAGAGAAAATTAATAGTGAAGGAGACAATGGGAATATGAGATGGAATGGAATCAAGCTATCAGCCTTAGTGAAACATAAGGCCACATTTTCTGTGTCTGAAAAGAAAAGAGATTGGGTAATAATTCTGAGAAGATATAAAGAATGGGAGAGACTGAAAGAATTTTTGTTAGATAGTTCTATTCTACTCAGTGAAGTAGGAAACTATTTTTAAAAATTCCAAACATCTCATAGGGTACCTTAGACATCATAGTTAATCTTTGAACAATATCACTCAGACTTTGCATAAATACCAATGTCCAGTCATGAAGAAGCCACTATTCTCTGTGGTAGAAACAAGTGAAGTAAACTTGTACCAGTCAGACCAGAACTGAAGTTTTTTGTTCAATTCTGGTAGACACATTTTAAGAGAGAAATTTACAAGCCATATTTCATTTAGAGGAAAATTAAAAGAAGTTTGGAGTCATGAGAAACAAGTGAAGAAACTAGTTATATTTTGAGGTGTGCAAATCAGGAAAGATTACTTTAGTACCAGAATATTGGTTGTCAGGCTTTATATATTTTAGATATTAAGCAAATTAATTACATGGACCAGATTTATTGTCTATAGCTATAAAAAAAGAACTTAAAAAACTAGCATTTATAGGTTAGAAGATGTAGAATAATATATTTTGGTTTAATATAAGGAATATATTTATAAGAATTGGAGTTGCAATGACAAGTGTTATCAGTAATTGGGTGTAAGCTAGAAGAATTCCCAGTAAGATCAGAATAAAACGAGGTTGTCCATTATCACTTCTATTATTCAATATTGTGCTGGAAATGGTAGCTGTAGTGATAAGACAAAGAAAAATAATTGAAAGAATTAGAAGAGGCAATGAAGAAATAACATTTTCCAAATTTGCTGATTTTATTATGGTATATTTAGGGGAAAAAGCCTAAAAAAAAACTAGCTGAAATAATTAGCTAAGTTGTGAGATATAAAATAAACTGGTCAAAATCACTAGCATTTCTATATGTTACTAAGATCAGCAGCAAACGATAGAGAAATTATATTAAAAATAACTATGGAGAATATACCATACTTGGGAATTTACCTGTCAAGATAAACTCAGGAATTAAATGAGCACAATTGCAAAATACTTCTCACAAAAATAAAGTCAAATCTAAACAATTAACAAAAATATTAATTGCACACAAATAGGCCAAACCAATATAATAAAATTAATTCTACTTAAAATTAATTTACTTATTCAATGTAATCCTAATCAAGCTACTAAAAAGTGTTTTATAGAACTAGAAAAAATAACAATAAAATTCATTTGGAAGAACAAAAGTTCAAGAATATCAAGAGAATCAGTAAAAAAAAAATTGGTAAAGAAGGTGGTATAGCTGTGCCAGATGTTAAACTGTATTATAGAGCAATGCTTATCAAAACAGTGAATCAATGGAATAAATTAGGTATATAGTACATTGAAGCAAATGACCATACTAGTTTAGTGTTTGAAAAACCCAAAGATCTCAGCTTTTAGCCCCCAAACCTCATGAGTGACAAAAATCTCTACAAAAACTGGAAAATAGTATGACATAAACTGGTCATCCACCATCTTACAATAAATATCAAGATAAGATCAAAATGGTTATATAATTTATGCATAAAGGTGACTACCATAAGAAAATTGTTAGAGTGTGGAATAATTTACCTGTCAAATCTATGGATAAGAGATGAATTGAGGACTAAACAAAAGATAGAAAATATTAGAGGATGTAAAATGGATAATTCTGATTATATGAAATTTAAAAAAGCTTTCAAAAATAAATCCTGTGCAGTCAAGATTAGAAGAGAGCAGAACAGAAAAAAAATTATGAGTTTCTCTGAAAAAGGCCTCATTTTTCAAATGTACAAAGAACTAAGTCAAATGTATAAGAGTACAAATCATTCCCCAATTGATAAATGTTCAAAGGATATGTGCAGTCATTTTTCAGGGGAAGAAATTAAAACTATATATAGTCATATAATAAATAAAAATAATTTAAAAATTAGAGAAATACAAATTAACAGAACTCTGAAATATTATTTCAGACTATCAGATTGGCTCTTATGACTGAAAAGGAAAATGATGAAATATTGACTGAGAAGTGGAAAGATCGGGACATCACTGCTGTATTGGAGGAGTTGTGAGCTGCTCCCATCATTCTGGAGACCAAAGGACTATAAAACTGTGTCTGTCTTTTGACCTAAATACCACCAGTAGATCTGTATCCCATAAAAATCTAATAAAAAGAAAAAAAAACAATTGGTACAAAAATATTTATGTAGTTCTTTTTGTTGTGGCAAAGTTTTGGAAACTGATGCAATGTCCACATCAATTGGGAAAGGCTTTAACAAGTTGTTGCATATTGTGATATAGGAAATGAAGAACTGAATGGTTTCAAAAAAAATCTGAGAAGACTTATATGAGCCAATGCAAAGTGAAATAAATAGAACCAGCAGAACACTAAACACAATAACAGTAATACTGCACAAAGATAAACTGTGAATAGCAAATATATTTCTTTTTAGCAATACAGTGATAAATGTGAAGAGATTTATATTGAAAAATACTATTGAACTTGACAGAAAGAACTGATGGAGTATGACAAAGCATATTTTTTAAATCATATTTTTTTTTTCTTGAATAGTTTTTTTTGGTCTATTTTCTTTTTCAACTTGGACAATATAAAATACATTTTCCATAACTTCTCATGTATAATCTATAAAAACAAATTGCTTGCTTTCTCAAGGAGGAGTTAGGAAGAAAATTCAAAATTATAAAGAAATGAGTTTTCAAAATTTTACATAGAATTAAGAAATAAAATAAGAAGCACACAAACTACAAAGATGAGTGTCTCACACTAAGAGAAGTTTTTCCTAACCCCACTAAATGCTATTGCCGTCCCTCCTTTGATTATCTCCAGTTTCCTGGATGTATCTCTTTTATTTTCTTTGGAGCAAAGACTGCTTTTGTTGTATAATGTGAGAGAAACTGAGGCAGGATAGAGATTAGAGAGTTTTTAATGTTTTATTTGGATTTCTGAGAGGGGAGAGATTTTCTAGGACCAAAGCATCCATTTTGGTCCCAGGGCTGATGTCTCAAAGCTTTTAGCAGCAGCAGCAGCAGCATTGAATGTGAGATTCCAATTAATTATATATGTAGCTCCAAGATCAGGGAGAAAGGGGTGAAATTTGAACAATGGTAAATGTGAGAATTTCCAGAGACAGACCATCAATGGGGTTCTGACAGGGTCAGGGGTGAGGACCATAAATTCTTGATAACTTAAGAGGACTTAGGAGTCAGGATGTCTGAACTCCCCTTATCTTGAGATTACACATTTACAATTTATAACCTTAAAGTAGGCAGCCCTAAGTTATATCAGTTCCAGTGGGGGGTAGGGGAGAAGGAGCTGTGTTGCAACCAGGAGGAGGCAGAACAATTTAAGGAACTGAGGCAGAACAATTTAGGGAAACCGAGGCAGGACAATTTAGGTAAACTTAAGCAGGACAATGAAAGGAAACTGTGGCACAACAGTTGTTATTTTTTGTTTGTATTTCCTATCTAAAGTCAGATGACTAGTATAGGGTTAAGTGCTTAATAAATGTTTACTGATTGCCTGCTTAAAGAGTTAATTGTAATGGAAAATGCATTAATCTTAGGAGTACAAAGACTCTTCTATTTCACTTTCAATTGCTGGCTCTAAGCACATTTTAGTGATGTGACCTTTAACAATTTATTTAACCATTTTAAATTCTTGTTATTTATTTATTTTTTTATTTTTTTAATAGCCTTTTATTTACAGGTTATATGCATGGGTAACTTTACAGCATTAACAATTGCCAAACATCTTGTTCCAATTTTTCACCTCTTACCCCCCACCCCCTCCCCTAGATGGCAGGATGACCAGTAGATGTTAAATACATTAAAATATAAATTAGATACACAATAAGTATACATGACCCAAAACGTTATTTTGCTGTACAAAAAGAATCAGACTCTGAAATATTGTACAATTAGCTTGTGAAGGAAATCAAAAATGCATGTGGGCATAAATATAGGGATTGGGAATTCAATGTAATGGTTTTTAGTCATCTCCCAGAGTTCTTTCTCTGGGCGTAGCTGGTTCAGTTCATTACTGCGCCATTGGAAATGATTTGTTTGATCTCCTTGCTGATGATGGCCAGGTCCATCAGAACTGGTCAAAATAGAGTATTGTTGTTGTAGTATATAATGATCTCCTGGTCCTACTCATTTCACTCAGCATTAGTTCATGTAAGTCTCTCCAGGCCTTTCTGAAATCATCCTGTTGGTCATTTCTTACAGAACATGAATATTCCATAATATTCATATATCACAATTTATTCAGCCATTCTCCAACTGATGGACATCCATTCAGTTTCCAGTTTCTAGCCACTACAAAAAGGGCTGCCACAAACATTTGTGCACATACAGATCCCTTTCCCTTCTTTATAATCTCTTTGGGATATAAGCCCAGTAGTAACACTGCTGAATCAAAGGGTATGCACAGTTTGATAACTTTTTGAGCATAGTTCCAAACTACTCTCCAAAATGGTTGGATTCGTTCACAACTCCACCAACAATGCATCAATGTCCCAGTTTTCCAGCATCCCCTCCAACAATCATTATTTTTTCCTATCATCTTAGCCAATCTGAGAGGTGTGTAGTGGTACTTAGAGTTGTCTTAATTTGCATTTCTCTGATTAATAATGACTTGGAGCATCTTTTCATATGACTAGAAATAGTTTCAATTTCTTCATCTGAGAATTGTCTGTTCATATCCTTTGACCATTTTTCAATTGGAGATTGGCTTGCTTTTTTATAAATTAGAGTTAATTCTCTATATATTTTGGAAATGAGGCCTTTATCAGAACCTTTGATTGTAAAAATATTTTTTCAGTTTATTGCTTCCCTTCTAATCTTGTCTGCATTAGTTTTGTTTGTACAAAAACTTTTCAGTTTGGTATAATCGAAATTTTCTATTTTGTGATCAGTAATGAACTCTAGTTCTGCTTTGGTCATAAAGTCCTTCCCCTTCCACAGGTCTGAGAGGTAAACTATCCTATGTTCCTCTAATTTATTAATAATTTCATTCTTTATGCCTAGGTCATGAACCCATTTTGACCTTATCTTGGTGTCAGCGTTAAGTATGGATCAATGCCTAGTTTCTGCCATATTAGTTTCCAATTTTCCCAGCAATTTTATCAAACAGTAAGTTCTTATCCCAAAAGCTGGGATCTTTGGGTTTATCAAAGACTAGCTTGCTATATTTGTTGACTGTTTTATCCCTTGAACCTAATCTATTCCACTGATCAACTAATCTATTCCTTAGCCAATACCAAATAGTTTTGGTAACTGCTGCTCTATAATATAATTTTAGATCTGGTACAGCTAAGCCACCTTCATTTGATTTTTTTTTCATTAATTCCCTTGAAATTCTTGACCTTTTGTTTTTCCACATGAATTTTGGTGTTATTTTTTCTAGGTCATTAAAATAGTTTTTTGGGAGTCTGATTGGTATAGCACTAAATAAATAGATTCGTTTAGGTAATATTGTCATCTTTATTATATTTTCTCGCCCTATCCAAGAGCATTTAATATTTTTCCAATTGGTTAGATCAGACTTAATTTGTGTGAAAAGTGGTCTGTAATTTTGCTCATAAAGTTTCTGATTTTCCCTTGGCAGATAGATTCCTAAATATTTTATATTATCAGTAGTTACTTTAAAAGGAATTTCTCTTTGTAACTCTGACTGTTGGATTTGTTAGTGATATATAAGAATGCTGATGACTTGTATGGGTTTATTTTATAACCAGCAACTTTGCTAAAGTTGTGGATTGTTTCTAATAACTTTTTAGTAGAATCTCTGGGGTTCTCTAAGTATACCATCATATCGCTGGTAAAGACTGATAATTTGGCTTCCTCATTGCCTATTCTTATTCCTTTAATCTCTTTCTCAGCTCTTATTGCTATAGCTAGCGTTTCTAATACAATATTAAATAGTAATGGTGATAGTGGGCAACCTTGTTTCACTCCAGATCTTATTGGGTATGGTTGCAGTTTGTCTCCATTACATATGATGCTTACTGATGGTTTTAAATAGATGTTGCTGATTATTTTAAGGGAAAGTCCATTAATTCCTATACTTTCAAGTGTTTTTAATAAGAATGGATATTGCATTTTGTCAAATGCTTTTTCTGCATCTGTTGAGATGATCATATGGTTTTTGTTAATTTGGTTATTAATATGGCCAATTATGTTGATAGTTTTCCCAATATTGAACCAGCCCTGCATTCCTGCTATAAATCATACTTGATCATAGTGTATTATCCTGGACATGATTTTCTGTAGTCTTTTTGCTAATATCTTATTATAGATTTTAGCATCAATATTCATTAGGGAGATTGGTCTATAATTTTCTTTCTCTGTTTTCAACCTACCTGGTATAGGTATCAGTACCATGTCTGTGTCATAGAAGGAATTTGGTATGACTCCTTCATTCCCTATTTTATCAAATAATTTATATAGCATTGAGGCCAATTATTCTTTAAATGTTTGGTAAAATTCACATGTAAATCCATCTGCTCCTGGGGATTTTTTCTTAGGGAGTTGTTTAATTGCCTGTTCTATTTCTTTTTCTGAAATGGGACTATTCAAACAATTTACTTCCTCCTCTGTTAGTCTGGAAGTCTGTATTTTTGGAGGTAGTCATCCATTTCACTTAGGTTGTCAATTTATTGGCATAAAGTTGAGCAAAATAACTCCTTATTATTTCTCTAATTTCCTCTTCATTGGTGGAAAGTTCTCCCTTTTCATTTTAAGACTACTAATTTCATTTTCCTCCCTCCTTTTTCTAATCAGATTTACCAAAAGGCTTATCTATTTTGTTGGCTTTTCATAGAACCAACTCTTAGTTTTATTAATTATTTCAATAGTTTTTTTACTTTCAATATTTTTAATTTCTCCTTTTAATTTTAGAATTTCAAATTTAGTATTTGATTGGGGATTTTTAATTTGGTCCTTTTTTAGTTTTTTTTAGTTGCAAGCCGAATTCATTAATCTTTTCTTTCTCTGTTTTATTCAAGTAAGCCTCTAAGGATATAAAATTCCCTCTTATTACCACTTTGGTGCATCCCACAGATTTTGGTATGACGTCTCATCATTGTCATTATCTTAGGTGAAATTATTAATTGTATCTATAATTTGCTGCTTCACAATCATTCTTTAAGTTGAGATTGTTTAGTTTCCAATTATTTTTGGTCAATTTCCCCTAATTTTTGTTGAATGTAGTTTTATTGCATCATGATCTGAAAAGAAACATTTACTATTTCTCCTTTCTTGCATTTAATTTTGAGGTCTTTATGTCCTAATATATGGTCAGTTTTTGAATAGGTTCCAAGAACTGCTGAGAAGAAAGTATATTCCCTTCTATCTCCATTCAATTTTCTCCAAAGATCCAACATACTTAATTTTTCTAATATTCTATTTACTTCGTTAATTTCTTTCTTATTTGTGTTGTGGTTTGATTTGTCTAATTCTGAGAGTGCAAGGTTGAGATCTCCTACTATTACAGTTTTGTTGTCTATTTCTTCTTGCAACTCTCTTAACTTCTCCTGTAGGAAGTTGGATGCCATACCACTTGGTGCATATATGTTTAATATTGATATTGCTTCGTTGTTTATGCTACCCTTTAACAGGATGTAGTTTCCTTCCTTATCTCTTTTAATTACATCAAATTTTACTTTTGCTTGATCTGAGATAAGGATGGCTACCCCTGCTTTTTTGACTTCACCTGAAGCATAATAGATTTTGCTCTAGCCTTTACCTTTACTCTATATGTTTCTCCCTGCTTTAAATGTGTTTCTTGTAAACAGCATATTGTAGGGTTCTGACTTTTGATCCAGTCTGCTATCTGCCTCCTCTTTATGGGGGAGTTCATCCCATTCACATTTATGGTTAGAATTACTAAATCTGTATTTCCTGCCATCCTAATAACCCCAGATTATGCTTTACTTATTCTTCCCTCCCCAACCCTCTTTCCCCCTTTTAAACTTTTGTACCCCTCTTGTATCATGATGCTTACCCTCTTTATAATCCCTCCCTCCCCCCCTTTGAGTCTTTTCCCCTTCCTTCCCTTATTACTTTTTTCTTTTCCTTTTCCTCTCCCCCTTTTTAATGAGGGCGAGAGAATTTTCTCTAAAACAAATGTCAATTATTTTTCTTTGAGCCAACTCTGATGAGACTAAGATTCACACAATGTTCCTCCCCCTCTCTAAATTCCCTCAGATATGATAAGCTTCCTTAGCCTCTTTTTGGGATGTGGTTTCCCTCTTTTTATCCCTCCTTCCCACCTTATTCTGCCATCATCCCTTTTCCATATCTACTTCCCTTTTTTATGTTATATCAGTACAATCAAATTATACATGTATTCTTTTTGTATATCCACAACAGAAATACAATTCTCAAGAGTTATTTTTACCTTTTCTGCATTTCTTGAACTCTATGGTTGGAGATCAAATTTTTTTGTTTAGTTCTGGTTTTTTCCTTAGAAACAAATGGAATTCATTTGTTTCATTAAATGTCCATCTTCTTCCCTGTAAGAAAATGCTCAGCTTAGCTGGGTAGTTTATTCTTGGCTGCATCCCAAGTTCTTGTGTCTTTCAGAATATTAGATTCCAGGCCCTTATCTCCTTTAATGTGGAGGCAGCCAGATCTTGGGTGATCCTTATTGTGGCACCTCGGTATTTAAATTGTTTTTTTTTTTTTTTTTGGCTGCTTGTAAAATTTTTTCCTTAATCTGATAGTTCTGAAATTTGGCCACAATATTCCTTGGGTTTTCTTTTAGGGTCTCTTTCAGAAGGTGTTCGATGAATTCTTTCAATGCCTATTTTACCTTCTGATTCTATTACATCTGGGCAGTTCTCTTTGATGATTTCTTGTAAAATATTATCTAGGCTCTTTTTTCATCATAGTTTCGGAAGAGTCCAATAATCCTCAGATTATCTCTCTAGATCTATTTTCCAAGTCTGTCGTTTTTGCAAGTGGATAATTCATGGTTTTTTCCAGTTTGTCAATTTTTTTGTTTTTGCTTGACTGATTCTTGCTGTCTCAATGAATCATTAGTTTCTATTTGTTCAGTTCTAATTTTTAAAGAAATATTTTCTTCATTATCTTTTTTACTTCTTTCTGTATATGTCCAATGGAGTTTTTAAATTTATTGTTTTGGTCTGTGGAATTTTTTTCCATTTCACTAATTTTTTTTTTTTTTTAGTGAATTATTTTCTTTTTCCAATTCACAGATCCTACTTTCTTGCGAGTTCTTCGTCTTTTCCAATTCACAGATCCTACTTTCTTGTGGTTCTTTTCTTTTCCAGTTCACAAATCCTACTTTCTAGTGAATTCTTTATTTTTTCCAATTCACAATTCTTACTTTCCTGAGATTTTTTTTTTATTTTTTCCAATTCACAAATTTTGTTTCCCAGCACTTCCTGGGAATTTTTTTATCTTTTCCAATTTGTATTTCAGGAAGTTCTTGCTCTCTTGTAAGGCTTCTCTTTCCTTTCCCCATTTATCTTCTAACTCTCTTTTGAGACTTTTAATGGTCTCTTCTATGAGAGCATCATGTAAAGGAGGACAGTCTGGTGCATTTTTGCTATTTGCTTCAGGTTTGCTGACCTGCTCGTTTTCTGCATAGAAACTGTTGATGGTTCTTTTCATCTTTTTATTCATGTTTTAAAGCCTTTAGGGTATGTCTCCTAGGCAAGGGGGTTACCAGCTTCCTCTGCAAAACAGGAGAGGTGTAAACCAATTTCCGGCTCTGAGGTATGGGAGTGCTCTGAGTGAGAGTTTTCCCTTCCCCCAACAGGAAGTGGATTCAGCACTGGCAGAGCTATCGAAGTGCCCAGTTGGGCTGTGTGGGTTAGCGATTGCCTAGGCTAGAGACTAAGGGGTGACAGTGTCACTGCCCCAGGCCAGAGCCTCTTATGGGACTATGAGTATTAGTAGCTGACCGCAGACTGCCAATTCTACCGAACTCTGCCCGGAACTCTGCCCCAGTGTCTCTGCCCAACAAATCAACCCTGGGAAAGCTCTATGGCCCCAAGCCGAGCCCCCCACTGCGCAGATTGGAGGCTAACCCGGCTGTGTCCTCCTGCCATGCAGGATCACAACTGCCCCAAGGAAAAGCCCCGTACTGTGGGTTGGGGCTGCAAGCTTGTGCTGAGATTTGTGCTTTCACTTTTGGTTTGAGGCTCTCCTCTGAACCTAATTTCTCTCCCAGTCTCTGCTGATCTCCCCCCTGGCCCCGGAACAAACCTTTTTTGGCGAGACTGCAGATTTTCTTTGGCTGGTGAGTTGTTATACTTCTTATCTTTATGAATTGTAGCAGTCAAGACTATTTTTGAGGCTTGATATAATATTGATAGAGAGGGTAAGAGAAGAGCTTAGAAAGTCGCATGTGCCTTCTCCACCATCTTGGCTCCGCCCTCCATTTTAAATTCTTAATTTCTTCATTGAAAAGAAATGCAGAGGGCAGAGCCAAGATGGCAGAGAAGGCACATGTGACTTTCTAAGCTCCTCTCATTCCCGTCATAACCAACTATTTTATCCAGCATCAGAAATAGCTCTTCACTGCTTAAATTCATGAAGATCAGAAGCACTACAACTTATCAGGGAAAGTCAATCTGGAAGATCACCAGCAACGGTTTGTCCTGAGGGGCCAGGGACAGACTAGCACAGGCAGTGAGAGACTAGCATCCTGAGCAGACCAGGGGCGGGGGTGATCTCTGTGGCTAGAGTAGTTATAGAGACCACTCTGCTATAGGATAACTGCTCTGTCTTGATTACAAAGCAGTAAACCGGCAGAGAAATTAAAGCGTAAAACAGAGGGTACTCTAAAAAAAAAGCCAGAACCTAACAAGATCTGGCTATAACTACTCAAACCCAGAAGCGATTCAGGCAAACTGAAACGCATCCCTATTGCCACATTCAAAAAAGTTCGGGGCTTTTGCAGGGGTAGTTACAAACCCACATGGCAGGGGGGCACAGCCTTTGCAGCCTCTAATTGGCACAGTGGGGGGCGTGGCCTGGGGCAATAGAACTTCCCTAACAGGACTGTGCTTCCCCGTGGCAGAGACACTTCCTGTCCCTTCAAATCCATTCACTGCTCAACTGCTAATATCCACAGCCCCAGGGCAGGATTTGGCTTGGGATAGTGAAACTCTCACTGCTCAGTGTCTAGCCCTAGGGCAGGGTTCTTTGCAGGAAACTTTTTCAGCTCTGCCCTGCAGGCCTGAGTTACTTCCAGGTGGGGAACTCTTTCTGAGAGCACTCCAGTACCTTGCTGCTTTTTGCAGCTGGCTAGCAGGACAGCTACCTGTCCATACACCTCTCACTGCTCTGCAGAGGAAGTTGGTAACCTCCTGGCCTTGAAGGCAGACCTTACAGACTTTAACAAAATGAGTAAGAAAATCAAAAGGACAATTGATAGTTTCTATTCAGAAAGAGAACAGCTTTTCAACCCTGAAGAGACTAATAGCAGACAGTCTCCAGACTATTGTTGGTCCCCAATACAAAAGGCTCTCCTAGAAGAGACTGTTAAAAACCTTAAAAGAGAATTAGAAGAAAATGGGGAAAGGAAAGAGAAGCTATACAAGAGAGTACAGAAAAGACATATAACTTACTAAAAGAAAAATTTGATAAAGTGGAAAAAGAAAACAACTTCCTGAAATGTGAATTGGAAAAGGTAAAAAACTCCCAAGAAGTGCAACAGAATTTGTGAATTGAAGAAAGAAAACAACTCATTAAAAAAAATAGTGAAATGGAAAAAAAAATTCCATAGAGCAAAATGACTCATTTAAAAACTCAATTGGACATATACAAAAAGAAGTAAAAAAAGCTAATGAAGAAAATAACACACTAAAAATCAGAACTGAACAAATAGAAATGACTGATTCATTGAGACAGGAAGAATCAGTTAAGCAAAAGCTAAAAAATGAAAGATTGGAAAAAAATGTCAAATATTTACTTGAAAAAACAATAGACCTGGAAAATAGATCTAGGAGAGAAAACCTAAGGATCATTGGACTATCCAAAAATTGTGATGAAAAAAAGAGCCTAGATACTATTTTACCGGAAATCATTAAAGAGAACTGCCCAGAAGTAATAGAACCGGAAAGTAAAATAGGCATGGAAAGAATCCATCGAACACTTTCTGCAAAAGACCCTAAAATAAAGACTCCGAGGAATATTGTGGCCAAACTTCAGAATTTTCAGACTAAAGAAAAAATTCTACAAGCAGCCAGGAAAAAAACAATTCAAATACCAAGGTGCCACAATAAGGGTCACACAAGATCTGGCTGCCTCAACATTAAAGAATCGAAGGGCCTGGAATTTTATATTCCAAAAAGCAAAAGAACTTGGAATGCAGCCAAGAATAAACTACCCAGCTAAGCTGACCTTTTTTCCCATGGAAGAAGATGGACATGTAATGAAATAGAGGAATTCCATCTGTTTCTAAAGAAAAAACCAGACTTAAAAAATTTGATCTCCAACAACAGGACTCAAGACAAGTAGAAAAAGGTAAAAGGAACTCTTGAGAACTGTATTCTGTTGTGGATATACATAAAAACCACATGTATAATATGACTTTACTGATATAGCATAAAATAGGGAAGTAGAAATAGAAAGGGGATAGTGTCAGAAAAAGGGGAAAGGGGAGATAAAAAGAGGGAAACTACATGCGTCGATGAGGCAAAGGAAACCTATCATATCTGAGGGAACTTAGAGAGGGGGAGGAACATTGTGCGAATCTTACTCTCATCAGAGTTGGCTCAAAGAGGAAATAATTGACGCATTTGTTTTACAGAGAATCTTCTCTCACCTCATTAAAAAGTGGGAGAGGAAAAGGGAAAAGGAAAAAGAGTTACAAGGGAAGGGTACAAGATAGGGGAAGGGATTCAAAGGGAGGAGGGAGGGATACTAAAGAGGGAAAGCTGGGTGACGCAAGTGGGACCAGTAAGTTTAATACTAAGGAAGGGGGGAAGGAGGGCAAGAAAAAGAAAAGCATAATCTGGGGATATTAGGATGGCAGGAAATACAGAATTAATAATTTTAACCATAAATATGAATGGGATGAACTCCCCCATAAAGAGGAGGCAGATAGCAGACTGGATCAAAAGTCAGAACCCTACAATATGTTGTTTACAGGAAACACATTTAAAACAGGGAGATACATACAGAGTAAAGGTAAAAGGCTGAAACAGAATCTATTATGCTTCAGGTGAACTCAAAAAAAGCAGGGGTAGCCATCCTTATCTCAGATCAAGTAAAAGCAAAAATTGATCTAATTAAAAGAGATAAGGAAGGAAACTATATCTTGCTATAAGGTACTATAGACAATGAAGCAATATCGGTATTAATCATATATGCACCAAGTGGTATAGCATCTAACTTCCTAACAGAGAAGTTAAGAGAGTTGCAAGAAGAAATAGACAACAAAACTATAATAGCGGGAGACCTCAATCTTGCACTCTCAGATTTAGATAAATCAAATCACAAAACAA